>NC_084827.1:95203200-95828200 GCF_033115175.1 Lepus europaeus
ACCGGGACTAGAACCTGGTGTGCTAGCGCTGCAAGGCGGAGGATTAGCCTGTTAAGCCACGGCACCAGCACGATGACATACTTTTAACTTACTTTATAATCACAGCTTACCCCTCCACTAAATAAAGAACTCAACAGTGGTGAGGAGAAAAAGTGCTGTTCCTCAGGAGTATAGGCAAGGGCTATAAACAGTCATCAAATCTCAAAATGTCAATTTTGCTCATATACGTTGTTTTTTTAAACTGTATATTAGCACAAGTCAGGGAAAGCATATGAAGCTTGTCTTTTTAAGGCAGATATAGTTCTTAAGTAAAATCGTCAAAACATAAATCCTCAGATGGGATCCCTCTTTCTCCAGGTCGAGTGAAATATTTTTTGTATTTTCTCAGGGTGCTACAGATATACATCAGATGTATGATAGTGTGGTATGTACTTTTAAAATAGTATGCTAAATTTAAGGCAATAAAGTGTGCTAGAAACTAAAGAAAATACTCCAAACAGACTTTTGCCAATTATATCCAAAGAGTGAAAATACAGATACATGTGTAATATGCTGGAGAAAATGTCTTTCTCCAGAATTCCAAGGATTGGAAAGGACAGACTGGCTTGACTGATCTGATCCCAAGAAATAAATCGTTGAGATGGGGGTACACTAGCATCTGCATCCTGCTGGCAGGGGGAGGGATTTCTAAGGGAGGAGGTGAGATACAGACCTGTGTTTCCAGACATGATTCTGTCCTCCAGCTCTTCAAACGTCAATAAAACTACAAAGTTCCTATATTATCACAAACAGGACTGGACTTTTTAGCGGAAAATAGTAGTGTCCAGGCAGTGACTCTTTAAGTCTATACTGCAAGTTCTTTTTATCACTCACTTAGATTATTGTGGTTGTATCCTAATAAATTGCTATACCTTATTTGGGCAATTTTTTCTCCCTAAAACATCCTCTCAGAGCTGTCAATCTGATGCTTCTAAAGTATTTTAAAATTTGTTGCATATTAAAAATAACATTTAATGACTCTGGGCTGTGTTAAAATAGAATACCAAACTTCTTATCAGGTACACATGACTATTTGTGATGTTATGCTATAGACTTTCTAGGCTCATCTCTTGCCATATTCCCCTCCAATCTCTAGAGCAAGCTTGTCCTGGCAATGAAGGGCTTTCCAGCGTTTTCTGAAAGGGCCATGTTTGATCATGCTGCTACTTCTCTATTCTCACTGACAAAGGCAAGGTTTAATAGCTATGGGGTCAGGGAAAATTTCCATTACGTGAAGGAGAAGAAAAGCTCTTACGAGGAGACTAAAGACAGAATTAAACACAGTCAACACTGACAGCTCTAACATTTAAGGGTTTACTTATAAATGGTCACACATTCTTTATTTTAAAAAACAATTATAGAAAGGAGTATTTGATCCCAGTCACTTTGATAAGAATCAGATGCTGCAATGGCTTCATTAATCCATATAATCAAAAAAGCTAGCATCGTAAGTTCAGGTTGGAAATCAGCCTGTTCAACATTCCTATTAGTAATTGTGTCTTACTTTTTCGATATAACCATGGCAACCGATTCTCTGCAAGTTACTTAGATATAGTTCACATAGGGTCTCTTTCATAGAAAAGCTTGAACCTTTCGTTTCCCTTAAAAAATGAACTGAGATAAATGAGATTATGCAATATGAATCTATCAAATTGTATTATGTAAATGAAAATAAAATAAAATATATTAGCTCTGAAGTGCCATTGGGTGTGAGAAAAGCCTAATGGGATTCACATGAACTTTCATAAATAAACCTCCTCAGGTTACTCCAGTACTCAGATATGAGGCAAAGGACAGCAAACTGCAGTCTTTGACATTTTATGAGAGCATAATCTTAAAATTATTTATACAGAATTCACTTAAAATTATTCTCATAAAATGGTAGAAAAATCTTAAAAGATTGTTGCTTCAGCTATCAATGTTTTGTTTTGCATATGAATTTTATTTGACCCAGTTGGATTTCACTGGTCAGGGCATATAGTGGGTCATTCCAAGGGCAGTGTTGAATAGTCAAATTGTGCCAGGTCCTGTCATTGAAAAATGATAGTAATATTGTCTCTCATTTAATTGAAAACTATGGATAAAATGTAATCCCACACAAATTAGAGGATCCATTGGATAAAAAAATTGCAATATGTAGCATTCTGTATTTTATTCAGTAGACAAGGTAGGAAAGTCATTCTGGCATTGGGATTCTGAATTTTGAATGCTGATTTCTGGAGTGACCTTTTCCCTTGAGTAATTTGGACAGTATAAATCATATGTGTGTGTGTATGTGTGTATTACATATCAGCTTTGTCATTTTGTTACAGTATATATGTATATATTATTAATTTATTTGAAAATTTATTTTCACTTTACTTGAAAGAGAGAGAGGTCTTCCATCTGCTACTTCACTCTCGAAAGGTCCACAAAACCCCAGGCTGAACCAGGAAGAAGCTAGTAGCCCAGAAACCAATTCTGATCTCTCTGAATTGGCAGGGACTGAGATACTTGAGGCTTCACCTCCTTTCTTTGATAAACTACATTTAGCAGGAAGCTGGATCAGAAGTAGAAGTAGGATTCGAACCAGACACTTTGATATGGGATGTAGGCATCCAAAATGGCTTCCTAACGGCTGATCCAAACACCCTATGTGTAGGCAGATAAGTAGAAAGACAGAGAAAGAGAGCCCTGCAACTGCTGGCTCACTCCCAAAATACAATATTTGGTTCTGGTCCAGGGCGGCTAAACCCAGGTCTCTTGTGTAGGTTGCAGGGACCCAAACACTTGAGCCATTACCTGCTATCTCCTAGTGTCTGCACTGATGAAAAGTTCAAATTGGGAGCTGGAGCCAGCACTTGAAACCAGGCAATCCACCGTGGGATTCCAGAGTCTTAATTGGCATCTTAACTGCTGAGCCAATGCTGGCCTGAAGGTCAGTGCTGAGATTTTTTATTGTTTTGTTCAGTTCTTTTTCAGTTGCGTTGTTTCTGCCTATTTAATCTGTGATCCATTACTTTTCTCTGTATTCATATAAATGAAAGTGTAATATGTATAAAGTAAAACTAGTCGATCAATTTACTCAAATTTTTAGTTTTTTTGTTATTGTAGACATTGTTTAATATGTTTCATAACATTTATGGGGGTGAAGGGAAGCCATAATTTTAATATTTGCCAATTTCCATGGTGTAAATACTTATCCATGCTGGTTTCAAGATTTCAAAGTGATATCATTGAATAAAGAATTGGAAAGAGAGGTACAGTAGCTCAACATTGTATCTGTCTGTCATACTGATATGATAGGCATAACTCTTGAGAGCAGATAATAATAAAATGTAATAGCAAAATTATAAGGTGATGTTTTTTGAATACTTATTACCTTTGTTTTGACAGAATCTTTTAAATTTCAAGTTAGTATAATTAAATTTTTAGTATTTTTAGTAATTAACTAGCTCATGAGATTCTTGTAATTTAGCAACCTGTTTGCATGTCTTTGTCAGAGCCTGGCTGTAATACACTGCTGATTATGGGCAGTGTACCATGGTCTTTCAGTGGTTAAGGTTTGAATATGTTTATCAACTTGTCTGTTCCTTTCAGAAATCAGAAAGCAAAAACTTAACTAGATGAAAGAGAACTGCCCTTAGTCTGGCTGAAACACCTAAATCTTGCATTATCATACTTTGATTCTTGGATATCTTCCCTATGCCGGTTGGAGAAATCTCTGAAATTGGGATGCATCTTATACTTGAACTGCACATTTTCTCATAGTTTACTTTGCAGAGGTTTTCTATGGTACCTAAAATAGTGCATCCTAAGAAGTGATGGCACCTTAAATTTGAAAATATTGCATTTTAACAGATGAGAAATGATTTGACTAATACACCATTACATTTTTTTTCTTATTAGTAAAAAAAAAAAATCTCTTCATGTTCCAGGGGATGGGTATCTAAACATTAATTCAAAATACCTAAGTACTGTTTTAGTAAGAACAAGAAAGGCTCAATCTATCAAATGAAGGGGGTTAACAATAAAATGTTCCAACTGGTAAATTAAAGTCAAAACTATCATGTTCTGTGTAGAAAATCTCTATTTTTCCCCTCATCATAGCTTCAATATTAGCATCCTTTGTGTGAAGAATGAAGCATGTGTTAAGCTATTTTTATAATTGTTCATATCTATTATGTATTTTAAAGGTGGTAAACAAGGAGCTGTTAATGTGGAAAAAAACTATTTGTGACATTTGAATCATTAATGAGGTATTAAGGCCCAGAGAGATAGAAAATTGCCTCCAGTTTAGTTCTGCTGCCAAATCATTTCGTCTTCTGATTTTAGTGAAAAATCATGTTGTATTCTTGTTTAAACAAGGAAGCAAACACTTGAACTTCTTCACTTGAACTGTGTGGCAAATTACTTTACCTGTGCTGTCCTCATAGCTGCCAATGGAATGAAGGCAGGACAAGCAAAGGCATGGTGCTTCTCTTGTGGAGATTTGTTGTTTGTTCCTGTTTTATCTCTTTTTTTTTCTTCATCAGATAACTTTTATTTAGTAAATAGAAATTTCCAAAGCACAGTTTATGGATTACAATGGCTTCCCCCGCCCCCATAACTTCCCTCCCACCCGCAACCATCCCATCTCCTGCTCCCTCTCCCATTCCATTCACATCAAGATTCATTTTCAATTATCTTTATATACAGAAGATCAATTATGTATATATTAAGTAAAGATTTCATCAGTTTGCACCCACACAGGACATAAAGTGTAAAATACGGTTTCAGTACTAGTAATAGCATTAATTCACATTGAAAAACACATGAAGGACAGAGATCCTCTACATAAGGAGTAAGTACAGAGTGACTCCTGTTGTTGACTTAACAATTTGACACTCCTGTTTATGGCGTCAGTAATCTCCCTAGGCTCTAGTCATGAGTTGCCAAGGCTATGGAAGCCTTTTGAGTTTGCCAACTTCGATCTTATTCCGACAGGGTCATAGTCAAAGTGGAAGTTCTCTCCTCCCTTCAGAGAAAGGTACCTCCTTCTTTGATGACCTGTTCTTTCCACTGGGATCTCACTCACAGAGATCTTTTATTTAGGGTTTTTTTTTTTTTTTTTTTTTTTTTTTTTTTTTTTTTTTTGCCAGAGTGTCTTGGCTTTCCATGCCTACAATACTCTCATAGGCTTTTCAGCTGGATCCGAATGCCTTAAGGGCTGATTCTGAGGCCAGAGTGCTATTTAGGACATCTGCCATTCTATGAGTCTGCTGTGTCTCCCACTTCCCATGTTGGATTGTTCTCTCCCTTTTTGATTTTATCAGTTAGTATTAGCAGACACTTGTCTTGTTTGTGTGATCCCTTTGACTCTTAGACCTATCAGTGTGATCAATTGTGAACTGAAATTGATCACATGGACTAGTGAGATGGCATTGGTACATGCCACCTTGATGGGATTGTATTGGAATCCCCTGGCACATTTCTAACTCCATCATTCGGAGCAAGTCTGATTGAGCATGTCCCAAATTGTACATCTCCTCCCTCTCTTATTCCCACTCTTATATTTAACAGGGATCACTTTTCAGTTAAAATTTAAACACCTAAGAATAATTGTGTGTTAATTACAGAGTTCAACCACTAGTACTAGAACAAAAAAATACTAAAAGGGATAAAGTATTAAATTGTACATCGATAGTCAGGACAAGGGCTGATCAAGTCATTGTTTCTCATAGTGTCCATTTCACTTCCACAGGTTTCCCCTTTGGTGCTCAGTTAGTTGTCACTGATCAGGGAGAAAATATGATATTTGTCTCTTTGGGACTGGCTTAATTCACTCAGCATAATGCTTTCCAGATTCCTCCATTTTGTTGCAAATGACTGGATTTCATTGTTTTTGACTGCTGTATAGTATTCTATAGAGTACATGTCCCATAATTTCTTTATCCAGTCTACTGTTGATGGGCATTTGAGTTGATTCCAGGTCTTAGCTATTGTGAATTGAGCTGCAATAAACATTAATGTGCAGACAGCTTTTCTGTTTGCCAAATTAATTTCCTTTGGGTAAATTCCAAGGAGTGGTATGGCTGGGTTGTATGGTAGGGTTATATTCAGGTTTCTGAGGAATCTCCAGACTGACTTCCATAGTGGATTTACCAGTTTGCATTCCCACCAACAGTGGGTTAGTGTCCCTTTTTCCTCACATCGTCTCCAGCATCTATTGTTGGTAGATTTCTGAATGTGAGCCATAAACAAAGCCGGAGGCATCACAATACCAGATTTCAGGACATACTACAGGGCAGTTGTTATCAAAACAGCATGGTACTGGTACAGAAACAGATGGATAGACCAATGGAACAGAATAGAAACACCAGAAATCAATCCAAACATCTACAGCCAACTTACATTTGATCAAGGATCCAAAACCAATCCCTGGAGCAAGGACAGTATATTCAATAAATGGTGCTGGGAAAATTGGATTTCCACGTGCAGAAGCATGAAGCAAGACCCCTACCTTTCACCTTACACAAAAATCCACTCAACATGGATTAAAGACTTAAATCTACGACCCGAAACCATCAAATTATTAGAGAGCATTGGAGAAACCCTGCAAGATATAGGTACTGGCAAAGACTTCTTGGAAAAGACCCCGGAAGCACAGGCAGTCAAAGCCAAAATTAACATTTGGGATTGCATCAAATTGAGAAGTTTCTGTACTGCAAATGAAACAGTCAGGATGTGAAGAGGCAACCGACAGAATGGGAAAAATATTTGCAAACTATGCAACAGGTAAAGGGTTAATAACCAGAATCTACAAAGAGATCAAGAAGCTCCACAACATTAAAACAAACAACCCACTTAAGAGATGGGCCAAAGACCTCAACAGACATTTTTCCAAAGAGGAAATCCAAATGGCCAACAGACACATGAAAAAAATGTTCAAGATCACTAGCAATCAGAGAAATGCAAATCAAAACCACAATGAGGTTTCACTCACCCCGGTTAGAATGTTCATGTTTTATCTCTTAAAATAGAAAATAACTTTTATGCTAGTTTTTTCTGTTTATAGTGGTTCTCCATATTTACTGAAAATTCTCAAAAACTACAGAAAATTATAAAAATCATGCATAATCCCATCACTGAGAAATAATAATTTCATTCAGAAGTTAAATAATAAAATGGACACCAGTTGTTAAATCAACAAGAGGAGTCACTGTGCACTTACTCCCCGTGTAGGACCTCTGTCCTTAATCAATTGTACTATGAGAATTAATGGTAAAATTTGTCTTAAACTGTACTTTATACTTTGTGTGTCTGTGTGGGTGCAAACTGTTGAAATCTTTACTTAGTATAGAGTTGATCTTCTGTTTTTAAAGATAATTAAAAATGAATCTTTATGAAGAATGTGATGGGAGAGAGAGTAGGAGGTGGAGATGGGGTGGGAGGGCAGGTATGGGGGGAAGAACTGCTATATTCCTAAAGCTGTACCTATGAAATTTGTATTTTTTTTTTAATTTGACAGAGTCAGACAGTGAGAGAGAGACAGAGAGAAAGGTCTTTCTTCTGTTGGTTCATCCCCCAAATGGCCGCTACGGTTGGCACACTGTGCCGATTCAAAGCCAGGAGCCAGGTGCTTCCTCCTGGTCTCCCATGTGGGTGCAGGAGCCCAAGCACTTGGGCCATCCTACTCTGCCTTCCTGGGCCACAGCAGAGAGCTGGACTGGACGAGGAGCAACCGGAACTAGAACCCGGCGCCCATATGGGATGCCGGTGCTGCAGGCGGAGGATTAACCAAGTGAGCCACGGCGCCGGCCCAAAATTTGTATGTATTTAATAAAAATATCCAAAAAAAGAAAATAATACAATGGACACAACTCTGCACTTTTGTGTAGAATTTTTGTGTCTCTGATTTTTCCAGTGAAAATTCCGTTGAGTTATGTCATCATGTCAAGACAATACACATTTATGAGGTTTTGTGAAAGGTTTTCAGGAAACTGCACCAGTTTACATTCCTAATAATAGTATGTGAGGGTACCTATTTCTCTGCACCAATTATAATTTAATTTGCCAATTTAATACCAAAAAATGGCACCTCATTGCTCTAATTTGTATCTATTTGAATACTGATATTCTTGTGCTTATCCTTTGAGATTAGGGTTGAATTGCCTTGCAGAAGTTAGTAGATGTTTATATTCGTTTCATTAATATCTTGTTTATGTCCTTTGTCCACTCTTATTTTCCAGTGTTTACATATTGTACATATTGATGTGAAAAAAGTCTCTATACAAAGGATAAGAATTTTGCCAGATATGAAGATACTTAAGATATTTTCCACTACTCAACTTAAATTTTTTTTCAAATTTCAAAAATAATAAAATACAAAATTATTAAAAATGAAAAAAGCTTAGAAATAATGAAATGTATAAAGATGAAAATAAAAATCATGATAATCCCTCCACTATGAAGAGATTGCTTGTGCTTCCCTTGCCTTCGTAAATTGAAATTCTAAACTCTAAGATGATGCCATTAGCAGGTAGGGCCTTGGGAGGTGGTGAGGTCATCAGGTGAAACCATGAAATGGGATTTGTGCTCTTATGAAAGTGTCCTGAGGGAGACCCTCTCCCTCTTCCACCATGTGAAGCCTCAGGGAAACCTCACCAGACACTGAATCTGTCAGTACCATGACCTTGGACTTCTAGCCTATGAATCATGAGGAATAAAGCTGTGTTGTTTATAAGCTACTCACTCTAAGGGGTTTTCTTATAGCAGTCACTAAGAAAGGCCTTTCAGGTGTAAGTAGTTTTTGCATTTTGGGAAGTTTTCCTTTTGCCCCTTCTCTTCTTTGTTTTCATGCCTTCACATATGAAATCATGCTCTATTTACAAATTCAAATTCATACAGTGTGCTATGTTTATATCTTCAATTTGTATTTAAAATCATAATGTGACATTGTAAAAGTGGTGTGCTCATATGTTTATCTTAGTTTTGGTTCCTCTAAATGCATGCCCAGTACAAGGACTTGGAGCAGGCATCAAACTGATATGTACAAAGCATAGTACAGCCAAAGCCTGATGGATTCAATGGTAAACATACAATGAACGACATTTAGATTTAGATAGTTCATTACTTACACAGTGAAAAGAACAGCAAGCCAAGGGGCCATCCCCTGATTCTTATCCCACACACTGAGGACTGAGGTCAAGGATGCAACACCACTTGAAAACTCAATCTAGATTAACATTGGTGCTTTTATGTTTTCAGCTCTGCTCTGATGGGGCACCTTATTAGAACTGGGGGGTGATGTGATATCACTCCATGATAGTCAACAGGGAGGCATGTCGGGATGATATTCCATGCCCCTAGTGTTATGATTGAGTTTTCAATGACTGTTCTCGCTTGTATAACTGCCCTGCCTCTTATTTTTCCTTTCTACACACTAAAACTTGTATGATGAAGGACCTCTTTAGCTTTAATATTTTCAAGTGAGAGATTATTGGACCGACTTTCTATACATATCTAAGTGGTAATACTTAAAGTAGATAATGTGCCACAAATAATATGATCAGTGGATTTGGGAATCTGGTATACACAGAGACACATGAGATGGATGTGATGAAAGGCTTCATCTGGAGGGGAAATGGAAACTGCTGAAGGAGACAGTTTGAGAGTTCACAAGTAAGTTGTCAGCTAACAAAGGATCTCAGATCCTGTAGGGAAAGGTTAATTAACCTGATTGTCTCAGCTTCAGTTAGAGCTTCTCATTCTGTCCTGCTATGTTTTTAATACTGCTGTTCCATCTATCTCTGAGGTGTACTATAAAACTTTCTTCAAATTTACCATCTCATGAATTCTGTTTAAACCACTACTGTGTTTTGCTTTAAACAATGAAGTAAAATTGTCAAAGTTTTACTGGGTTCTTTTTGAATTTGCTTCTTATTTCACACTTTTTCCCGTTCTATTTCTTTTCTATTTTTTTAGGTTTATTTTATTTTTTAATTTTTTTGAACTTTTATTTAGTGAATATAAATTTCCAAAGTACAGTTTATGGATTACAATGGCTTCCCCCCCATAACTTCCCTCCCACTCGCACCCCCCCCATCTCCCGCTCTCTCTCCCATTCCATTCACATCAAGATTCATTTTCAATTATCTTTAAATACAGAAGATTGATTTAGTATGTATTAAGTAAAGATTTCATCAGTTTGCACCCACACAGAAACACAAAGTGTAAAATACTGGTTCAGTACTAGTTATATCATTACTTCACATTGGACAACACATTAAGAACAGTACCCACATGAGAGGAAAGTACACAGTGACTCCTGTTGTTGACTTAACAATTTGACACTCTTGTTTATGGCGTCAGTAATCTCCCTAGGCTCTAGTCATGAGTTGCCAAGGCTATGGAAGCCTTTTGAGTTTGCCGACTTCGATCTTATTCCTTCCGACAGGGTCATAGTCAAAGTGGAAGTTCTTTCCTCCTTTCAGAGAAAGATAGCTCCTTCTTTGATGGCCCCGTTCTTTCCACTGGGATCTCACTCGCAGAGATCTTTTTCTTTCATTTAGGTTTTTTTTTTTTTTTTTTTTTTTTTTTGCCAGAGTGTTTTGGCTTTCCATGCCTACAATACTCTCATGGGCTCTTCAGCCAGATCCGAATGCCTTAAGGGCTGATTCTGAGGCCAGAGTGCTATTCAGGACATCTGCCATTCTATGAGTCTGCAGTGTCTCCCACTTCCCATGTTGGATCGTTCTCTCCCTTTTTGATTTTATCAGTTAGTATTAGCAGACACTAGTCTTGTTTGTGTGATCCCTTTGACTCTTAGACCTATCAGTGTGATCAATTGTGAACTAAAATTGATCACATGGACTAGTGAGATGGCATTGGTACATGCCACCTTGATGGGATTGTATTGAAATCCCCTGGCACATTTCTAACTCCATCATTCGGAGCAAGTCTGATTGAGCATGTCCCCAATTGTACATCTCCTCCCCCTCTTTTTCTCATTCTTATATTTAACAGGGATCACTTTTCAGTTAAAATTTAAACACCTAAGAATAATTGTGTGTTAATTACAGAGTTCAACCACTAGTACTAGAATAAAAAAAATACTGTAAGGGATAAAGTATTACATTGTACAACAACAGCACAAGAGCTGATCAAGTTACTGTTTCTCATAGTGTCCATTTCACTTCCACAGGTTTCCCCTTTGGTGCTCAGTTAGTTGTCGCCAATCAGGGAAAACAAATGATATTTGTCTCTTTGGGACTGGCTTAATTCACTCAGCATGATATTTTCCAGATTCCTCCATTTTGTTGCAAATGACTGGATTTCATTGTTTTTGACTGCTGTATAGTATTCTATAGAGTACATGTCCCATAATTTCTTTATCCAGTCTACTGTTGATGGGCATTTGAGTTGATTCCAGGTCTTAGCTATTGTGAATTGAGCTGCAATAAACATTAATGTGCAGACAGCTTTTCTGTTTGCCAAATTAATTTCCTTTGGGTAAATTCCAAGGAGTGGTATGGCTGGGTTGTATGGTAGGGTTATATTCAGGTTTCTGAGGAATCTCCAGACTGACTTCCATAGTGGATTTACCAGTTTGCATTCCCACCAACAGTGGGTTAGTGTCCCTTTTTCCCCACATCTTCTCCAGCATCTGTTGTTGGTAGATTTCTGAATGTGAGCCATTCTAACCGGGGTGAGGTGAAACCTCATTGTGTTTTTGATTTGCATTTCTCTGATTGCTAGTGATCTTGAACATTTTTTCATGTGTCTGTTGGCCATTTGGATTTCCTCTTTGGAAAGATGTCTGTTGAGGTCTTTGGCCCATCTCTTCAGTGGGTTGTTTGTTTTGATGTTGTGGAGTTTCTTGATTTCTTTGTAGATTCTGGTTATTAACCCTTTATCCGTTGCATAGTTTGCAAATATTTTTTCCCAAATAAAATGAATCTTAAAAAAAGAATGCAGGTGTTTTTACTAGTGAGGATTTATATCATTTTGAACAGACCATTTACCTTTGTTTATTAGATTGTCCATGTTTACCTTCAGTGTTGGGTTTTGTGGATTCTATATGCATTTGACACACTGCCCCATCTACTAGATAATTGCTGGGAGCTCTCCTGGATTTCTAAAGCATTGATTTTGTGTGTGTGTGTGTCTTCCGAAATATTCCAGACATAGACCCCAAAGGTAAAGCCTCTTTCTGATTTTTTAAAAAGTTATTTATTTATTTATTTGAAAGGCAGAGTTACAGAGAGGCAGAGGCAGAGAGAGAGAGAAAGGTCTTCTGTTCACTGGTTCACTCCCCAGAGAGCCGCAAATGCCAGAGCTGCGCTGATCTGAAGCCAGGATCTGGAAGCTTCTTCAAGGTCTCCCACGCGGATGCAGGGGCCCAAGGACTCCTGCCATTGTCCATTGCATTCCCAGGCTACAGCAGAGTGTTGTGAACCAGCACTCAAATTGGATGCCGGCATTGCAGGCAGAGGCTTTACCAGCTATGCCAGAGCGCCAGCCTCTCTTTCTGGTTTAATAGGGGTGTTTTGCTCAACCTGAACAGTTTGTTGTACTTCTGTTTTCATTTTTTTGTTGATGGTGTTCCTCCTTCATCACCAACAGATACATCAAAGAAAAAGGATTGATTTGGCGAAACGTAGTTAGCTTGGATTATCTGAATTAATTTCACATAGGGAGGAAGGCTCTTTGACTATTTGTCTCTCTGTGCAGCTGGTTACATCAGTGCTATTCTGTAGCTGGAGAGGTGGGAAGGGAAATTGGGTTTAAGCACATCTCAGCATTCAGCCAGAGCTATTGGGAAGCCCCCCTTCCCTTGCTGCTGTGAAAGATATTTAGGTTGTTTCCCCTTTGACCTTAAGCCTCAGGGAGGTGTGTGCTGCCTTTGAAACTCCTCTGCTGTCTTGGAAGCCGAGTGACTCACCGTGGGTTAGACACTGCTACCACCATGCTTTTCCTTTGAGAAAGGTTTGGGTCCTCTCTTATGATGCTTAACTACGTTTTTGTTTATAGGGCTTCCTTACTTAAACACATTCTCTATATGAGTCCTCCTTGACCCCATCTTACCTAGGAAGAGTGCTCAGGGTGGAAGTGGGGTGGTAAAGGAGTTAGGATGGGGAGCCAATCAAGGAATAATGTCATTATCATAGCAGCAACATAGTAAACCTTTTCAAGGTTTGAAAGCATTTCCTCATGGATTACCTTTATCTCATCTATCCAATTCAATCTCCTTTGACCCCCAGAATTATTCTTTGAGTCAGGAGGAGCAGTATTTTTTCAAAACTACAGAGGAAGAGTGACTCAGTGAAATCACAGAGCTATTAAGTGGCTGAACAGGGACTAGTGTCTTGCGCTTGTTCTAGCAATATTTGCTGAGATATGAGCTGTATAAAGTGAGCTCCATTATAAGAAGGTGATGTCCTGCAAATAGCACAGATATAATTGAGAATGGTCATTTTCTTATTTCCTGGAGTCCATTTGCAAATGAACACATCTTTGAAAATAGGCAGATAACATTTATTGCTTTTATGTTCCCCAGCCCTGGTGATGCAAGCATCTTAATCATAACCTGGAGTAAGAAATGATGAACATTAACTATATTTCCACCATTTTCTATTATCTTGTGGATGCTATTATGTTTGGAAATCCTACCAAGCAAAATTATGCAGTAACTTCTTATATGAAGAACCTGTAGAAATAACTTTTGACAGATAAATATTTACCCTGCTGGTAAACTCACTTTTAAAAAAAATATTTATTTATTTATTTATTTGGAAGTCAGAGTTACATAGAGAGAGAAGGAGAGGCAGAGAAAGAGGGAGAGATAGGTCTTCCATCCACTGATTCACTCCCCAATTGGCTGTAGCAGCCAGAGCTGTGGCAATCCAAAGCCAAGAGCCAGGAGCTTCTTCCGGGTCTCCCATGCGGGTGCAGGGGCCCAAGGACTTGGGCAATCTTCTACTGATTTCCCAGGCTATAGCAGAGAGTTGGACTGCAAGTGGAGCAGCCTGGACTTGAACCAGTGCCCATTGGGGATGCTGGCATTGCAGCCGGAGGCTTTACCCCCTACGCCACAGCACTGGCCCCTAAACTCACTTTTTCACTCTGGGTTATTTAACATCTTTTAAGAAATATCTTTTATGATTTTATAATTTTAAACATGGCAACTTAAAGTCTTTTGTCATCCACAGTTATATATGATTTGCTGCTCATAAAACTAAAGTGTTGTTGGTTCTGTGTTTAGCTGTCCTCCTATAGGTTCCTATGGACTTTTTCCAGCCGCTTCTATTGTATTCAGTACTTTGGGATGGCTCTGTAAACAGATGAAGCCAATAATGTATTAACAGTACCAACTGAGAGAAAGTATGGTTAACTGAGGTTACTAAAAACAAAAAGCAATTCAAATCAATTGGCAATCTACAAAAAGAGTTAAAGATTTTAAAAGCTATTATTAAAATTGCTATATTGGTCTATTATGTTATATGTGTGTACATATTGTATGTCCACATGGGAAAATTGATCTTCTGTACATAAAGATAATTGAAAATGAATCTTGATGTGAATGGAAGGGGAGAGGGAGCGGGAGAGGGGAGGGTTGCGGGTGGGAGGGAAGTTATGGGAGGGGGAAGCCATTGTAATCCATAAGCTCTACTTTTGAAATTTATATTCATTAAATAAAAGTTGAAAAAAAAGAAATATCTTTTAACAAATATCTTTTATAATTTAGAGAATTACCTCTTCTGCTCTTTAAAAAGAGCTAGACAGAGGCCGGCGCCGCGGCTCACTAGGCTAATCCTCCGCTTTGCGGCGCCGGCACACCGGGTTCTAGTCCCGGTCGCGGCGCCGGATTCTGTCCCGGTTGCCCCTCTTCCAGGCCAGCTCTCTGCTGTGGCCCGGGAAGGCAGTGGAGGATGGCCCAAGTGCTTGGGCCCTGTACCCCATGGGAGACCAGGAGAAGCACCTGGCTCCTGCCATCGGATCAGCGCGGTGCGCCGGCCGCAGCGTGCCTACCATGGCGGCCATTGGAGGGTGAGCCAACGGCAAAAGGAAGACCTTTCTCTCTGTCTCTCTCTCACTGTCCACTCTGCCTGTCAAAAATAAAAAAAAATAATAAAAATTAAAAAAATTAAAAAAAAGAGCCTGACAGAAATAATGGGCCATCAAAGAAGGAGGTACCTTTCTCTGGAGGGAGAACTTTTGCTTTGAATATTGCCTTGTCCAAATAAGATCAGAGTTGGTGAACTCAAGAGGCTTCCATAGCCTTGGCAGCTCATGACAAGAGCCTTGGGTGATTACTGACATCATAAACAAGAGTGTCAATTGTTAAATCAACAACAGGAGTCACTGTGCACCTGCTCCCCATGTAGGACCTCTGTCCTTAATGTGTTGTACTATGCAAATTAATGGTAAAACTACTACTCAAACAGTACTCTATACTTTGTGTGTCTGTGTGGGTGTAGTCTGTTGAAATCTTTACTTAGTATATACTAAGTTGATCTTCTGTATAAAGGATAATTGAAAATGAATCATGATGAAGAATGGGATGGGAGAGGGAATGGGAGATGAGATGGTTGCGGGTGGGAGGGAAGTTATGGGGGGAAAAGCTGCTATAATTCAAAAGTTGTACTTTGGAAATTTATATTTATTAAATAAAAGTTGGAAAAAATAAAAAAAATAAAAAGAGCTAGAGATAAGATGTTTTCAAGTCAGGAAAAAATACAGAGAAACCTTAAGTGAATATTGCTAAGTGAAAAAACTGGTATGAAAATATTTTATCATGATCCCAATCATGTAGCATCATGGAGAACGCAGAGCTATGGAATTAATAGAATGACTGTGGTTGCTACGGTTTCATGGGGAAAGAGGGTAGGACGATCAAGAGGAGCACAGACTCTTTGTATGACTGTAAAACATCTCTGCATGATATTGTAATGATGGATACCAGGTATTACTGATTTGTCAAAGCCACATAGAGTGGATTCTTTTTTTTTTTTTTTTTTGACAGGCAGAGTTAGAGAGAGAGAGACAAAGTTCTTCCTTTTTTCGTTGGTTCACCCCCCAAATGGCCACTACAGCCAGTGTGCTGTGCCAATCCGAAGCCAGGAGCCAAGTGCCTCTTCCTGGTCTCCCATGTGGGTGCAGGGCCCAAGGACTTGGGCCATCCTCCACTGTACTCCCGGGCCACAGCAGAGAGCTGGCCTGGAAGAGGAGCAACTGGGACAGAATCCAGTGCCCCAACCGGGACTAGAACCCGGGGTGCTGGGTGCCACAGGCAGAGGATTAGCCAAGTAAGCCACGGCACCGGCCAGTTCATTTGTTGTAACAAATGTAACACAAATGCAAGATGTTAATAACTGGCAAAACCAAGTGTTTGAAGGAGAGGAAGTTTGTGGGAATCTTCATACTTTGTCCTCAATTTTTGTTTAAGTCTAAAGCTTCTCTAAAGCCAAGTATGCATGTGTTTATATATTTGTGTGCATATGTGTGTGCGTGTGTGTGTGTGTGTAAGAGCTGGCTATTGTGAATGGTGCTATAATGAGCATGAGAATGTAGATGTCTCTTCCACAGGCTGATATCTTCCCCATGAATACACTCAGTAGTGGAAATACTGGATCCTATGGTAGTTCCATTTTTAGTTTTTTGAGGAGCCTCCATACTATTTTCCACAATGACTAATTTGTTTTCCCACCAACAGTGTGCAGAAGTTCCCTTTTTTTCTACTTTCTCACCAGTGCTTGTTATCTTTTGTCTTTTTTTTTTTTTTTTGACAGGCAGAGTGGACAGTGAGAGAGAGAGAGACAGAGAGAAAGGTCTTCCTTTTGCCGTTGGTTCACCCTCCAATGGCCACCGCGGTTGGCGAGCTGCGGCCGGCGCACCGCGCTGATCCGATGGCAGGAGCCAGGTGCTTCTCCTGGTCTCCCATGGGGTGCAGGGCCCAAACACTTGGGCCATCCTCCACTGCACTCCCGGGCCACAGCAGAGAGCTGGCCTGGAAGAGGGGCAACCGGGACAGGATCGGTGCCCCACCAGGACTAGAACCCGGTGTGCCGGCGCCGCAAGGCGGAGGATTAGCCTAGTGAGCCGCGGCGCCGGCTTCTTTTGTCTTTTTGATAGGCAGTCTCATTGGAGTCAGGTGACACCTCACTGAGATATTTCTTAACCCATATCACCTGATTTGATTGCAGCATTATTCAGAATAGCCAAGAAATGGGAACAACCTAAGTGTCCATCAACCAATGAATGGATAAAGAAAATGTGGTCCATTTATACAACTACTAGTCAGACATAGAAAAGATAACATCTTGTTTTGTTAAGTGACGAAAGCCAAGAGAAGACAAGAATCTTGTGATCTCACACATCAGTGAGGAAAAAATGATGATCTCATAGAAGTTAAAAGTACAATGGTGGTTAGCAGAGGCTGGGAATGAGAGGGAAGATGAGATGGAGAAAAGTTGATTAATGTGTACTAAGTTATAGCTAGGAAGGAGTAAGAAGTCCTGGGGTTCAGCTGCACAGTGCGATGACTAGAGAAACTGGCAGGGTACTGTACACTTCTCTATTAAAAGACATGATAATCAGAAGGTAGGCAGGATTTTAAAATGTTTTCATTATGAAAAATATTAAATATTTGAGGCAGTAAATATGTTTATCCTGAATGGACACTATACAATGTGTACATGTATTAAAACATCATAGTTCCCCTTAAATATGTGCAACTTTTATGTGTCTGTTTAAAATTTTTAAAAAAACTGGTATTTGTTGTCCTATAATACAATACAGACATTGGCAGCACTAAGGAGCCCTTCTCTGCAGTGGGCTTTTTGTCTCTTAAAGAGAACCTATACACAAAGGACTCTGTGTATATATATTAAGGTTACAAATGTTTCATGGTAGAAATCTCCTTTGTTCGTCTCTACTTATGAACAGCAGTTTCCCTTTCTTTAATCTGAAATATCTGTAATCTTGGTTTTAGCCCAAGGGTGAGTTTTTAAGGCAATGTAAAATTCAATTTCTCTGTATATGACTTACGAGACTGACTGAGGAATAAGAACACTGATATCTTTATTTTTTGTATTTAGCCCCTAGGCATTTCAACACTCATAAATCATAACTAGCCAGAGCTAAGTATCCCATTTTGTAGGGTTCAAGTCCCCTAGAAAGACTATGGCTGAGGAGAAAACAATTCACATCCTCTGGAACAGGTTTATCTGGTTCTTTGTTATCTATAGGTGGAAAGTATAGTTGTGTAAGAGATGAGACTACTTTAAAATTTCTGTGAATGAAAATACGAAGAATTTAATAGTTTACATCTGGCTTGATATCAAAATTTTATTTATATTAAACACATAGTTGGCAGAAGAAAATGTCATGTTTATGCTTTTCTGCATTTTCATCTCTTCTGTAGTATGTAGCCTTTTTTACTTTTAATTTGAACCAGTAGATAGATTAGAATTTTCACACAGCATATCACAGCACAGCACAGCACAGCACAACACCAGGTGCTGTGTGTTAGCCGTCACAAAACACACCGAACACCAGAGTGAGGGAAAGGGTTTATTGGGTAAAACTCAGTAGACCGGAGGGAAGGGGCGAAGAGGGAAAAAGAGAGGAGACTGTAAGAGAGACAGAGAGGAGAGAGAAGAGAGATGAGAGGAGGAGAGGAGCCAAGAGAGAGCCAAGAGAGGGAAGAGCCAAGAGAGAGAGCCAAGAGAGCAGGAGAGAAGAGCCAAGAGAGCACGTGTTCAGGAACAGGCCCTTTTAAAACTTTGCCCCAGGGAGGGCAGGGAAGCAGGAGCAGCGAATCTCATTAGGATGGGGGTGGAGCTTAACAATAGAGGTTGGGCCATGTGGCCACCTGGCTTCCAGCAATGGCGGCTGGGGCTAGAGCTTGGGATGTAAATCAGAGTATAGATCGCGCCATAGGTAAAACTGTGCCAGTTTCCTAACACTCTGTTTAGTAGGTAACAAAAGGGATGAAGATTTCCTAGCAGAGCAACGTGCACACACAGGCTGCCCGTATTCTTCATTAGATTGAGCAATTAGCAGTTTGGCTTTTACATGTATGTAGAGGCCTTGTAAGCATTGGAAGACTAACTCTATTACTAGTCAAGGGTCCTAGCTCTAGAATGCTTTTTAAGCAACTGTACTTATTGTAGAAATTGGCTAACTTGTGTTTACCGAAATTTATTTTGTAATTTTTGCATCAACATACTCTCTTGTTCATGTGCTGAACACACTTATTTTGACCCACGAATGGCTTTTAAACTTTTAAAGGGTTAAGAAATATAACAAGAACTGATGTGGTCCAGAAAGTCCAAATTATTACTGTATAGTCCTTTACAGAGGAAGTTTGCAAACCCGTACCTTAAAAGATAGAAAAAAGTAGGTCCAATCTATTATGCCTTCTTTCCTATAATAGGTTTGCTTAATTAGCTCTTATCTTTACTTCTTCCACACAAAACAGCTGGGGTAATTTACCTAAATCATTTGTATCTCCTCTATTGACAAATCTTTAGTATGTTTCTGATGCTTATATTCTTCTCAGTCTAAGTTCTGAACACAGTGGTCGGTAAAGCAGCTGGGTGGTAAATGAAGGCTTTCACCTACAGAGGTTGTTGGGAGCATAGCTTTGCGTGAGGGCGAAGGGGACCCTTACAACCCCAACACATTCTGGGACTTGCCCTACAGGTAGCCTCTCTCAAGCACAAATAAAAAGGGAGGGGGAGGACAGAACCGTGCTGAATATTCTCAATTTTTAATCTGCCAACTACATAGTTCACTCTCCTTCCAAAAGGAAGAACCAAATGCTAGGATGCTGTAAGGAGCAGAGAATTAAACAACTTCACCATAATAGTAACAATAAAAAGCAAGAGCCAAGCTGACTGCAGGAGATCTACATGGGCTTGATAAGAACCACCCATGGCCTGAGCACGCCTTTCTTGGGTCCTTATCAACCCTACACTGACGGTCCAAAAATATATAAAAACACAGACTGAGGAGGCCAGTGGGGACTCTGAACAGATTCTTCTGAGTATGGTTGAGCGGAAGCTCCTAGTTGACCCATTGCATTCAGATCTTCCTGTGAGAGTTCTCCCAGCCTGCCCTGCGATCCCCGGGGATGGAGGCTCTGCTTGCCCAGAGCTGAGATTCCTCCCGCTAGAAGCCCAACAACCAGCCAGATGCTGAGACTGGATCGCCCCTGAAAACCTGTGCTTTCTGGCTCAGAGGCACCACCCCTGCGGACGCCCTATAACTGCCCTCTGTAGCTAAGACACGTCAGGAGGAACACCTTGGGAACCTTGGGCGGTTGGTTTATCCAGTGTGTTGTATTATACAAATTAAAACGTGTGATTTCCCTATTGCATAATAAAAAAGGGATCAATGCTGCCTCTGTGCCATTACTATGCCCATGACAGATGCTTGACTCACTTTGGAGAACAACTCCAGGGGAGGGAAGTTACACATCTCACTAAATATTAATTTTCAGATGCATTGTTGGTAATGATTAGGTTACATGGATTTTACTGATATCTGGATTTTGTCACCTTGGTGTTCCCTTGGTGACATTTCGATAGGAAAGCACTAAACTATCAAAATAGATGCAAACTCCAGTGTTCATCACTGCATTATTCCCAATCATCAAGATATGTCTTATTCAGCCATAAAAAAGTGAAATTCTGTCATTTGCATGAACGTGGATGAAACTGAAGAATCTTATGTTAAGTGGTGGGAGGGGAAGGAGAGAGGGAGGGGGGTGGGTGGTTAACAAATACCTGGTACAGTTGGATATAAGAAATAACCTCTAATGGTCTGTAGCACAGCAAGGTGAACTATGGCTAATAACTCTTAACTGAATATTTCAAAATAGCTGTAGAGAGGATTTCAAACACTCCTGTAGAAACAAATGATCAGTGATAATGATGTTTGAAGTGATGGATGTGAATTAACCTGATCTGATCATTTTACATATTATATATATATGTATCAAAATATTCTGTACCCCAAAAATATGTACTATTTTGTACCAAATTAAAGTGAAAAATATCAAAAAAGATTACATAATCTCAATAAGTGTTATACTTTGGATTATTTAGGAACTTGAGCTACACATAGGTCAAAAGTTCTAAGGAGTCTTATGGAAATGTAGGATACAGAAGTAATTCAAAGATTTGTGGAAAGTGGAATTAAAAGATTATGGTACAGTATTTTCCCTACACTATGCATTTTCTTGAACTCTTTGAAGACCCTTTGTATATACAAATTTCAAAATTTTTTATGCCAAAATAAAGATATCTTTTAATTCAATGTTCCACAAGCTTTTTGACATACCCTCGTATTTTGTTCTGATAAGTTTGAATTGTTGAGAATAAGGTTGATTTGCCATTGTCCATTTTTTGATTATGGCAGGCAAATAAAACCTGGAGAAAGATAACATTTAAATGTTATAATTTAAGTATGCTGAAGGAAGAAACATTCTACTGGTTGATTGAGCATTTTATTTCATGTAAAGTACTACAATATGCAAAGATATAATTAGGAAGAACTCTAATGTTCAATGCTTTGCATTGTTCTTTGCTTATTTAATGTATTATCTATTTAAGAGATGAGATGTTGTAGATATATTAATTTTAGTTTCTGTTTACTCTTTTGTATAACACATAAATTAGGTAGTAGGTAATGATTACTGAATAATTCTTCCAATATGTTCCTATATTATACAGCAAATCTAAAGTCAAAACTGTGGGACTGACGAGGATTGGAGTTGAGCTTCACAAATATTTCTGAGGACAGTTGAAAAGGTTACAGAAGATATCTCAGTGATTAAGTGTAAGTTGAAGAAACATATTTTTATAACTGAATGCCTATTTTAAATGGAATTAGCTATTGGGAAAAGGAGAGCTACCATGGTAAAATTATCCTATGATACTCACTTATTATAAGCATACTTATAAATATAAACAGTAAATGGAAAATTTGAAAAAGGTTATTTTGAAGGAATCAAATGGTTTCTAGAAGTATGTCCTTATCATTTCAAATCCAAGTTCAATGAACAATGAAAAAATAGGCAAGTTTAAATAAATAAAAACTAAAACAAAAAATAAAGCTTCCAGACTCTGCTTTCTCCGCAGAAGACAGCAGAACTTAGTGTGTGGAGTTCCCAGCTGATGAGCACATGCTATTAATTGATGTGCCTCCTGCGCACAGAACCCACAATGAATGATGAGTAGAAAAGCATTCCTTTCTTATCAGGCCAGAGACAATAGCAGGTGTAATTACAGCATTCTGTCAGCTGTCCGTGGAAATGAATGTATACTTGGAGCTGTACAGAGAAGCCTATTGTGTCTGCTTGGGGACTCCTAGACAGGCGTACTTGGGGAAAATTGTTCTGGAGGAAATAAGGAATTACTCTTCTTAAATGTGACCCAAGAGGTTTGTGGTTCTTGTAGGACTATCAGTCTCATTATTTCATGCTCCACTGAAAATAAGAGTCTCTTCTTTGTTCACCTTCATTTTATTTTACTTATATAAATGTTTTTCTTAACAACTGAAGGGCAGGTACATCGACTAACCATTCCAAAAGGTTTGTAATATTTAATATTCATGTAATTTATTTATATTGATGTACATTCTATATAACATAATTTATGCATATTTGTGTAAAGTAGTCAGTGCAAATAATTATCTTCCCATCAACTCTTGCCTGTTTCCATGGTGTACCATAGCTATTCCAGCTACCAACACTCTTTTTTTTTACTGAATGTGGAGTCAAAAAAAGATGTTGCCTCCAGTATGCCTTTTATCCCTATTTTTTTAGAAAATTGAAACATAATGAAGGAATATGGCTTGCTAAAATAGTAGAGCTTATATGCTGAGGAATCTACTTGAGCTCTGATTATTTCCCCAAATACCTTTCTTTCCACTAAACTTCTGTGTAATTAGCTCATACAATAATTACTAGAGTAGAAAGATTGCACATTTACCTTCTTGGTATCATGATTCTCTCTCCCTCTTCCCTGTACAGACTTATCCTTTTAGTATAGGGATGTCCTGTGCAATATAATAAGCTGAACACAGTATTTGAGGTAGACAAATACTAAAAAAAATTGGCACTTAATAGAAATTCAGATTTAACTAGGTGCCCTGGTTTGTATCTGGTAACTCCGGGTACACCTGATAAAAGCAAAGTTTAACTTGGGATGAAAAGGGCCATGTTCATGATGAAAGAAGAGAATGGGTGAAGACTTAGAAGGAGAATTGAACATGATGTGCTCATGAAACCCCAAGAAAACTCTTGTGCCAGAATAGGACTCTCTAAATAGAGGAGCAGGAACTGTGTTTTATATACTGTCATAGCTCCTGAATCCAGCAAGGTGCCTGATTATCATAGACTGAGTAATCATAAATACTGTTCAATGCTTAAAAGCATAATTACTCTGCAGAAAAGAGAAATAACATGAATGGTGGAGTTAGACCAGATTGTAGATGAATTTGAAATCCAAGAAGTGGGCATTTCAGGGAGACAGAACTGAGGACCATGTTTGATTGGATTTGATCAGAATCTCAAATAGCCATGGATCAAGTAGAACCCTTAAAACGCATTCATACATTCACACCCAGGAAACAGCAAATTCTTTGATGACTTTATGTGGGCTTTGCTCATGTTACCAGAGAAAGAAACAGGAAAAAAGAAAGAACATTTTTAGGATAGTGAAAGAATATAGGAAGTTTTAAGAACTTTGTAGAATCAGTTCACAGGGTTTCTTTCAAAAGTGACTAATAAATGATATGGATGGGCTTCCTTTTACCTTAGATTTCCAATCTGTCTGAAAGATTGGTGAAACATTCCAAGAGCGTGAGCCATGCACCTGCGGAGGCTGAGGCTGGCTTGTATCTGACTTCAAAAAATCCTCAGGCCCTGTCCCAGGCACTTGAATGAAGCCTGGGAGGAAGAGGACAGGAATGAGAGGGGAGTAGGCTCTGAGATTTTGAAATTGAAGTTTACATTTTTGGTTGCCAGTGAGGGACAAAGATATCACGGCAGTTTATAGCTGTAACAGTTCATTGTGCATATTTATACATCACTTTTAGATGTGAGGTTGTTTATAGCTCTCTTTTATTTTTTTCAATTACAAGTATTGCTTGAATAAACATTTTTGTGCGTGTGCATATGTGAGAGTTCCTTGACGTCAGCCATGCCCTGGGTGTAGATGACATTCGCAGTGGTCTTGATGTGGCAAGTCCTGGACGTCAGCAGCAGAGGCACCTGCCTAGTTTGGTGGTGGTAGCAACAGCAGCCTTTCATGGCATTGTAACTGCTCGTTTGGAAATGAGCAGATACAAGAAGCATCACCACTGTGAGCTGGAGCAGGAAATGGGGAGAGCTGGGGTCTTGCAGAGAGGAACTGTGAAAGGTACAGAAAAATCTATTTTGTGTTTCGCTGACCCTGTCCTTTATCCCTTTCTTCTGAACCTGGCAGGGCTGCCATGTTCCGGGCAGCATCAGTGGTTTAGCCTGTGTTACTTATTATGTGTGTCCAAATTACAAGCATCTAAATAAATACAATGGTATTGCCCCCACTGAGGTCCACAGGATACTTATTCGTAGGGTAATCAGGAGGTTTTACCTATTACCCTCATAAAAATAATTACTGTTTAGATAAATTTGAGGATTCATGAGTTAAAACTAACAGTTTTCTCAATAGTAAGGCTTTTCAGAACCTTAAAAGGCTAAAATAATCATTATAAATGTCCAAGAGGCAGGTTTAGAATTTACATTTCCTGGATTTAATTGCCCACTGCAAATGGTATTTCTCTGCGGTCCATCTTTTAAGACCGGTGTTCCCAGGAACACACATTAGGAAAACGTTCTTTCTATTCCTAATGATGTGCAGGTTATAGGTTCATTGCAATATTACTCCAGAGGACATAATCACTTTCCTTGTGTAAATCTTACATTGGTAAGTTATTTTAGAGGGTTAGAGGGCAGCATCATTTAACCTATGCTTACAAACTGTGAAGTGCACCTACATTCTCCTGCGGCACTGTTTCATGAGCTAAAAGAGCGTCAGTCCACTTGCTGTTGGAAAACCGTGTTTCGCCAACATCAGATCCAAGATTCCACTTTTTATGGACATTTTTCGAGGTTGGCCATCAGTGGGGAATGTCAGACATAAACATTGGGTATTTGTTATCACCTGTTCTGATTTTACTGCTGGAGAGAGGATCTGACTTTTAGCACTTTGAGATATCATCCCCCTTGCCTTCCATTTTGTCAAATTTGATATACACCATTCTGGTTTTTTTTAGTCTCGAGACATTTGAGGATCAACAACGGAAGAGAGTGGGGAATTTTGCAACTGGCTCGCTACAGTTGAGACATTAGTCCCTTCCCAAACTCAAGATAAAATGTGTTTGCCATAGTGGAAGTATTATGAGGCGGTCTCTTTCAGAAATGAGGAGGACGAAGAGCTCCACCCTCATGAATGTATTGGTGCCCCTTCTTGTTCTCTTCCATCCTCTCTGTGCCCCTCTGCCATGGGATGCCTTCAAGTTACAACCCAGCAAGAAGATTTTGCCAGATGCCAACATTTTCCATGGATTTCCCAGCCTCTAGACCTGTAGGACATTTCTGTTCTTTATCAATTACCCATGTCAGGTATTCTATTGTAATAGCACAAAATGGACTCAGAGTTTCTTGTCAGACAACCAATAAATTCTTCAAAAGTATCCTAGCTACCCACTGGTTTTTCTTACTATCACCCCCCTCCCAAAAGATACAAAGAAGACTACCACAAAAATATAATAGCTCTATTTTCAACTATAAGTGTTGATAACATCTTAGTTTTTTTCCCCCCACACATACAGCATAACGTATATGTGCACATCTGTCTCCAGATAGAGAAAATGTTTACCTCAGCCATCCACCAATTTCATTCTTTTTTATTTTCAGAGGTAACCAAGTGTCAGGAATTTGGTGAGTATCCCTCCATTGTTATCTTCTTCTATGTATATATATATCCATCACATTTATCCCCAGGATCTTCAAAAAGTCCATGGAAGGTTTGTGTTATGAGAACACTGTACATAGTTTTCAAAATAAACTTACCTTTTAATTTCACATTCCATGAACTTTGTAAGTGCCTCTTAAAAAGGATGTATATGTATATGAACACCATATGTATATAAACAATCATACCTATTTTATGGTTTTACAGTAATTATTGTGAATATGTATCATATTTTCTTTTTATTCATTTATTTTAATCAGCACATAACATTTCATTATGCATATACATCACTTTGACCATGAAGCTGTTTGTACTTATTTTTTAATTACAAATATTACTTGAATAAACATTTTTCATGTGCATGCGTATGAGTTCCTTGAGGTCAAGCAGCCAGGACTGTGGACACTGGGGTATAGAGCAAGCACATCCCAAAGTAGCTGCGATAATGGGTATTTTTTTTTACTTCCCATTTTATTTAAATGAGAAGTGAAGAAAGAAAAAGCAAGAGAGTGAATGAGCACTTCTATCTACTCCCCAAGTGCCTGTATCAACCTAGCCTGGGCCAAGCTGAATCCAGGAACCCAGAACTCAGTTTGGGTCCCCATCATGAATGACAGGAACACAAATAATTGAGCCATCGCTGCTGCCTCCTAGGGTGCACATCAGCAGGAAGCTGATGTGAGTCTTCCGAAGTGGTATCAAATGCCCGCCGCAAGCTGCGTTAATTTTAGTTCCTCAGTCGTGTGTGAGAGTCCAGTTTCACCCACTTCTAGGCAACTTTCACCTGATGACTGCATAAAGAAGTTGTGGCACATATACATGATGGAAGTTAGAGATAATGTGGGCCTGGTAGAATGAGCCAGTCCCCAAATGACAAATATCGTATGTTTTCCCTGATTTGTGGTAACTAACATACAGAGTATAGAAAAATGTAATGTAAATGAGCAAAATTGACATTTTGAGATTTGGTCATTGTTCATAGCCCTTGTCTATACTCCTGAGGAACAGTGGTTTCTCTATGTGTTACTTGTTGAATTCTTTATTTACTGGAAGGTTAAGCTTATGATTATAAATTGAAAGTATGTCATTGCAAAAATTAGAAGAAAAATAGGAAAGGAAGGAGGTGGGAGGGAGGGTAGAAAAAAACCTTTTCTTAGTGTCATGGAAGAAAAATAACACTATTGTAATTTAATTTTTGTTTCCTTGACAACTGAGAGAGAACTAGCATATTTTTATATTTGCATTTGAGTTATATTTTATGAATTATTTGTTCTGATATTTTTGCCTATTTTATTCTGAGGTTTGACTTTTTCTCATTAGTTGAAGTCTTTTGTATAGTCAGGATACCATTTCTTTTTTGAATAATATACTTCAAAATATTCTTTTATCTGATTAATTTTTAACTTAATAATTGAAATTTGTTCATTTAAAATTTAAAATTATATGTACTTCATCTGTCTAATTTAGTTGATTATGATGTTCTAAATATATTTTCCCAAAAGCTTAGAGGTTTGCTTCTCACATCTAGATATTTAATTTAATTGGGGTTGAGCCTTGTTTATATTGTGAAAAAGTAAATTAAATTTTTCTTTTCCTTAGAAGCATTTCTTCTCCTAACATAATTCATTATAAACTCTGTTTTTTCCTCCCAGATTCACATACCAAATATATCATGCGCCATATTATTCTGTATTTATGAGTCAGTTTCTGGGCTCGCTCTGTCCATTGATTTATCTGACAATTCCGATATCAGTCCTGCACGTTTTAACTGACAGAGCACTACATTTGTTAGACAGGATTTCTCTCTCTTCCTTTTCTATATTTGCCTTGGTGGTTTTGATTCTTACTTTGCATACAAAGATTAGAATCAGTTAACACTGCATGAAAATGCCATTGCAATTTTAAGTGCAGTTGCATTAAATTTTAAATCAATTTTGAGAGAAAATATTTGTATTTTGCTGGGTCTTCTCAGTCATTCAGGTCTTTATGATTCTCAAAAATCTTCATTATTTTTTTTAAAGTAATTTTAGGAAGGATTATTTACAGGTTAATAATGCTGCTACTGTGAATGGTATCTTTTTTTCTTTGCATTTTTCTAAGCATAAACGTACTAGCATAAATGCAACACTATTGATTTTTTAATGCTTATCTTGTATCTAGAAGCCTTAATAAAACTTGCTCATTTTTTTTTTCAGAATTCTTGATTGCAGGAGTATGTATGTGTGTGTGTGGGGCGGGGGTTGGAGAGGTATCCAAAGAATGACAGTATTTAAAGTCTTTCTGTGACAGACAGAGACCAGTAGTATTCCCGTAACGTCCTTTTTTCCTCTAGAAGAAAAAAACTTGAATTTTAACTGGACACATGGCTATACCTGTTCTGCATGTCCTAGGTATTTTAGTGTTCGTGGTAGCCATGTGATGAAGTTTTAATCACGAGAATGCAACTTCAAGGAAGGATGTTTAACGAGAAAATCCAGTTTTCCAGGGCAGCTGCTGAAGATGGCGGACAGGCAGGCCCTGGTGCTGATGGCAGGGGCCTTTTCTTGAGTTGCCTCTCAGCCTTCGTGGCCAGGCAGGTCCTGCTGAGCCAGAAGGTGGTGATCATGTACTACATGCGCACTAATATTTCCAGCAATTTCTGCAGAAACAAGTTAAAGTACCTGGCCTTCTCTGCAAGTGGATGAACACCTACCCTACCACTAATGGGTCCCTAGCTGCATATTTTGTTGAGGCGTGTTGCTCCACAAGACCAAGTGGGGCCAGATTGCCCTAGACTGCCTCAAGATGTTCAATGGGATCCTGCTATCCTATGACAAAAAAATAAAACGGCAGATGATAGTTCCCGTGGCCCTCAAGGTTGTGTGTCTGAAATCTGCAGGAAAGTTTCCCTACCTGGGGTGCCTGAGGTTGGATGGAATTACCAGGCAGTGACAGCCATGCTGGAGAAAAAGGAAGAAGCCCAAGATCCATTACCAGAAGAAAAAGCAGCTGAAGAGGCTATGGGAACATGCCAAAAGGGACATGAAGAATTATTGTTTTATGTTTTTTTAATCTCAAGTATTGTATAATTATCTTATTGGCTACATTTGAAGTTACATTATTCTATTGAATAATCTTTATCCATTAGGGAAATGATATTTGCTGTATTAGGATTCTCCAATTTTCCCTTTAAAAATTAAGCTATTGCTACTTCCATGGAGGAACACACAATCTTCATTATAAAAACCACATGATAAAAATCTGGCTACAGTATGATGTGAATTGCTATGCATTTTATGCAATATTATTTAAATAGTCTGTAAGAAACCCAAAGGTGTTCATAGCAAGATTAGGGGCATCATATAATATCATCTCAATTTCTTGCTGTCCATTAACCATTCCCCCAGTCAGCCATTATCTTTTTTTGTTAACATCCTCAAATTAAGTCAGTTCCCTAACTTAGGGTTATCAGTTGGTATGCTGTGCCACATGGAACCAAAAACCCTTCACAAGCATGCCATCAGGTCTTCGTTATAGGAAAATGTACTGTTGCTAATATTCTTAGTGTCCTTCAGAGGGATCATTGAATATCAGTTAATATATAGTATAACACCATATGATAAGTGCTGGAGACAACCTCCTTTACATAACGGAGAGAGGCATAGCCCACTGGCAGGAGTGACGGCATGTTCACTAAAACACATTCCACCATCTTCACTGCTGAAACTCCTCCTGACTGGTACGCCTACATGCAGGCTTGTCCCTCCCTCTCCTCCATACATCTTAAAGACCAACTAGACTGACCATTCTAAAGCTTAAATCAGAGCATGTTACTTTCCTATTTAAATTCCGCCAGTGATTTTGTTGTGCAACCAGAGGAAAATCAAACTGCATACCATAACCTAAAATACTTGCTGCTGTCTGTTTCCCTGACCTCAACCTCTCTGTGCTACGTCTTGTTCATGGTTCTTGCCGTACTGGCCTTCTTTGTGTTCTTGAAACTAGACCTTCTCTGCCTAGTTCTCACTGTTTGTTCTGCATACCTTCCAGAACCACTAACGTCTGGCTTTCAACATCAACTGCAATTTCTCCAGAGACCTTTTTCCTCCCATCCTCCCTAGGCCTCTCAGTTCCTCTCTATCTCATTACCGCATGTGTGATTTTCATAGTGCTGTAGGTGTCATGGCAACAGACCATTTGAGAAGACAGATTTTCTTTGTGGTGAAGGATATTGAATTTTAAGGAGATTAACACAACCTGTATTCAGATGTTGGATTGGCTTTTCAGAGGCCAGGGGCTACACAGAGTGAATGATACCACCTCTAAACACGGATGAGGGAGGCCTGCTTTGGAATCTTCATGATTTTCTTCCTAGCGCTTTCTCTACTTGAGATAGAGTCTTTTTGTTTGCTTTCTTATATATTATTTGTGACTCCACATTAAAATCTGGGCTCTTTGGGGCAGGATGTGTTGTGCCTTATCCATCACTCTGTCTCATACTAGAGTCTGCCTGAGAGTGTGCATTCATAGGTATTTATCTGCCTTTGGCTAACAATCTGCTGCTTTCCAGTTCACTCACACTTCCAAAGAACTTTCTGTGTTTTCAATCCAAGTAGAAGTTCTCTTTTCTTTAAAACCTTACATCCACCCTCTAGTGACACGTCATACACTTCCCATATTCTTACTGTTTCTGTTAATTTCCTGCCCTCTGCACTAAAATTTAAATTCCTTTCTTCTATTAAAAAATGTTTATTTGAAAGGCAGTGTTGCAGAGAGAGGGATAGACAGAGAGATCTTTCATTTGCTGGTTCACTTCCCAAATGGCTGTGTTGGTTGGGGCTGGGCCAGACTGAAATCACGAGCCTGGAACTCCATCCAGGTCTCCCATGTGGGTGGCAGGTGCCCAAGCACTTGGGCCATCTTCTACTGCTTTTCCAGGCACATGAGCATGAACTGGATTAGAAGTGGAACAGATAAGACTTGAACTGGTGCTTATGTGAGTTGCTTGTGTCACAGGTGACAGCTTAACCTGTTGTACCACAATGCCAGCCCCTAAAGTTTAAAATTTATTTCTAAGGAGTTGGGACTGGTGCTGTGGTGTAACAGGTGAAGCCGCTGCCTACAGTACCAGCATCCCATATGGGCGCTGGTTCAAGTCTTGGCTGCTCTACTTCTGATCTAGCTCTCTGCTATGACCTGGGAAAGCAGTGGAGGATGGCCCAAGTCCTTGGGTCTCTGTACCCACATGGGAGACCTAGAAGAGGCTCCTGGCTTTGGATTGGCACAGCTCTATCCATTGCAGCCATCTGGGGAGTGAACCAGTGGATGGAGGACCTCTCTCTCTCTCTCTCTCTTTCTCTGCCTCTGCCTCTTTGTAACTCTGCCTTTCAAATAAAATAAAAAATAAATCTTTAATGAATAAATAAATTAATTAAAATTTCTAAGGATAATGTAAAATGCATCTTTATCTTTTTTATGACATTTATTTCAGTGCCTTGCACACTTTATTATTAGAGCATATTTATCAAATTAATGTGCTAATTTTCTATTATTTTGAGTTTTCAAAATTTGAAATGTAAAATTAATGCTGAAAATAAATGCTGAAAATGCTTGTCTTTGGGTCACCGTAGTTCTTCTGGTCTTGCCTCATTATTTGTAGTCCATGATTGGACTCTGCATTTGGAGTTTATGACTTTGGCTCTGTACTGTTCCTACAATGTTCATGTGGTTTCAGTTAGTAACAGTCCAATAATTAATTAAACTTAGCTATTACACTGCAGTCGCAATCTTTGTTATCTACTGTATTTGACTAAATCTATTAACATGCAAGACTCTACAAGAAAATGGAATTATATATCCTACAGAAGTTTCCATTTGCTTTCTAGTCCCAGTTGGGGTGCCAGATTCTGTTTCGGTTGCTCCTCTTCCTGTCCAGCTCTCTGCTGTGGCCTGAGAGTGCAGTAGAGGATGGGAGACCAGGAAAAGCACCTGGCTCCTGGCTTTGGATCAGCACAGTGCACCGGCCGCAGCGCGACGGCCACAGCGGCCAGTGCGGGGTGAACCAACGGAAAAGGAAGACTTTTCTCTCTGTCTCTCTCTCTCTCTCACTGTCCACTCTGCCTGTCAAAAAAAAAAAAAGTTTCCATTTGCTTAGAAGTGAGAAGAGGTAGATTTATAGAGAAATTAAAACGCTTCTATTAGCGCCCTTCACAGACTGATAGTCTGATCATTTCAACACTTTGGGCTATAGTTCTTCCTCTGCATAGTAGAAAAGATGTGTATTGATTCCTCAGATTACTTGTAGCTTTTATCATCTATGCTTTTTTGTTTTGGAAAAAGTTGCTAAATGTTTTCTTAATAGGTTGATTTCTGTTATTATCTATGGCATACACAAAGCTGACAAGTCTCTGTTCACTTGACATTTGTTCATAGGGCATTGTCTTTTCTGTGTTATGCACACCTGTTTGATGCTTTCTAGGCACCCCATGGATGCTCAGAAGTGCTAATTAAATTGAATGTCATTATTCAAATAGCTCCCCCAAAGATTACCTTTGACAGAGCTGAGCTACGTGATTACATTTCCCATGACATACACTTAGATTTTGAAATGAAAGGGGAAAGTTCATGGTGAAATGTGTTTTGGCTTTCAAAAAAATGATGATGAATTATGCATGGCTCCCAACCTGAACAGTTGGCATATCTCAGGATGCAGATCACTTGGCCTGTGCTCGGGAGGACTGTGGCCTTTTTATGAACTTAACCCATCTGAATTCCTCCTTGAATCATGGGTCATGTCCTCCCCTTCCCCTTCCCCATGTGGATCTCCATCAGGAATGAACAAGTGAGCCCTGTACCTTTATGGTTACTCCACAGAAGCACAGAGTAGCTAATCAGCAACCTCCAGCCTTCCTTGCTTCTTAGATAAATATTTCCTTAATAAAGAATCAAATCAAAGTACTCCACAGATTGGGTGTGAAAGAAATCTGAGATATCTTCTTACTTTTTAATGGTTAAGATAGAGATGATTATTAGCAGGTCCCTGTGTGAGGTGATGTGTACCCAAATATTTAACACCAAAGAAACGTAGGTCTGAACCTATAGGATTAGAAGGGAGGATGCAGGATATTTTTTCTTTAAATATTTATTGTATTTATTTGAAAGAGATACAGAGAGATGTAGACACACACACACACACATACCCAGAGGTCTTCCATTTGCTGGAACAGCTGGGACTCAAACCAGCACCCATATGGGAAGCTGGTGCTGCAGGCCAGGGCTTTAACCCTACACACCACAGAGCCAGCCCTGCAGGATATTCTTTATTAGCTGCAAATCAATGCTGAAAAAAATATATTCTTTTCCCATTGATGTGAGTCATGGAAATTACCGCTTACCTGCTATTTACAGAAACTCTTTTGTTAAAAGCGCTGGGATATTTTTTTTCCCTGAGAAAGACATTTGTAGGTATAATTAAGAAATCTGTTTAAATTGTGCTGATAATTATACTAATTGGCATGGAAATCTGATTGAATACTTAAAGAAATAAATTGTTGCTGCTGAGTTTTATAAAGCATTACACTTTTCAAAAGGGAGCTAAAGTAGGTAAATAGGTTTCAAAAAAGAAAGAGGCTGCTATCTGTAAATAGGTTACATTTAGAAGTGCTCTTTGTTGTCTGTTTATCTTAATTTGGGTAACTTGATGGCCTTGAAATATTTATATCCAGGGCTAAAATAAGTCCTAAGCAAAGTACAGTTGAATTACTTGAGATTTGAGACAAAAATTTCTCATTGGCAAGACGTAGACACTAATGGCTCCCTAACACACCACAGGGTTGACAATGTCCACCTGAATGCTCAGATTTAGAGATTCAAGTGTGGGTCTCTCTCTATCTGCTTGAGACAAGTGGTTTTCCAAATGTGCCAAAGGAACATCTGTAATATCCATTAAAATGTGTACCCCGAATCTTTTGTCTAGACACATATCTGGGAGAAAGACATGAGGATCTGTTTTCAAAACATGATCCTTAAGTGACTGTTTTTAATTCACTTTATGTTTGAGATGATCACTGTACTAATTTGGCCAAAATGTGTATACAATTCAAGCAACAGAAAAGAAGGCAAACTAAAGGCAAACACGTATGAACCAAAAGGATGAAGTAGATTAAATTCCTGGAGAAGAGTAGAGAAAGAGGTAAAAGTAGATGCCCTCAAATAATTTATATTTTCCTTTGGAAGGCATTTCATGTTTTGACAGAAGGTTTACTGTCATAACTTAGTTTTTCATAGGATAATAACAAATACACATTCAACATGTTTGTTGGTGAGGAAAAATTTCATTGCAAGGGAATGGCAAAGCCAGTTTATTTAAAGTTTGCCACAGAAAATCCACAAAATGAACAATAAAATATAGATTATTCAGTAGTATTTATTTATAGACTAAACACCCTCTCTAATACATACAATTATCCTAAAGTATACAGTCTTATATGTGGATCATAGCATTGTGACTTTTGGTACTACTACAACTACAACCAAATTAAATACAATAAATATCCATAAGAATTAAGTTTTTCATATGCTAGTTACTTTATAACAATGCACTCTGAACTGTATGCTATATTTATTACAATTGGGGAGAGGTGCTATGAACATGATGGACAATTTGATTTTTTGATAACTTTTAACTTTTTTTAAGAAAGTTTTTTTAAGATTTATTTTTATGTATTTGAAAGGCAGAGTGACAGAAAGAGGGACAGACAGAGGGGTCTTCCATCCCCTGGTTTACTCCTCAAACAATTGCAATGGCTGGGGATGGGCCAGGCTGAAACCAGGAGCCGGGAGCTTCTTTCAGGTCTCCTATGTTGGTGCAGAGGCCCAACTACTTGGGCCATCTTCCCCTGCTTTCCCAAGCCATCAGCAGGGAGTTGGATGGGAAGTGAAGCAACTGGGACTGGAACTGGCACTCATATGGGATGCTGGTGTCAGGCAGTAGCCTCATCTGCTATGTCACAATGCCAGTCCCTGTTTTTCAGCTCTTAATCTGTCTTCCTAATTTAGAAATACTATCACCTATTCATTCATCAATGCAAAACAAAGCATTCAGGAACTTGGGATAGGAAGGTGAAGACAAGGTTCCATTTTCTTTTACTTATTTTGCTTTAAACTTTGTGTAGAGCATTGCATTAAAGTTTTATACATGCCACTTTACATCAGTGACCCAAATCTACCTCTTTATCAGGCAGGAATGGATCCGTTACCTGAAGATACCCTCTAATTCCACAAGTGGCTTAGAAGCTTCAGCTTCAGATTGAGTAATTCCTAGTGGGAAAAAGGAATTCTAGAATCCAACATCTATCAGTTCTTAAAGCTGTAATCTGTATAACACTAAGCCAAAAAAAGTTATTTCTATTAATTTAATAAGTAAGAATGGAGAGGTTGTAGGCTTCCCTCTGTTTCATTTCTTGATGCTCCATGCTGACATATAATTTCTAGCAAAGTACCCACATTCAGACATTTTATTAGATAATGTAGTATATATGAGAGCCACAATTTTGAGCCAATTATAAATGCATTAATAGATATATTAAAATATATCTAGAACCATAAATGAAGTGGGTACTGTTTATTAGGTGATGAAAGCAAAATAATAACATGGTGATAAACTTTGGGTGTTCATGTCCTGTGGAATACTAGGGATTCCTAAATTTGACTTGCTATAGGATTATTTCTTAATTTATCTATTGTTATGTTTTATTCCCTTTTGTGTCATGGGATTTTGATAATTCATGCATGTCATTGACTGGCGGAATCAATTCTAAAGATGAGAAACCAAGACTCAGAGAGGAGACGTTTATATGACTATGCAATGGTCAAACCAAGGCTCGAAAGCAGATCCTCCTTCTCTACGCCCAGTGTCTCAGAAAGAACTTTCTTTCTTTAAGATTTTATTTGTTTATTTGAAAAGTAAAGTTACAGCTAGGGAGAGAGAGATCTTCCATCTGTTGATTCACTTTCCAAATGGCTGCAGTGGCAGGAGCTGGGCGGAACTGAAGCCAGGAGCCGGGAACTTCTTCCGGGTCTCCCACGCAGGTGCAGAGGCCCAGGCATTTGGTCCATCTTCCACTGCTTTCCCAGGCCATAGCAGAGAGCTGGATTGAAAGTGGAGCAGCCGGGACTCAAACCAGTGCCCATATAGGATGCCAGCGTTGCAGGCATAGGTTTAACCTACTGTGCCCCCAGAAGGAGCTTTAAGGTGATGTTTAATCATGCTCCTCATCATTATTGATCCACACACACGTTATTAATCCATACATTATTAATCCACACACAGGATCCACACACACATGAGTATTGACATCATTATTTTTGGAAGCAGGGAACTGGAATATCTGGTCTTGTTCTGATGTCAGATACACTATTATGGAAAACAGAACACAAGACTGTACAGAGTTCTATATGTTCTATCAACATTGAGGGAAAGGGAATTTCTTTTAGATTGAAAATTTTATTGAAGCATAATGTATCTATTTATGGAGTATGATATAATTAGATACATATATATATAATATATATATAGTGATCAAATAAGGATAACTGACATATTTTCTTAAACATTTATCTTTTTTTTTTGTTTTGGGAGCCTTTGAATTACTCTATTATGATTTTTTGTAAGATAATAGAAGTGTCCTTCAAAAACGTTAATGGAAAATATATATATATATATAGTGAAAAAACTATACAAGAGTTTTAAACATTTTGTGCTACAGTAAACATCACTAATTCCATTTTTCCATAAACTACTTGCAGTTCCCTGTATAACTGATTGTTGAAAGGTAGAATCCCCTTACTGTGATGTGGAAGACTAGAACTTACTCCTCCTTTCTCACTGTACTTTAGCACCCATTATCCAACCTCCCTTTCTTCTCTCTTCTCCAAAACCTTTCTAGCCTCTGGCAATCACTATGCTCTGAGAAAGAAACTTTCCAATCTACTCTTGAAGAAAAGGCCTTCCAGTGTTTCACAAATAATAGGGAGAAAGCGAAAGTCTGCCTGTAGGTGAGCTTGTGGAAGCAGCTCTGTCTTCAGACCACAAATTCTAACAGGCCTGCATTACTGATCCCTGTAAGCTGTGGCCTAGGGAGGTCAGTGAGTCTCACCGTCTGCTGACTCTGTTCCTCTCCTGCAGACCCTGCTGTTCACTGTCATCTCAGGACGATGAGCTGACATTTTTCAGTAATCCCCAATCAATTTTAATTCTTTCAAAGTGTTAGAAATAAAGGTTCAATGATGATGTATGTAGAAAGCAGGGTGGCTTGGGGCTGTATGAGGTTTGAAAGTTAAACCGTTTTATTTATAGACTTTTGTTCTGCATGAAATATTAAACTATAAAAGCACAAGTAAACAGATTTATTTTTAATTTGTGTATATGACATCCCAGACATCTTATCAAGCTTCAGAGTAGGCTGAACGATTCTGTGGCTTGGGGTTAAGTGTACATCTGCTTTCTCTCTGTGTTTAGGAGACAACTCATAAAAATTCATTTTCAACAGATGGTAGTAAATGAAGACAGAAGTACCTTATTTGGATTAATACACATTCATGAAGAGCCTGTTACTTTCCAATGAAACCAAATCATCCCATAAATCCTATCAATAAACCAATCTAGAATTGCCTTAAAATGTCCAAAACATAAGTAACGAGGAGATGGAATGTTTTGCTCCACCTTCTGTTCCTGTCCTTGGGCCTCAGGTTTCCCACATTTGGTCACTCTTAACTTTATAGTGGAGAGAAGACTTTGTTCTAAGTGATTTGGTATAGGCCTGCTTCACTGAGATTGGAAAAATGGAATCATACTATAGACATTTTCAGGTATCCAACAGCTACCATCCAAACATAAACTTGAAATCCTTGGTAAATGGCTGTTACTGGAAAAGCTGTTCTTGTGTCTATTTTTCTAGTGCTCAAACCTCAGCTCTTCGCTCCGGCCATTAAAATAAAAAAGGACACTGGATTTGAATCAAGAGCCCTGTATGGAGCTCTGGCTCTCACGGAGTTTGTGAACTCAGGCAGGAGAGCAGTGTCTGGGAACTTCGATTTCACATCTCTCAAGTGAGGGGCCAGGCTGCAGTCTACCACCACAGCCTTGATGTGCCACGGTTGTGTGTGGGATTGTAGCTGAAGGATGGGATTTCAGCCTTGCCTCCTTTAGATGTGTTCTACTTTCAACTTTGGAGCTGTCCTCAGTGAGACTACTGAATCATATGTAGGATCAATTAGAATTTTGGAAGAAATCACATTTCCTTCTGTTTCCTCAGCAAGAATCTTTTTCATGTATGTCCATGTTCTCAGGGTGCACCTGTTGCATCTGGAACCAGGGTGCACACTCACACCCCACCTGAGTTGTATATCTGATTGGGGTACCATTCCTTTCGTTATAAAAAGAAGTGGAGGTACTTGTAAGTACCACTCTCGTTTTCTCTCTTTCCATCCTGGTCTTGGATGGACCTCTCCTGCTCAGAGGTTCTGTTTTTGGTTCTTTCCTCCCTCCCTTGTTTACGGGCAACTCTTTGGCCCACTCATGTTGGGTATTTCTGCATGGGATGGCCACACTCGTGTATCAATGTGTATTTATTCCGTCACTGCTAAATAAATCCTGTTTCTATTTGTACACAAACACACACACACACACCACACACACACACCACACAAGAATCTTTCATGTAGTGTAGGGGAAGAAGCAACTGGTTAAAGCATGCATGTATACCTATGACTTTGAGATTGAAATGACCCAGTACAAGTTTGTGTCTTTTGCTCATCTACTCTACCTTCTTCCATAATTGATCCTTGATAACAGAGAGATAAAGATTAATGTAAATCTCCTTTATAAATGGCAGATTATTTACTTTCCACAATTTAATGGGGATTTCCAAATTTTTATTTCTTGTGATTAAAAGTATGCATTTTATGTTAAAGGAATCTATCTTTTAGGAGATCATGAACTATTATTTCTTATAAATCCTGGAGGAATATTAAGCAATAATATGTTAGAAATTCTTTTAAATATTTTTGGTAACAAATCAGAGATACTGGGATGGCAGTCAAAAACAAACTATTGTTTCTATTAAAATATAGCACCTGTCATAATGATGGGAACCCTCTTGATTGGAAATTCCATGTGAATTATCTGAAGAAGGTCTTGCAGATGAGTTTTGTTATATTAACAGGTAGGAAAGTGGCTATGACTAATTTAAGCCTAAATTATTTAAGAACAAAAATTCACCCACTGAGAGAGGAACAATTTGGAGAATCAACAGGATGAGGAAATGTGATTTTATAGCAGCATCTCTATGCATGGAAATTGTTTGTTACCCAGATTGCTAACATGAATAATTCTCAACTTTGGGCACAAGTCAACTTTCTCACAATCCACATGAGTATCATAGGGAAAAGAAGATAATTTTAGTAGGCTTTCCTAAGAATGTCTTTATCATCATGAAGCATTCTAACACTATCCTTTTCCCTGAAATTTGAGTCCTTCTTCTTTTTCCTTTTGGCCATCAGGTATATTGCCAACACAGACAATTGTAAACTTCTTCCCACACGTAAACACCCCCGATTTTATCTGCTTCTGAAAGTTGACCATTGTGTTCTGAGAAATCTAATGGTTATTATCTTAATTGGTAATTTACTTGGAATATTTTTCTCTTACTTGTTTGAAAGCTTGCACTAGACAGTAAAGAATATGAATTTGCTCCTTTCCCCCAGCCTCAAGCCAGGTGACTGCCTGATTAAGGAGCAACGCTTGCTCCCCATTCCTATACTTCCTTCCCCATGGAGGTGACAGAGTGTGATATTTGTAACCTCACTCTGCCTTTTCGCTGACCAGTTTCCAAGGGGAACTGAGTCCTTATATATTTGACAAGTATGGCTAGAATAAACTAGGCTTGCTTGAATCTGTTCTTTCTTGTATTGCCATTGGAAACTAACTGCATTCAAGCAGTTAATGTTGCAGTCTTCCCAATGAAGACATTTTTGCCTTCAGTGGTTGGGTATGAAACAAGAACCCTGTCTTGCCTAGCAGTGCCCAGTCTGGGTGTATTATCAGGAAACACTCTACTCTTGTGATCTAAGCAACATTTGCCTATGCAGTTATTTTAGTACAGATGATCCCATCTGCTTATTCTTTCACTTTATCTTTCAACTTCCTATTCAATGGAGAAGAGTAGTGTTTTTACTAGTCTCTAGAAAATACCAAGATTATGTACATAGATTCTGACCACATTAATCTTCTGTTCCCAAGCTAATGTTTTGTTAGAGAACAAATAAGCATTAGGATTTAGAAAATAAAAGAGAGTGTTGCATTAAGCTTACATTGACACTCTTAATTAGAAGAAGACATTTTAACACTTTCATTTGAAGTGTTAACTTCCCTTTTTAAAGACAAACAACTCATTTATTTGTTTGATCCAGCTGTACTTAGAATAGTTCTCACCACTAAGTTTTTAATGTGCTGTTCACTGTTAGAAGTTTGTTGACTGTGGCTTAGCTTTAATCTATGTACCTAAGCAGGGAAAAAATATACACAGAACAAGTTGTCAGCATCTAAACTTTTGCTCTCACAGGTTCCAATCAGATAATCTGCAGTTGAAAATAGGAGCTGGGAATGACACATTTCACTGAAATTTACATTCTTTCAGATCCAAATATGTTTTAAAATGCCAGAAGAGAAACTAATGCAGATGTTTGAACATCATGTTGGTATCTGTGTTCTTATTTTGATTCAATCTATCATGGAAATTTATGGTGCTTATGTATACTAAGAGACTATTTGTTGAGGAACTTAATGTGCCTCTCTGTTGTGGCAACACTGTTGACGTATTGGTGTTTTTGGTTTTGACTCTACCCTCTACTGCTTTCACAGAGTGTACGGGATTTTCAGTGTCCTTCAGATGGGAGATTCAGTGGCCTCTTTCCATCTAGGCAGGAGGAGAACTTCCAACTCTGTGTATTCTTGAAGGGTTTATGTTTGTGTGTGTGTATGTGTGTGTGTGTGTGTGTGTCCTTTCATACTGGATTCCATACAGCAAGCTTAAGATTTCCAAATCTTAGCAGAGGCTCCTAGGTTTTCTGTTTTTCCTATAAGTAGTGAGCTGTTAAAACATTTCAGCTCATGTACAGTCAAATAAGAGTATTTCATAATCTTATATTCCACCGTTTCATAACCTTTAGGCAAATATGAATGAAATATCAATGTTATATTGGCAGGATGGAATCCTATAGACTCAGAGCATCTGCAGTATTACAGGGACACTGATGGAGTTTTGAAGATAGCTGGCTACAGAGAGCATAAGATTTTAATAGAACTGTCCCTGTGTAATCCATCATTTTCTAATTAAAAGATTTGTGCTTTACATGCCAGGAAAATTGATTTTATAGTGGTCAAATACATGATATACATACCACTCAGAATAAAGCAAAATAAAAACATATCAAACACATCTTGAGAGGATCTAGGAAATCACTGTTACACTCCTCACGATATATTTGAGGAATAAATTGAGAAATAAGATATGTGGTTTTCCCAGGTTTGGGTGGTGGCCAATTCAGGATTAGAAATGTAGAATTCCGGTTCAATCCCTATGTTTTCCATTATGTTGCAATAAATATAAAGGGAAAACACTGCTATTTAGATGTGTTTTTGGACCAAGTTAAGAGGTTCTTTCCAAATTTTTTTTTTTCTGACCACCTTAGTTCATTTTTGCTGCTATGACAGAATACCTGAGACTTTATTGGGTAATTTATAAAGTGCTGAGATATATTTCTTATGGTTCTGGAGGTTGGCAAGTTTAAGATCAAGAAGCTGGGCTTTGATGTGCGCTTCTTGCTACCTGATCCCACTGCAGGACAAGAGAGAGATAGCAGGGATGAGGGGTAAGAAAGAAAGGGAAGAACTGAAATTGTTTTTATAATGAATCCACTCCTGTGTAATACATTGATACATTTATAAAGGTGGAGTCCTCATAGTCTAATCACCTTTCATTTGGCCCCACTTCCTAACACTTGCTTTGGGGATTAAGTTTTTATTTTAGTTTTTTTTTTTTTTAAATTTTTGACAGGCAGAGTGGACAGTGAGAGAGAGACAGAGAGAAAGGTCTTCCTTTTTGCCGTTGGTTCACCCTCCAATGGCCGCCGCGGTAGGCGTGCTGCGGCCGGTGCACCACGCTGATCCGATGGCAGGAGCCAGGTGCTTCTCCTGGTCTCCCATGGGGTGCAGGGCCCATTGTCTTGGGCCATCCTCCACTGCACTCCCGGGCCACAGCAGAGAGCTGGCCTGGAAGAGGGGCAACCGGGACAGGATCGGTGCCCCGACCGGGACTAGAACCCAGTGTGCCGGCGCCGCAAGGCGGAGGATTAGCCTAGTGAGCCGCGGTGCCGGCCTTTTATTTTAGTTTTTAAAAGATTTATTTATTTGACAGGCAGAGTTACAGATAGAGGGAGGGAGAGACAGAGAGAGAGGTCTGCCATCCACTGGTTTACTCTTCAAATGGCTGCAACAGCTGGAGCTGAGCTGATCCGAAGCCAGGAACAAGGAGCTTCTGGGTCTCCCACACAGGTGCAGGGGCCGCTTGGGCCATCTTCCACTGCTTTTCCAGGCCATTAGCAGGGAACTGGACTGGAAGTGGAAGAGCAGGGACTCCAGTTGGTGCCCATATGGGATGCCAGCACTTCAGGCAGAGACTTAACCTACTATGCCACAGTGCTGGCGCCTTGGGTTAAGTTTTCAACACATGTATTTTGGTGGACATATTTAAACAATAGCACTGCTTCTTGTGCTTATCTCAAGTGGAGACAGCAGTAGGCAGGCACGATAGAGAAATAGTGTTTGTCTTATAGTGAAGAAAAAATGTACTTGTCACTAGGTTCATGACTGAAGTCTCTAAGAAGGAGGGAAACCTGAATATTTTTATGCTAAGTTTTATTGAGTGGATAGTCATGGAAAAGCAGGATTGGACAAAAGAGTTATGGTCCATTGATAATAAGCCAGGAAAAACTTAGCAAGCCTGGTTGTTGGGATTCTTTTTAGCATTTCTAAGTCTTCGGTTTCTTCTGTCCAGGTATTGTGTACTTTTGAATGAGGGTCTCCTGACCTGCTTTAATGGAGAAAGTATGAGGGGAATGTGAGAGTGAACTTCTTGTTTCTGTTGTTTTCTCAGGTTCCAGTGTTTCATATTCTGGGGTAGCATGTCTTGAACTTAAATTGCCTATTGAAAAAGATGAAATACGTAACCCTTCTCATGGTGTACTACTCTTACCTTTGTGTCCCTTCCTAACACTTAGTGCTGCTAAGGCATTTTGTGGGCAAAGTTCAAGTGCTTAAGCATGTAAAATAGTAGACCAGATCCTCTGGATTATTATCTTAGCTGTGCCACTGATGGGTCATATAAGGTATGCTATGTAAACCTTGGCTTTCCCATCTAATACATGAAGGTGATACTTATAGCATTGTCAGGTTTAAATACACTTAAAGTTGTCTGTCAAAGGGCCTACTATTGGAATTTTGATTTTGATTCTTCATTGTGTAGGACTATTTAGTATCCCTGTCCCTGACCCCAGATATTATTGCAACTCAAAATACTCACAGAAATTCCTAAGTGGACCTGATGGAGAACCATCAAGCTAACATATATATCCACAGTGCTTGTTACATATTAAGTAATTACTCTGGGAAAACATCATCTGAATCATCCTAGAAATTGCCAGAAGACAGTGTTTAAGTTCTTCTAAGAGTCTCAACTTTTCAAGTTAGTGCTTGTGCAATGGATATCTATGAGCTTCTTTTGTGCCGTGAGAGCTATTTCAGCACAAAAAAATCTGGGTCAGGTTTTGAGGGATAATTAATCTTGTTATCCAGAGTAGTTTGGTTTGTTTAGTGACTGGATATGACTGTTTAGCTTCCTGAATCTGGGCACACCCATGGGCCAGAATGGGATACCGTATGTAATCTGTAGTTACTGGTGAAACTGGGCTTTCTGTACTATTTGTTCTCTTTTAAACCAGTTTCCCTCATATAAGATTCTTGAACCCATAATCTCAGACATTTAGTTCGACCTACCCCTTTCCTGCTAGGCTTCCCTAAGGATTATACTGCTGCCTTGGCATCAAGCTACCACATGGGTCAATGCTATGGAAAGGGCCCAATGGCCGCATTGTCCATTCTGAACTTTTAGAGGTCATGCTTGTCCTGTTTCACTGGAAATGCCAGGATTTTCTTAGATAGTTTTATAGTCCTCTATTCTTGTTTGACCTTGAATTTAGTTGGTCAGCTCCTCTCTGGGTCTGGGACTTGTGAGCTTTTTCTCTCTATGTAGAGACTCTCTTTCTATCATGCTGAGCAACCAGCCCCATGGTTTCACCCCCCTCAACCCCAGCTCTTGCTCCATGGCCTAGCACTTTTGCTGGAGAAGACATCAGTCAATTCCAGTTCCTGGAAGTAGTCTGATGAAAGGTGCAAGAATCAGGAGTAGAAACTACCGGTAAAATAATTTAATTTATCCTTCTCATTCTCAATTAATTTGAAGTCTACTTCAAAGAGATTAATAAGCTTTGGATCTCAGTGTGTAGCCAAATGTGAACAGATCTGAGAACTGCCACCAGTGAGGATTTGATATTCAGATTGCTTTTGACAGCTCAATATGGGAAAGAGATAACAATTAAGATGACAGACTAATGGGAAGCCAGAACCTACCTGGGGGTGTAATGTTGATTCAGATATGAGAAACTACTTCTTCACTCTCTTTTTGTTGTAACTGATGTTTCAATGAGCTTAAACAAAATGGTAAAAATTGACTTTACCAACAAAATTCAGCAATGACTGTTATTTACATTTGTTTTTTCCCTTTTTCTTCCTTCCCTCCTTCCCAACCACCCCCCAATCTAGTTATAGAGGAATACAGCATAGTGGTTAAGAACTGGACTTTAAAATGAGATAGGCCTGAATTTAAGTAGAATTTCAGATAACTGAAAGCTGTGTGATATTAGGTAAACTGCTTCAGCTCTAAGCCTTGACTTCATCATCTGTCAGGTAATGACAATAATACCTACCTGATGGGGTGGTTGTGGAAGTTAAATGAAATGTATGTAAAGTGCTAAGCAGGATGACGTCTTCATAGAGAGTGCTGAAAACAAAGAAGGTAAAGCCACCATAGTTCTAAATATCTATTCAGATGCTTTATTAACCAACTAGGGAATGAAGTAGTGATCCTCATGCCTGAGAACATGCCTGGGCATTTTCTCCCGCCCCCCTTTCTTTTTTTTTTTTTTTTTGATTCATACTTCAAACAAGTTTGGAAGTTTTCCATATCCAGGAAGAATGGGATAAGACAGTGAAAATAACAATAAAATACAAGATCAAGAACATCTGCTTATGATTCTGAAATGAAACAAAGCAATGACACTCAGAAGAGAAATGATAGTAAGACATCAAGCAAGTGCTGTCATCAAACCTGCCCATGCTTTTTTTTTTTTTTTTTTTTTTGACAGGCAGAGTGGATAGTGAGAGAGAGAGACAGAGAGAAAGGTCTTCCTTTGCCGTTGGTTCACCCTCCAATGGCCGCCGCGGTAGGCGTGCTGCGGCCGGCACACCACGCTGATCCGAAGCCAGGAGCCAGGTGCTTCTCCTGGTCTCCCATGTGGGTGCAGGGCCCAAGGACTTGGGCAATCCTCCACTGCCTTCCCGGGCCATAGCAGAGAGCTGGCCTGGAAGAGGGGCAACCGGGATAGAATCTGGCGCCCCAACCGGGACTAGAACCCGGTGTGCCGGCGCCACAAGGCGGAGGATTAGCCTGTTAAGCCATGGCGCCGGCCTGCCCATGCTTTTATTATGTGAAGACCAGTTAAGATTTTTCTCAGATTCTTATTTGATTTTGGTGATCATATTCTAAGCTTTCATCACAATAAATGTATGTGATATTGTTCCTTGTCAGTATTCCCTTTAGTGCACAAAGGAGGTATGGCAACCTGTGTAGAATCAGAAGTTGTTCAAGACATTGTTCCAAGATCATAAACTCTTTGAAAATCAAGATCTTACCCAGTCTCTCTTGTTTTCCTTTTATTTTTAATACCCAGCATTATGCATTGCACATAGTAGGTACAAAATGACTACCTACTTTGTATATAATTGTGTATTTATGAAGTTGTTTGTGAGAAATCCAAAGATGACATTCAGCTAACAGTTTGTGTCAGATTTGCCTAATAAGACTTCTTTTATGTTGAACCAATTAAACTTAGGTCATTGCTCTGCCTTAAGGGAATAGCATTCAGTCATGATAAATTTGTGTGACTCTTTTCCAAAGGGTATTTTATTTTTAATGAAAAATTTGATCAGTGGTTTTTTTTTTTTAGACTTGTTCATTAACATTTTAGCTGTGTTATCTGAAACATTGATGTATGGTTAAATTAAGGTTTTGGTTTTAGGGGATTAAAAAATACCAGAATGTTATATTACATATAAAGGACAAGGAGATTTAAAATAATAATAATAAAACAATCTAAACTGGGTTGTCTTGGAAATCTTTGATTATTATTATGCTGAGGACTAATGATAACATATTTCTAAAACATTTCAACATCTGTTGAAATTTCAGTGACACTGATTTCTTTGGTGAGAATTATAGTTGAAAGTTTTTATTTAAATATTAAAAGTAGTAAAGTACTGAGATTTTAAAAACTAAGTAATATGATTGGTCTTTTTCATTGCCAGCCATGAATACATAATTTGATGAGTGCATTTCCTTAAAAGTGATAATTTATTCCCATTATACAGTCAGGTTTTAGCTTTTGTATTTGGAATTTGCTTCAGACATAGAAAATTAGAAAACTATCATAATTATTTTATAATTATACTTTACTCCTGAACTTACTTATATAACTTAATAACTTTTGCTCTATTTGCCTGCAAATGACATTTGTTCATGAAGTTTAATTCAACTTTAACAGATAATAATTTGTTGTCATTGAATACATTAAAAGTGGCAGACTTTGGGATTCTTGCAGAATTCTAATGTTTTGGGAAGTGGCAGCATCACTGGGGGGAGAAAACTAACCTTCTAAAATGACTACCACATTGAAGATAAAACACATGGAGATGTGTGTGCTGTATCTTTTTCAGGGAAAACTGGTCTTATTTTTTAAAAGTTCTGGCAGGAGAACACAATTAAAGTAGGATGCTTGTTTAAGACACACACAGGCCTCATTTATCTAAGAAAGTCTTTGTTGACAGTACAACCTTAGGATAAATATGTGTTTATCAGGCTAAAAATAAGAGAAAGAGAACTCCTTCTCAGTTAAATACTTCGAGAAATCTACTGATTGCTAACAGAGTAACTCCAGATTGACCACTTAATGATCAGGGCTCGTATATTCAAGATTTGACTTTCCTTGTTAAGTTTAGGGTGGATATGTTGAATTCAGCATCATAAATTGGTATGACCAACACGTTTTATAGGAAACATGAAAGAGATATGGTGATTTCCAAATAAGATTTCCCAACTGAAAAACTGGGAATGGGAGATGTTAGCTTAATAGATGTAGCCATTCCATGTCGGCTCTGAGACATCATGGCATCATCTAATTTTTCTAAATGGAGTATAATATCTGAATGAGTTAATGTACTGACATACTCATATGCTGTTATTTCCTAAATCTGAAGATACTCAAACAAATACTTGCGTCTTAATTTACTGTAGGTGCCTCAGATTTACCTTATTATTATATAAAGTCATCGTGGTCTCCCAGGGTCCACTAACTTGATTGTCTTCTGTTTTTCGTGTGTCTGTCAACAGCTCCACCTAGTCACTAACCCCAGAAGTGTACAGGAACGTATCATTTGCTCTTTGTCCTCACTGCCCCAGCTTTGGTTTTCCTTATTATTTTCTACTTAAACTGTGGCCACAATAGGTTTTTTCTTCCTTAATTCCAGTCTACCCTTCACATTGATGACTGGATTCTCTCTCAAAAAAACACATTTGCAATGTCACTTCCTACAAAAACAAAACCAAAACACCACCTTTCGCTTCTCCTTGTCAGAAGAAAAGTCAATAGCTTCTACCTGAAGCTCAAAGTCCTTTAATTCTTAGTTATACCCTCACACTTCTTCACACACAACACCTTGAATTTCATTTGCACTTGATTTCCTTCATTGCATGGTGTCAGCTCACAAGTCTTCTTCCTGTTCCTAGGGAATCTATCAACTCTTTCTATCTCACGGGACCTATTTTTCCTGTAACACTGATGCCAAGGGCAAATTTGACTGGCTTCACCCAAGCATGTAGTTGCTGTTTTTCTCTGCTCTCATGGACCGTAGTGCATGGTGACAGTTATTGTTCAATCATACTTTGTCCATCCACTAGTGGTTGCTAATAATTTTTACTAGTTGTTGAGACTAGAGGACTGCAATATGTCTTACTGATCTGTATAGCTCTAGGGTCAAAAAAGCCCCTGATAAACAGTATATATATGTTCCATATGTGGTTGTTTAATAAAAAAAAAAAAAGAAGAACTAACAGCTAACACTTACATGGTACCCGTTATGATTCAGAAACTATTCTAGGCTATTTATATTAACTGATGAAAAATTTATTACAGTGCTACAATGAAGGAAGAATATATTATCTTAATGTTATTGGTAAAATGACATTGAAGTACAGAGAGGCTAAGTGACTTCCTCAAGGCGCCCAACGTGTAAGTAGCTGAGGACAATATTGAGCCCAGGCCGTCTGGCTTCAGGCCTGAGATTCCTAATAACTATGCCTTAACACCTCTCAATGTAGCCTAAGACCTCAAATTAATTAGTTTTTGTGAAATCCTTTTAGGGGAAAAAAGGAAATTATAGTTTGCAATCTATGAAAGGCAGTTTCTAGCTTAAATGAGAGAACAGGATCTAAAATCATTTGTGCACTATCACTGTGACATATATTATTAAATGAGTTGTATATGAAATTATCATTAAAATAACACTGCCAGTGTGCCCCAGATAACTTTCAATGGATAGTATCTGCATCTATTTCTGAGACTGAGAATTTTCTGAAACCGGGGAGAGCCATGCAGCCTGCACACATGCCAGGCTGGAAATGCCAGGGAATTAACATGTTTTGAAAGTAGCTTCAGAATAGTATATAAATACCCCAGCTGTCTTGCTCTTTGAATGGAACAATTCTGAGATGTGTATTTTGCATAATTTCCAGGATCTCTCTGAGGGATTCAATTTCATGGATCACTGTGGTACACTCTTTTATGATGTATTCTTTATATTCTGGCTTCCCTTCCCTATGTGGCTTTTTCCTGTTTTTTTTTTTTTTTGTTTGTTTGTTTTGTTTTGTTTGTTTGATTTTAAATATTACCCTCAAATCCCCTATATGTTTCCTGTCTTCTCTCAGAATCTACTTATGGAAAACTAGACTAACTGATGTTTATAATTATTATCTTGGTTGCAAAATGTTGAGTAAACAAAGTTTCAAATGTGTTAATATATTAAAGTTATAGAGAATAGGGGAGTATTTTTTTTTAAAACCATTGGTTATAAACTCGCTTCAAAGCTTTGCTCTGGGCCTCTGGTATCAGTTTATTGATTGAATTCTGCTTAAACCAAGAAGACAAAACAACAACCTTCATACAAGTAAGGATTCCACCCAACTGACTCTCCTCTTCACATGATAGATCCTTTCCAGTATAAAGAAAAATATATCTTCCCCTCAGGTCAGACACCGCATGCAAGATTTACCACTGAGAGTTGCCTTTTGTCTACTAAGGGTTGAAATGACTACAACTACAGAGAAATGTAGACCTTTCAAACGCTCCTCTGAGTTGACCATGGGATCATGGGTGAGAGTTGTCTGTGGGCAAAATTTTTCTTACTTGTGACCCTTAGGCATCTGGAGACAAAATAATCAGAGTAAAAATAATTACTCTTAAAAGAATTATTAATTTTGTTTTATTTGAAAGAGAGACCAGAGAGAAATCTTACATCTGTTGATTCATTTCCCAAATTTCCTCATCAGCCAAGGCTGACTAGGACCAAAGCTGAGAGCCTGGAACTTAATCTAGACTTCCCACATAAGTGGGTGGCATGGACCCAAGTACTTCCGTGATCACCTGCTGCCACCCAGGGTATGTATTGGCAGGAATCTGAATTGGAAGCAGAGAATCCAGTACTTAAAACAGGCACTCAGATATTAGATGCCAGTGTCCCAAGTGGTATCTTAACTGGTAATACCAAACACCTGCACCTAGTAGTTATTTTTATTATTGCTAAAATCTAATTTACCTAAAATAATCATGCTCATGACAACAACAGGGTTAAATATACTTTCAGTTGGAATTTTACTACCTCATATTTGCTGAAAACTAGGACTGGAGGTTAACTTTTATATTTAATAACAGAACAGATGGTTGTTATTTCGTAAAAGCAGTTTTGTAGAATCAGATCCCAGGGAGGAGTGAGAGTGAGAGAGGCTTTGAAAATCAGAAAGTTGGTAGCAGTCTTTCTCTCCTTGCAGGCTCACAGTCCAAGATGCCAGAGAGATGGCTGCAGGTTAATGACAATGAAGCCAAAAGTAGTATGTCTGGGAAAAATTATCCAAACTATTATTGCCTTATCTGCTCCATAGTATCAGTAATGATTAGGAAAAGAAATTTGAACCATTTAGGGCTTCTCTGTTTGATCCTACTGTCATAAGTTTAGTTCCTTCTGTTAGTTTAAGGTGCTGCTTCAGTTGGAGACTGCTAAATGCTAGGCCTCATCAGAAGGATACTGGAGAGAAAAGGAAACATGATGGTGGGCCTGTATGTTGCAAGACAGAGCTGCAAAGCTGGGGACTCTGGATCCACCTGACATTTGCAGACTCACTGTCTGCCAGGCACTGTAACCAGATACTTCCAACTACTTTAAAGGCATATACTCCCCCCCCCCCAATTTCTAAAGCAATCCATTCCCTCAGTAGACACTTTTTGCTTCTATTTAGTGATTACTCTGTCAATTTAAATGCTATCCTGTTTCTGATTTGAAGCTTCCAACAATACTAAAATATATAAAATAGTAATAGTCCTTACTAATCCATTTGCCTCAGACAGCTATTAATGGATGGGTATAGATTGTTCCCTCTCTAAATATCATACAAATAGATTTTAAAAATATTGAAAATAGAGAAGAGTCACTCTTACTGTTATCACATTATCTTAACTACTTTTATTTTGGTCAATTTTATTCCAGTTTTCTCTCCAAGAAATATGTCTGTAATCATGGTATACATATATTTTGTTTTAAAATTTATTTCTTTTGAAAGTCAGTTACAGAGAGAGTGGAGAGACACATGTGTGCATGCACACATATGCAGATATATATGTATGTATACACACAAATATAAATATACATACATATATATATATATATATATATATAGAGAGAGAGAGAGAGAGAGAATGATCTTCCAACCACTAATGTACTCCCAAGATAACTACAAAGGCCAGTGATGGGCCAGGCCAAAACCAGGGACCAGGAGCTTCATCCAGGTCTCCCATGTAGATGGCAAGGGTCCAGATACTTGGGACACCAACATTACCAATGGATGGGATAAAGATGCCGCATCTTTATCCAGCACCCCAGTGTGTGGTGAACTGTTGCTCAAGTCTATTGAAATCTTAATCCCTGGTACCTGTGAATGTGACCTTTTCTAGAAATAAGTTCATTGTACTGCAATTAAGTTAGAATGAGATCACACTGGACTAGGGTAGGACCTGGTCTGATAACTCATATCTATAAGATGAGGGACAGAGAAGCATGCAGTGTAAAGATGCAGAGGTTGGAGTGATGCATCTACAAGCCGAAGAGTGCCAAGGATCACAGTAAGCACTAGAACCAAAGAAAGAATCTCCTCTAGAGCCAATAGAGAGAACACGGTCCTCTGTGCCACCTGGTTTGGGGGCACTTTATTATGGCAGCACTAAGACAGTAATACCCCAAATTCTCTGCATGTTTAAATGTGAGACCTACTAGTTAAATTTGACTGACTCTAAAGGCTGAGTCAACTGATAATTAACCAAAAACAGTAATTTATAACGAGAAAGACATGAAGGGCAAGACTGTGTTACATCATCACTGGAAACAAAACCAAATAAATGTAGTAAGTTTAGGTCCATACAGAAAGTGACATTTTAGTACATTCAAACTGGAAAAGCAGCAGATATATTTGAGATTGTTAGAAGAAAGTTATAAATTTTTCCTAAGACATTTATTTATTTTGAAAGTGTTACAGAGAGAGGGGGAAAGACAGAGTTCTTCCATCTGCTGGTTCATTTTTCAGATGGCCACAACAGCCAGAGCTGGGCCAGGCTGAAGCCAGGAGTCAGGAGCTTCATCCAGGTCTCCAGCATGAGTACAGGGCCTCAAGCACTTGGGCCATCTTCCACAGCTTTCCTAGGCCATTAGCAGGGAACTCGGGAAGACATAGAGCAGCCGGTACACAAACTGGTGCCCATATGAGATGCCTGCGTCACAAGAGCCACTTTATCTGCTATGCCACTAGGTCAGCCCTAGCTCTGTGTCTTTCATGGGATGTACATACAGTAATCATTCATTATTTTGCTAGAAAGCCTGATATCTTTTTTTTTTAAGATTCATTTTATTTAATTGAAAGAGTTAGAGGTAGAGCCAGAGAGAGAGAGAGCGAGGTCTTCTATCCGCTGGTTCACTCCCCAAATGACTGCAACGGCCAGAGCTGAACTGATCCAAAGCCAGGAGCCAGGAGCTTCTTCCTGGTCTCCCACGTGGGTGTAGGAGCCCAAGGACTTGGGCCGTCTTCCACTGCTTTCCCAGGCCATAGCAGAGAGCTGGATCAGAAGTGGAGCAGCTGGGACTCATACCGGCGCCCATATGGGATACCGGAGCTGCAGGCTGTGCCTTTAACCTGCTGCGCCATAGTGCCGGCCCAAAAGCCTGATATCTTTAACATTAGCCACCTTTTTTTTTTTTTTTTAAAGAACAAATACAGAGTCTCTCTATTTATTGATGATAAATTACACTTATCTAGGAGTTGTTTAGTCATTTTTCCAGAACCACTTTTAAAAGTATAGTGATCAGTGTATAAATTGTTTCCAGTAATCCCCATTCATTGCTATTCACATCTCCTCATTTGTGGGTTGGGTCTACTGGTTTACTTCAAAGAAATACAATATGCTAAATGTGATAGCATACGTCTGGGGTTAGATTTTGCAAGGCTGTGGCTCCCATCTCACATTTGCTCTTGTTTTGCTCACTTGCTTGCTTCAATGAAGCAAGCTACCGTTTTGTGATCTGTGCTCAGGAGAGACTCGAGTAGTAGGCAACTGAGGCCCTTGGTCTAATAACCTGCAAGCTGCTGAGTCCAGTTAACAACCACACGTGTAAGTCTCGACGTGTGTCCTCTCTGGTGCACAGACATTTTTCAAAGCCACATTATGCATGTGTTCAGGATCTATTATCCATAACCTCATCTTGAGAGGATTCTGGGTCTAGGTGAATCTTTCATTGTAGTCTTGTCAGAGCCTGAGCCAGACAGCTCCAGCTGTGCATGGGTTCCTGAAAATGTGAGATAATAAATGTCCTTTTAAGCCCCTACTTGTTGGGGGTAATTTGTTATGCAACAATAGATAACAAACACAAATTCTATTAAAATGTTTAAGCTTCCTTTTTCTCCATGTTTGAAATTTTACACAAATGTTGTATCCTTCTTGGTCATTGGACTAGCAGCTTAGCTTGCTTGGTTTTGAATGTGAGTTTTTTTAAAATGAATCTCTGCTTAATAATTAGAGAAGACATGGCAAGTTTTGCCTCTTTGTTTACCCATGACCTATAAACCCAATGTTTTTGTTTTTAATAGTGTTTCACTTAAAGGTCATTTTGTCCAACCCTTGCACTTCTCAAATGATATATCTGTCATTTTAACCTGACCAAACGTGGCTACCATTCTTAGCAGATAAAAGTATAGGATGCTCAGTTACAGCTGAATTTCAGATAATCAATCATTATAGTTACAGGAGTGTTCCATCAAATATGAAAATTTGAGGCATATTTATACTAAAATATAATTAGAAATTTAGATTTAGCTGGTGCACTGTGTTTTTAATGGAACCTTATGGCAATGCATGTGATCAGTTAGGAAACATGGTCTGCACCAGCAGCAAAGTTCCCAGGCCATTATTTCCTCTCCTGTGACCCTGCAATGCTGAGGAAAGTGTTGCTTTAGAAACTCATCTTGTGGTTTTGCATGCTTGAAGTTTTAATGTAGTAACCATTACTGAACTGCTTTTCAAAGGAGCTTATGGGTCATTAAAAGACAAAACTGATGTTCTTTGACACGATCAATGGTTCTCATTCTGCACATGAAAGGTCACGTGATAACATTAATGGAAGGCGGCTGTTCCCATAATAGCAAGCAGTATTAAATTATGTTAGTTTCCAATTTGATTGCACTAATATAATGATTTTAGGTATGCAGACAAAAGGGGATAATTTGTGGGGGGGAAATGATTTAATTTTAAGGGGTTTTTACATTTATACACTTAACATATGCATATCTACAAGCATTGAAGTAATTATGTGAGATACATAAATGTACATAGTAGGCAGGAAGAAGCCCCTTGCTAACTGGTACAAAGAGACTTTAAGCCTGTGTGTGATTGCTCTCTAAGTGGAATTAGTTTCTTTTTGCTGGTGTTCTTGAACTTAGAATAATTGTGTGGTTTTTAATTGTTTAAGTACATTTAAATGGAAAATATATATAGTCTATTCTTGTTGATAATGAGTTAATGTAGAGATTGTCTTTTGAAAATAACAAGTGCAAAGAGAAAATAGAGACTTGTAGAGTTTAAGAACCAAGACAGATAAGCCCAGTGCTACGGAGTTTGGATGGATGCCACTCAGATTTCCTGTGTACATTTATTCCATCTAAAACTTCAAATTGTATCTTATGGATTAAATAAAATTAATTATTATTTTCCTTATGTTCCACTGATAATCCATCAACAATTTGTCTTCTTTTGGGACAAATAACAAAGTATAAAGAATAACTTGTAATTCAATGAAATGTTATGAATCTCATTTAACAGTGAAAGATTATATTTATATTTCTTTTGTAATCAAATACTAGACTAAGTGCACAATACTGTTTACATATATTTGTGATGATAAGGAAAATTCATAAATGTTAAAATAATTTCCTTACATTTAATACTTATGCGTAAATAAACAGTGCTCTGTTTTTGATGAAATATTTTCAAGTGTCTCTCATATCTCCAAAACAACCCTGAAAACAGACTTAACGAAAAAGTGATTTGCCTGAAACCACTCTGATAGAATGTGGAGGAGACTGATTTCAACACACACTCTCTGACTCTAAGTTTAGGTCTTCCCTCTATGTGACACTGCCTCTGGATGTGTGATACTGTTCTTTTAAAACTGTATTCACTTTGCAAAAATAGAACCAGTGTGGTAATAAAATCAAGATTTATTTATCAGATACTCTAAAGCCTTGTTTCCTGGAATTTAGTGCTCAAAACCTTTTGAAGTTTGGAAATGACTTATTTAGAAATACTAAAGGAGGAGGAATGGAAATTCACTTTTTCCATTTTGAATTCTCTTGGTTGATCTCATCCCTATTCGGAGTGGTGCATCTCTCTGAATATTTTATTAGTTCTGTTGCAGCTGAGTTAAAGTTATACCTGACCCACTGCCCTGAGCCAGTCCATGGATATGCCCCATCATTTTTTGTTGACTGGCTGACCTAAGGCTTTTGGGGTACATGTGAAGAGTGCTGAGGCAGCTAAGAGAAAATACAGAGCATGCTGAGGACCAAGAAATGAACCAGAAACTAACATATAAAATATACTCTCTGAAGAAATTAACAGCTATGCAAAAGTCTTTGAATTATCTGTCTGTGTCAGTGTTTGAATTTGTTTGCATGGATAATGCAGAATTGAGTGTGTGTGTGTGCGCACGTGCATGTACATTTAATGGTAGCACAATGCATTATGAATTGATAATTCTATGAATTTATCCTCCATTCTAAAATAACCCATAGACTTTACAACAGAGGTCCCAAACCCTAGTTAACTATATAAGTGCAAATTCCCTTATTGAGATGAAGTCTCAGAAGAATATAACCACTATTTTCCTCCCCTAATTAATTTCTTTTTTTTAAATTACTTATTTCTTTGAGAGGTAGAGCTACAGAGAGAGGCAGGGAGAGAGAGAAAGAGAAAGAGAGAAAGAGAGAAAGAGAGAGAGAGAGAGAGGTCTTCCATCTACTGGTTCACTCCTCCGATGGCCGAAACAGCTGGAGCTGGGCCATCCGAAGCCGGAGCCAGGAGTTTCTTCTGGATCTCCCAGGCTGGTGCAGGAGTGCAAGCACTTGGACCGTCTTCTACTGTTTTCCCAAGCCATAAACAGAGAGCTAGATAGGAAGAGGAGCAGCTGGGACAAGCACCAGTGCCCATATGGGATGCCAGCAATGCAGGCAGAGGCTTAAGCTACTAGGCCACAGTGCCCCTCCCCTCTATGTATTGCTTCAGCGTCACCTCTCCCTCCCCAGTCTGCTTTCCTACCTGCTCACACACACAAAGACATTTCAGTACCATTACTGCTCCTATGTCCTGATGAGCTTGGGAATCTTCATCTTAGTGGTAACCAAGCACCAGTTTTTGTGATCTTTTTGATTTGTCTTTTTACTTGTAATTTTTATTTTTTCACTTATCTTGGAATCCTGGATTCACAATACAGACCTAAAATATCTTTTTTGGACCATCTTCAGGTCTTTATACCGAGCTTGTTGTATAAAACTTTGCCACATTTTTGATCTATGCTTTTTGATCTCATAGTGAATTGCTGTTTCCCTAGGCCTCTTATAGTTTTGTAGAACAGATTCTTTTTGAATGCAATCTGAGATAGCTCTACCTGATCAAAGTACTAATGGGAAAGCTGAAGTTCCTTTGACCATTTCAATAACAGACATTCACTGAGAATTTACTATGTGTAAATGCCACACTCTGTGTTCAATACCCACTTAATGATTGCAACAGTTGGAAGAGTTTATTGTGTAGAGTATCATTCATAAACTTTTATAGACATAGGGTGACTTATCCAAAGTCAACATAAAAGCAAAAGAAAGAGCCAGGCTTTAGATCCATGTCTTTATGATTCTAAGGATAATGATCTTCACTGTTGACTTGCAATGTCCTTTCTCTGGCATACTGTTTCTGTTGAGTATGGGGTTCCTAGTTAGGAAAGGCACTTGCCTTAAAGCAATCACAACCAATATATAGTTGGCATCATTCAAAGACAGTCTTCTATTTATTTGTTAATGGCAGCAGTCTATGTATCTTCTCCATGTATGTAAAAGCATGAGTGTATGCAGAGAGTGTGTCTATGGGAATTTCTTAGATAAGAATGGGCTCTGAGCACATATGTAGGGAATTCATTTATATGGGCTCTGGTTTCTTGTAGACATTACACCTGCACAATCATTTATCTTGCACTTTCAGCTTACCAGGGTGAAGGCTATATTTCAAAAAGCAGTTCTACTTATATATGAGGGAAATTTAATCTGGTCTTGCTTGAGAGTTTGATTTGAGAAAGAAAGACTACAAGAGGCTAATCAAGGTCCTTCCCATCATAATTTTCCAGTGACCCTTGTGCAGGGCTTTTTCTCTAGTAAAATGAAAGTCCTGACCCAAGGCAAGCCAGGTGATTTTTAGAAATGATTCATTACTTTTCACAGATGCAGGCCTGAATTGCTTACAATGTGTTTTAGCTAGTAGCAAGCAATGGGAAGTGAATCAGATTGGAGATATATGTAGAGAACAACCATTTATTAAGAACTATTTTGATAAGGTTGAATAGCAACTAAAAATATAGAATCCAGGAAAATGCCTCAGGACCTGGTGCATTAACAGTACTAAATATAAGTTTATGAGAGAACAAATTAATAAAAGAAAAAGATCAAAAGCTGTGTTTAAGGCTAGAGTCTAGTTATGGATTTATAGAATGGGGATTGAAAGAGATTTCTTCTTTGTAGTAATTTTCTCTTATTCAAGGCTTCAAAGAATATATCCTGTATCAATAAGTAATCAGAATGTAATGATCAGTATGTAATTTTTCCCTAGTGTTTTTTAGAGGCAAAAAACAAAAAAGTAAAATGGTCGAAAACATTATAGCTTTTTCACTCTATGAAATAATGTGTAGCTCTTTATAGTTAGGAGCTAGATCTATGTTTTCTGAGAGAGAGCTAAATCAAATCTTAGCATACAAGATAAGTTATACTATGATTATGCATACATATATATATAAATATGAGGGAGCTTAAAAAAGTATGCAGATATGCATATTATGAAAAAACTATATATTTAAAATTTATATTGTATCAAAATAACTTCAAATTTAATTTCTCTATGAGCTTTTTCAAGTACCTTCATACAGACATATACGTACATACAAATGTACATGTGGATATCACCCATCTTTTGAAAAAATAACAATCACATGTATATCTATGTGTGTTGTGAAAATGTGTGACCACAGAGGAAGTTGTTTATCCAAGGGGGTAGGAAGGAGGAGGTAAGGAAATTATTAACTTGTTCTGTGTATAAGCTTTCCTTGTTTCACTAGTTTTTCACATTTTTAATAAAGGGAAGCTTAAAAATTTTAAAGGAAGAAGACTAATGTATAGTTAAGAGATGGCTGATGCTTGATGTTTAAATGGATTTCCATTATACTTTATGCCTTAAGAGCTTGAGTTTTGTTGCAGTAATAAAACACCCTTCTAAAAAACCTTAAATATCTTGGAATAAATTTAACCAAAGATGTGAAAGAGCTCTACAATGAAAATTACAAAGCATTAAAGAAAAAAAAAATAGAAGACATTAAAAAACAGAAGAATCTTTCATGTTTGTGAATTGGAAGAATATAAAAATGTCCATGATACCAATAGCAATTTACAGATTCATTGTGATCCTAATCAAAATACTAACGACATTCTTCTGAGATCTAGAAATATTGATACTAAAATTCATATGAAAACAAAAGAGACCCTGAATAGCTAAAGCAATTTTAAACAACAAAAATGTAGCCAGAGGCATCACAAAACTGACTTCAAGGGCAGTTATATTAAAAATATCCTGGTACTGGCACAAAAATAGACATGTAGACCAAGGAAACAGAATAGAAACCTCAGAAATTAATCCATGTGTCTATATCCAACTGATCTCTGACGAGCTAGCTAAAATGAATCCCTGGAGAAAGGACAGTCTCTTCAATAAATGGTGCTGGGAAAATTGGATTTACACATGCAGAAGTATGAAACAAGACCCCTGCAGTATACCTTATGCAAAAATCAACTAAAAATGGGTCAAGGATCTGAATATATGACCTGACACCATCACATTTCTAGAGGAAAACATAGCTGAAACTCTGCAAGACATTAGCATAGGCAAAGACTTCTTGGAGAAGACGCCAGGAGCACAGAGAATAAAGATAAAAATAGGCAGATGAGATTACACCTACCTAAGAAGCTTCTGTTCTGCAAAGGAAACACTCAGCGAAGTGAAGAGGCAACCAACAGAATGGGAGAAGCTATTTTCAAACTATGTAATTGATAGAGGATTAATATCCAGGATCTATAAAGAACTCAAAAAACTCAACAACAACCAAACAATCCAGTTAAGAAATGGGCAAAGGACATAAAAAGGCAGTTTCCAAAGGATGAAATATAAATGGCCAACAGACACATGAGAACATGCTTAGGATCACTAACCATGAAGGAAGTGCAAATCAGAACCACAATGATGTTTCAACCACAGTTAGGATGGTTATCATTTAAAAATCAAAAAATAATAAATGCTGTTGAGGATATGGGGAAAAAGGTATCCTAATCCACTGTTGTTGGGAATGTAAACTAGTACAACCATTATGGAAGACAGTATAGAGAGTCCTCAGAAATCTAAAAATAGATCTACCATATGTCCCTACCACCCCACCCCTGGAAATTTACCCAAGTGAAATCATCATATGAGTTATTTGTACCCCCCATGTTTATTGCAACTGAATTCAATAGCTAAGATATATAATCAACCCAGATGTCCATGAATTGATGACTAGATAAAGAAATTATGATAGATAAACATGATGGGATACTGCTCAAGCATAAAGAATAATGAAGTCTTGTCTTTTGCAACAAAATGAATGCAACTGGAAGCCTTTATTTTCAGTGAAATAAGGCAGTGTCACAAAGACAAGTATCATGTTTTCTCTGATATGTGGCAGTTACTATAGAATATGAAAAAAATTTTTGGGAACAAAATGGTCATTTTGGATTATGATTGTCATTTTTAGCCCTTGTTTATACTCCTGTGAAACTGTGGTCTCCCTACTTTTTACTTGTTGAGTATTATGATTAGTGGTGAGTTAAACCTGTGACTATGGAGTGGCTTTGCAAAAAACTGATGAAGAGAGAGGAGAGAGGGAGGGAGATTAGGGGGTGGGGAAGCAAAAGACACACACACACACACACACAGGAAAAAAACAAACAAACAAAAAGAAAAACACACCCTCCTATCAAGTTTAGCCATGGATCCTTATTAGCCTCTTCAAGGCTCAGAGTCCTTTTCTGGAGACTTAGAAATTGGAAACAGATGCTTACTGAGATCTCTCCATAACAGATGTTACTTTAGTACTTGGAAATAATATTGCAGAGTTATAGAGACTAAATAAAGATAATTGATGATGACAAGCTAAGATACCTTCTTTTCCTCTAATGGAACTACCAGTCATCTACAAACTACTACAAGTAGGCCTATGATCTAAAGGAAAACAGAGGGCTTGTTATCCAAATTAAGCATCAGGCTCCCTCCCTTATCCCTGCTGCTGTCTCTAATACCCCCTTCTCCCCTTTAAAGTAGAAGTTCTAGATCTTCTACTTTAGGATTTGCTCTGTAGAATAGAACAACATATATGATTAGGATCAGAATATGAATATAATTATGCAGTTTAAAACCCTATAAGAGTGATATTTTGAGAAGTAAATGGCAGTGTGGAGAGGAAAGGGGTATGGAGGGAAAGGGATAACCACAGAGAGCAGAGAAGAATCAAGGAGAGCTATCTTAGAGATGACTAGCACTTGTGCAGCTTGCCAGAGGAAAGAATGTACTTGCGTCAACAGCCTTTTGGACCTTCCTTGGCTTCTGTTTTTCTCTCCTATTTCATACAAATGTATTAGTAAATCCTGTCAGTTTTTCCTTCAAGTATATCCAGAACCGTACCTTACATCACTACTGTACCCACTGTGGACCACACCACCATCATCTGTTATTGCAAAGGCATTCTGAGACTGATTCCTGCCTCTGCCCTCCCAATCTGTTCTCAGCACAGTAATGGCCAGAGAGATAGTTTGGAATACAGCCATTCCTTGGCTCAAAGCCACTATTCTTTTTGCCGTTGGTTCACCTTCCAATGGCCGCTGTGGCTGGCGCATCTCGCTGATCCGAAGCCAGGAGCCAGGTGCTTCTCCTGGTCTCCCAGGCCGGTGCAGGGCCCAAGGACTTGGGCCATCCTCCACTACACTCCTGGGCCACAGCAGAGAGCTGGTCTGGAAGAGGGGCAACCGGGACAGAATCTGGTGCCCCAAACGGGACTAGAACCCGGTGTGCCAGCACTGCAAGGTGGAGGATTAGCCTGTTAAGCACTGTCAAAGCCACTATTCTAATGATTTCTAATTCCCTGAAAGTCAGAGTCAAGTCACCTGCATGGTGCTACAAGAGATTCTCTACCCTGACTCGCAGAAGGCTCATTCTAGTGAGCTCTAAAGAAATGCTGATACTGTGACAGATTTCTAAAATACTGATTCCATTGCTTTTTTGTGGATAGAACCTTGGTATTTGCTGAAAGCTCCCTTAGTGATTCAAGTGGGCATGCAGGGTTGAGAACAAGGGCCCTTCACAATCTGCTAGCCCCCCTACCTTTCTTATGCTTTACCCTCTCTTCAGCTCCTTTCCCTCTATCCTTAGACATACAGGACTCCTGGCTGTTTCTCAAACACAGCAGACCTCAGGGTCTTTGTGTTGGCTTCTGCTCCTCTGAGTGCATTGTGAATCTCCTTTAGATCTTCAAAATGTTGGGTACCCTGCACAAGGATTCTTAGAATATTATAAGAAGGACCTTCACTGGTCTTACGTTTTTTTCTCCAGAATCAAACTCTTTAAGCTAGACAGTACTGCATTTGCCTCCCATATGTCTGCTGTATGATAATCTAGCCTTTACCCTGGTGAATTGAGGGTACATGAAAATGGTGTGCAGTCCAAGCAATTGCTGAAAGGAATCAGAGGCAGCACTGGTGGATTTTCTTCATGTACTTTCTTATCTAAAAAGTCTCCCATGGACATGTGTATGTGACCTCACATGCATGTACACACACAGGAGAGATTAGTACAAAGAAACTTGGGCCAGATAACTTCTGAGGTCTCTTCTAGCACTAATATTCCATGATTACACATAGAAAGTAATATTGAAATAGAATTATAAATATTAAAGATATGAAAACCGACCTGAGGACTAGCTTGGGGGGATAGGGTTGCCCTTTTTTTCCTTGTAATCCATACACTATTGCCTATGTATACTTCTGGGACTTTCTCTGTTGTCTTTAAAAATGTAAGTACTCTTGGGAAAGATATACTTAAGCCTGATTACTCATTTTTATTTCAGCATATGTATGTTTTCAAGAGTGTTTTGTATATAATAGAAGCTCAATGAACTTTTGGAGACTGATTACAAATACAGTAAATTCACTAGAGAGAGAGTATGGATTCCATATTTTGAAAGAGACCTGATCTGGTTTTATTTTATCCAAGAAGACATCTAGAAGAGTGACCTCTTACAGAGTAATCTGAATGTATTGTGGGTTAGCTTTATTAATTATTTTAATATTAATATTTTGAGGGTTCTTGCCATCTATGCAGATAAGAATTCTGAATATTGGCTCAAATAAAATAGGTGACATGGTAAGTTTTAACATTTATGCAGTGAGAGAAATACATAGGAAAGTGAGGGTTTTATTTAAGGGAGAGAGGAGTCTAGAAGCATATGCTGGGCCCATACCAGACAGAGAGCAGGCCAGGAGCCACGTGGAGCAAAGTGTGCAGTTAGGAATAACCACAGGTAGCACAGTGGGCGGGCAGAAAAGCAGAGAGAGGGGCGTCCAGAAGGGGACAACAAAAAGGGAGTGGTTGTGTAATCTAATCAACAAGTGGGCTTGTACAGGTAGGGGCATGAGATCAGAATGGGGTAGGGGGCATGGTTTTTTCAGCTAATTAGTCTAATTGATTTAATCCTATCTGCCTGCTTATATCAAAGGGATGCTACATCCCTATAGAGGGAAGGGCTTGAGCTGATGTTATAGAGAAGAGTGCATCTCCTGTGCTAAGGGCACTGTAACTGGGATATCTCCAGCATTGTTTATTTGGGTGAGTTTGTGCATGGGTGATTTCAGAAGAAGCATTACAACATTCTCACCTTGAAACATTTGACAGACCTGGAGGGAACCAACACTAGCTCATAAGAGTATCAGAAATGATCTTTTTGGAACCTCCCATCTTCTTTCCAGGTTTCAGATTTCCACTGAGAGTGGAGAAATAGAAACACAAAGTGAACAGAGAGAAGACTATTGGCAGGGCTGGTGTAGCAGCGCAGTGGGGTTAACTGCTGCCTTGGATACCCTCATCCCCTATCTGAATACCAGTTTCAGCACCCTTGTCTCTGCTTCAGATCTACCTCCCTGCCAAAGTGCCTGGGAAAGATAACAAAGATGACCCAGGTACTTGACCCCTGCCACCAATGTGGGAGACCAGGGTGGAATTCCTGGCTCAAGTCTTTGGCCTGGCCCACTGCTGGCCATCATAACCATCTGGGGAGTGAACCAGTGGATGGAAGAGATTCTCTGTCTCTCTCAAATTCTCTCTCTCTCTTTCTCTCTCTGCCTTTCAAATAAAATAAATCTTAAAAAAATTTGCCCTTGCTCAACTGCAGGTTTTCTACCAACTTTAAGGGGAAGGAGAAGCTTTGGCCTTAACTCAGGTTTGCACTTTTGATTTATTATAGAAATAAAACATTTTGTGATTTAAAATGATGCTAGGACTTTTTATTGCCTAACAGCACCCAGCGAAAGTAATGGTGGCTGCCCAGATTTTCATCTGGCAGCAATGGAAGCACTAACTCAACAGAATAAATGTGAAGAGACAGTGAGAGATAAAGATGAAGTTGTTGATAATTCTGTCCCGTGAGTCATGTTCGTTACGTATGTCTACTTCACAGTGCCGCTCCGATTGGTATGATATTGATTCTATCAGCTTGAAAATAGTTCTTTAGCAGCTCAAGCACATTTTTGTTGCTGAAATTTCTCACAAACTTTGTTTTTATATCCTGGAATTTAAAGTATGGAATTTAGAGTACGGAATTATTAAACGGGGTTAATTTGTTTAGTCTTTTAAAAGAAAGCATATCAAGCAAGTCTTTGCTCTGCAATGGTGAAAGGACTGGAGTAAAACCCATCCCTGGGGTGAGTGGGACAGGCTCAGGGCTCCATTTCTGAAATCTCAGTCACACGAAGAATACCTTATGCTGGTTTGACCTGTGGGTATTACCTGTGGGGTTAACCCCTGGAATTGTAAAGGTACTAAGTTACTATTCTTTTTAAATATTTATAGTCTTTTTAAAACTGTTTATTTATTTTCATCTACTTAAAAATCAGAGTAGGCTGGCACCGTGGCTTAACAGGCTAATCCTCCGCCTTGCGGCGCCGGCACACCGGGTTCTAGTCCCAGTCGGGGTGCCGGATTCTATCCCGGTGGCCCCTCTTCCAGACCAGCTCTCTGCTATGGCCTGGGAAGGCAGTGGAGGATGGCCCAAGTCCTTGTGCCCTGCACCCTCATGGGAGACCAGGAGAAGCACCTGGCTCCTGGCTTCGGATCAGCACGATGCATTGGCCACGGCGGCCATTGGAGGGTGAACCAACGGCAAAAAGGAAAACCTTTCTCTCTGTCTCTCTCTCACTGTCCACTCTGCCTGTCAAAAAAAAAAAAAAATCAGAGCAAAATTGAGAGAAAAAGATCTTCCTTCTGTTACCGGTGAATGGCAGGGTTCTTGTCTTCGTGCAAGAAAGAATTCAGGCATGAGACAGAGTAGTGGAAAGTAAAATAGCAAGGTTTATTAGGGCAGGGACATCTGTAAGAACGGATGGGCACCTCTCCGGACAGAACCTGAGAGAGTACCCAGTCGTTCAGACTGGGGGAGAGTGAGGTTACGTGGTTGATTGGAGAGAGTACACCTGGCCAGGCCAGGCAGGTGGCTCAACATAAAGGCAGAGGCTGAGCGCGCAGTCTGGTTGAGGCTGGAGGTTTTTAAGGGGATGGGCCTTGCCTTGCCGCCTCTTCTCCTCCTGGAACAAAGGACTTTTTGGATGTAAATACGGAAAATTCCTATCTGAGTTTTCCCCCAGAAGTTATCAGACAGGAAGAAGCCTGGCTGGCAGTTGCCCTTGTTAGAGGAAGGATGGGCAGGACCCCCTGGAAGATCAGTAAGATGTTTGAAGTGCACATATTGGGCTGCACCTGGAAGGTTATCAGGCAGAAGGGGTGGGGACCCCCACCTGGCAGGTTATTGGGTAGAAGGAGCAGGGTAGGATGCAAATACTGGGCTGCCCCTGGAAGGTTATCGGGATGACTTTGAGATGCATATGCTGGACCTAAATGTCTCCTTAGGCCTTTGTCACACACACATAAGCTCATATCTGACTTCCTACATAATACATTCACTGGTCAATACCCAAGTGTTTGCAACAGCCAGGGCTGGCCCAAGCTGAAGCCAGGAGCCCCAATATCCAACTGAGTCTTGCATGTGGATGGCAGGGGCCCAAACCCTTGAGTCATCATCCACTCCTTCCCCAGATGCACTACCAGGAAGCCAGATAGGAACAGAGTGTTGCACAGGAAATCTGTTGTAGGATGCCAACACCCCAAGAGCAGCTTCACCTGTAGCACCAGAAAACCCTAAGGAACTGTGTATTTTTTCTAAGATCGATTTATTTATTTGGAAGTCAGAGTGACTGAAACAGAAAGAGAGCTACATACACAGAGAGATCTCCCATATGCTGGTTTGCTCCCCAAATAGCTTCAATGGCATGGGCTGGGCCAGGCTGAATCCAGGAGCCCATAACTCTCTCTGGGTCTCCCATGTGGATGGCAGAGGCCTTGAGCACTTGGGTCATCTTCCATAGCTTCCCAGTCACATTAGCAGGGGGCTGGATTGGGAGGGGAGCAGCTGGGATTAGAAATGATGTTCTTATGGGATATCAGCATTGCAGGCGGTGGTTTTACCTGCAGTAACAAAATGCTGCCCTCAGGAACTGTCTTAATGGACTGTATAGTTTCCTGATGGAGTCACACCAGACAACAGACAAAATTGAGATTTTCCTGAAAGAGAGAAGGAAAGAATCAACATCCCCTGAAATCACTGTTATGTTTAAATTTAGAGCCACCCAACTTTACATTTGTGTATGACAGTGATACAGTTTCAGTCCTTAACAATTGTCCCTGAAAGTCTAGTAAAATGGTCTCTTCTTGTTGGCATGGCTTCAGCATTCCCAGAGTCTTGGTGTATTGAGACCTGCAGCCTTGTAAACTGGAAGATAAGGGCTGTCTTGGGTTTCTTTTATGTCTTTAGACAGCTGCCAGCCATGGTGCTTGGCACACAATAGGTGTCAAAGAATGCTATTGAGTAAATGTCTGGGTGTTTCTGTCATTTGGAATGCGTATCACTGCCCATTGTTCATATGTGAAACACAAACAGCATTAATACTCGGGGGCCTCTGGCTTCCGAGTCCCTTTCACAGAGCACTCCTCCTTCACACTAATTACTGTGATGAGCAGAGCATCCTTTCTATTTTCGCAGTTAGGATGGAGGAAATTGGAAAGAAAAAACTTCGAAGGACATACTCTCAAAAGAAACTGTGAAAGTTATCTCAAATCCTCAGCATCTGAGGACTCTTAACTTAAAATTTCCCATTTTGTTAGAGCATAAATGCAGTGCCTTCTTTTTTTCCTCCCGAAGATCACAAAAACCATTTCATTTTGGAGACAGTCCCCTTACCATTGTGTGTAAGTGCGCTTAACATTGTATACAGATGTATCTTTCCCTTTGTCAGTTCTGGAAGTGAATTTTCTCCTTGTGTCCTTGGAAAAGATGAATAGAGGAAAGGCAGATAAGGAGCTGGTAAGTGGGACTGTTTATCGGTCTACTGTAAGATTAATAACACGCTAAGCAATTCTCCCAGTTATTATATTTATGAGCAGGAATAGCCTTAGGCAAAATCAAGGAAGCAGTCTATGCCACCAACCCATCTTTATTTTCTTTACCTGATTTGTCAGCCTCCTTCACAAACTCCAGGACTCAGTGCCCAACCTTGCTGCTGCCCTGTAGATGTCCAAGTTCAAATCCAACCCTAGGAATGCACTTCAGTGTTCCCTTCCGGAAGCTTTGTGTCAGACTTTTCTCGACTCTTTTCTCTTTGTTCCAGTTTGCTTTTAGGTGTTCCATCCTCCCAGGATTTGCTTGATAACTGACTAATCAGTGTGATTAACTCCTCTATTTAAGGTAGCAGGGACCAAGTGTGATCCAATGTTTTTCAGAAGAGCTACATCAAGTGCACATTTAAATAAATCAAGCATGAGAACAAGATTTAGAAGTTAAGGAAGATGAGGGAGAGAGAGAATGATGAGAGAAACAAGATGGTTTTCATTATTCAAATCAAGCTGACAGAACAAAACACCATAGACTGGGTGGCCTAAGCAACAAATTTATTTTCTCGTTTTTCTGGAGGCTAGAATATTTAGGTGCCAGCATATTTAGGTTCTGGTGAGGGCTCTATACCTAAACTTGCAAAGGACCACCTTCTCATTGTGTCCTAATGTGACAGAGAGAAAGAGAGAGGGAGAGAGAGAAGGGCTAGGGGAGGGGGGCTGGCATTGTGGTATAGCAGGCAAAGCCACTGCCTGAGACACCAGCATCTCATATACTTACCTGTGTGTCCCAGCTTCTCCACTTCCAATTCAGCTCCCAGTTAATGGCCTGGGAAAAGCAGTGGGAGATGGTCCAAATACTTGGGCCCTTGCCACCCATGTGGGAGACTCAGATGAAGTTCCTGGCTCCTGGGTTTGGCTTGGCCCATTGCTGGTTGTTGTGGCCATCTGGGGAGTGAACCAGTAGATGGAAGGCCTCTCTCTTTCTCTGTCTCCCTTACTCTCTCTGTAACTCTGACTTTCAAATAAGTAAAGCTTTATTAAAAAAAGAGTACCTGCAAGAGAATGTTCTCTTTATATAAGACCCCCACTTTTATGACCTCATTTAATCTTAACTTCCACCCAAAACTATATCTCCGAATACAGTTCACAGCTTCAATATGAATTTTGGGAGAACACAGTTATGTCCATAGCACTCATTCTGCTCCATCTATGTGTGGCCAGGACTGAACAAGATGATGGAAACAGATTTGTTTTCCCTTGGTCAGTCTCAGTTTCTGCTTTGTTTTATGAATGTCTTATTGGGTTGAGTTTGAGTCTAAAATATAAGCATACCTAGACTGTGGCCAATGGCTTCACCTGGTGATCAACTGAAGAAATAATTCTCTCTGTTCCAATAGCATTGAAGAAGAAAAAGGAATCATGTCTGATTTAATAAGAACACATGCTATACTTCATGCACGAGTTAGGAGACTTTAGCAGTAATATTGTCTGTGTGTGATTGTGATTTTAGGCATTACCTTTAGAACTGAATAGAACTTCATTATAAACTTGGAAATTAAGGGGCTTGTGTACAGTGTAACCGAAGATCATATATAGTTTGGGGTTTACAGGTACTTATTAGGGTGTTTTGGGTAAGGACCCTGAGGGATACTTTGAAAACATGCGTAGGTGTTCTACTCTGGCTGTGGATTATAATATATTAATTGTTACATATGAACTTGTGATATACAAAATGCTTTTAGAACCCTTGCATAAAAATAACATGAAGTAAAGTACAAAATCTCCAGGTGACTTGTTTATTATACTTTATTTTATTTTTAAAGATTATATTTATTCATCCGAGAGGCAGAGTTACAGATAGAGAGAGAGAGAGGTCTTCCATCCATTGGTTCACTTCCCAAATGACCAGATGGCTGGAGCTGGCCTGATCCACAGCCAGGAGCCAGGAGCTTGCTCTGGATCTCCCACGTAGGTGCGGTGGCCCAAGAACTTAGGCCATTTTCCATTCCTTTCTCAGGCCATCAGCAGAGAGCTGTATTGGGAGAGGAGCAGCAGGGGCACAAACTGGCAGCCATATGGGATGCTGGTGCCACAGGCAGAGGCTTACCCGCAAGTGCTGGCCCCCAAGTAACCTGTTTACCAGTTCAGGAGGATGTTTATTTTACATGGGAGTGGTCAATGAGTAACTATACAATGGCAGAATCATTTTCAGTTGTACTTCCCTGGACATTTCTCTCTTCTTGTGAAAAGCTGAATTTGAAACAAATAATTCCCAGATAGACCATACTTGCAGAACAATTTATTTAACTTCACTTACTCAGGAAATAGTTGAATGCTGACTAAATGTCAGCACTGTTCTAGGTTCTACAGAACACTGGATCACAAGACTGACATCTTTATTTTAATGGCGTTTACATAGGCTTGGGGCAATGAACAAATGTAATAAACACAATACTAGCTAACAATAAATTGAGCTGACAAGACAGCATGTCTAGACTGCTGGTTTAGGGTTAGCTAAGGGAAACAATTCAGACTTAAGGTGAGCTACGAATGACAAGGAGTCAGTCATGCAAAGTGAAAAGAAAGAGCATTGCTACCAAAAGGCATAGTCAGTGCCAAGGCCTATGGTGTGAATGAATCTCTGTGTTTGAGGACCAGATACAAACCAGCATGTCTATCTGTAACAAAAACGAAAAGGGGAGAGTGGGAGAAATGAACAAGGGAGTCCTTATCGTGAAGAGTTCTGTCAGTGAAAGTGCTAATCTTCTTAATGAGGTCGTCAAGAGTTTGGTCAGTGAGAAACTAGAGATGCCATTAAATTAAACTTTGAAATGTAGTCAGTAAGGATTCTGTGTTCAAACAGTGGGACACAATGCAAGTGTAACGAGATGAACAATTCTTTGAAGTTAGTATAAAAGCTCTGATATGAAGAATAATATCAAGGTAGATAGTCCTGGAGACTGGCAAAATGAGCACAAAATATGGTCTGTAGGAACAGAATTTGAAGAGTTATTGTTAGGGCAAGACTTTTCTGGTAGCAGCAAGACCCTGCTTGCTGATCTCACTGGCAGTTCATCTTAGCATGCTGTACTAGTACCGTCCTTTGTTATTGGTGTCATGGCAGAGGAAATATGTAACACATGACCGAGAATTATTTCACCAGTTCCTCGGTGGTACTTGGTCCTGGCACTGCCATCACATTGTCCACCATCTGGAATGTGAGAGTGCTCTGTGTGTCTGTATTTATCATGTGTGCATTATGTATGTGTTGTGCATTTTATGTATCATATATATTACATGTGAGATACTTATATACATCATACACACATACACACACAAAAACACGTTCATTCCATTTTTCCAATTTGGCTATTCTAAACTAAACTCATGTTGTTACTATATCAGTTAATTCCTTCAGGGATTGCAAATGACAAATACTTGAATTTGGTTGAACTCACCTGAAAAGAATAACTTTGTAAAATAAGCAAAAACCCCCCAAACTACCAAAAGCCATTAACCTCTTACAGTTATCTTGGTTTAGAAACAACATCCTTTTCCACTTGTACAAACGTTATTTCACATAGGCAGGAATCCTAAGCCTATTCTGAAGTTGTGGGTTCTTGGTACAGAGGTGCTTGTCTTTAAAAATAAACTACCATATCCTCCATATGCCTCATTTCAAAATCCTGAGAGCATCTGCTTGACTAATGAATATGCTGCCTTGTGTCCAATACTCCGGAGTTGGTCATCTATGACTGGGGAAGAGGAGGTTGGTAGAATCATGACTGAGGGCATGAGTTGTAGCTATTCATAGAAGATGGAATCCAGATTACGGCAAAGTATAATCAATATGCTCTCAAGTAAGGCATGGTGTGAATATACTGTTTTTTTTTTTTTTAGAAAAAGATTTATGTATTTGCAAGTCAGAGTTGCACAGAAAGAGGAGAGGCAGAGAGAGAGAGAGAGAGAGAGAGAGAGAGGTCTTCCATCCGATGGTTCACTCCCCAGTTAGCTACAACAGCCGGGGATGCACTGATCCGAAGCCAGGAGCCAAGAACTTCTTCTGGGTCTCCTACGTGGGGCAAGTCCTTGGGCCATCTTCTACTGCTTTTCCAGGCAAAAGTAGAAAGCCGGATCGGAAGTGGAGCAGTCAAGTCTCTAACTGGCACCCATATGGGATACTGGGGCTTCAGGCCAGGGCTTTAACCCATTGTGCCACAGCACCAGCCCCTGGATATACTGTTAACTACACAGTTAAAAGAAAGAAAATCTATTTCAAGAGGTAGGTTCAAAACAACAGCAAGAGTTTTTAATTAGAATCAGAGTTATTGTAAAAATTTGCATAACTAAAACTATACTTGGTCAGTTTTTGTTCTCTTGAAAGATGAAGAGTGTACAATATGTGTCCTTGGATATTTCAAATCGATTAAGAACAAATTCCTAAAATAGAAAGGTTGTATTGGTTATTCTGTTATTGTTTGACTCCTTGTTCAAACTGTGGTTTGCACACCAGGCTTACACTTACATCTAGGATCTGTAACACGGCGAAATGTGCAGCATAGCACCAGTGGCTTCTCCAAATGGAGACAGACCTACATCTGCCTGCCCTGAGGATATTGCTGTTAGTTAAGACTCTCTCCCAAAGTATACAACTTTCACTTTGTTAATGGGTTATCGAATGCAAGGGGCCGAAAAATATACTAGGAGAGAAAATTTCAAAGAAAAAAAATTAAAATAGGTCTGTGTTTATTTTCTTAGCAGCTATACTAGCAAGTGTAATAGTAAGGATAAAGGAAAATGATAAGCAGGGTAGAAAAAGTTCAAAATTTAATATAAAGATGGGGTCTACTCACTGTGATGTTTAAGTTCCAACAAAGTGGTAACAGCTGGACTCCTTTTTAAAATATGCCCAAATGTGGAGGTAAGAGATGGCCTTATGGAAGTCCCCAAGAAAAGCAAGCATGTCTGGAAAATTAACGACAATGTCTCCAGACCTATGGTCTTTGAGCTTTAAGGGTCTGTCTTTAACTCATTATTCCAGGTCTTTCCTCCAATGGACCCAAACTGTCTGGGACATGGAACTACTGCATAAGAGTGGTGGTATAATCAATAGTAGAAGCAAAGCTTTTAAAGCTATCATCTTTGAATGAAGGCAGGTTTGGGATCCATATCTAATCTTGGGTAAATTACTTTACTATTCTATGTCTGAATTTCTTTTTCCTAATGATGACAATTATCTCATTCGGTAAGTATTGTTGGAAAGCCCATATGAGATAATACATGTTATATTCTGAATAATTCGCAATGGAAGTGCAAAAAAAAAAATGGTGTCTATTACTATCATCTGGTTGAATTTCTTTCTAGGATGACAGCCACCAAGGTTTGTGTCGAAAGTCCTATGTCCTAGAAACCTTTAAGTCCTGGGAAAATTGGGATGGTGGTCACCCTAGGCATTTATCTTTTGGCCAGCTAGCTCTTCAGTCAATCCTTTTTGATTCCTACGTGCATTCCTTGTGCTCTTTATTCTCTCTTTGGTACTTCACTACCATGTTTATTCCTTTAATAGATCATTACATAATGCTTAGTATGTGTCAGATTTTTAAAATATATACTTCTATAATCCTAATAAAAACTCTCAGAGGCAGATACTACTATCATTCTAATGTCTAGATGAGGATGCTGAAACAGAGAGCAGTCATGTAAAATTATGGAGGGTCACACAGCTATTACATGAAGAGCTAGGAGTCAAATCTTCAAATTCTGATTCTAGAGTCCACACTGTGATCACTACCTGCACACTGCCTATAAAGAGTGTGTATATTCTTTTTAAAAAAAGACATATTTATTTATTTGAAAGAGAGAGAGAGAGAGAGAGAGAGAGAAAGAGAGAGAGAGAGAGAGAGAGAGAGAGAGAGAGAATGAGAATCTTCCATTGCTGGATCACTGGTTTAGTCCCCAAATGGCTACAATGGACAAGGCTGGGCCAAGCCAAAGCCAGGAGCTTTATCCAGGTCTTCCACATGGGAGAAAGGGTCCCAGCACTTGGACCATCCTCTGCTGTTTTCGCAGGAGTATTAGTAGGGAGCTGAATAGGGAGCACCTGGGAAATCAAGCCGGCATCCATACGGAATGCCCATGTCTCACCAATAATGCATATATTCTAGATAGTAGTTTGTAATCAAGGTGAAAATTCCATTTTCAGTTCTTTCATGTTCTGAAACTTGGCTACTGTCTGTACTTCTGAGCTTGCTGAGATGTAATCCAAGATAAATATTTAAATGAGGATATCTAAGGGCTTTGAACGATGTGCATGATGGTGGTGAGGATACTATAAAAGGCAGGATAGTAATATTGCAAACGATTTCCAGGGCTCAATTTTCCACATGTGTTTTTCAGGTTCCTAGTTTTATTGTCATAGATGTTTTTCTATAGAATGAGCTGGGTCCTTTCAAAGAGGGAAAAAAAGTTTAAGAAGACAGCGCTGAAAACATTTAATCAAATCAAGTATATACCTATAGATTTGGGTAGTCATATAATGATTGTTAGCATACTTTAGATATTACACATTTATTTTATATTTTGAGTTAGGTAATTCTTTTAAAATCAAAATCTATGTATATTGTTCTCTCCTCTACCCTGGCAGTTCCTACCCTGCGCAAGCAGTCACTCAGCTTTCTCTCTCTTGACTATTGGAGTTTGATTAATAGTTGCATGATTTTCCCACAATAGCCTGCGGTTCTTTAATATGAATAGGGGTGCAAATGGGTTGAGGGATATGCTCAAAGGTCTGTTAATCTTCTCCTTGCATATCCAATTTACTACTTTTCCTGGAAATATTTTAGAACATGGAAATATGCCTGTCCCTATTTTTCTGATTTATTTACAATTCATAAATGCTTTATTCCAACATTTCACTCTTTAAGTCATAAATTTAAATTCAACAGAAGGCATGCTATCCTCATTTTGTATCATTTCATATGTTTTGATGGCAGTCAACATGAGATTTTTGAAGGGTAGGTACTATTTTTGGACACTTTCTGAAATGGAATGGTAGTGCTTCAAGATTATTCTAGAGCCATTTCACACAGCACATTCTGTTATCCCCTGAAATATAAACCAGAATTTGCCTCTCATAGACATGCTACCAAGAATGTCTTTGTAATCTGCCCTTAAATCCATTTCAGGAGGTTTTTAGACACCTGATTTATGCAGCCATGGTACTAGGTTATCCTTTATTGGAAACTAAGTTTCAGAAGATGAGATTCCTGATTTTAAGATGTTTTTGTCCAGAAGGAATGCAAAGTAGAACATGGTAAGATTTATAATGGAAGTGCAAAGGGCTACTACCAGGCAGGAAAAGAAGAATTTGATGGTGTAGAGGACAAGAGAAAAGATTGGTGGAGGAGGCATCTCAGAAGAACTGGCATTTGAGGATGTGTTTGAGGGATGAAAGGGATATGAACAAATCAAGATAGGGTAGGAAGGACAGGACAAGCTTAGGGGACACCAAAGGCAAAAAAAAGTCAGACAGGAGATAAAGGGGGAGTTGGTGAGGTGTCTAAGGGGAACAGCAAGCCATGAATCTGGCACAGAGGGGTAAGGGTGCTGTACTCACGTGGAAGATACTCAGGTATAATGACAAAAGCACTTGGCAAGCATTTATTGTCAACTTTGTTTTGTGAGCAAAGGGAGTAATTGCTTAACTGAGTAATATATGTGAGATCATTGACTGTAACGCAGGGCATGGAACAGTTGCTCAATGGATGACTGTAGCTATCCTTGTTTTGTTGTGACTTCTGGTAAATCACAGTGATGAGGCCATGTTTAGAAGAGGTTAACTACTTATTTTCTCCCACATGCAACTGCTGTTTATTTTTCCATCAGCTGTTAAGAGCAACATCAGAGAGCAGTGAGCATGGAAAACATCAGGTTTGGCATTTGATTAAGGGGCAATTTTATCCACTTTCTCAAAAAAAAAATTGTTCTGCCAGCTTTGAAGTGAATGATAACAACCAACAACTGTTTTTCATGGAAGAATAGCTTGTTAACATTATAGCATTAACATTTTTGAGGACTTATTAAGCATATGTAACAAGCACTATTCTAGGTCCTTCACAAGTGCTCTTTAACTTTTCAGCCTCACACAAGTTAATTGCAGGGAAACTGAAATTGATCGAGATTTTCTTGGGGAGACAGGTCTTAAGATGAGCTTAGAGAAGGAAAGGATTCCAAAGATGGTGTACAAAGATGATTTTCTTGGGGAGACAGGTCTTAAGATGAGCTTAGAGAAGGAAAGGATTCCAAAGATAGTGTACAAAGATGTGTAGGGCAGTATGATGGAAAAAGTGTGAACAAATATAGGTACTTAAATTCATTTTCATAAAAGGTGAAGCAACTGAAGCTGGGAAATGTTTTTAAGTGGCCCAAGATTATACAACTGATAAATGCCAGGATTCAAAGCCATTGGGTCTAACTTTGAATTTTTTTTTTATCTTTCTTAGAACTTGAATTCTGACTTTAGGACTCTGGAATCTATGCTCTTAATCCCAATTTTACAGTACTCTCCCAGTTGTGAAACAAAGTTTTATAAACATTAAAATATGAGTGTCTGTTACATGAAGCATGTCTTCACCATCATGAGCATCTGCTCTCAAGTAACCCTGGGTCTGTGTAGTGGAGCTGAATGTCTAAGTGAGATGCACATCGCCTTATTTTTATAATCGCATCCATTCAACTGAAAGAGAAAAGGCAGAGCATTCACCAAATACCCCTTGTAGGTCTGAATCTTTATATTCTTAATTTTTAAAATGTTTATATGAAGATGCCACCTACTCATATAAAGTGTATAATTAAATTGATTCTGTTAGAGTTTTTATAGTTATCACTACAATCTAATTTTAAAACATCTTCATCAGTCCCCCCACCCCCAAATATGTATTCATTACCACTCACTCCCCATCCCACCACCACCCTAGTCTCCCACCATGGGTAACCACTAATCTGTGTTTTGTATCTACAGATTTGCCTATTATGAAAATTTCATATATGGACTCATGAAATGTATAATCTTTTGTGGTATTTCTTTCACCTGGCATAATGGTTTCAAATTCATCTACTCTATAGCAGATATTTTTAAGAATTATTTATTTGAAAAGAGTCACAGAGAAGGAGAGACAGAGAGAGAGAGAGAGAGCACAAGCAAGAGAGAGAAAGAGAGCTCTCATCCATTGGTTCACTCCCTAAGTGGCTACAACGGCTAGGTCTGGGCCAGGCTGAAGCCAGGAGATTGGAACTTCATCTGGGTTTCCCACATGGGTTCAGAGACACTTGGATCATCCTCTGCTGCTTTCCCAGGTGCATTAGCAGGGAGCTGGATCCAAAGTAAAGCAGTTGAGACTTGAACCAGAGCCCATATGGGATGCCAAAGCAGCAGGTGGCAGCCAGCCCTTTCGTTTCTTTTTTTATTGCTGAATAATATTTTATAGTGTTCTTGAAACATTATGTATATGTATATGTATATGTATATGTATATGTATATGTATGCTGCTGTGAATATTTCTGTGGCATGCTTTTTTGCTTTCATTTCTCTTATACATATTCCTGAGAGTAGAATTCATAGATGATGTTCAACTCTTTGTTTAAATTTTTAAGAAGCTTTCATACTATTTTCTAAGTAAGTAATACCATTTTACATTCCCATTAGCAATGTATGAGAGTTCCAACTTCTTCACATCCTTGCCAACACTAGTCTTTTTTGTGCATTGTCATTCTACCAATGTGAGCTCACATCCCATGGTGGTTTTGTTTTGCATTTTTCTAATGGCAAATGTTGTCAAGTGTCTTTCATATACTTATGAGTCATTTTATTTATTTTTTTATAGAATTGTATATCTAGATCCTTCACTCAGTTATTTGGCCCATTCGTCTTTTTATTGTTGAGCTGTAAGAATTTTTGTATAATCTAGTTATGTCACTTCTCAGGTACATGATTTGCAAATACTTTATTCCATTTTGTGGTTTTCACTTTCTTGATGGCTCCTTTGAAGCACAGAAGTTTTAGATTTTGATAAAGGCCAACTTAACTATTTTTTCTTCTGTCATTTTTGTTTTGGTTTAGTATTTAAAAAGATTTTGCCTAACCCATAATGTAAGTTTACTCCTATATTTTCTTCTAATGCATTTATAGTTTTAGCTTACTTTTAGGTGATTGCTATATATAGAACAAACATTTCTCCCAACACCATTTGTTGAAACAATATCTTTTATCCATTAAGTTGTCTTGATACTCATCAATTCTACTTCAATTCTACTTCACTGATCTATATATCTTACTTTATAACAACACCAAACAGTCTTGCTGACTGTTTTGAAATTAGGAAATGTGACTCTTAGATCTTGTTCTTTCTTTTTAAGATTGTGTTGTATCTTCTGAGTCACTTGAATCTTTGTAAGAAATTGAGGATCACCTTGTCAATTTCTGAAAAAAAAAAAAAGCCTATGATTTTCTAAGCTTTTATTTATTTTCACTTTATTTGAGAGGTATCAAGACAGAGACAGATGGAGATCCTCCGTCTGCTTGTTGGTTCCCCAAATACTGCTAACAGCACAGGCTGGGCCAAACCAAAGTCAAGAATCTGGAACCCCATATGGGTTTCCTGCAATGGCAGGGGTCCAACTTCCTAAGCCATCATCCACTGCCTTCCAGGATGTGCATTAACAGGAAGCTGAAATGGAAACAGAGTAGCTGGCACTTGAACCAGACACTCTGATATAGGATACAGGTATCATCAGGGACCCAACTGTTGTGGCCCCAGCTGTAACTTTGATAGGAATCAGGGTTTTATTCAATCTGTAGGTCAATTCAAGGGTAACAATATCAAATCTTCTCATCCATGAAGATGGGTTGTCTCTCAATCTATAAAGGTCTTTAATTTCTTTCAACATAGTTTTCAGAATATGTTTTTTAACCTCTATTGTTAAAGGTATTTCTTGGTTTTTAAATTCTTTTTAGTGATACTACCAATGGAATTGTTTGCTTAGTTTTATCTTCAGTTGTTCATTGTCAGTGCACAGAATTACAATCGATTTTTGTATATTGACTTTGTATGCTGCAATCTGAACTCATTTATTTTCATTATTTTAGACTGATTCCTGAAGATATTATATATATACATACGATCTTGTATCTGCAAATAGAGATAACTTATCATCTTTTCCAAACTGAACGGTACTTTTTTTTCTTTCCTACTTGCCCTATCTGCAACCTTTAGCACATTGCTGAATAGAGGTGGTTAGAACAGAGATCTTCCTCTTGCTCATAAGCTTAATTATAAAGTATTCAGTGTTTTCATTTTTTTAAAGATTGTTTTATTTATTTGAAAGGCATACTTTCAAATTATTTATTTGAAAGGTAGAAATAGAAGGAGAGAGGTCTTCTATCTCTTGGGTCACTCCTACAGTTAGGGCTGTGCCAGGCCAGAGTCAGATTTTCACTTGATACTTTCAACATTTTGCTATGTGTTTGGATGTGGATCTCTTTAAAGTTGTCCTACTTGGAGTTCCTTAAGCTTTTTGGATGTGTAGATTAATATTTTTTACCATGTTTGGAATGTTTTGATAAGTATCTCTTTCATAACTTTTCCCTTCCCTTCCCCTTCCCTTCCCTTCCCTTCCCTTCCCTTCCCTTCCCTTCCCTTCCCTTCCCTTCCCTTCTTCTCTCCCTCCCTTCCTTCCTTTTTCCTTCCTTCCTTCCTGTTTTCCTTCCCCTCCTTTCCTCTCCCAATACATATGTTAGTGCAATTAATGGTACCCACATTTTTCTGAGGCTCTGTTCATTTTTCTTCATTCCTTTATTTGTTTTTCAGATTGCATAATTTCTATCAGCCAATATTCAAGTTCAATGCTTCTTTCCTATTACAGCACAAATCTACTGTTGTGCTTCTCTGGTGAATATTTCATCTTAGTGATTGTATGTGTAAACTCTAGAATTTCCATTTAGTTCTTTTAAAAATAATTTCTACCTCCTTATTGATATTCTCTATTTTATGAGAAATTGTCATCCTATATTTCTTTGTTTCTTTTTAAACAAGATTATTTATTTGAAAGGCAGAATAACACGTACACACACATGGGGTTAGGGGGAGAGTTTTTCCCTGAGAGTTCACTCCCTGAATGGCCATGGATGGGCCAGGTCAGGAACCCAGGGACACCATCCTGGTCTCCTGTGTAGGTGACAGGGACCCAAGATGTACCCAAGTGTATCCACTGATTTCCCAGGAGCATTAGCAGGGGGCTGGATCAGAAGTAGGGCACCTGGGACTCAAACTGGTGCTCTGATGAGGGGATGCTGACATTGTGTGTGGAAGCTTAACTCACTGTACCACAATACCAGGCTATCTTTTACTTCTTTAAACAAAAATATCTTTTGTTCTTTTTTTGAATATTTAATTTAATTTACTTATTAGAAAGGCAGAGTGACAGAGAGGGAGAGTCGCAGACAAAGAGAAGTTTCATCTACTCATTCATTCCCCAAATGAATAGCTCCATACTCATTTGCAATAGCTCCATCTGGACTAGGCCAAAACTGGGAGCCTGGAGCTCCATCCAGGTCTTCTACATCAGTGGCAGGAGCCCCATCACTTGGGTCATCACCATCTACTGCTTTCCCAGACGCATCAACAGGAAGGTACATCACGAGCAGAGTAGCCAGGACTTGAACTGGACTCTGATGCTAGATGCAATTGTTGAATGTCGAATGTTAACCTGCTGTGCCACAGTGCCCACCTCTTTTAGTTCTTTTAATATATTTGTACTAGCCACTTAGTTGCTTTGCTATTTCTGACACAGGGCTTTCAAAGGCAATTTCTGTTGCCTATGTTTTTTTTTTTTTTCTGTGTGTATCACATTTTCCAGTTTTTGATATATTTTATATGTTTTTGTTGACTTTTGGACATTTAAAATAATATAACAATTTCATTGTTCAAACCAAATCAGTTCTCCTGGGGAAAGTTTCAGGAATTGCTGTTATGACTTGTCTCTTCCTGTGAAAAATTCTCTGTACCACTGTGTCAGAGCTGGGTATGAAGATGGTAGCCTCTTTTGTTGGGACTGAATTTGGGCTCTGGAAGCAAATTGTGGGGCTGAGATGCTGTCACTGGCCTTCTCACCTTGTCCTTTCCTTCCTAAGAATGAGTTGGGGTGAGGGTAACTACATCCAAGATTATAGGCCTGCGAACTCTGGGAGGGCTTCTGCTCTGTGAGTGGGGCCTCCTTAGAGGAAGAGAGTCCCAGACCACTCGCTGTGTTTGGGTAAAACAGAACCTCTGCAAGACAGATTGGGTGGAGAGGAGTGAGAAGTGCTAATGGTCTGCCCCTCCCAGGGAGATACTGCAGTCACCATCTGGGGACACTCAGCTGGATTAGTTTCTAGTATGTTAAACTGGAAGGTGACAGACAGATTGAGGTCTGTGGCTCAAATGCCATAAACTCATGCTGTTCTTATGGAAATTTTGGTAGCTTTTATATTTTAAAAATATTTCATCAGTTGTGCTTGCTTTGCTGGGAGAGGGAATCAAAATTTCTTATACCACAATTCCAGGACTTCTCCGCCTCATTTAATCTTGATAATTCTAAAGCTTATTATCTATGTTAATACTGAAAACTATTTATGATTAAGGTAGTAAATGTCAGAGCCAGGGCTTGCATCAGACACTTGACACAGTATTTTTCTTACGGTATATATTTAATATTTGCTGAACGAACTGGTAAACCAAAACATCAACTGAATCAGATGAATGGATAAAGAAAATGTGGTACGTTTGCACAATAACAGATTATTCAGCTGTAAAAGGAATAAAATCCTGTCATTTGCAGCAAAATGGAAATAAACAAAGAAAGGCAAATACTACATGTTCCCCTCATGTGTAGAAGGTACAGAAAAAACCCTCAGTATGGACACAGAATGGTGATTACTGGAGGCTGAGAGAGGTAGATGTGGAATGAGGAAGTCTGGACAATCAGCACCAGTTCAGAGTTACTTTCTAGTGTTACACCGAATAAGTTTCCAGTGTGACCCACATGTGTTCCTAGTGTTGCACAACATACTAGGGAGACTATAGCTCACAATAATCTGGTAGATATTTCATGAAGAAATAGAAGAAACTGCTCTAAGCCTCCAACCATAAAGTAATGTCCAAGGAGAGGCAATGTTGATTAACCTCATTTGATCAATACACATTATGGGTATGTATTGCAGTGTCACAATGTAATCCATAAATAGGCATAATTATTAATAAAATGAAATATGTCAAGTAGTACAATTTTTTTATTAAAAACTTTTATTTAATGAATATAAATTTCCAAAGTACAGCTTATGAATTACATTGGCTTCCCTCCTCCCATAACTTCCCTCCCAACCGCAACCCTCCCCTTTCCCGCTCCCTCTTCCCTTCCATTCACATCAAGATTCATTTTCAATTCTCTTTATATACAGAAGATCAGTTCAGTATATATTAAGCAAAGATTTCAACAGTTTGCCCCCACATAGCAACACAAAGTGAAAAAATACTGTTGGAATACTAGTTATAGCATTAAATAACAGTGTACAGCACATTAAAGACAGAGATCCTACATGATATTTTTTAAAAATTAATTTTCTATGCCATTTCCAATTTAACACCAGGTGTTTTTTTTTTCATTTCCAATTATCTTTATATATAGAAGATCGATTCTGCATATGCTTAGTAAAGATTTCATCAGTTTGCACCCACACAGAAACACAAAGTGTAAAAATACTGTTTCAGTACTAGTTATAGCATCACTTCACATTAGACAACACATTAAGGACAGATCCCACATGAGATGTAAGTACACAGTGGCTCCTGTTGCTGACTTAACAATTTGACACTCTTGTTTATGGCGTCAGTAATCTCCCTAGGCTCTAGTCATGAGTTGCCAAGGCTATGGAAGCCTTTAGAGTTCGCTGACTTTGATCTTATTCCAACAGGGTCATAGTCAAAGTGGAAGTTCTCTCCTCCCTTCAGAGAAAGGTACCTCCATCTTTGATGGCCCCGTTCTTCCCACTGGGATCTCACTCGCAGAGATCTTTCATTTAGGTCTTCTTCTTTTTTTTTTTATTTTCCATGGTGTCTTGGCTTTCCATGCCTACAATACTCTCATGGGCTCTTCAGCCAGATCCGAATTGCCTTAAGGGCTGATTCTGAGGCCAGAGTGCTATTTAGGACATCTGCCATTCTATGAGTCTGCTGTGTATCCTGCTTCCCATGTTGGATCGTTCTCTCCCTTTTTGATTCTATCAATTAGTATTAGCAGACACTAGTCTTGTTTGTGTGATCCCTTTGACTCTTAGACCTATCAGAGCCATCGGTTGTGAACTGAAATTGATCACTTGGACTAGTGAGATGGCATTGGTACATGCCACCTTGATGGGATTGTATTGGAATCCCCTGGCACATTTCTAACTCCATCATTTGGGGCAAGTCCAATTGAGCATGTCCCAAATTGTACATCTCCTCCCTGTCTTTTTCCCACTCTTATATTTAACAGGGATCACTTTTCAGTTAAAATTTAAACACCTAAGAATAATTGTGTGTTAATTACAGAGTTCAACCACTAGTACTAGAACAACAACAACAAAAACAACAACAAATACTAAAAAGGATAAAGTATTACATTGTATATCAAGAGTCAGGACAAGAGCTGATCAGGTCATTGTTTCTTGTAGTTATATTTGTTATTGTCATAAAATGCATTCTGTTGATACAAAAAAAAAGTAGTACAATTTAAGCATGAGTAAGTTTCCATAGGATGGATAGTAATAAAGGCTACTGCCATTGGGTTGGAAGACGCATCATGAAGTATTTTTTTGCTATTTGGGGGAAAAATGTAACTTCTTACAAACTACAGAATTCTTTGTAGTTAAAACTACTTTTTTTTTGTGACCAGTATATGCTGTGTAGCCAATTTATCTTTTCTGTAGTCACATATTCTTGTAGTGGTCCTTAAGTTAATTCATTATGATAGAAGGTTTCTTTGGTGACTTCCAAGAACAAAACCCTTGGAGGAGTAGTGACTACTTAATGTTACAACTTTTCCAATTCTGGCACACTGGGACATGGTTGGGAAAGTCTTTGAGAGTTTTATTTACATGAGTACCCAGTAGGATTGCTGGAAGTAATTGAAGATGATAAATGCATGGAAGAAGGTAGGGAGAAAAAGCATTTTCTGGACATATCAAATAATGTCCAAATGGACAGAGAGCTTACTTTGGAACTACAAAAATTTTAAATGGTTACAGTCAAGTTTAGTTTATGGGAACAAGCTGATGATTTGGGTAGATTGTAGTATAATGCATGTTTTAATTTTTAAAAAAATATTTATTTATGTATTTATTTGAAAGTCAGATTTACAGAGAGGCAGAGGCAGAGAGAATGAGAGAAGTCTTCCATCCACTGAATCACTCCCCAAATGTCTACAAAGGCCAGAGCTGGGCTGATCCAAAGCAAGGAGGTAGGAACTTCTTCTGGGTCTCCCACATGGGTGTAGAGGCCCAAGGACTTAGGCCATCCTCTACTGCTTTCTCAGGCCACATCAGAGAGCTGGATCAGAAGTGGAGCAGCCAGGACTCGAACTGGAGTCCAAATGGGATGCTGGCACTGCAGACTATGCCACAGTGCCGGACTCCTTATCTTTTAACCTGACCTAAGGTGCCCCAAAGATGGATTGTTTGACAAAGGGGTGGGGGAGGGGAGAGGGAGAGAAAACTATGAAACAAGGAGTTGTAGTTCTAAGGATATTGTAAGCTTTCTTTATCTTCACTGTGGTCTTTGAAAAATAATTTTCCCTTAAAAACTTAATTTTTTTGAAAGGCAGAGATACAAAGATATAGAAACATACATCTTATACTCACTGGCTTACTCTCCAAATGCCTGCAACTGAATCCAGGAGCCCTGACACTTAATCCAATTTTCCCAGGTGGGTGGCAGGGACCCAACTATTTAAGTGTTAACTTGATGCTTCCCAGATTGTGTGTTAACAGGAAGCTGGAATCAGCAGCAGAATCAGGATTCAGATCCAGACACTCTGATATGGGATGCAGACATCCCAAGTGGCATCTTAACCCAGGCCAAATATCCTCCCCTTCTGTCATTTTTTATGTGAAAATGGGAAGATTAACAAGGAGTACTATGATGAGTAAGTGAAATCATTGTGACAAGGCCAAGCACCGAAGTGCTTTGTCCAGTTCATGTGATTAGATATGAAATCAAAGGCAGAAAACACATGTGAGATGAATTCTAGAGAAGTGTTATGTTGATGTTTTTGACTCATTGTAGTTGCACAGTTTCGTAGCCTGTGCAGCAGTAGCTCAGAAAAAGGTACAGTTACCCAGAGGAAACATGGTGTCAGACGGAGAACATGAGAAAAGTTAGAAGGCGATGAAGAGAGGGTTCAAAGTTTCGAAAGGAGAAGTGATTCCAGCAATGACAAAGGGAAACTTGAGTGAGTGAAGAAGCCCAGAACGACCCCAGCAAGGAAGGGACCCAGAGAATTGGCACTTTTGCATTGTTTCTGTTGGAATCTCCCAGCTCGAGACTCCTGCTGTCATCCCTCCATCCCTTGATGGAGTGTTCCAATCGTAGATCAGATCAAAGGTTATCTTTCTGGTGGTATTCTCTCTTTTGAAAAATGGCTAAGAGGAGTAAAAGAAGAAGAAATGGAAACATTCTACAGTCTGATGATTTCTATACTTTGTTTGTGCCTCTATCTATCCATTCTTTTGCAAGAACACGCTGGCTCATGTCTAACACCTAAAGCCAGATTCTAAGATCCATGACCATAATTTTGTCTTGTCTGGTTCCTTCCAGGGCACTTAATCTTTCTTTCTGGGCTGTGGTAACTGTAGTGCTGTGGTCTCAGAGCAATGAAACTGAGTTAGACCTGGGCATGAGAATGTTGCCTACATTGAATTGAAACTTGAAAAGCAGCCATGGTTGTTTCAGCTTCATTCATCTCTCAGAGCAAGTAGCAGAGTCTGCCAGATGGAGACAGTCTAATTTGGTAGATGGAAACATTTCTAAGACTTGTAGACTGTATTGCAAATACTGCCAGTTGAAGTCTCTTGCCCAATTTAGAATTCTACTCTCTTAAACTGTATCATTTTAAAAAATCTTTTAAAAGTATTTTATATAAAATTTTTATAAGCATGAATACTTACTTACATGATTTCAGAGTACAGTGCAATATTATCACTGTACTGTATTAATACCTACTACCCATATGAAAAAACACAGATTATTTGCTTCAAAAGTCCTAATTTGTAGAAATATAAAATATTACCAATAAAATTTCTTTATTTGTATCCCTACATAAATCCATTCTCTATCTCTGTCCTCCAAATGTAACCAGTATGGTGAATTTGGTGAGTGCATTTGCTCTCAATAATTCCACATTAGTATTGACTTATTCATCTATTAAGAACTTTTTGAAAACTTATGTAACCAAGTATGATACTACCCATGTAGCATCCATCACATCCTTGTGTACCACAACACTGCCTTTAAGTCCTTTCTGTGCAGTATCATCATTTGGAGATAACATTTTAATGTGTAATATTCATATTACCTTGGGATTGAACCTCATTTTATTTGCCAATTCCTTGTTATGGGAGTCCTCTGCAAATCCCTGTGCCTCTCTCGCTTATCAAGCTGGGGAGAATTTCTATATATGAGCTCAGAGGATAGCTGTTTGAGTTGTAAAACCAGGGCATGCTCAGTTTTACTCTACTATCCACAGTTGTTTTCCCAATGGAAGAAAAAAGCAGTTGCTATCAACTAGAGTTTGTTATGAATTTACAGAAACAGAAATAGACTTGACGTCTGTCTGACAGTTACTCCATTATAAATCCATATTAAGAATTTTCATCTTGCATGAGAAATAATATTTGCAGATCTCAGATTTCCAAATTGTAAAATGCATCATTCTTATCATTCTTCGTAGAAAACCCCATAATGCATGATACTCATGCCAGGAATACCCCTGTAAACTCTTGATTCATGCCTCTGTTTTCCAAATGAACTCACTGAATGCCACAAGAAAGAATCAATGGTTCTGCTTTGATTTGTTCCACTGTGCTTCAGCAGTTTTAGGACAAAAACACTGACTCAGCTCTAGTGAAAGGGTCAGAGTCCCGAGAAGAGAGTCAGTAGACCAAGGCCCGAGTCCCTCATCTTCTCATCTTTCAAACACTGAATTTGTTGATCACACAATCTCTCTTTGCTAGCTTTCCTTATCTGGAAATGTGAAAAATAGCAGTCATATTTTTTTTTTGTAAGATGAAAAAAAAAAAACTAGATTGTTTTTCAACAGTAAAGACAAGGGCTATAATTAACATCATTTTAAAAGCCCAGAAAATGATTTTTTAAAAAATGGAATGGATGTGCCCTAGATAACTCCTGCAAAGTTTGTTGATATTATTTAGAGATAAAATACCTTATTACCTACCTCTAAAGTGTTAAAAGATTTTCAGATATTTTTCCTGCCCTCAGGATACTATTAAATGACAGGCACAGATGTTTGCTTTCACTTCTTAGCACCCTCACCCTGGGCATTCATTGTCTAAGCACTGGAGCTTCAGTCGTCACATGAGTGCTTACAAAATTTGCTGCCAAGTCCACTGTCCTTTGCCACCTCTAGCTCTTGTGTGGGTCATTGGATAATTAGATATTTGAAAAGCACCTTGAAGTAAGGGCTATAAATAATTCCTTTCTCCATTTTTAGAAAGATCCATGGAAAGAAGAGTCATTGGAAAAATCCTTGGGTCAGTTTACATAAAAAATTAGTACTTGCTTGCCTTGAAGTAATTCAGGGGGAGAGAATATGGTACAATAGAGATAGATCTTGGTGGAGAGAAGAATGGGGACCTATAGTCCTGGCTCTGTCAATAAACTTTGTAAACTCAGGAAATTCCCTTCTCCTCAGGAGCCCAGGTACTCAGAATAAAGAGACTGAATGTGGAGATCTCCAAGATGCCTTTTTGAATATTCACTGAATGCTTGTTTCATCCTTTTGCTACCTTTTTAGTCTTACTGGATGATCTAAATGATGGTTCCTAGTTTCTCATTAGGTAGGTGGCTTTTCTGACTCAGTAGAGAATTCCAGAAGCCTGGTGTGAGCATTTGAATTCTCAAGCTTCCAAGTTATTTCTAAGGAAAAGAAGTTAGTTTGGCATCTCAAGTTAGGGAGGAGGTAAGATAATTGATGTCCCAGAAATCACAGTCAACAAACACGGTTAAGATGCTAACTCAGTGTCTGGAAATCTTAGATATATAACCATCCTCTTCCACAAGGCCTACTGCTAAAAAAATTCAAGAGGAAAATGCACATGACTAGAGAACAGTAATAATTAAGGCAATGAGCTTTGAAATCAGAGAGATCTGAGTTTGTGACTCCATTTTGTCATTTAGAGAAGAACCTCTAAACTTTTTTGTGCTTTACTGTTTTATTTATACACAGGGGTATGTTAGAAGTCACTTTATATGAATATTGGAGAAATTATATATATATAGTGCATGCTGAGCACAGTTTCTGACATGAAAAATATAATTTTGGGATATATTAGTCATTATTCATGACATTTTTATTGATTAACTTGGATGATAAAAATGAACTTTTTAAGCTAGTAAATCCCTGTTATATGCTTAACACATCATAGCTATGAAGAAGTGGAAGACATGATTTTACTCCACAAAAAACTTTGAAATCCTATTTCTGGAAAAAATTGTCATCTACTGTTGTGTTGAACGTATAGGTATATGGATTGGAAGCTTTGTGTTTCTTAGCTGTTTGAAAGGCAGTACAGAGGCAGTAGTTTATATGTTTGATCATCAGAAAACATAAACAAAGTAAAATTTCCCAGTTACCTACTAATTTTTAGTCAAACACCTATGAATAATATGATTCTGAAAAAGATGCTAACTTATTGATGTGGAAGCTAAAAATGTTGACTTCATAGAAGCGTAATGGTGGTTATGGAAGGCTGGACAGGGTGGAGTATAGATGGAGGTTGGATACAGTTAGGAGGAATAAATCCTAATATTCTACAGAATAGCATGGTAACTATATATATTCTATAAAGAACTAGAATAGAGGAGTGTGAAGGTGCTCTATACAAAGAAATTAATTAGCTAATTAATGATAATTACCCTGGCTTGGTTATTACTCATAATATACATGTATCAAATTGTTACATGGCACCCCACAAATATGTAAAATTATTATGCATTAATTAATAATAAAAACTGTTCTGAAAATTATATAGGTTTATACTTTTTAATTACATTAACAAAGTTATCAAAGTATGGTGAAAATGTTCTCGTTTAAAAATATTATGTAGCTGGGATTAATTTTAAAGATTGCTGATTATGTAATAATAATCCAAGTTCCAGCCTTAGAAAAATTAAGCTATGTCCTAAAAATAGTGCTTAATTGGATCCTTGTTGAACCCCAGGTCCTGGATTCTCATACAGTCTTGGCTCTGGGGCTTTCAGAGTGTGTGACTATGAAGCACCTGGCAGAGATGGAGGAGATCCAAATCCAACTGGATGTTTGGTGGCAGATGGCTCCCAATGCAGTTACTCTAAACTTGGAATGTGTAAAACGTTAAATACTCAGAGGCTGAAGCCTGATCCATTATGGACATATGTACACTGAATTTGGGGAAATCTGTGGCTGCAAGAACAGTGCTTGTGTGCATAATACTGAATGGGGTCTGCGGACTGGTGTGACCTCTAATCATGAAAATGTACCTCTACTAAGCCTCTGGGTGATTCTCCAAAGAACATTATTCCTGGGTACTCAACTTATCCTGTTCTGTTTATTTTCCATGTTCCTCTCATCCAGCTTCAATCTCAATTCCTCCAGTTTCAATGTGCTGGCTTTACCCCTGTATTCTGGGTTGCAGAAACTTTCATCTTAAGAACTGCTCCCCTCCCCCAAGATAATAAAAACCACAACTCTAACACATGATTACAGGCATAGTTGCACTCGGTCATTTCTAGGGACTGAGGAAATATGGTCTCTGGCCAGGATACCTGACCCTAGTACCTGCTGTTTTGCCCCCTATGATTTAACTCAGCTTGGTCTCCTGGAATCAGAGAGGCCTATAACAGGGGTTCCCTTCAGCTCAGGGTTCTGAAAGCATGAAGGTTCTGGCAGAAAAGATGCTGCTGAGGCTAGAGAACTAGTCAAATTAGTCTAGACTGTCAGTCCACAGAATGCATAGAATGTTTTTTATGTAATAGGAATAGTGCTGTGTGCTGGTGATAGCAATTTATTCATGGGGTTTATAGTTCAGTGGACAGGTATTCTCTAGAACTTTCCCTTGTAAACTTTTGTCCATAAATGTCTCCATATTATATCTGCGAAGAACTTGATTTATTGCCTTCTTTCACTATTTTCACCTTATTCCAACAGCAAGGTAGCAGTAGCAGATTACAATAGATGAAAGTGTTAGTTCACTCCTGAGCTACTCTGAAGAATATGTTAATGATATCTCATTTTGTAGAGAAGGAATTGAGATTGAGAGAGGGAAAATTAGTTGCCCAAGGCATACAGCTCAACAGACCTTCTTGTCTTTTTTCATGAGGCTGACTCCTTCCTGCTGCACTGATTATCTTGGGTTCTAGGATCCAATCCTGATGGAATCCCTTTTATGGGTAAATGACAATGACAATGAGAATATGGTCAGAATTGGCTCCAAACTTTGCGTATTCAGAGGAGTCAGGGGCAAATGGCATAAAATCTGCTCAGGACTCAAACTCATTCTCAAAGTCCTTTTGTATCAACCAACACTTAGCAAGTTAAATGATACCAGTTTTATCTTGTTTCTCGCTTCTTGTTCAGTTGAGTATAATGATGTTCTAAAGGAGACAAAAGGAGAGAGAAGGAGAATAAAAGAATTTCTGGGGATTTGCCGTCTTATACTTCCTTCACTAAGAGTTTAGCTATCTGGGGTGTGAATAAGAGGATGAAGATTTCTCTTTCCTTCCCTCCCTCCCTCTGTCCTCCCTCATTCTAAGTCTGCCTTTCTGATAAATGAAATAAATCTACAAAACAAAACAAAACAAAAACAGAGTTTAGGAATCACGAGAGACTTCATTTTGCCACTTCTAGAAGTTTTAAAGTCAGTTATAACAACCAGGGGCGATATTTAGAGAGAGATACATTGATCCAGCAGAGTTGCCTTATGTAAGGCAAAATTTAATTTAAAGATTATTTTAGGAATCAGGAAAGCTAAATACCATACGTTTGTAGGAAAATTTGGGTATAATTCTATTGAAACATCAGGTCTTTGAGTAATTTTTTGATGTTTCAGCTCCCCTGCGGAGATGCATATTCATCAGATGTTCCGCTCAGCGTTTTGAACTTTTCTTCCCAGTGGAGGAACAAAGAGGAGTAGATGAGAAGAATGAATCTGCCAAACACTAGAGGACCTAGGTTACACTGTGGAAGGTGAACACCATGCATGTGTGTGTGAGAAAAACTGTATCTAGTGGATAGAGTCCTATTTCCTAAGATAATATTTCAAGAATTTTGTCTTGATACATGTACAAACACATTTTCAGGAAGTCTAATAGAAGGAAAGCTGCTACTTCCTTTTAAAATTTTCATTAAGAAATACAGCAAAGATAATCCAAAGCAGTCAGAATGCTTCATATTTCATCTTTAAATGGCTCCTTTGGGAGTGTTGAATGCTTCTTTGCAGTACCTCTGGTATCACCAGAAGTGACTTGTGAAAAAGCACAGGAGACAAAGTATCTGTCTGGAGTTAATCTAAGCCCTGGAGGAGGACTGACACTGGAGGAATAATATATTTCCTGGTTAGGCTGCAGCTGCTGTCACTCTTGCTACCTGAGTGATTGTGTTGACAGATCTTTGCAATGTGAATCACATCTTAAAGGCTTCATGAGAAAAGGCAACACTGTAGCTTTCATCTACTCTTTTTTTTTTTTTAAAGTAAGACTTTTATTTATTTATTTCAAAATCAGGGTTTAGAAGATGGACTTCAATCTTTCCTTCCCCTGCATCAGGCTTTGCTTAGTGTGTAAGCCATGTTAATTTACTTACATATAATTGCACACTTTAATGAGGAAAGATAAAGTTAGAAGGGGAAGAAAAAGTGCTCTCGCTTAAATTCCATTGAGTATGAAGGCATTGAGGGGTTGAGAATTGTTTTTGTTGTTAAGCTACTTTCTGTAAACACAGTAAACCCTTAGGAAGAAAGAAGTATTTGATCAACAGGATGTTGTCTCTAATGCTTTAATCCGTTACTTAAAAAAAGAGAGAGAGAGAGAGAGAGAGAGAGAGAGAGAGAGAGAGAGAGAGAGAGAGAGAGAAAGACAGCAACAAGGGAATATAAAAGCAACCACCAAAACTCAGGAGGCTAACAGTGAGGTTAAAAGCCCCAGGAATTTTGCAATTAAAACATTCATTAGAAAGCAGAGGAGACAGAGCTGTGCTAAATTAAGGACAGTTGTTTAGATGTGAAGAGTTTGATGTGGGGAAGTAAGCTTGAACCTGCATAAGCTCAAATCCACCTGGGATGATTTTAAAGGCCAGTTTGATGATCTGCTGGTGCAGCACTTGAAATCTGCATTAGTCTCAGAGCCTACCATAAAAAAAAAAAAAAAAAAAAAAAACCTGAGCTATTTAAATAGTAGTTATAATTGTTACCACACTTTAACATAAAATTTGGTCCACATAGTCTATATAGACAATTGATATATTCCTAACACCCCTTTTGATTGTTTTATTATTCCCATTTTATGCATGAAATATTCAAGCAAGGAGAGGTAGGAAACTTGTCCAAGGTCTCATAGGAATCGATGTCTCATCTGTTTGATTTGTTTCTGATTGCATCTCTTAGATTCCTGCTTTGAGACAGAGATCTGGACAATGCAATGGGAGCAGAAGTCACTTGTCTAACTTCTGAGTTGAAGCAACTAAGAGTTAACATCCCTCATCTTGGTTCTCTTTTCTCCTTCCACTGGGAATGCAAAGTTTGCATATTTTGAAGATGTAATTGTCTTAAGATCAAAGAACTCTGAGTCACAATTTAGAGCAGTTACCATGGGGGCTGGCGCTGTGGCTTAGTGGTTTAACTCACTGGCCTGAAGTGCCGGCATTCCATATGGGCGCCGGTTCGAGACCCGAATGCTCCACTTCCGATCCAGCTCTCTGCTATGGCCTGGGAAAGCAGTAGAAAATGGCCCAAGTCCTTGGGCCCTGCACCCACGTGGGAGACCTGGAAGACGCTCCTGGCTCCTGGCTTCGGACTGGCGCAGCTCCAGCCATTGTGGCCATCTGGGGAGTGAACCAGTGGATGGAAGACCTGTCTCTCTTTTTCTCTCTCTCTCTCTGCCTCTCCTTCTCTCTCTGCGTAACTCTAACTTTCAAGTAAGTAGATGAATCTTTAAAAAAAAGTTACCATGTTATGAGTTTCAGATTTCAGTCTACTTGCTACCATAGCATAACCTACTCTGTCCCGACTAAAGCATTTCACCTTGTGCACGGTATGTTGTCTCCTTTAAATTTTGGCTATTTATACTGTATACACTATGGTTTGGAATAATCTCAAGTTGAATGTGAACAAAATACTATCTGATTATCAGCTAGAAAAAGAAGATAATTTATAAAAACAACTAAGGGCCAGGGCTGTGGGGTAGCAGGTAAGGCTGCTGTCTGCAATGCTGGCATCCCATATGGGTGCTGCATCCCAAGTCCTGGCTGCACCGCTTCGGATCCAGCTCTCTGCCTCTGCCTCTCTGTAACTCTGCCTTTCAAATAAATAAATTAATCTTTCAAATATAAAAAAAAGGATGGTATTTTTGGCGTGGTGCAGCAGATTAAGCTGCCATGTTTGGGATGCTGCATCTCATGTTAGAGGGCCTGGCTTGAATGTTGACTTCCTCATGCTTCTAATCCAGCTTCTTGCTATTGTATCTGGTAGGCAGCAGATGATGGCCCAAGTACTTGGGTCCCTGTTACCCACGTGGCAGAGCCACATGGAGTTCCTGGCTTTAGCGTGTCCTGCCCTGGCTGCTGTAGTGAACAGTGGATTTGTTGAGTGAAGTGGTGGATGGATGATCACTCTCTTTCTCTCTCTCTCTTCACTTTACCTTTCAAATAAAACAAAAAATTAACTGGAAAATGGCAGTTTATGCCTGAAATAATGCCAATGGGATCATAGTCAACTTTCAGTGGTTCAGGGGCCTGATCACCTCTTGTCTCATTTATTGAAGACTCCATAGTTTGCTACCACTTCTCTCTGTATAACCTACGGTCTGGTCCCTTTTCAATTTCATTCTAATAAGTCTGTGGAAGAAGGAACAAATTGTGGATTGGAATGGTTATTTTCTTCTTCAGATGACACTAAAAGAAAGTTTGTAATGCTATACTTCTTGACCTATTTGATTCAATAATACCTTTGATGTCAGGAGATAGAATTAATACAAGAGAAAATGTATAACACATTGGTTTTATTAAAATGCACATTTGAATTGCTGAGCAGCTCTTGATCCTAAGTGGAGTGGCTCTAACTTATCTCTACTTAAGAGGATAAATCTGTTTTCTGGGGGATAGATAGTGTTAAGCCCTGATATTTGACACCTTCTCTTTTGCTCTTCTGAAACATAGTTTGGAACTCTTAAAAGTTTTCATAGTGAGAAACAACCTTTAATTTCTCCATAATTTGATGATTATCCTTTTGATTACAAAATGCTGATTTAGCAAATGACTGATACAAGAAAACAATTCATCCCTAGGGAAGCATCATGAATGGGATGTGGCAGTGGGAGATAACTTAAAGATCCAAACACTGAGTTCAACTGATAATGTTTGGTTTCTGTTGGAACATCTTAATTAAGGAAGATCTTTATTCTTTAGCAGGTTTTTATATTCTGCCTACCATTTCATGATTTCAAAGTTAGCACCAGGTGAAACTCTATCTTTGATTTGAGATCCATCCCATTATAGGTTTCCCTCTAATATAGTCCTTCATATATTTTAAATATAACCAACCTTAGCACATCTCCCCAGTGACAGTAAGTTATGATTACATTTTCCTTAAACAGTGGTGTGAGTTGAATGAAGATGTAGTAAGTACACCTTCAGAAGAGGGAACTGACGTCTCATGGGTAGACAATGTGCATGTTTGATTTTTCACTTTTCATTGCCCCTTTCCATCAGCAATGCCAAATTTTCTGGCCCTTCTAGTGAGTTTGATAGAGGCAGGTACTTCAAAAACTTCATGGAAAATGGAATTAAAAGATAAATTTATGTTGGTAGCAAAATTTTGAAATGCATGAATAGTGTTTTTATAATATGCATGTCCATGAACTTTTTAAGACCCCTGTAAGTCATTTTCTCTTCTTTACATTTATGTAGGTAATGTAGCATTAATATCTCAACACAAGAATAGCACCAGAATTCAAATTTCTGCTCAAGAATTCAGTTAATAACTGCTGATCTTGGTTTTATCACAATTTTGGAAAGTGTTTAGGTTAGGGGTTCAGAGCATGGTGCAGCTGTGCAGAGAGTGAGGTTTTAAAGATTCTTCTTTCTGTTTGCATGGAGGTAAAGGCTGCTCTGGTTCTGACAGAAAAAAAGTTGTGCCACATTGACAGTACAGATGAGGAAAGGCACAGCCTTAACTGTTCCATCTGGTGTTTCTGAAATAGGACAAACTATTCTTGGAGCTTTGTGAAGTGCCTGCTTCATCTCACAAGAGTTGGAAATGACTGGGCTTCTTAGTGAACTCAATAGGTAGAAGATGTGGCTTTTAAAACTAAAGGAGAAAAAAAAATGGAGACATAAACCATATGGAGAAGAAATATCTAGCGGGTGATTCTGTTTCTATAAAAGCTCAGCAAGTGGGAATTTGATCAACACAATACTGTTACCAATACAAAACTTTGTTTTTAATATATGCCATCTATTTCTCTTTATAATCCATTTGAGATTATAATCACAATTTATCATTTGCAATGATAAATTTAGCAATCTACAGGTGTTTATCACAGGATTTGAGGAGGTGATAAAATTGAAATTTCAAAGCCACTGTCTCTGCACGTTCCTTGTAACACTTTTGGCAGCTATTATTGGAATAAAGTTTATTTTGCTTACTCTTGCATGAGTTCTGAGAGAACTAGTGGCTTGCAACGGGCCCTGTGTAACGGGATGTTGTTTGAAGCTATCTCAAGTTACTTCCCATTTTTCACTCTGGCGATATTTCTGTCTTAGGCTTGCTCGTGTCAAGGTAAACATCATTAGGCTGTACATCTTTCTGATCAGAAACTCCTTGACTATTTCATTGTGAATCACCGTCTTCTAGCATAATTAAAAAGAACACACCTGGATTGTGATTGACCTGAAAAATCATATTTGTAATCAGATCTGAAAAGACTAGATTTAAGGTGGAATTTTACTTGGTTTCTTATATTTCTATATATTCCCAGAAAAAGCTCATTCACTACATATAATATAAATTTAAGCAAAGATATTCATGATACATATTATATATATATGTGTCTGTGTGTGTGTATATATATATATGCATATATATGTATACATATATATACCTGTATTGAAGGATGCATTTAATATAATTGTAATAAAAAAAAATTCAATGGGCCTTACATGTACCTTGGTTCTAAAGCTCTTCTGGAAGACAAAGTTCATGAAAATGTTTAAGAAAATGTTGAGGGATGGCACTGTGGTGTAGAAGGTTAAGTCTCTGTCTGCAGTGCCGGCATCCCATATGGGCACTGGTTTGTGTCCTGGCTGTTCCACTTTTGATTCTGCTCCCTGCTAATGCACCTGGGAAAGCAGTGGAATATGGCCCAAGTGCTTGGATCCTTGCACCTATGTGGGAGACCCAGAAGAAGCTCCTGGCTCCTGTCTTTTGCCTTCCCCAGTCCCAGCCATTGTGGCTATTTGGGGAGTGAACCACCGAATGCAAGATCTCTCTCTCTCTTTTCACCTTTTTTTCTCTGTATCTCCATCTTTCAAACAAACAAATAAATCTTAAAAATAAGAGAAAATGTTGAAAAATAAAATTAGGAAAATTCCCATTACTTTCTTTTTATGTTATTATTGGTGAAAATTTTCTGGACAATTCAGTTTGTTTTACTAATAAAGCATAGCTCTTTTAAAAAAGTCAATGCACAATTTTTTTTTAAGATTTATTTTAGTGATTTAAAAATCAGAGTAAGAGAGAGAGAGAGTGCTTCCATCCACTGGTTTACTCTCTAAAAGGCTGCAATGACCAGAACTGGGCCAGGCAGAAACCAGGAGCCAGGGACTCCATCCAGGTCTTCCATGTGGCTACAAAGATCCAAACACTTGGACCATCTTCTACTGCCTTCCCAGGTCATTAGCAGGGAGCTGGATTGGAACTGGAGCAGCTGGGACATGAACATGGCATGTTAGTATTGTAGGTGGCCACTTAACCTGCTGTGCCACAAAGCCGGTCCCACAAATTATGTTTTCCCAGATCAAAGGGTCAGTGCTTCCTGGTTGAATTAGTTCTGTGTAAGTCAAACTGCCCTTAAAGTTTTACAAATAGGATTTTATAAGAAGAAAATTCTGAAATGCTTGCTACAAAATAATAAAGATTTTGTTATTTTTAATTATTTTCTGACAAATCTCTAAGGTTATGAAGTGATATGACTTCCAATAGTAAATTAGTGAAATTGAAATTAAATTATTTTTCCAGTTTTAAAGCTCTCCAAGTAAGCCTGTGCCCAATATAAATGTTTCATCATAACTAAAAATAATCAATCTGTGAAAATATGGTTATCCTTAAATAGCCATGATTACTTCTAAGAAAATGTACCCATTCCTGGTCTCTTAATTCTGTTGTCAATAACATCTTAGAGGAGGATTCAAGCTGAGAAACAGATACAATGTGTTGCCTAGGTTTATACCTAATGGGATGGTGGGACTTGAAATGAATCATAAGCTGCTTTGCTGCTTCCAAGGCCTATTATTTGACAGAGATGTCCTGAGGAAAGTAGAACGTGGTGTGTCTATGTCTATGAAAACGCTCTGCTGTGTAGAATCTTGACTTTCCTTCTAAGCTGCTTCAGTATTTAATCTAGAAATAGGCTAGTGTGGCAGTTGAAATATTTGCTGTTTTTCTGAAGATTCCATGTCAAATCAAATCAAGCTGAGACAGTATAGGGTCCCTCCAAATGAACTGAGTTTCTGATGGGAGTATGTTTGCATTTGAGTTATTCTTGAGGTGTAGAAGGAGTGTACCAACTACCTTTTGAGGCTTAGTCTTGTGAGTAAAATACATCTGTTGTAGCTGGATGTAGAATTGGAATGTGTGCTAGATTTATAGGTAGGAGGGATTACAATGGCTTTTTAAATTCATTTACGCATTCAGAATAATCTATCAAGCATGTGTTATGGGCCACACATATTGTTGGGTATAGGGACATATTAATGAAGAAGATAATCATGGTTGCACATTCAAGAAGCTTATCATCTAATTTAAGGGGTAGGATATTCTCCATTTCCTATGAAAACTCCTTGTATAGCTGAAATAAGATAAGGTCAATAAAGAGTGTAATGTGATGTAGTTGCTTAAAAAATTAGTTTTCCCTTATGCATTGTGTCTGTGTACTAGATACCTACTTGTGTTTACATTTCAAGAAGATTTAGAATTCAAGCAATATTGTTTTTCATTACCAGTTCATGTTGGTCACAAACTTATGATACAGTGTAAAGTTGACAATGCAAATGTATTCTGTAACTCATGAGAAACGAAGAGAGGGAAGCATGTGTCCATAGCAGAAAAGCAGTCACCTAAAAGTTTGGGGTAACTCTTGAGATAACTATGCAATAACTCAGAATAATTCTGAGCAAACAGAACATGTTAAAGAATCTCTCCCCATCCGATCAACTAACTATAAGTAAATAAATCCCCTTGCTAATATCAGTGATGTCCTTAGAAGTTGATAGTTCTTATGAGAATTATGGGAGCCAAGATTCAAGTTGTTGGGTTATTTATATTCACCCTCGGGATTCTCTGTCTTTTTTAAGAAGGCATCACTTCAAGGAGACATGGAAAATCAGCGTATGATCAGAAAATGATTGAAGGCTCTTTAAGCCAGAGGCAATATCCGTGAAGGGCAAGGCTAGCTAGACTAGCAGTTATTCTAGAGATACTCCGGATTACAAGGCAGAAAAGTCCTTCATGCATCCATTTGAAATACTATTGTCTTAGACTTACTCTAGAAATTACTACTGGAGATATCAGCAAGTTCTGCCACACTAAGTCTTTGACCTTGCTCACTTCTACCATTCTGTACACTTTTTGTGCATTGCTTGGTAGCTCTGGACCAAGGGCTATGCACCTTTGACCTGGGCTTGTTCTTATGCTGTCTAGTAAAAGAACAGATCAGTCTAACATCGTTAATGTCTTTCTTCTCTTGCTTATTCATTTAACATCTTTGGATTTGTTGTGTGTTTATCACTGAAGAAAATAGACAAAGGCAAAAAAAAACTTTCCTTTTGTGGACATTTCATTATAATGTATGTGAACTTGGGGTATGCAGAAACACATACATGTAATAGTTAAATTATGTAATATTTAGGAAGTATAAAATATAGTTATGTTAAAAATACATCAAGGTAAGAGGATGAAGAGTGCTGAGGGAGCAGAAGAAATTTTAAGTGGTATGGTGACAAAGTAATGTTTGGGGTGCATGAATATGGCACAGCTATTAAGATATTATTTGGGGTGCTCACATCTCATCTCAGATAGCCTGGTTTTAAGTCCCTGCTCTGCTCTCCATTCTGGCTTTCTGCTAATGTGTACTCTGGGAGGTAGTGGGTGATGGCTCAAGTATTTGGGTCCCTGCTACCCATATGAGACACCTAGACTGAGTTCCTAGCTCCTGGGTGCTATTTGGCCCAGTGGTAGCTGTTGAGAGCAGACGAAAGATCTTTCTCTTTCTGTCTATTGTTCCACCTTTCAAATAAATAAATTAAAAAAAAAACTTTAAAAATAAATATTCTCAAAGAACCAAGTGGTTTAGGTTCATTTTTGAATTGTGTGACTATATATAGTTTAATTTTAGCAGTTATTTTTTAACATTTTAATCCATTTTTTGGAATGATAACTTTTGATGCATTTTATTAAAAATATCCTAACAACACTTAAATTCTTTGCTTTTATTTGTTTTAAAGATTCACTTATTTATTTTAAATGCAGAGTTACACAGAGAGATAGATACAGAGGGCAGGGGGTGGGGAGAGAGAGAAAGAGAGAGAGAGAGAGAGAGAGAGAGAGAGATTGATTGATTGATTTTCTATCTGCTGGTTTGGTCCCCAAATGGCTGCAGCAGCCAGGTCCTGGTCAGACTGAAACCCATGACTCCATGTGGGTCTCCTACCTGGGTAGCAGAGGCCCAAATGCTTGGGCCATCTGCTGCTGCCTTCCCAGACGTATCAGCAGAGACTGGATTAAAAGGAGAGCAGTCATGTGCTCATATAGAATGCCAGTGTTGTAGGCAGTGGCTTAATGTGGTGTACCATCACATTGGCCCCAAATTCTTTGCTTTTAAAATGAGAAACAGAAGGAACCCAGCAAAAGGGAAGAAATTCTGGGGAGCTTATAAATCTGGACATCAGGGGACTCCTCCTTCCACTCCATGGTTCTACATGACTTTTTGATGACATGTTTAGCATTCCTGACTCAGATGAGAAATGGCATCAAGAAGTCAGCCCTGTAGGAAGTGTCACACTCCCACAATTGCTAAATAAAACAGAATAAACAGCTGAGCACTTGGAAGAGTCTGCTCCTTCATCTTCCCATTAACATACGTTGCTCAGAAACCCCTAAGGGGCTTTTGTATTCGTATGAAGATACTCTGTATTCCAGGAATGATGTTAAAGCACCATAGCTTATAATAACATTAATTCAGAAAAGCATCAAACATAGTGATCCCAATGTAAATGGATGGGTTCTGATCATGAAATTCAAATTCTCCCTTAAAGGTATTAGGTAATTGAGTGAATGAGGTAATGCCTTGTCTTTGGTGGATGAGAGTTTGCTGAGACCACATCAACTCGCATGAGTATGAATTAGTGCCAGTGAATCAGTTGCAGCAGAGAGAGGTTGCGGTATGTAGCACTGAATAGAATGAAAATTATGGCATTTGAAAGGGGAATGAGGCTGAGAGGCATTTGCCAAGCAGGAAGACATTTAAAAATATTTCATTGGGGCTGGCACCATGACTTACTTGGTTGATCCTCCACCTGCGGCACCAGCATCCCTTATGGGCACTGGTTCTAGTCCCGGTTGCTCCTCTTCCAGTCCAGCTCTCTGCTGTGGCCTGGGAAGGCAGTGGAAGTTGGCCCAAGTGCTTGGGCCCCTGCACCCTCCTGGGAGACCAGGAGGAAAGCACCCGGCTCCTGGCTTTGGGTTGGTGTAGCTCCGGCCATAGCAGTCATTTAGGGGGTGAACCAACAGAAGCAAGGCCTTTGTCTCTCTCTCTCTCACTGTCCAACTCTATCTGTCAAATAACAAATATATTATTAAAAACATAAAGTTATGTACCAGTTACTATCGTCTTCATTTCAACCTCTACTCAAACTGTTATGCTGGAGGTTTTGTTTGACCTGATGCAAACTGGACTCTATTTTTCCAATTCTAGGGATTTTTACTGTTTTCTTAATGAAGCAAGTTCCATTTTTCTAACCAAGGACCACAGTGAGTGAGACAAAGGAAAGTCTCTTCTACACAGCCACCAGGTGGTAGCCTAAAACTGATTAACGAGTGAGTGAGTGGTCCAGAGTAAGGTGAGTTTGAGAATTGGGGGTGTTCTTGAGCCTATTATGGTTCTTTACATTTGGAGAATCCAATTTTAATACCATCTCATGTTTTAAGTGTAAAGAAACTTCTCAAAGCAGGTTGCCTACTCACATTTGGAGGGTTCTTGACTCCTACCTCAACAAATAACTTTTAACATCTATGTACTCTACCTTCAGAACCTTAAAGCTTTCATCTTAAGAATTTTGTTGAGCCTAACAGGATGATCTTCTTGAGGTCACTACATCCTGGAAGAAGTCTCCAAAGCATGGATACAACTCAGGATGACAGAGAAAGGATATAGTATTCTGAGTGGCAACTGTCTTCTTCACTCTGCTTCCTAAAGACCTGTAAAATGTAGTCAGGCTGAGAAGTCAAAATATAATTCCATAGTTCTTTTTTTTTTAAAGATTTTATTTATTTATTTGAGAGGTAGAGTTACAGACAGTGAGAAGGAGAAACAGAGAAAGGTCTTCCCTCCATTGATTCACTCCCCAATGGCTGCAACAATAGGAGCTGCCAGGAGCTTCTTCCTGGTCTCCCATGTGGGTGCAGGGGCCCAAGAACTTGGGCCATCTTCTACTGCTTTCCCAGGCCATAGCAGAGAGCTGGACTGGAAGAGGAGCTGTTGGGACTAGAACCAGTGCCCATATGGGATGCTGGAGCTGCAGGCAGAGAATTAACCTACCGCGCCATAGTGCTGCCCCTAATTCCATAGTTCTAATTAGAATATGATTTTTAGTTTATCTGACCCAGTCAGATGAAGTCAGTTTCATTTTCTTATATATTTCATTCTAGTTTTCATTGAAAAATGAAGACTAAAAATTTCAAATAGTACCAGAGCCTATACCATGAGAGTAATGTATATTTTTACTTCTTACTCTGTCTCCCTTTTCTAGAGACAACCACTACTAATAGGCTCTTGTTTATCCTTTCAGAAAAAAAAATTATGTGGAAACATACGGATATACATTCCATTTTTTTCTATACAAGTGGGAGCATCTCATGTACACACATCTGTGTTTTGACGTTTTCATTTTATTTTTACTATGTAATGTTTTTGGAGGTTTTTGTTAGAAAATGTCCTTATGTTAATGAAAGTACCAATCCAGGCAGAACTACTAGGTTTTTATGTATACATATTTAGATTTTTTTAGAGTTACTGAAATATTGAAAAATTTTACATATTTAATACATGCATTTTGGTGCAATTGGATACATGAACACACCTGAGATACCATCACCACAAAAATCAGGGAATTAAATATATCACCATTAAAAATTTCCTGTGTTTTTTTTTGTTAAAGAGTATATTTATTTATTGAGAGGTAGAGTTACAGAGAGAGGTCTTCCATCTCTGGTTCATTCCCCAGATGGCTTCAATGGCCAGAGCTGAGCTGATCCAAAGTCAGGAGCCAGGAGCTTCTTCTGGGTCTCCCACATGGGTGCAAGGGCCTAAACACTTGGGCTGTCCTCCACTGCTTTCCCAGGCCACAACAAAGAGATAGATCAGTAGAGGAGCAGCTGGGACTTGAACCGGTACCCACATGGGATTCCAGTGCTGCAGGAGGAGGCTTAGTCCACTACACCACAGTGCTGGCCCCTGCTGAGTTCTTGATGTGAGTGTGTGTATGCATTAAAAACATAGCATGAATTTATCCTCTTAACATATTTTATTGTACTATTAACTATTGTCAGTATGTTGTAGAACAGATATCTAGAACTTACTCATTTTGCATAATGGAACATTATCCTCATTATGGAATAACTCATTCCTGTATTTTAATTCTTTGCTGGATATTACCAAATTGCCTGCTAACCAGGTTGACCCAATTTCTGCTCTCATTATCAAAATATGAGTGACTGTTTCTCCACATGATGGCCAACATAGTGCTTTCAAATCCTTTGATCCTTGACACTACATTAGATAAAAAGCTACATTTTGCTGTTTGTGTTAATGTGTCCTCAAACTCAAAGGCTGAGTCAGGTTGAGTCTCATCTTACTTGATTATAGGCCACCGAGATTCCTTTTCCATATTTTCATTTGGGTTGCCATGTTGCTTTCCACAGCCTTTCAGGACAAGAACAATAAAAAACCTTTGAGGTCAGCAATCATTTTGTCATTGGTGTTGTCCATGACATTTGCAGCTGTGTGTAAATATAATATTACTCCATGATAAAACAGTTGAAGGATTCGGGCACTTTAATTTTTATAGTAGGAGAGACTAACAGGCACTTGATTAGTACTGTGATACAACATTGGTACTGTGATGCTCTAAAATGTTTGCATTTCCCTTTGAAATTGATTTTACTCCTTTTATCTTTAAGTCAAAACATTCTTCATAATACATATCCCATAAACTGCTACAGAAAGATTTGTTTTTGCCGACTTGTATTTGAAAGTCTTTTGCAGCATTATTTCAGTCTATGAAAAAGGAAATTGTTCATATAAACATTTAGAAATATCTTTTTGGTAAGCAAACATTTTCATTCAGTATGTTCTCTGGCAATGCCTTTCATTTGAGCTGCTTGGCTGAAAACACATAATGTACACTAATTGTGGAATCCACAAGGCTGACATTCCCTCTTATTTTGATAGAAATGTGAGCTGCTTTGCATAGGTTGCATTTATTAGCTATTTCGGTGACACACATCATTTGTGAATAATGTGGCAATGTTTACTGAGAGTTCACAAGGAGCAGATGAAGCAGACCTTAGGATATGAGTACATTTAAGGTCAGTACGTATTAAAAGAAATACCATACTCTTCTAGAAACTAAGATAAATAAAAGTAAAGAACTAAAGATGGTATTTGTAAATACCATGACCAAGTAATATTTTTAGTAAATGAAGAGTAGCAGCCTCAGAACAAAGTGTGTAATGAGATTAAAATAAAACTGGTGTCATAATCTCAATGGCCAAGTACAGTGATTTTACCTACACAGCGAACTATCATAGGTTTCTTGCAGTAAATGGAATATTCTTGGCTTTATAATGGGGTGTGTATACATACATATGTATTATATATATATATTTAATTTTATTTAAATTATACAAATTTCATGTATTTCATATATACAGATTAAGAACATAGTGACACTTCCCCCCTACCCTCCCTTACATGCACACTCCAACCTTCCTCCTCTTCCCTCTCACATTCCCACTCTTAATTTTTACAAAGATCTATTTTGAGTTTACTTAATGATCCTATAGTTAACCCTACACCAAGTAAAAGAGTTCACCAAATAGTGTGAAGAGAAAAAGAAGCCCACTGTTCCTCAATGGAAGAGACAAGGGCTATAAATAATCCCTGAAGCTCAAAATGTGTATTTCACACCAATACATTAAATTTCAGGTACTAGCATACCCTAATCTCTAAAGGGAAACTAAAGATACCCCATCCATTTCTCACTCTGTCACCTGTGGATTTCAAGGTGGCTGCAGGGATCTCTGCCCTGGTGTTCACACCCATATACAATCTTCTCCCCCAAATGTATTTTCTTCTAATACACAGAATATGGCAAAGATGGGTGTCACTCTCAAGGTTATATTACATTATACGAGACTATCCCTAGCAAACTTTAACTTTTTAAAAAAAAACTTTTATATGAGAGAGAGATATCTATTTTCCATCTACCGGTTCATTCCCCAAATGCCTGCTATAGCCAGGGCCAAGCCAGCAGAAACAATCCAGATACCCAACATGGGTGTCAGGGAGTTAAATACTTGAGCCATGTGCACATTGGCTGTAAACTGGAATTGGAAGTGGATCTGGGACACAATCCCAGGCACTCTTAATTAGGATGCAAACATCCCAAGCAGTGTATTAACTGGAGTGCCAAGCGACCTGCCCACTACCTCCTTTTTCTCAGGTGGCTTTGAAGAAGCAAGCTGCTCTACTGCGAGCTGCCTAAGTGGGGAGACTCACCTAGAAGGGAGCTGAGTGTGGCCGGGGGAAGATGAGGCCCTCAGTCCTGTAGCTTCAAGAAACTGATTTCTTCTAATAGCCATGTGAGCTTGGCTGGGCCCCGGAGGCTCTGATGAGATCACAAGTCTCTGGCATCTTGACTTGAGCCTTGTGAGACCCAGAAGGAGAGAATCCAAATATTCTATGCCCAGATGCCTGACCACAGGAATTATGACAGAAAAAGTATGTGTTATTTTAAACTGTTAACCTTTTGGTAATCTGTTATGCAAAATGGGGAAAAAAAAAAAACCTAGACAACATATACAACCTATGTATGGCATACAAAAGTTTTGTTCAAAATATTCACTGCCCTTCTTTGGAGGCAAATTATATTCCCATTGGCATAATATAAAATATACCCATTTCAGCAGAAGGCCACACTTCTTGCCCTTTCAACCCAAGAATGACCATGGTCTGCTTTGGCCCATGGAATGCAGGCAGAAGAGGAAACTTTTAGAGTCAGTTTGGCATTAGCCTTTAGCCATGTTTCTCTTTTCTCTGTTCACTAGAGTGTGCCGGGCCTATATTGGACATAGCGGGAGCAAAGAAAATTAGCCTTTATTTTGTAAAGGTTTAGTTTGTGAAGTTTTAGGTTACTACAACATAGCTTAGTCTTTTCTTCTGAGAAGGAGTGATTCTGTCAAGGACAAATCTGAGTCAAGTTGCCAAGCAGTTTTTTTTTTCCCCTAAAAAAAAAAAAAAAAGATTTACTTACTTTTTTTGAAAGAGAGAGAGAGATCTTCCATCCACTGGTTCACTCCCTAGATGGTCACAGTGGCCAAGACTGGGCCAGACTGAAGCCAGGAGCTTCTTCTGGGTCTCCCAGGTGGGTACAGGCCATTTTCCCCTCCTTTTCCCAGGTCATCAGTAGGGAGCTGGGTTGAAAATGGAACAGCTAGGACCTGAACTGGCATCTAAATATGATGTTGGTGTTTCAGACAATGGCTTCACCTGCTGTGCTGCAACACCAGTCCCCTTGTGCAGAAGTTTTAAGATTTTGTCTGCCGAGCGAAAGGCTCTCTTTGTCTGGATTCACTATTGTATGAGCTTCCTTGGTGCGTGGTACAACAGGTTAACCTGCTTCTGTGTCTTCCAGAAGCAAGAGTCTGGAGTAATAGGCTGGTCTGGAGCTGGGTATTCTTGAAGTTCTTATCTGGGAAGTTTTGGAGTTTAGGGTGAGGCCCAAGGGAAGGAAGGATGAAGTGAAGTGCAATGCTCAAGCCTTAGGTAAAGGCTCTTTCTGTGCTAACTTTTGCATTTTTCTCCTCACTGTGGTAGCAGAAAGAACTTAAACAGCAAGGTCAGAATGGAGTCCAGAAGTCCAGGAATACAGGACCAAAAAGGCTATTTTGTATCCTTCCAACTTAGAGTAAGAATTTTTAGGATCCTAAGTGGTGAGCCAAGTTCTTCAGGGTGCAAAATCAAGCCCTAACTGGTAATAAAGAACATTTCTTTTTTAAAATATTTATTTATTTATTTGAAAGAGTTACACAAGAGAGAAGGAAAGGCAGAGAGAGAGGTTTTCCATCTGCTGGTTCACTCTCCAATTGGCCGCAACAGCTGGAGCTGCGCCGATCTGAAACCAGGAGCCAGGAGCTTCCTCCAGGTCTCCTATGCGGGTGTAGGGGCCCAAGGACTTGGGCTGTCTTCCACTGCTTTCCCAGGCCATAGCAGAGAGCAGAATCGGAAGTGGAGCGGCTGGGTCTTGAACCGGCACCAATATGGGATGCCGGTACGTCAGGCGGCGGATGGCTCTAACCCGCTATGCCACAGCGCTGTCCCCAAGAACATTTCTTTCCCAGAATGTCCACTCTGCTGTGGCTCCTCTCTACATTAAGCCCTGTTAAGTAGCTGGTCAAGGGTTTATGGCTTTTTTTTGGCACTAAATGTCCATTTCATTTTGGAGACCCTTTGATCACTGATGATAGTGTTTGAATATTTCCATATGGGTAGTAAAGGAAGAAAACAGGTTATGTTTCACCCAAGTCCCACTCCAAATTGGTTAGTTAAGAAAGGATAAGAAATATCCAGAGTTGGTGTTCTTCTCTTACCACAGAATAGAGTCTATTCCTAAATTTCCTTGGAAATATTTTAATGTGAAGTAAGTATTTGTATGTTCATTTCTTCATGTTGCTTAATTTTCACTTCTACTTGAGACATCCTTCACTGGACTATCTCTGTTTGTATCCTCAGTCTGTCATTTCTGTTTTCTTTTTTCTTCTTCTGTGTATATTGTGGTAAAATATTCTATATATGTAAGATGTATAGCATTACAATATTCTATATTTGCAAGGCATAAAACATTACTTTTTTTGAAAGATTTATTTATTGTATTCAAAAGGCAGAGTTACAGAGTGGCAGAGGCAGGGGCAGAGGCAGAGAGGGAGAGAGAGAGAGAAAGAGAGAATCTTCCATCCACTGGTTCACTTTCCAAATGGCTGCAAGGCCAAAGCTGACCCACTCTGAAGTCAGGAGCTGGGTGCCTCCTCCGGGTCTCCCATGTGAGTGCAGGGGCCCAAGGACTTAGGCCATCTTTCACTGCTTTCCCAGGCCATAGTAGAGATCTGGGTAGGAAATGAAGCAGCTGGGACTTGAACTAGTGCCCATATGGGATGCCGATACTGTAGGTGGGCAGCTTTACTGCCACAGTGCTGGCCCCAAACATTACATTTTAATATATGTATACATCAGGGCTGGCATTGTGGCATAGTTGGTTAAGCCACTGTTTCTGTGATGCCAGCATCCCATATGGGCACTGGTTTGAGTCCCAGTTGCTGCGCTACTGATCCAGCTCCTTGCTGGTACACCTGAGAAAGCAAAGGAGGAAGGCCAAATTGCCTGGGCCCCTGCACTCATGTGAGAGACTTGGATGAAACTCTGGCCTTTGTGGTCATTTGGGAAGTGAACTAGCAGATGAAAGATCTCTGTCTCTCTCTGGCACCCCCTCTCTGTAATGCTGGCTTTCAAAGAAATAAATCTTTTTTTTTAAAGTATATATTGTGAAATGATTACCACTATTAAGCTAATTAATGTATCTATCATTTCATGTAGTTATAATTTGTGTGCGTATGTGTGTGTATGTGAGTGAGAGAGAGAGAGGACATTTACAATCCACTTTGTTTTCAAGTATATTTAGGGTTTATAATATTGTTCACTCTGTCATTTAGTTGGCTGTGTGACCTAAGTAAGTTTTTTAAACTCTCTGTGACTCAATTTCCTCCTATATAAAATATCTGTATCTTCTATAATTGTTGCGATAATTAAGTAGTAAATATAAAGTGCCTGATTAATAAAACTAAGCGACTGATGTTATCGTACCTGTGTGTCACAACAGAAAAGCTTGTTGCCGTGTTATTGGCATCCAAAGTTGCATTACATCCACTTTTGGTTCTTCTTTTCCTCTGCTTCCAGATTGGCGACATCACACATTTATTAGAAGAACTGAAAAAATCGCAGATTTCTTTAAGTCTCCTTTCTGGTTATAGCCCCCTCCTACCAGCTGTTTGCTCTCTAGCAAAACAGTTGGAACAACAGTTTTTAAAAACTCTCGCTGTGCTAATTAAGAAAAATCCCACACTTTTTGCTGTAGATCCAGTTGCTAGCTCTCTTTGCAGCAGCTCGTGAGATAAGCTGATTTTTATTAGGTGGCCATCAATGTAATGCAAGTGTTCTGATACGCATGCACTAAACCCATTTGTCATTAGCAGCCCTGTCTAGCTGCATCTCACAAGAAAACTTCTTTCCAAGGCAACACAATTGACATGAGGACAGGGCAGGATTGGTAATGAAAAGATGGAAGTCGAGGAAAACTGCCAGGGCTTTTGCTGCAGAAAAACAGTCTAACGTGAAGTCCGAAGTAGAGTGTGAAGATTAGGCTGGTTCTGAGGACAGAGTTTGAGGTGTCTGGTCCCAATGGACAGCATTAGCCAAAGAGGCTTTAAGAGAGCCATGATTGTTGTAGGTGTTTGGTTTCTAAAGTGCAAGGTTAGGAGGCCCAACTGAAATAGGGTGAAGGAACTGGGAATGCGGCCCATCTCAGGAGAAAAGATTTTTGTAAGATTAATGGAGAGGGTCAGGACTGTAGTTGTCCAGGGTAGCCGACTAAGCTGAATTTGGCTCTGAGGTCCTGCCTGGATGATGGGTGTCGATTTGGGAGGCTATAATTCACTGACCATTTTGGGACCATGGACACTGTTCACCTAGGGGTATACCCATGACTAAAAGGACTCAGAGAGAATCACTGGCCTGTTACCGGACTAGGGCCTTCCCATGGCTGAGCGCTCAAGAGAAAGACACTGTTACCAAAACCTTGGGTGAGGCTGTGACAGATACAGAGTTTAAATATGCCCTGCATTGTTTTCTTTGACTTCCCAAAGCAGAGCCTTTTAATTTTTAAGGGGTCGAAAGCACAATCCCAACTATTGTTAGCATCCAGCTGTTTGCTGGTATGTATGGAAGTGGAAATATGGAAGGAAATGGTCCTTGACCTTACCAGCATGTGCAGTTTCACCTTTTCTAGAAAAGAATTTAAGTAATACCCTCATCCAAAATTAGACTTGAAGAGTATGTTTGTTTCCAACCAACTAATATCAGTGTTTATGTAAAGGCAGTATTATTAGCTTCTATGGGTACTTACAACTAATATCTAGTTTACTAAATCCTATGAAATCTCCTTTGAGGATTTAAGCAAAATGGTGGTTTAGGTCTTAAATATTAAGAGTATGTTTAATTGAAAGACTACATCATTATAAGAAAGCTAAATTAGGACCATTTTACTAAAAAACAGATAGTAGCATAAACCTGTTGTATGCCTTAAATTTTCCCATCTCAGTTTTCTACATGTGCAGATGTTTGCTTTGATTAATATGATGATGTAATGAAGATAAAATTTTTCTTCTTTTTTTTTTTAAAGATTTATTTTACTTATTTGAAAGAGAGAGTTACAGAGAGAGGTAGAGACAGAGAGAGGTCTTCCATCTGCTGGTTCACTCCCCGGATGGCCACTATGGCCGGAGTTGTGCCGATCTGAAGCCAGGAGCCAGGGGCTTCTTCTGGGTCTCCCATGTGGGTGCAGTGGCCCAAGGACTTGGGCCATCTTCTACTGCTATTCCAGGCCATAGCAGAAAGCAGGATTGGAAGAGGAGCAGCTGGAATTACAACCGGCGCCCATATGGGATGCCTGTGCTTCACACCAGGGCTTTAACCCACTGTGCTACAGTGCTGGCCCCGAAGATAGAATTTCTTTAAGTTAATTTTTTTAAATATAAAATTTGTCATTGGAATTTAAGAGATTTTTTTTTTTTTTTTTGACAGGCAGAGTGGATAGTGAGAGAGAGAGACAGAGAGAAAGGTCTTCCTTTTGCCGTTGGTTCACCCTCCAATGGCCGCCGCGGCCGGCGCGCTGCGGCCGGCGCACCGCGCCGATCCGATGGCAGGAGCCAGGTGCTTCTCCTGGTTGCAGGGCCCAAGCACTTGGGCCATCCTCCACTGCACTCCCTGGCCACAGCAGAGAGCTGGCCTGGAAGAGGGGCAACCGGGACAGGATCGGTGCCCCGACCGGGACTAGAACCTGGTGTGCCGGCGCCACAAGGCGGAGGATTAGCCTAGTGAGCCGCGGTGCCGGCCGGAATTTAAGAGATTTTATTGTTTTTCATGGGAATGAGGAGGATTTAGCCTTTGACTGTAAGGATTTGTATTTCTTTGAACCTATAGTAGTCATAAAAGTAAATATGTATGGCTATGTAAATGTATAATAGGTAATATCTACAATGTGAGTTTTGACATAGGTAGCAAAATTTATAATTAACTTCAACAGCTGGCTAAGAGCCAGAGTAAAATACTGAAAAAGAAAATCTCTCATTGTAATCCAAACTGTTAATACCCAAATGTTGCATTTGCTAACTAAACATAGACTTGTTGACTTCTAAATACATGTTGGCCACTGGCCAACCAAAACAACTAAAGTCAACATTACCTAACAAATGATGTTACCTCATTTGAAATTTAATTATTACTCATGATATTTTGGTGACAGATTTTAAGTCATTGGGGAAATTATTTTTGACATATATTTCTCTTTTGCATTTCCATGTGTATGATCTTGACTAGTAATCTATTAATCTGCTTTTCTTAGCTAACAGTCATTTAGCTTTTGATTAACAGAAAAAGAGTGTTGAATAGAGAAAGTAATTACAAAAATAGGCTTTATCAAGAAATACAATTATTATTTACACTCCTTTCACATTTTTATCATATACTTTTGTTTGCCTATTGAATAATTAGAGATTTTCCTTTCCTTTCTAACAGATTTGATTCTTTCAATTACTCCACAGGGACATTTGCCTTATGAGAGAAGTGCATCTAAAGCAGCCCATGGCTGAATCATGGCTGACTGAGCCAATCATGGTGGCCGCTTCTTTTTGCCACATACTAGCTTAGGTGGAAGTGCATGATGTACTTCTGAGAAGTGAAATGCTGTCAGTGTTGCTGTTCAAGGTTTTCTTTTCCTTTAAAAGTTATTTGAATGTTCCTTCAGCAACTAATTGAATGCTTGAGTTGATTACATAGTTATATCATTTATTTGTTAGTGAGAATTGTTTAAAAAGGCATGTTGCATATAAAACAATCATAGAATAAGCACTGTTTTAATCTAATGAGCATCAAATAGCTAATTATTGTTCAGGAACGCAAAATGAAACTCAGAGAAATACTCACTAGAATGGGTAATTAAAAATAAGTGACAGCGTGGGCATTCGTTGTAGTGTTTAAGACAACATTAGTTAAGATACTCACATCCCAGACTGGAGTGCCTGGATTTGAGTCCCGACTCACTTCTGATACCAGCTTCCTGCTAATGCATACTCTGAGTTGCAGCAGGTGATAGCCTAAGTATTTGGATTTCTGCCATTCATGTGGGAAACCTGGATTGAGTTACTGGCTACCAGCTTTAGCATGGTTCAGCTCCTGCTGTTGTGAACATTAGCAGGTGAACCAATGGATAAAAAGTATCTCTCTCCCTCTCTCTCTCCTTTCCTTCTCCCTCTCCCTCCCTCTCTCCCTCTCCCTCTCTCCATTTCCCTTTAAAATTAATAAATGAATGCATAAATAAATATTTTAAAATGTGACAATATAAGTGTTGACAGGAATATAGGACAACAGTAACTCATAAGTTACTGGTGTATATTATACTTGATTAAAAAAAAGATTGCAAAACCAAGAAACTTCCAGAACCCACAGAGGAAAAGGAAGTTGTCTTCTGCTGTTTGATATTATTGTATTTTCCTGTGACACCTAAGATGGTGGCAGCTGTCATGTGTCTGTGAAGTTGGCTAAGAATCGCCCATCAGATAACTGTAAAGAACATTCTTCAATGAAATCATGGGGTACTGAATTAACAAGCCGGGAATGGCTCTACCTTGGGAATAATTACTTCAGATAACACTGTTTTGTTGTTGTTCTTGTCGTTGCTGTTGTTAGTTCAGGCAGACCGAGTTGGCATTTTCTGTTCATTACCTATTGTCTATTAACATATCAAGAGCCAGGCATGACCACCCCAAGATTATTATTTCTTCCATATCATAGCATAGCTCTTCCATGATTAAGAAGGAGACATGAGAATAATTTGCACAGCAAGAAGAAGGGTATAACATGAGGGGGTTCACTGAGAAAGGAGTCAGGCATATACTATTCTGGTGCTAAGAATGATAGAAATAGAAAAACAAAGATATGATTTAAGATTTTTTTTTTTTTTTGGACAGGCAGAGTTAGACAGTGAGAGAGAGAGAGAGAGAAAAGTCTTCCTTCTGTTGGTTCACCCCCCCAAATGGCCACTACGGCTGGCGCCCTGCACCGATCTGAAGCCAGGAACCAGGTGCTTCCTCCTGGTCTCCCATGTGGGTGCGGGGCCCAAGCACCTGGGCCATCCTCCACTGCCTTCCCGGGCCACAGGAGAGAGCTGGACTGGAAGAGGGGCAACCAGGACAGAACCAGCGCCCCGACCGGAACTGGAACCTGGAGTGCCGGCGCCGCAGGCGGAGGATTAGCCTAGTGAGCCGTGGTGCCGGCCTAAGATATGATTTAAGTTGAATGACTGAATGATGGAGGCATAATAGATAGGAAGTATAAAGTAGTGCATCTTTTGTATTAATTTAACTTGATATTATAGGCCAACATTGTATTGTGAAAGAGAGCTCTTCTGACCTATGGGAGACTGCATCCGTGTTAGAAGGATGTTGGAGCCAGCGCCGTAGCTCAACAGGCTAATCCTCCGCCTTGTGGCGCTGGCACACCGGGTTCTAGTCCCAGTCGGGGCGCCAGATTCTGTCCCGGTTGCCCCTCTTCCAGGCCAGCTCTCTGCTATGGCCAGGGAGTGCCGTGGAGGATGGTCCAAGTGCTTGGGCCCTGCACCCCAAGGGAGACCAGGAGAAGCTCCTGGCTCCTGCCATTGGATCAGTGCGGTGTGCTGACCGCAGCGCGCTGGCCACGGCGGCCATTGGAGGGTGAACCAACGGCAAAGGAAGACCTTTCTCTCTGTCTCTCTCTCTCACTGTCCACTCTGCCTGTCAAAAATAAAAAAAAAAAAAGAAGAAGAAAAAAAAAGAAGGATGGTGGAGAGAGAGAAAGGGCCTCAGCACAGACCCTGTAAGCTACCTTTGCTTTCATGTGTTAGCGATAGGAATCCCAAGTCCCAGGAGTCTCCTGAACTAAGGAAACAGAAAGGTGGCTGAGTTTGGATCAAGAAGCTTGCCAGAAAAGTTGGCAACTGCAGGAACAAAGTGACTCTGCATCCAAGGACTTCGGACAGATCACTTAGGATTTAAAATCAGTCCTAAGGGTACTTTCTACATCTTTGAAAACTGAGGTGGGCCAGGCCAGCAGATAGGACCACTGGTTCTTGCCCACGCAGAGGAAGACCAAGTAAGTAGGTCTCGCGTGCAGGTATCAACAATGGGATCACTAATGACCAGGCACAGGAGGACATATGGTTCATTAAGGGCAAAAGGAGTTGCACTTGGCCAAGTAAGACTTTCTCTTACTGTGCCATCAAAGGATATCACAGACCACTTTATAGCCCCAGATGTCATACTGGAAAAACTAGACAGTGATGGTGGGTGAAGGTGATCTGAAAAACTGAAAGAGACTAAGCTTCCCTAAGAGGCTTTGTAAACCAAACAAAATGTTTTCTTTGTATTTCTTTGACGCTGTTGCAGGCTATCCTTGGTTTTAATCCTGGCTGCATTGTTTACTAATGGTATGACTAAAGCAGATTAAACTTCATGACCTTCAGCATACTCCTCCAGAGAACGAGAATAATATATTGTATGCTGGGGATTTGTGAATTATGTTATACATACAAAATCTTAACACAAACCCAACTAGATAGGCTACTTTGACATGAACCATACGACTGTGATTTTCTCTTTGAAAGAACAAAGTGGAAATTTAATCTTATAGATGGTGTGTTAGCTCAAGCAGAAGACTGATTATCCTGGAGTGAGCTAAAGGTCAGAGCAATATTTACCCATAGGATGCTCTATCTTGCTGAGCCTGGAAGTAAGAGTGACTTGCTATCAAATTTTGTATGTCTGGATCTGCCAAAAGCAAGTTATGATTCCTCGAGGATCTGGGAGGTGGACAGAGTTTTGGGTTGGGATAGGCCAGGGAACGTGAGAGAAAACTCAAGAGCAGTTGAATTCCTCATGGGATTTTCATGCCTCTGTTTTGAAGAAAATGTGTTTTAATATCTCTCATACTTTTCCATCCCAAGCATTCAGATCCCACCTGCATTCACAGAAGCAGCCACCTCACGACCCCCCAGATATTTACCAATAGAATAATACGGCAGTGTAGGAGCTAGGAGGAAAAGGAAACAGTGTCATAAGGTCTTGACTTTTACTTTCTAGAGATGGAAATCTGCCTGATAGAGATGGATGTTGACTTAACCTGATGTTCACCGCTCCTGATCTACATAATTAAAAATCAAAGATGAGACACAGAGTAGCATTTATACTGGGGAAAAATTTCTCTTCATTGATAAAACTGTGAAGATAGTTGTATACTTCCAAAATAAAGTGGTGGAACTAGCATTTGATAGACATTCCCATTTCAAAGGGAGAAACTGAATGGAGAAAAGCAATCATGAATCTCAAGTTAGTTTTAAACTAGTCAGGAAAAAATTCATTACATTTTAATGTTTGCGAGAATAATCTTTAGAGGTGTTGATGCTCTGATTTGCTCCTGGGTGGTGACTCCACCCACTTGGTCCTAGGTAGCAGGCCACTTATGGTTTTTGAAATTTAGGATGCTGGGCCCCATTCCCTGGGTATACCCTCTGGGCCCATCATGAGAGCAGCAGCACTGCTGGTCTCTGAGCCACCTGGAGGGTCATTCTTCCCTTTACTTGAAATATGATACATGTCTACCCCATGTGCTTCCAATGGGATAGCAGTCTAATTCCTTCATTTTGACCCATGTCTGTGTTATATCCTAGCTGGTAGTATTTCTTCTGAGTAGGTTAATTAGAGCCACAAGTCACATGCCTAATTTCTTTAACAAACGGCTGACCAGATTTTGTATGATTCTTTCTTAAGAGCAGCCTTCAAAAAGTTCATGGAATAAATGTCTTATTGAATTCCATTTTTCCTTGAACACTTGAAGTATCATCATATATGAGGCACCTCGAGAACTCAAATTCATAGAAACAAAGAGCAGAATAGTGGCTAGAATAGAGAGCAACTATTTTAAATGGGTACAGAGTTTCAGTTTAGAAAGATGAAAAAGTTCTGGAGATGGATAGTGTGATGTTTGTGCAACAATGTAAGTGTACTGTACTGAATATCATGGAACTCTACAGTTTAAAATGATTAAGATAGTTGATTAATGATTAAGGCATGTGAAACAGCATGTTAAACCATCACTTGGAATGCCCATATCACAAGTTCCATCAAAGGGCCAGTTTGTCTCTTGGGTAGTTGGCTTTCAATTCAGCTTCCTGCTATTGTGCCTGAGAGGGCAGCACATGAAGGCCAAAGTGCTTGGATCCCTGCCATCGACATGAGAGACCCACATGGGTTTCCAGGCATCTGCCTTCAACATGACCCAGTTCCAGCAGTTGCAGGCATTAGGATAGGTCAACAGTTAGAAGATTTCTCCATCTCTGCCTCTCTCTGTCACTCCACCTTTCAAATAAGTAAATAAAATTTTAAAAATAGTAAAACAAAACTAACAGAAAAAAAAATGGTTGTCCAGCAATTCAGTGGGTATTCTTCCAGGAGCATACTTTATTTTTTTGAATATGGATGGACTGAAAATGCCCCACACCAAAAGTTCTGAATTCTTTGTGCTTAACTCAGTATGTACCTTTTTCTTATATTTTAGTATTAGTGATAAGAAAATTTAAGACTATACCTTTAGCACTTAGAAATCTTTTCAGCTAAATATCTAAGTTCATCATTACAAGTTATACTTTCTACCCAACAGAACACAGTTCATTCAGGTTATCTGTCACTTAATAGCAGCAATATCCTTTCCTTCAGTCTCCAACAACCTGTTCTCCACTTAATGTGAGGTCCTTCCAGGAGTACCTTAAATGTACATGTTTCTCCCAACGGACAATCTAAGACTATTCTACAAAACTCCTCAAAACTCTTCCAGCATCCACTCATTACCCAATTTCAAATCCACTTCTATAATTTTTGTATGATGTTTACAGCAACACTTCACTCTTAGTATCAAAGTCTCTATTAACAGTGTTCTTCTTTGAAACAGATGAATAGGATGTATATGTATGTGTGTGTATGTGTACTCACATATATGTAAGTTTGTGTGAATTTATTTATTTTAAGGGATGAGCTCAGACAATTTTAGAAGCTGGCAACACCAAAACAGAAAGTGCAGGGCATAAAGCTAGAGATCTAGGGAAAAGCTGCTATGGCCTGGGAAAGCAGTAGAAGATGGCCCAACTCCTTGGGCCCCTGCACCAATGTGGGAGGCATGTGCTCCTGGCTCCTGGCTTCGGATTGGTGCAGCTCTGGCTGCTGTGGCCATCTAGAGACTGAACCAGTGGATGTAAGACTCTCTCTCTCTCTCTCTCTCTCTTTCTGCCTCTGCCTCTCTGTAACTCTACTTTTCAAATAAATACATAAAATCTTAAAAAATATATCAGGGAAACATCCATATCAATGTCATTGCTATTTCACATTAGAGAATAATTTGTGTATTCTGCTTTTAGGTAGGATAAGTCTGTAGCAATAAACAATGCTCCCTTTGCAACAATTAGAAAAATATGACAAAAACTCATCTATTTTTCAAACATAGTAGAGAGTTGTGTGAACAATAAGAGTTGGAAGAACTAAAATTCTAAAGATGAAAGGACATTTTCAGTTATATTAGTGGCTTTTTGTGTCCCTGGTGAGCATTAGGTGATTCGTACACAGCTAAAGGTTGAGTTTGACATACATGCAGAGACTTTGCTGGGAGAATTAGAAATAAGTATGATCATGAAGAAGAAGCTGTGCTTAAAGACTTAAATCTCCACCAATGTCCAAGGAGGAGAGAAGTTTGCAGCAAACACAGTTGGTTTCCCAAGTGATGTGAATGAGACTAATGAGTAATATCTCAGAAGGGAAGAACTGAATGTTCTGAAATGTTTCAGGCAAGGGGAAACAAACCTAACAAACTCTGAATCAAAAACCCATAAGAGTAATACATGAAGAACAAAGATAAATAAAAGATGTATTGAATCTAATTATAGTTGCAGTGCAGCCCCAACACAGCTAAGTTGTTTACTGGATTTGTGTGATTGGACCTTAACCTTCTTAACTTGATCTAGAGGGAAGTACTATCATCTGAAATCTTTATGGTTGTTCTGTACACATTGTCCAGCATATTACAAAACATTAAGGGAAATGAGAAATGCAGTAAAGGCAGATCCACAGTAATATATCTTTTATAGTTAGAAGGAAAGAACAATAAAGTAATAAGCATTAATATGTTAGAGTTAGAAGGATGGATGGAAAAATCAATAATCAACATACACCCCATAACAGAAATATAAAATATCAAATGGCATACTCACTGAAATTGTCTTAGCAGCCAATGGGCACAGAAAATGAGAGAACTAGTGAACTCAGTGACAAATCAATTGAATGCCACATATATCAACTATGAGGTACCTTCAAACAATTCATAAAAAATATATATTAAAACATATGCATGGAATTCATTTTTTGCACTAAAAATGCTTATCTTTTAGTTACATTTCCATGAATACTGTGAGGTACTTTTGTTATATCTAATAACCTGCTTTCTGTCTATCATCTATCATCTATTTGGATCCTCAGAAAAAGGAAAGAAATTATTCCAAAGATAATGAAAGATCTCAACCACAAGTTGAAGGAACCAAGAAAAACCCAATATAATAGATAATAGTATAACAGTAAAAATAAAACTACAACTCTTTTAAAAAATTTTAACAATAATATTTTTATGATATTTCTTTTTTATTTTTATTTATTTATTTTTTATTTTTTAACTTTTATTTATGAAATATAAATTTCCAAAGTACAACTTTTGGATTACAGCTGCTGTTTCCCTTCATAACCTCCCTCCCACCCGCAACCATCCCATCTCCCACTCCCTCTCCCATCCCATTCACATCATGATTCATTTTCAATTATCTTTATATATGAAAGATCAATTTTGTATATACTAAGTAAAGATTTCAAAGTTTGCATCCACAGAGAAACACAAAGTGTAAAGTACTGTTTGAGTACTAGTTATACCATTAATTCACATAATACAACACATTAAGGACAGAGATCCTACAGGGGGAGTAAGTGCACAGTGACTCTTGTTGACTTAACAATTGACACTCTTATTTATGGCATCAGTAATCATTCGAGGCTCTTGTCATGAGCTGCCAAGGCTATGGAAGCCTCTTGAATTTTCCAACTCCGATCATATTTAGACAAGGCCATAGTCAAGGTGGAAGTTCTCTCCTCCCTTCAGAGAAAGGTTCCTCCTTCTTTGATGGCCTGTTCTTTCCACTGGGATTTCACTCACAGAGATCTTTCATTTAGGTCATTTTTTTTTTTTTTTGCCAGAGTGTCTTGGCTTTCCATGCCTGAAATACTCTCGTGGGCTCTTCGGCCAGATTTGAATAGCTTAAGGGCTGATTCTGAGGCCAGAGTGCTGTTTAGGACATCTGCCATTCTATGAGACTGCTGTGTACCCCACTTTCCATGTTGGATTGTTCTCTCCTTTTTAATTCTATCAGTTAGTATTAGCAGAAACTAGTCTTGTTCATGTGATCCCTTTGACACTTAATCCTTTCATTATGATCAATTATGAACTGAAACTGATCACTTTGACTAGTGAGATGGCATTGGTACATGCCACCTTGATGGGATTGAATTTGAATCCCCTGGCATGTTTCTAACTCTACATTAGGGCTAATTCCGATTGAGCATGTGCCAAACTGTACATCTCCCTCTCTTATTCCCTCTCTTATATTTATGGTATTTCTTTTTTTAAAGATTTATTTAATTGAAAGACAGAATGACATGAAGAGTGGAGAGAGAGAGAGAGAGAGAGAGAGAGAGGAAGATTTCTCCCATTTGCTCATTCATTCTACAAATGCCCACAATAACCAGGGCTGGGCTAGGCTCAGCCAGGAACCAGGAGCTCCATCTGGGTCTCCCAAATGGGTGGCATGGATTCAAGTACTAGAGCACTTATCTGTTGCTTCCCAGGTGCATTATCAGGTAGCTGGATCAAAATCAGAGTAACCATGACTGCAACTCACACTTTGATATGGGATTTAGATGTCCCAAGCAGGGCATTAACCCACTGCACAATACCCTCTCCCTACAGTGTGATATTTCATTACATGTGCACCAGTGTACTAATCAAAATGAGGAAAGAAACATTATCTCCTCTTTGACATTACTTTTTTGATTGTAGGCCTGGAACTTATACTATTTGTTACTTGTTCATACAATATATACTAGGTTGTTTCGAGGTATAGTTTCCCCATTATGCTTTGTAACACTAGGAACTTACTCCTTTGAACTAACTCTGATTTGGTACCTATTATCTAAAGTCCCCCATCACCCTACCCCTCCTGGCCTCTATTAATCACCATTATGTGTTCAGATTGAGGTATTTTTTTTTTCCTTTTCATGTAAGAAGGGGACAGGCATCATCAGTGTGTGTGTGTGTGTGTGTGTCTGGCTTATTTCACCTAGCTTGATGTCCTCCAGTTCCATCCATTTTTGCTGCAAATGAAAGCATGTCATTCCTTTTTTATGACTCAATCATATTCCTTTGTGTCTATCCACCACATTTTATTTATGCATTCATATGCTGATGAACACCTTGGTTGATTTATTACCTTGGCTATTGGGAGCAGTGTAGTAATAAATTTGATGGAGAAGGTATCTCTTTGATACAAAAATTTCATGTATTTTATATATACTTTGCAGTGGGATATCTGGATCATATGGCAGTTCCATGTCTAGTTTTAAAGAAGTCTCCATATCCTTCCATGGTGGCTGTACTAATTCACATTCCGAACAACAGTGTATAAGAGGTCCCCTATCTTCTCATCCTTGCCAGTTTTTGTTATTTTCTCTCTTTTGGATAAAAACCATTCTAACAAGTACTGTGATATCTCAGTGTGGTTTTGATTTGCATTTGTATGATGACTAGCAATATTGAGCTTTTCGTTTAATTTGTTGATGCTCATTTGTATTCTTCTTTAGAGAAGTATCTATTTAGGTCCTTTACCTATTTCTTAACTGGATTGGTTGTGTTATTTTTGTTGCAGATGATGAATTTTTTACACTTCTGATATATTCTGGATATTAATTTTTAACACCTAAGTAACATGCAAATATTTCATCCCATTCTATTGGATATCTCTGTTCTTTTGGTTATTTCCTTTGCCATGCAGAAACATACATTTGAAAAAGAATTTCTCTAGTTTTCCTTTTGTTGTCTATGCTTTTAGGGTCTTACTCTTCTTCCCCCCAAATCATTGCCTACATCAGTATTTTGACGTGTGTTTTCTTTTAGCAATTTTGTAGTTTCAGGTCTTATTAGACGGTCTTACATTTATCATGAGTTGATTTTCGCATATGGTGAAATAGGGATTCAGTTTCATTCTTCTACATAAGTATTTCAAGTTTTGCCAGCACCATATACTGAAGATAGTGGTTTGTTTTTTTTTTTTTTCAATGTATGTTCTTGACATCTTTGTCAAAAGTCAGCTGTATGTGTGTGGATTAATTTCTGGATACTCTATTTTGTTCCATTGATTTATGTGTAAATTTTATGCCAGTAACTTTTTTTTTTTATAAAATTACTATAGCTTTGTAAGATGATCTGAAATCAGGTATTGTGATGCCTCCAACTTGATTTTTTTTCTTCTGCTGTGGTTTGTTTTGGCTGTTCTATCTTTTGTGCTTTCATAAGAATTTTGGATTTTTTTAAATTAAATCTATAAGGAATGTCCTTAATATTTTGATAGGGATTGTGACTGAATCTGTAGATTGCTTAAATAGCTTGGACATTTTCAATATTTTTTAAAATTTATTTGACAGAGTTAGACACTGAGGGAGATAAACAGAGAGAAAGGTCTCCCTTCCATTGGTTCACCCCCCAAATGGCCACTACGGCCGGAGCTATGCTGATCCAAAGCCAGGAGCCAGGTGATTCTTCCTGGTCTCCCACGTGGGTGCAGGCGCCCAAGCACTTGGGCCATCCTCCACTGTCTTCCTGGGCCACAGCAGAGAGCTGGATTGGAAGAGGAGCAACCGGGACTAGAACTTGGTGCCCATATGGGATGCCAGCACCGTAGGCAGAGGATTAACCAAGCGAGCCACTGTGCCGGCCCCCATTTTCAATATATTAATTCTTCCAAAACATGAACAATGAATATTTTTCATTTCTTTGTGACTTCGATGATGGCCTTTATCAGTGTTTAGTAATATTCATTGTAGAGATCTTTCTCTTATTTGATTAAAATTATTCCTAAATATTCAATTTTTGTAACTATTGTGAATGTGACTTCTTTCTTGATTTCTCTTTCAGCAAGATCATTGTTGATATATAAAATGCTACTTTTCACCTGTTGATTTTGTGTATTGCAATTTTACTGACTCTGTTTATCAGTTCTAACAACTTTGTGGTGGATTGTTTAGTTTTTTCCATGTACATCATGCCATCTGCAAACATGGATATTTTGACTTCCCATTTCCAGCTTTGATGTTATTTATTTCCTTCTCTTCCCTAACTACTCTTCCTCATACTTATAATAAAGTATTGAATAAGAGTAGTGAAAGTGGACATCCTTGTCTTTCTCTTGATCTGAAGAGAAATGCTTTCAGCTTCTTTCAGTATGCTAGTGCTGTTGCTTTGTCACATGTAACCCTTATAATTTTATGTATGTGCCTTATATACATAATTTATTGAGAATTTTTAATCATAAAGAGATGCTGAATCTCATAAAATGCTTTTTCTGCATCTTCTTTATTTAGTAGATATGATTTATGATGCTTACTGCCTTGTGAATATTGAACCATTCTTGCATCCCTGGGATAAATCCCACTTGATTGTGATTTATCATCTTTTTGGTATAGTGTTAGATTTGATTTGCAAATTTTTTTTGAGAATTTTTGCATCTATGTTCATCAAGGATAATAATCTGTAATTTTCTTTTTTGGTTGTGTGTTTGTTTGGTTTTGGTATCAGAGTAATTTTGGCCTCATAAAGATTTTGTCAGGATTCCATTCTTTTCAGTATTTTGGAGTCGTTTGAAGAATATTGTAATAAGTGGTTCTTTAAATGTTTTGCCAAATTCTGTCGTAAAGGCATCATGATTTGGACTTTTCTTTCTAATTATTGTTTCAGTCCCATTACTTGTTATGAGTATGTTTAGATTTTCTATATCTTACTGATTTAGTCTTGGTAGATTTTATTTATCCAGCAATTTATCCATTTCTTTGAGGTTTTCCATTTTGTTAGCATGTAGTTGTTCATAGTAGTTTCTTATGATCCTTTATATTCCTGTGGTGTCAGTTGTAATGTCTCCTTTTTCACCTCTAATTTTGAGGCTTTCTCCTTATTATTTGTTAATCTGCTAAAGTTTTGTCTATTTTATTTACCTTTTCAAAAACCAACTTTTCATTTTGTTAGTCTTTCATATTTTTTAACTTCAATTTCATTTCTTTCTGCTCTTATCTTTACTATTTATTGCTTCCTGCTTCCATTTGTATTTTTGCTTTTCTATGTTCCTTTTGTTGAATTTTTAAAAATTTTATTTAATGTATACAAATTTCATGCATTTCAAGTGTACAGATTTAGGAATATAGTGATCCTTTCCATCCTACCCTCCCTCCTGCCCACACACCCACACTTCTTCCTCCTTCTCCTATTCTCATTCTTATTTTTTTACAAAGATCTAGCTTCAGCTTACTTTATACTCATAAGATTAACCCCACACTAAGTAAAGATATCAACAATTACTATGAGGAAAAAACACTGTTCATCAACAGTAGAGGCAATATCTGCAACCAATCATCAAATCTCAAAATGTCAATTTTTCTCCTACACATCACATTTAGTTATCCTGTTAGTTACCACAGATCAAGGAAAACATATGGTATTTGTCCTTTTTGGGATTGGCTAATTTCACCAAGTATAATGGCTTCCAGTTGCATCCATTTTGTTGCCTAAGACAAGCTTTCATTTTTTTTTTTAATCACTGAGTACAACTCCATAGTGTATATATGCCATAATTTCTTCACCCAGTCTTCAGTTGATGGGCATCTGGGTTGATTCTGTATCTTGACTATTGTGAATTAAGCTGTGGTGAACATGGGGGTACAGATAACTCACATGCTGATTTCATTTACTTTGGGTAAATTCTCAGGAGTGGATTGCTAGGTTATATAGTAGATCTATTTTCAGCTTTCTTAGGTATCTCCCATTCTGACTTCCAGTTTACATTTCCACCAACAGTGGATTAGGGTACCTTTTTCCCCACACCCTCACCAGCATTTATTGTTTGTTGGTTTCTATATAAGAACCATTATAACTAGAGTGAGGTGAAACCTCAGTATGTTTTTTATTTACATTTCCATGATGGCTAGTGATCCTGAGCATTTTTTCAAGTGTCCATGGCAATTTCCTGTCTTCAAAAATGCCTGTTCAAGTCCTTTGCTCATTTCTTAACTGGATTGTTTGTTTTGTGTTGTTGAATTTCTTGAGCTCTTTATAGATGCTGGGTATTAATCCTTTATCAGTTTCATAGTTCACAGGTATTTTCTTGCATTCTGTTGATTGTTTCTTAACTTTGCTGAGTATTTCTTTTGCAGTGCAGAAGCTTCTCAGTTTATATAATCCCATTTGTCAATTTTGGCTTTCATTGCCTGTGCTTCTGGAGTCTTTCCCAAGAAGTCTTTGCCTATACCAATGTCTTGTAGGGCTTTCCCACTGTTCTCTAGTAACTTTATGGTATTGGATCATGGAGTTATGTCTTTGATCCATTTTGAGTGGATTTTTGTGTAAGGGTTAGGGTAGAGGTTTATATTCCCAACAACAGTAGATTAGGGAAAATTTTCCCCACATCCTTACCAGCATTCATTATTTTTTGATTTTTGGATGATAACTATTCTAGCTAGGATGAGGTAAAACCTCATTGTGGTTTTTAATTGTATTTCCTTGATGGCTAGTGATCCTGAGCATCTTTTGATGGCATGTTTTCCATTTGTATTTCATCCTTTGAAAAATGTGTGTTTGTTTACTTATCTCATTTCTTTTTTTAAAAGGAGTTATTTATTTATTTGAAAGGCAGAGTTACAGAGAGGTAGAGGCAGAGAGAGAGAGAGAGAGAGAGAGAGAGAGAGCAAGCCACAACAGCTGGAGCTGCACCACTCAGAAGCCAGAAGTCAGGAGCTTTCTCTAGGTCTCCCATATGGGTGCAGGAGCCCAAGCACTTGGGCCATCTTCTACTGCTTTCCCAGGCCACAGCAGAGAGATGGATTAGAAATGAAGCAGCCAGGACTTGAACCAGTACCCATATGGGATTCTGGCACTGCAGGCAGCAGCTTTGCCTGCTACACCTGCCCTGTTTGCCTATTTCTTAACTGGATTGCTACTTTTGTTGTTGAGTTCCTTGAGATCCTTTTATCCTGATATTAATCCTTTATCAGATGTATAATTTGCAAATATTTTCTTCCATTCTATCAGTGAGCTTTTTACTTTGATGAAGTTTCCTTTGCTGTTCAGAAACTTCTAAGCTTGATGTAAATCGATTTGTCTATTTTTGCTTTTATTGCCTGCGTTTCTGAGTCTTACACAAGTTGTTTCTTAGGCCCATGTCTGGCAGTGTTTTTCTATAGTAATTTATTGGTTTCAGGTCTTAGATTTAGATCTCTTTTCCACAGTGAGTTGATTTTTCTATAGTGTGAAAGATAAGGCACTTGTTTCCTACTTCCATATTTAGAGATCCAATTTTCCCAACACCATTTCTTGGAGAGACTATCCTTTCTCCAGAGAGTGATTTCATCTCATTTGTCAAAGATTAGTTGATTTTATATGCTTAGATTAATTTCTTGGAACTCTAATCTGCTCCTTTGGTCCATTTGTTTATTCTTGTGCCAGTACCAGTCTTTTTTGTTTATAACTGCCCTGTAATATGTCTTGAAGTCTGGTATTGTGATGTTTCCAGCTTTATTTTTGTTATTTAGGATTGCTTTAGCTATATGGGATCTCTTGCGAGTCCATATGAATTTTAGGATCATTTTTTCCAAATCTGAGGAGAATGTCTGGTTTTTTGATTGGGACAGCATTGGGTTAGTAAGGACAAGTTTGATGATATTAATTCTTCCAATCCATGACCCTGGAAAGTTTTCTGTTTTGGGGTATAATCCTAAACTTCTTTCCTTAGTGTTTTGTAATTTTCATTGTAGAGATTTTTCATATCCTTGGTTAATTTTATCTCAGGGTTTTTAAATTTTTTGTAACTATTATGATGGGACTTATGTTAGAAGTTCTTTCTCAGCCATGGCATTGTCTGTACATACAAAGGCTATTGATTTTTGCATGTTGATTTTATATCCTGCAACTTTGCCAATATCTCTTATGAGTTCCAGTAATCTCTTAGTGGAGTCTTTTGTTTCCTCTATGTCTGTGTCATATCATCTGTAAACAGGGGTAATTTGACGTCCTCCTTTTCTGTTTGTATCTCTTTGATTTCTTTTTCCTATCTAAAAGAAAATCCCTTTGACTCTGGCTAAAATTTCTAAAACTATATTAAGTAATAACAGTGAGAGTTGGCATCCTTGTCTGTTTTTGTATTTTAGTGGAAATACTTCCAGGTTTTCTCCATTCAATATGATACTGGTTTTGAACTTGTCATTAACTTGATTGAGTTGAGGTACGTTGCTTCTATAACCAATTTCAGTAAGATATTTTAAAATCATGAAACCATGTTGTATTTTATTAAATGCTTTCTCTGCATCTGTTGAGATAATCAAATGTTTTTTCTCTAATTTGTTAATGTGATATATCTCATTTTCCGCAGATATTGAAACATCCTTGCATACCAGCAATAAATCCCACTTGGTCTGGATGAATGATCTTTTTGATATGTTGTTGGATTTGATTAGCTAATATTTTTTGAAGATTTTTACATCTATGTTCATCAGAGATATTGGTCTATAGTTTTCTTTCTTTGCTGTATCTTTTTCTGGTTTGGGAATTAAGGTGATCCCGGCCTCATAGCAGGAGTTTGGGGTGGGTGTGGGATTTCTCCTTCTCAGTTGTTTTGAATAGTTTGAGGAAAATGAGATTAGTTCTTAAAAGTTTTGTTGAATTCAGCAGTGAAGATATTGAGTCCTGGGCTTGTCTTTTTGGTGAGGATCTTTATTACTGAATTGATCTACATTTTGGTTATTGGTCTGTTTAGGTTTTCTATATATTCATGACTCAGTTTTGGTAGAATGTTTGTGTCCAGAAATCTATCCACTTCTACATTTTCCAATTTGTTGGCATATAGCTTTTTTTACTAATTCCTGATATTCTTTTTATTTCTGTGGTATCTATTGCAACATCTCCTTTTTCATCTCTGATTTTATTAATTTGCATCTTCTCTCCACCTTTTTTTTGGTTAGTCAGGCCAATGGTGTATCAACTTTGTTTATTTTTTTTAAAAAAATCTTATTTATTTATTTGAGAGGTAGAGTTACAGAGAGAGGGAAATACAGAGAGAAAGGTCTTCTGTTCACTGGTTCACTCCCCAGATGGGTGCTATAGCTGGAGCTGGGCCAATCTGAAGCCAGAAGACATGAGCTTCTTCTAGGTCTCCCACATGGGTGCAGGGGTTCAAGCACTTGGGCCATCCGCTAATGCTTTCCCAGGGCATAGCAGAAAGCTGGATCATAAGAGGATCAGCCAGGATTAGAACTGGCACCCATATGGGATGCCAGTGCCACAGGTGGAGGCTTAGTCCACTATGCTACAGTCCTGGCTTCCAATTTTGTTTATTTATTTATTTTTTTTAAAAAAAAACAGCTCTTCCTCTTAACTTACAAGGCCTAAAGCCCAACAGATTATTATCAAGCCCCTTCTATCAGGTTCTATTTGCCTCTCCATCAGAAAACTTAATTGTAGCTTAGACAGCACCTTTCTTAGCTCCTCTAATAATGACTCTGTCCTTTGTTCTTGACCCTGTCTAGCACACTTGGGCCTCATTCCTTTGTAATCATAACCTCTACTCTACCACCAATGGCTCTACTCCCACCCTGTGTGTACTGATGGTCCTCTTCCCCACTTAATGCTGTATAATTGTTCAGACCTGGTAAATGTCACTCTTAGGATCATTGGTTACTATCCTCACTCTGTCTTTTATGACCTTGTCTAAATAAGATCAGAGTCGGCAAACTTGGAAGGCTTCCATAGCCTTGGCAACTCATGACGAGAGCCTAGGGTGGTTACTGGCACCATAAACTAGAGTGTCAATTTGTTGGGTCAACAACAGGAGTCACTGTGCACTTGCTCTTCATGTGGGATCTCTGTCCTTAATGTGCTGTACATTTTAATGCTATAACTAGTACTCAAACAGTATGTTTCACTTTGTGTTTCTATGTGGGTGCAAACTGTTGAAATCTTTACTTAATATATACTAAATTGATCTTCTGTATATAAGGAGAATTGAAAATGAATCTTGATGTGAATGGAAGGGGAGGGTTGCGGGTGGGAGGGAAGTTATGGGAGGGGGAAGCCATTGTAATCCATAAGCTGTACACTGGAAATTTATATTCATTAAATAAAAGTTAAAAAAAAAGCTCTTCATTTAATGATTTTTGCATCATTTTTTGTTTCAATTTTGTTTATTCTCTAATTTTAATTTTTTTTCTCCTAGTAATTTTAGGATTGCTTTATTGTTATTTTTCTATATCCTTTAGATGCATTGATAGGGCATTTATTGGTTCTTTTACAATTTCATGATGTAGGCACCAATTGCTATAAACCTTCCTCTTAATGTTACTTTTTTCATATTCTGTAAGTTTTGATACATTATGTTGTAATCTTCAAATGTTTCTAGCAAATTTTTCATTTCCCTTTGATTTCTTCTATGAGACACTGTTCATTCAGGGACATGTTGTTCAGTCGACATGTGTTATATATTTTCTAGAGTTTTTTAAATTGTTAATTTCCAGCTTCATTCCATTGTAGTCAGAAAAGTCACATGGTATAATTTCAGTTTTTTTTTTTTGCATAAATCGAGACTAGCTTTATGGTCTAGCATATTGTCTATGGTAGAGAAAGTTCCATGCACTGATGAAAATAATGTATATTCTGCAACTGTGGGTTGAAATGTTCTGTATATATCAATTAGTTCCATTCGGTCCAGAGTGTGAATTAGCTCTGTTGTTTCTTTGTTGATCTTTTGTCTAGTTGTTCTGTCCATTATTAAGTGGGGTGTCTCCCATTATTAATGTTTTGGAGCTGTATCTCCCTTAGATTCATCAATATTTGTTTTAAATTGCCAGGCACCCTGGCATTGTATGCAGATATGTTTATTGTAGTCATATCTCCCTGTTGAACTGATCCCTTAATCATTACATAGTACTCCTTTTTGACTCTTTTAACAATTTTTCTTGTTGTTGTTAAAATCTGTTTTGTCTGACACTAGAAGAGCTAACCCTGCTCATTTTTGCTTTCTGTTTGCATAGAATATCTTTTTCCATCCTTTCACTTCCAATCTGTGTGTATATTTGTTGGTAAGGTATGTTTCTTGTGGACAGCAAATAGATGGGCCTTTTAATTCATTCAGCCAATCTGCATTCTTTAATTGGAGAATTTAGACTATTTACATTCAAGGTTATTATTGATAAGTAACAACTTGGTCCTGCCATTTTTCCATAAATATTTCTATTGTTTTGGATTTCCTTTGTACTTTAACTAGGAGATTTTTCTACCTCCACTTTTTGTTTTCATGATGTTAACTATATATTCTTGTTTCTGTGTGTTGCATATCCTGAAGTGTCATTTGTCAGGCTGGACAAGTGGAGACATATTCTTTCAGTTTCTGTTTGTTTTGGAAGGTTTTTACTTCACCTTCATTTGTCAATGAGCACTTTGCTGGGTACAGTATTCTGGGTTGACAGGTTTTTCTTTTAGGACTGGGACTACGTCTCTGCATTCTCTACTAACCTGTGGAGTTTCTAATGAGAAATCAGCTGTCAGTCTAATTGGAGATCCTCTGAAGGTAATTTGGCCTTTCTCTCATGGACCTTTTGGGATCTTTTCTTTGTGTTTTATCTTTAAAAGTTTGACTATACAATGTCATTGTGAAAATCTTTTCTGATCATTCCTGTGCTTGGATGCCCCATCTGTCTCCAAGGTAGGGAAATTTTCTGTTATTATTTCATTGAATAGGTCTTCTAAACCATTCTCTCTTTCCACACCTTCATTAACTCCTAAGACACATATATTTGGCATTTCAATAGTGTCACATAAATCTCAAACAATGTGTTTTATTTTCTAACATTTTTCTTTCTTTTTTTTTGTCTGAGATATTTACAAAGACTTGCCGTCTCGCTCAGATATTCTTTCTTCTGCCTCTTGAGTCTGTCATTAAGGCTTTTCACTTTCTTTTTTATTTAACATATTGAATCCTTCAATTTCTAATATTTCCATTAGAATTTTCTTCATTATCTCTATCTCCTGGCAGAATTTCTCATCCATGTCATATATGGATTTCTTTAACTCATGTATTTGCTTCTCTGTGTTTTTGTGTAATCTTAAGATCGTTTTTAAAATTCCTTTATAGGCACTTCATCAATCTCTTTGTCATCACATTCTAATATTAAAGTGTTGTTGTATTGATTTGGGGGGCCACATTGGCTTCCTTGTTTGTGTTTCTTATATTTCTTCATTTAATTTTATCCATTTGTGTAAACACTTGTTGGTTTTCTTCTCTGAGGGCTTTTACCTTTGAAATGTTCCTCTAGGGCTTAATGGATTGTCTGCTCCTTCATTGGCTATCCAGAGGCATACGTTGGGTGGGGCTAGGGAGCTCTAGACATTGCTCCATGGTAGGGCAAATATCCAGAGTGATTCACAAGCTGAGTGTGCTACAGCTCCTCCATAGTCAGCAGGTGGGAGAGTATGATCAAGTCAGCTGGCATGATCACAGGCTCAACCCCTCTCTGCCAAGGTGAACCAACTGCCCATTGTGAGCCCACAGTACCTTCGTACCCCATGCATGCAGGCACACGATCCACACAAAGCATCTGTGCATTCAGTGTAAGCATGGAGCTCTCTGCGTTGACTCACCCCAGCACTCAGGAAATTCTGCGCCTCTGAAGCCAGACACCATCATTGTGCAAAGACCTCATGTCCTATCGCGTAGTCACAGAAATCTCTCGGTCACAAGGCACAGGGCTACCACAGTCACAGGAGACACTCTATGAGCCCTCCAAGCCTCCTCCATTCACAGAGTGAGCAGCGGTGTTCCCAGAGCAAGCTGCCTGCCTGAGAGAGGTTTTCTGGTGCTCCTCTTTGGCCTTGATAGAGTGTGGGGAGAGGAATGCTGCACAGGTCTAAGTGGGCACCCTGCCCCCGACGGACCCTCGAGGCCAGACTCAAAGTAAGTAGGGACCGAAGACTTATTCTTCCAATAAGATCAACCAGTTGTACGGTGGCCACAGAAGCCTCTACTCACCTTACTAAGATGGCACTTCCTTCCTGCTGGTACCAGGTTCTTTTTTGGGGGCTGAGAGGGGAGGAATGCAATGTGCTCTCCATTTATGTGGTTAGGTGGACACCCTCCCCACTGCTAGTGTTCCAGGCTGGACTCAAAGTTGGTGAGGACCATGAGGTTTGTTTTCCCCACAGTCAGTATCTCCAGTGGGATGGGCTGCCACAGGTTTCTCTCACCTTGCTCCAAGAAGATGACGTCTCCTGCAGCCACCAGTTACATGAGTCCCACTTGCTGCTTTGTGATTGTACTCTCCCTGCTGCTCCATGGTCTCTCCTTTCTGTAGCATTTCCACCACAAACTTTAAGTTTTTGACTTAAAATCTGTTTTATATGGTCTCAGTGTACATACTACAGCTTGTTTTTTATTTCCATTTTCATGATATATTTTTTTCTAAGCCTTTACTTTTTGTTAATTTATATCTATCTGAGATGGCAGTTTCTTTTTTAAATTTTTTTTATTTTTTAACTTTTATTTAATGAATATAAATTTCCAATGTACAGCTTATGGATTACAATGGCTTCCCCCTCCCATAACTTCCCTCCCACCTGCAACCGTCCCCTCTCCCGCTCCCTCTCCCCTTCCAATCACATCAAGATTCATTTTCAATTATCCTTATATAAAGAAGATCAATTTAGTATATATTAAGTAAAGATTTCAACAGTTTGCACCCACATAGAAACACAAAGTGAAACATACTGTTGGAGTACTAGTTATAGCATTAAATCACAATGTACAGCACATTAAGGACAGAGATCCCACATCAGGAGCAAGTGCACAGTGGCTCCTGTTGTTGACCCAACAAATTGACACTCTAGTTTATGGTGCCAGTAACCACCCTAGGCTCTCGTCATGAGTTGCCAAGGCAATGGAAGCCTTCCAAGTTTGCCGACTCTGATCCTATTTAGACAAGGTCATAAAAGACAGAGTGAGGATAGTAACCAATGATCCTAAGAGTGGCATTTATCAGATTTGAACAATTATACAGCATTAAGTGGGGAAGAGGACCATCAGTACACGCAGGTTGGGAGTAGAGCCATTGGTGGTAGAGTAGAGGTTATGATTACAAAGGAATGAGGCCCAAGTGTGCTAGACAGGGCTTAGAACAAAGGACAGAGTCATTATTAGAGGAGCTAAGAAAGGTGCTGTCTAAGCTACAATTAAGTTTTCTGATTGAGAGGCAAATAGAATCTGACAGAAGGGGCTTGATAATAATCTGGTGGGCTTTAGGCCTTGTAAGTTAAGAGGCCCAGACCTATCTATCTCTTCACCTGGGGTACATACTAAGGGAGGCGTGAACCTCCTAGGGGAAGACACTCTGTTGACTTTCATTACTTGGCTGGCCTGGAAGGAGAGCTGGCCAGGTAAAGGCAGGTGGGATCTCTAACAAGAAATTTACAGTTCTGCCTGCAATGTTGCTGACCCTACTTGGCCATCCCCTCAGCTGCAGTGGTCACTTTGGAAGTTGGGCTGAGTGAAGGGCTTTTCAGCTTAGAGCCAATAAGATCTGTGGCTCTGACCTGGGCATCCTTCGACTCCAGGGCAGTTTCATTTCCAGTGATCCAACTCTTGGCAGAGCTGCCAGGGCTCTTCACAAGTTGACTTCTGCTGAAGCCCAGGCTTACCACATTGAAAGCCACTGCAGTGGACTGGCCTGTTGGGTCTCCTTGAGGGCAGATCACTGTACAGATCAGCCATTAATAGGCCTGCCACCCATTGTTTCTGATGCCTAGCTTTCTTTTCCTCCTGGTTTGTGTTCAAGCAGACCAGAGGATGCAAGTCAAGGGAGTGCCCGTGTCCCATCTCTAATCTTCGGTGGCCTGAACTACAAGTCTATAGTCACAGGCATGTTCTGTAGTAGTTTTTCTAAGGTAGACAATGCCCATGAGGAAAATTATATTCTCACTTTAAAACTTTCTTTCCCTTTGGTCTGAAAGGGAGGTTTTTTCTACTTACTGTTTACTTCACTGATGGCAAGGTAAATCTAGCTATGAGATTATTATTTAAGCTCTTATTTTGGCTATGCTATTAAAAAATGTTAGCCATCTCTTTTATACGGTCTAAAGATTAAATTGTGCGTCCTACAGATTCCTTCATAATAGAATTAGTTTCCTACCTTGAAGAGAATAGAGAAATGAAAGAACAAGTTGGGCTTAGAATAGAGAAATGAGGGAGCAAGTCCTAGATCGCTTGCTGACAATAGCAATATCACATGAATACTTAGCAAACAGTTTCAACCATTAGATAACAACTTAAGAAAACATTTACCAGAAGATCCAATGCCTTCTATAAATTTTAAGAATCATGTATTTGGAAACATCTCTTAAATATCTAACATGGTGTAGTTTGTTTAGCCAGTAAACTTAAGCACAACCATCTAAAATGTTTTTAGTTTCTTTCTACCAACAAGTCTAAAACATATGATGCAGAGATTCATGTCACACAAATTAAAATGTATCTTTGATTGATTTTAGCAGCTTAAATTTATGGACAATCTTATCTATAAGCCAATTAAAATAAAACTCTTAATAAAATTTCCCCATGTGGACATACAATATGTACACACATATAACATAGCATAATAGACCAATATAGCAATTTTAATAATAGCTTTTAAAATCTTTAACTCTTTTTGTAGATTGCCAATTGATTTGAATTGCTTTTTGTTTTTAGTAACCTCAGTTAACCATACTTTCTCTCAGTTGGTACTGTTAATACATTATTGGCTTCATCTGTTTACAGAGCCATCCCAAAGTACTGAATACAATAGAAGTGGCTGGAAAAAGTCCATAGGAACCATTAGGAGGACAGCTAAACACAGAACCAACAATGCTTTAGTTTTATGAGCAGCAAATCATATATAACTGTGGATGAAAAAAGACTTTAAATTGCCATGTTGGGAGAGCGACAAGATGGCAGAATAGTAAGGGAGCACACTGATAGTCCGGGAAGAGACAGTTTAATAAAAGTGGAGACACTGCAGATTCAAGGAAGAGTAGGGGAAGAAACAGCAGAGGAAACACTTCCGGAACTAGTGATTCACAGTGGACCTGCCTGGAGAGCGTGGGAGCCAAAGTTCGGGACACCAGCAGCAGACTCAACGCACCAGCGCTGGAATGCGAGGTGAGCCGAACCTCAATAGCCCGAGACACCAGCGGGCAAGCGGAAAGAGGAGACTAGAGGGAAGGAGGCTTGAAACTCCGTGGGGAAAAGTTCACAAGGCTAACTAGAAGAGAGAGAGAAAAAAAAGTGACTAATACGGACACGAGTTTCTCTCTCTCTCTGCTCACCTCTCAAAGGCAAGCAAGACAAAGAGCAGGCGCCATTTTGGACATACGTCATAAGCAGGGCAACCTCAGGTCTGCACCGGCCCTGAGCCTAGCAGAAAAACCTGACTCTGGGGGGAGGGGTTGAAATAACAGGAGATTAGGATCTAACTTGGCAACCCAGTGGGAGACTGCAGGAGAACTGGAGCCCACACTGAGGGCAGCACAGATTCCCTGTGTGGTCCTTGGGAAAGAGCTTCCAATCTCTGGCTCCTGTGGGTATATTATTTGCCTGCTAACCACCTCCAATTATGTTCAGCTGTGTGGAATTACTTCCCTTTTGAATCAAAAAAAAAAAAAAAAGAAAGAAAGAAAGAGAGATTTACCACGCCTAACCTGGGAGTGTCACCTTTGGCTCACCCTCAACCCTGAGGAACCAAACACAGCTCTCAGGCCACACTCATCTCAAGCTTCTAAGGCTCCATCGAAAGCAGATAGTCCACTTAATATAGAGCCATAGTGTAACAAGAAAAAACACCACAGTGAAGAAACCAAATATCTCCAACATGCCAAACAACAAACGCAAAAACCGAGGTAACAAGAACAAGGAAGACACTATTATGCCCCCAAATGAAAAAGACGCCCCAATTCAAGATTATGAAGATCACGAGATAGAAGAAATGCAAGAAGCGGATCTCAAAAAATTGATAAGAACATTAAGAAGTTCTCAAAAACAAATTCTTGAACTACAGAAATCCTTGATGGCAGTTTCTTGTAGACAGTATATAGTTAGGGCTTTTTTATTTTAATCCATTTTGCCAACTCGTATCTTTTGATACAAGTTCAGTTTAAAAAAAGATACAACTTGCATCTTTTTACTGATTTGAGTCCTGGCTGTTCCACGTCCAATCCAGCTTCCTGCTAATGTGCCTGGGAAAGCAGCAAAAAATGGCCCAAGTGATTGGGCCACTGCACCATCATGGGAGACTCAAGTGAAGCTCCTGGCCCAGCCCTGGCTTGTGTGGCCATTTGGAGAGTAATTCAGTGGATGGAAATGCCCTCCTCTCTCTCTCTCTCTAGCTTCGCCTTTCAAATAAATAAATAAATAAAAATTTTTTAAAATGATGTGCTATTTGGAGGTAGAGATTAATTCTTATTTGTTATTGAAACCACTAAATCTATCTCATTGCCTCAAATACTATAGCAGAAGCTCAGGAAATGATTGTTGGGTGAATGAATAAAAACACTCCACAAAAAGAACAAGACTGTTTGATTTTGAGGGCTGGGAAATGCAAATGTCAGATCTAGGAAGGTTGGCCTAAATTTCCATTAAGAGTTTTTCCTCCTAATTAAGTTCAAAAGATAATGTGAGTCAATGTAGTCAAATTGAGGCTTGGGGTCATAGGAGAGACAGATTAGCCTAGGGGTGCATTGTCCCTCTATAGCAAAGTTAGGATACAGTTTTGTATCTCCTGAGAGCACCTTGCTCTAATTTGTATGTTTTTGTCCTCTCCAAAACCCATGTTGAAATTTAATCCCCAGTGTAACAGTGGGGATTGAGTGTTGTGGCCTTTTGCAGGTAATTGATGGAGATAATCCATCCCTTTTGTTGCTCTTCTGCCAGAGTTCTTCCCTTGTGGACATAGCATCAAGGTACCATTTTGGAAGCAGAGAACAACCCTCTGACAGCTGACTCTGACAGCATCTTGCTTTTATACTGGCCAGCCTCCAAAACTGTGAGAAGTAAACGTGTAATATTTGTATATTAAACCAATCTCAGGCATTTTATTATAGCAGCACAAATGGGCTGAGACATACACATTCCCACCACAAAAGCAAAATTGAACTTGGAGACTAAATGGGTAGAAATATTCTCTGCTGTTGTTAGTAGAACCACAATTTTTTTGTGGTTCAAGCCACAAGAGTTAACTACAACTTTCCCTTAGGCTGTTCTGTTGTTCTCAGAGAGTGAACAGTTTTATTCCCATCAGTAACTTTCTCTGAAGTTTTCATTTTCCTGAGTCTGTCAATAAGACAGAATCACACTGCTCCATCTGGTGCTGCAGCTGCTTGTCCCCATCTGCATATCCCTGAAGTGGGAATAATCTTGTTCTTGCAGTGCTTTCGATGGCTAGTCTTATGGATGTGACACAGGAGTCCTCACCTTGGATTCTGTCGCTTGGTGGATCTGCTGTCATTTTGAGTTTCATTAAACACTATTTCCTACAGAGAGAAGGTGGGAGAAGTGGCTGCTTGTCTTTTCTCACAGTGTGTACAAAAGAGAGCCCATAAACACAATTATATCATAATTTCCTCTCTTTTCATAAGTCTATTCTTTTGCTAGTGGTAATGATGGGTTGGGATCATCTTGGTCAGGCCTTAAAGTTGATTTATGTCATCAGCTAGCTAATAGAACATTTCTAAGCAAAGACCTCTTGCAGAGCATGTTTTTTTTCCTCCAAAGTTACTTTACACAGCACAGCAGGGAATATGCTTATATCTGTAGTCCTTTCATCATGTACCAGCTCTTTTGTAGTCAATCTACATCTATTCAGTTTATTTCCAAAAATAGGACATGAGATTATTCCCTAACTCAGAATGTGAACTTACGCCATTATTTGAATGTGATTTCATATAATAGTGTATTCCCCAGCAGGTGGGTAACAGTCACCATCTTTTTCCTGTACTGATAGGGCTGCTGTAATATCAACAGTTTACTGCACAGCATGTCTCTTTGGGATAGAGTTCATATTTCACTCAAGACATGAACAGCTGAAGCTCCAGATTTTAGTCTCCATTCTTCTTCACGTACTCAAAGCAGACAAGCCACTACTGGCACTGGGATTCATGGTGTGGGTCCTCTCCACCTGTTTCCTGTATGAAGATCTAGTCTAGGTCTTTCATCCCCAGGTGCTACCTCCCCTACCTTCTTCACTCAGCATTCTCCTATCTCTCACCAGCCTTTATTGGCAAACATGCAGATGTACCCCAGAATTCACAGAAATGTATAAATACTAGGGAAAAAATTCTGGGAAGTGTAGAGGAGAGTCCAGTGCTCACAAAGTCTTGCTTGTTGGTATAATCCATGAATATTAAGATCAACATACATACCATATATGGCATGAGTGGGAGAATCTGCCCATAGCCCTTACTTAGTATTTGAAACTGGGCCTCAGTTTTGACTTTCTGCAAGTGTGTGTAATGAGAAGGAGGCTAATTTGGGTATGTTCTTTGTCATTCACAAACAATGCATATGTAATTTCAGTGTTTTAGTGATTCTATCATAAAGCATTTGGGTGGGAAGCTGTTTATACCTTCATCTATAATGTAAATTAAAATCTCTAAAGAGTATGCTGGATTATTCTAAATGACAGTAAACATGAATTGTAAAATGATTCCACTTTTAAGATATATATTGTGTTATTTTAAAAATTACTGTTTTATTCAAAATTTTAAGGTACGTATCTTTGAGACATTAATAATTTATTGTAACAAATGCTAAGGTATAATATTTTATTTCACAATTGATCATTTAATTTTGAATTGCTCTCACGGTATGGATCAGTACTGAGATTTCTTTCATCTCTTACCTCTCACTTTTCCTCAGGGTTGGTTAAAGGCTAGCTCAGTGTGCCTTTTCCTGTCTCCCTATGAGTGCTATTGAGACTATCTTTGTATTTGACTCAAGAATAAGGCAAGAATTACACGTCTGCTTTCAGGAGGGCACGATCATGCATTCATTCTTAGAACATTTACGATTCATTATGTAGATTACTGTAGATGGAACCTCAAAGAAACTGAAACAGTTCATGTTGCTCTCATTCCCTCTTCACATACAGCAATTTCTTTGTTCCTGGTAGGATAAAGTTCATTGGTTTTATACAGTTTCTGGGAACAGAAATTTTAGATTGAATGCATTTTCCCCTTAATTTCTTGATATAATTTAAAAGCAATATAAGTTAAAGAAATATCTTGAAGACAGATATAAAATTTGGCAGGCAATGAATACTTTTTATGAACCAAGAACAAGGCTAAGGATACTCAGTGGATTATCTAATTTTTTTCTTTACAGCATCCTTATGTGTAGATACTTTTCTCATACTAATTTTACAGATGAACAAAATGCAGTTTAGAGAAGTGATTTTGGCTCTGGGAAATAGATAATGGGTAGAGGGCAAGGACTCAGCTGCAAGCAGTCTGACGCCAGCAGCCACATTCTTAATCATTGTCCTACATGAACAATTCCTGAGACTGATTTCCATAGTAGCTCACCTAACTAACCGTTTAAATCATGAGGAAATCACTTAACCTTGCTGTGTCTCAGTTTCTTCATTTATTACAAGAGAGGATTGCTTAAAGTGGTCATTATCTCCTTTAGTTGCACAATTGTATAAAGACGTGAGTTAAAACCCTTGGACATTACAAGCCTAAACTTATGAGTAAGGAAAACCCTTGGATATTACATAAGCTTTTCTAGAAAAATTTTGTGGCATTTAGCAACACTGTTGCTGGGTAAACTTCTGTGTATGATTTAGAATCAGAACACAGTTTTAGACCCTGGTAAAATCCCATTTACAAATGTGTTGGTTTCAGTATTTCCTTTATTTCCATCTCAATTCTTTTCACAAAATATTCGTATGAAAAGAAGGGAAAATACGGACACAGGGTGTAGCATGTGCATATACAAGAATGAGAACGTGTGAGAAAGCAGTTGCATTTGAGGGTGTGAGAGTTTGGTCTGTAAGAGTATGTAAGAGACTGAGTGATAGAGCATGCACATGAGAGAGTGAAGATGTGTGAGCATTTCGGGGTGCGTGAGCAGGCAAAGGGCTGGCAATGCAGCTGCTCCCATATTGGAGGGCTGGTTCAAGCCCTGACTGCTCTTTTTCTGATCCAACTTCCTGCTAATGTGCCTGGGAAGGCAGTTGAAGATGGCACAAATGCTTGGGCCCCTACCACCATGTGGGAGACTAAGATGGAGTTCCTGACTACTGGCTTCAGTCTAGCCCAACTCTGGCTGGGCAGGCATTTGGGGTGTGAACCAGCAGATGAAAGGTGTCTGTCTCTTTCTCTCCTCTCTGTGGTGTGTGTGTGTATACACACACATATACATTTCCATTATGTATTTATATATAAATATATTTCCCATATATATTAATACATAAAACATATTTATCTTATATATTAATATATAATATACATATTTCCCTTTCTTTCTTTGCTATGCCTTTCAAAGAGACAAACAGTAGGTGAGAGTTTAAAATAGTGAAAGGAGGTGTAGGTGAGTATTCAAGAATGAGTATATGAGGCAGGCACCGCAGCTCACTAGGCTAATCCTCCACCTGTGGCGCCAGCACTCCGGGTTCTAGTCCCGGTTGGGGTGCCGGTTCTGTCCCAGTTGCTCCTCTTCCAGTCCAGCTCTCTGCTGTGGCCCGGGAGTGCAGTGGAGGATGGCCCAAGTGCTTGGACCCTGCATCCACATGGGAGACTAGGAGGAAGCACCTTTGGTTCAGCACAGCACGCTGGCTGTAGCGGCCATTTGAGGGGTGAACCAACGGAAGGAAAACCTTTCTCTCTGTCTCTCTCTCTCTCTCTCTCACTGTCTAACTCTGCCTGTCAAAAAAAAAATGCGTATATGAGAGAAATAAAGTCTGAAAGTATACCAGAGAATATAAGAAGGTGAGCAGGAGTGATGGAGGAAGAGAGAGAGAAGTGAGAAGAGAGAGTGCTGTATGAGAAGTTATATGTGTGAGAAAAGTGTGGCAGACTGAATAGGAGAAGGGGAGAAAAAGACTAAGAATGTGTGTGAGAGAATGGAAGTGTATGTGTGAGTCTGTGTGAATACGTGTGAGGGTATGGATACGAGTTTCAATAATTAGGTGTGGGTACTTCCTCAAGTGCTAGAGGCTAATCCCTCCCCTCCCCTCTTCAATCTACTCCCAATACCTAACGCATCGCCACATGACTCATTGTTCTGAGCCATCAAAGGTTCACCACTGGCTGCAAGGGATGCCTTCCAAATAGGTACCTGACAGGAAAGAGAATTGACATGTTTGGCTTAAATGACTCGTGAATACACCATAGGGTTAACAGCAATGTTGTATTGAACCAAACTGGAGTTGTTTTTGGAGAGATGAGGGGTTAGCTTTTGGGTTGACAATCAATAACATGTACGACAACAGGCACAATACTTCTTTTTTTGAATGTTAAACAAGAGCATATTAATATATGAAGTATAAATGTTACCTCTTACCACATATCTTTCTGCATTCCTTGAATTTTACATTTGAGCATGCAATATTTTATATTTAATAAATATAAGAGCAAGAACAAAGATACCTAAGAGTCAGTTTTAGGTTGTTTATTGGGTGATGTAAGCTCTTTCACTTCTGCTTTGAGTCTTATACATCTTCAATAATAGTCCTGCTACATGCTATTACGCTTTGCATGTAATTGTTTTGAGTAGGAATCAAGGGAAAAGGATTGTTTACCATAGTAAGGTTGATGCCAGGATGGAGTTTACATAACTTCTGTAAGGTGTAGAGTAGAGAACAGTTCAGTTAAGGACATCCAGAAGGTACCATGAGCCTCAGAGAACCTCAGAATTTGCAGATGTCTCATGGAGGGCATTAAATTACAATTTGAAATGATGTTAAATGTGGTTTAAGGAATATTCTGAACCTGACTGACATCTGTGCTAATGGTAGTAACAAGGCCATGAAGCCCTACACATGTGACTCACCTCTGTTTATCTGTCTTAGTTCCAAATACATGAGTGAACAATAAATCTCCACTTTGTTGCCTCAAATTGACTCAACTTTAAAATAAGACTGAGTCAAATTATGATGAACAAAAAAAATCATTATATTTTATTTTGATAAAAAGTATTCAAATCTTTCAACTTTATTCAGCAGACCTTTTTGGTCCCTACTGTGGCCTCTTCCTGCACTGTTGAGGGACGAAGGTGTTCTTCCCACAAGAAGCACCGGGGACAGGCTTCGGTGAACATGTGTGTCTTTATTCACAGTCACGTACACCTTTAAATGGCAGGCAAGAAGGGGTGTAACAAACTCAGCGAACACTAACTTTATAGGACAGAACCAATGTTGGCGCCAGTATGCCTCTCCAATCAGCTTGCTGGTCACGTAGCTAGGTTAGCTTTCCAGGTGGGCCTGGGCCACATCTGGAAGCAGTTTACTTGATTGGCAGAAGGCGGGGCTGGGGGTGGGGGTGGCGTGTCTGAAGGTCCTGCTGCCTGACAGCAGTCAAGCAAACTGCATGGGCTAAGCAGGCAGCCTCATGGGATCGCCACGCCCTAATATTTTTATGACATGTGGTAGCTGCTGTGGAAGTTACTGCCTTTGCTTTTGAACATAGAACATATACACTCTAGAGGGTTCACCAGGCTGCGTACACAAAGGTACACTTATTAGCATTCAAAAGATGAGGCTTTCCTAGCAGGTTGGGAAATTCAGATCATTTGATCAGGAAGATGCTCAAATACTGATTTATAAGAGTCCATATTTTTTGTTTTCCTAGCCCTTGATACATGGATACTTAACCACTGAATGTATTTCATAAGGAAGAGTTGCATAAAACATTCTTGGAATTTTTGAAAGTATGTAATTAATGCAAAATAGAGTTAGTGATAATGAACTTAGTAAAATGAGCAGTAAATAAGACAGGTCACTACTGTGATCTTTGCCAGCTGATAGTACATCTGCTTGCTCCTTCTTTCTGGACAAAAGAATTGTGGGCTATGACCTGCTCCCTGGGGAAGATGGACGAATCTTGTTGGATTATTTTTCAGGTGTGCCTAGTTGGATTGGGTGTGTGGGGAGGGTTTTATTGGAATTTTGGGAGCTTACATGAAGCATAGAAAAGGACATTGCTATGATAGATAGACCTGGGAATACAGGCATTGAATGAGAAGTGACATTGTTGAAGATGGGGTATTAGAAGCAGAAGGACAAATGCAAGTGTGGTGTGGCCCGGAAAAATGGAGACTCACACAGGAAGAGCATGCCTTACAGCACCAGAATGGAAAGAAGTGTGAAAATGAGATTCCTTTTCTTTCTTTTGCTAAATTTTTTATTTTAAATTTTAGTCAGTTTTTACCAGATTCAATGTGATTTGGAGATAAAATTCTAAGACTATAATGATTTGTTTGCTTCATCAAATAACAAAATCCCATTACCAGGAATGTTTACTGTATTTCCATAGAAAAATAAAATAGTTCAAGTTCAAGTACATTGAGATCAACAGCTAATAATGGGCTGCTCTGGTTAACCTGGAAATCAGTAACATTAGATCCATGGAGAAAGGTATATTACAAAACACTGTAACACAGATGCATTTTAAAATACAACGAGATAATATGTTGCTGCTGTTATTCATATATAATTTTATCAAATTCTGTGTAAGAAACATATAATTATGAGTAATTTGTGCTATACATAGTCCATTTTTATCTCAAACTTACAAAGTAATTTTAGGGCTATAAAAACTTTAAAAAACACTGCATATATTTTGCTCTTATTCAAGATAGATTTATTTTAGGAACAATTTAGGGTGTGAACATTTTTGCAAACATTACATCTTTATTTGTACATTTTCTCCTTCATTTGGTGAGTTTATTAAGCATAACCAAGTACAAATACCTTCATTTAATTGCTTTGTGAAATATAAAGAATTAATTGGATTAATCAAAGACAAGCAACTTCATTAACTAGGATATATAATACTACATATAAAATTGGACTAAACTATTTTTTTCTTTATATAATAAATGCTTTGCATGGTACACAGCACTTACTAGGTATTTAATAAAACTCAGTGAAAGACTGTGCAAATGAATGAATAAAAATACTCATGGATAAATAAAGGACTGATTAGATCTAGTTATCCCAGTAAAGGAACATGAACTGAAAATTTGGTTTCAGTTGTACATTAGGAAGTGTTCCCGAATGAAATTGGGTAGGAGGTTGGGGAAGAAGCCTATAAAATTCTACTTGCAAGTCCAGTCCCAACCTCAGCTCCATTTCTTCTGGGGCTCTGGGATATAAACTGAAACTCACAGCTTGTTGTTCCATGGTACATGAATTGAGCGTTTATACTTCATACGGGTTGGGAATGGTGTTGAACGTCTGAGGGCTTTTGTGTTCACTGCATGTAGTTCCAGAATTGAGGGTCCAATCGATGGGCAAATGTAAGGTTTCTAAGATGAGCAGCTGGCAGTAAAGCATCTACACTTTGAAGGATTCCCATCCAAAGCTGCTAAGGGGGATCTGACGGGACTCAGTCAAGTGCCAACAGTATTTTCTATAGTAATATGTAACATGGCCAGGATTGTACTTGAATTCTCAGCAACGCGAATGAGATTTTCCTGTACATTACAATCACCCATTTCTTTACCTAAAATGTAATCACATGGCGGAATAGGAAGGGAGCACACTGATAGTTTGCGAAGACACAGGTTAATAAAAGTGGAGATACTGCAGATTCAAGGAAGAGTAGGGGAAGAAACAGCAGAGGAAACTCTTCCGGAACTAGTGATTCACAGTGGACCCGTGTGGAGAGCGTGGGAGCCCAAGTTCGGGACACCAGCAGCAGATTCAACGCACCAGCGCTGGAACGCGAGGTGAGCCGAACCTCAATAGCCCGAGACACCAGCAGGCAAGCAGAAAGAGGAGACTAGAGGGAACGAGGCTTGAAACTCCGTAGGGAAAAGTTCACCAGGCTAACTAGAAGAGAGAGAGGAAAAAAAAAAAGTGACCGATACGGACACGAGTTTCTCTCCGCTCACAAAGGCGAGCAAGACAAAGAGCAGGCGCCATTTTGGACATACGTCATAAGCAGGGCGACCTCAGGTCTGCACCGGCCCTGAGCCTAGCAGAAACACCTGACTCTGGGGAGAGGGGTGAAATAACAGGAGATTAGGATCTAACTTGGCAACCCAGTGGGAGACTGCAGGAGAATTGGAGCCCACACTGAGGGCAGCAGAGATTCCCTGTGTGGTCCTTGGGAAAGAGCTTCTGATCTCTGGCTCCTGTGGGTATATCATTCGCCTGCTAACTACCTCCAATTACATTCAGCTGTGTGGAATTACTCCCCTTTTGAATAAAAAAAAAAAAGAAAGAAAGAAAGATTTACCGCACCTAACCTGGGAGTGTCATTGTTAACAAATTTTATAGAGAATATTCATAAACAAAGAAAATACTATTAAAGTTCTTCAAAAGTTCCAGTGATCACATCATTGCATAACCTTTTATCAATGTGCACAGATTGTTTTGTGGCCTTTCTTTATTTGATAGAATTAAAAAGAAGAGAACTATCCAACATGGGAAGCGGGATACACAGCAGTCTCATAGAATGGCAAATGCCCTAAACAGCACTCTGGCCTCAGAATCAGCCCTTGAGGCATTCAGATCTGGCTAAAAAGCCCATGAGAGTATTTCAGGCATGGAAAGCCAAGACACTGTGGCAAAAAAATTCCCTACTACATTTTAGGTTCCTGAGTATAGAGCCTCTCCCTCTTTATTGCTGTATAACTAGTTCCTAGCATAAATCCAGCACCAAACAGGGGCTCAATAAGTGACTGTTGAATGAATAAAAGATGTGTCTATCCAGTGACATGACCTTTTTCAAACGCATTAGGATTTTGACCCTAAAATAGACAATAATTCTTTAAACAACCTCACTGTGATGCTATATGTGTAGTTAAAAGACATTTTGCTAAATATTTTTGCAACTCCTCTATTAGGATGATTCTTTAGAATACATTGTATAGAGCATCATTAATAAGGGTAAATTAAGTCTTTTGAAGGTGCTTTTTCTTTTTGGTAGAAATGACTTATTTATTGGTCTAGACTGAAGAATAAATTTAATAATTCTGCTTTTTGGTCAAATTAAAAGTGCTGGGCTGGAGGCTTCTCCAAAAGGAGATTTCACATAACAGTAATATAATTGGAAATAGTACATAGTGTCTCTAGATTCTGTGCACTTTCTTCTGATTGTTTTTGTTAAAAATAAATTTAAACTTCCTTGCATTTAAATTATAATTTTACTTGGCAATTACAAAGCTGAATAACTTTGCATGCTAATTAATAATGGTCTCTATTCAAATGAATAGCCTTCTTAATTATTTTGAAAATCTAAATTAATAACGGTTGAGCATACCTTCATGAAAGGAAAAATAAAGTGTGAAGTCTCTGAAACCCTATATGTGCAGTAAAAAAGGCAAAATTGTCCTAATTGGAAGAAAAGCCTGTCTGTGCTAGTGACAAATTGACTCAGAGCATTCATTTTAAAAATGCAGTTTTATTATTTTTAAGTGCCTGTAGTCACATTGCAAAGAGCAGCTAGAAAGAGAAAAGTAGGCCATGGCTTCAGAATTGTTGAGTATTTGGTAATTATCAGTCATATTTTGCAGTTTTACCCATACGGTGGTGTTCTAATGATCTAAAAACAATTTCTTGGCCTTCAACCTTAATTAGGATAAATATTTGCCTTTGTTAGATAGTTTTTCTTAGCAGCTATTTTTTTTTTAAATGGGGTAAAGTGGAATTTTAGTTTATACTAGTTAAAATTATCCACATTTCTCCATGAGTATGGAGAATACATTTTGGAGGTGATTGTTACTTTATTTATGTGGTTTAGCTTGGCCAGTTCATTAGGAAACGCTTTAAAGGCTCATTGTGTCTACACTCTCCCTCCTGTCCCACTCTTCGGCTGGATTTGTGTTTCTGGAGGTGGGAGGGAAGAGTAGATCCCTCTCCTGTTGCTGATAGCTTCAGCCTGCAGCTGGTGTCCTAGCCTTGTCCATACTGAACACTTGTTTCTTTCAAGTTTTCTATAACAAACATATATTATTTTGTGGAATTATGTAAAATATTTAAAACAAATTTAATTTATTGACAAATTCTGACCAATGCTGCTATGTGTCAGGCTTCCCAAGGTGTGGGCATATAAAAGCAGGTGAGACAAGGTTTCTGCAGTTACAGTGGTCAGTTCTCTAAAGATCATGATTCTATGATCTAAGCGACTTCTGTCTCCAAAGGGGATGGTGCAAAATAGATGCATTGCTTGGAAAATTCAGGTTAAAAGGAAGCAAAAATCACATTTTAGCACAAGCATCAAAAAATGATAGCAGCTTAAATGCCCAGATTATCTCTGTTCTTCACGTCATGATGGAACCATACCCTTAGAAAATGTTTTTCAGCATGGTACTTTACTTTCTAACTCATTTATTTTTTGACAGATGCATAAAAATTTTACATTTTATGTGATACCATGTGATATTTTAATATATGTATCATAAACATGAAATATATTAATTTCTTCAAACATTTATCATTGCCATATGGTGAAACATTCAAAATCCCTCTTTCTGGTTGTCAGCAAAACATGTAGTACATTATCATTATCTGCAGTCACCGAACTGTGCAATAGAACACTGGAGCATCTTATTCCTAACTAGAACTTACTAGCCATGAATCAACCTTTCCCCATCCCTCATTCTCCCTTACCCTCATTTATATGAAATTATTATAAAAATAATCACAGATTTAGGAAAGATATTAAACACTACATTTGTGTAGCATTTCCCAATAAAATTGTTTCAAATTTTAAGAAGCACCTGTACACATTTGTGTGAATATACTTAGGTCTTATGTTTGATGTGATCTTGTCATTCCTGATTAAACTGACTTCAGGTCTGGACCCATATCACTTTTTTGTGAGGCCATCTCTAATGGTCCTGGTTTAAAATGGCAATGCCCCTACCTTCCCTGGTTGAGTTTTCTCATTAGCGATTACATTTTCTAAAACATATATATTTAATTTGCCTATCTTGTTATTGTTGACTACCCTCTGAAAAGGCAGAAATTTTTGTCTCTTCTTTACTGTTATTTCTAGCACCTAGGGTAGTGCTTAGTTTTGTAAGCTCTAAATAAATGTGAATAAAGGAACGGAATTCTTTGCATCTTCGAGACCCATTATTCCAAAATTCAAACGTGGACAGGATTGGAAACTGTGTATTTTTAATATTTATTTTATTTATTTGAAAGGCTAGTTAAAGAGAGAGATCTGCTATACACTGGTTCACTCTCCAAATGGTTGCAACATCCAGGGCTGTGCCAGGCTGAAGCCAGGAGCCAGGAACTCCATCTGGGTCTTCCATGTGGGTGGCAGGGGCCCAAGAACTTGGGCCATCATCTGTTGGCTTTTGTAGGCACATTCGCTGGGAGCTGGATCAGATGTGAAGCAGCTGGGACTTGAACCAGAGCTTATATGGGATGCTGGCATCTCAGCCAGGAGCTTAACCTGCTGCACCACCCACGACATTGGCCCCCAAACTATTTTCAAAGCAACTTACATTTCTTTCTTTTCTTTTAGTAAAGAAAATGCAAATATTTCTTGGGATAATGTGAACAGATTGTGAATGCAATGGCTTTTTTTTTTTTTTAAATTCGTGTCAAGTAGTGTTTCTAAGAGCTCACTTACAGAATGCACATGCATTTTTGGAGCAATTGTCTCATTGCTGGCTTGGGTAGCACTAGTAAAGCAGGACTTAGAACAGTTGGTGCTATGATGGGTAACCTAATTATGGGGTAATATGAACAGAGATGCCCTACTGTTTGCCTGGAGCTACATTTTCCCTACCTATACTCTGTGCTGTGTTCTTAACCACCGTCCAACTGCCTTCTTCAGCACTTTGATTCAGGCTTTCTTCTTCCAGCAGCTCTGCCAGCCCATTGGCTCGGGCTCTAGTCTTACTGGATGATGGAGCACCTCTTTGAATGAAACCATCACATTGTCTTGGAGAAGCCAGTGCTAAATGTATTTGTTTCTTCTTGGGTTGAAGAGTGGAAGGTTGACTGCCCAGAGACCTGTTTACCCTGAGAAATGAAGGGAGTCAGTGTCTTAGGACACACCTGCAACTTGCTTATCACTTGCCCCATTGGCAGCTCTGTGCTAACTCATCAGAATCTTCCTGTTGGGATGGTCCCTAATGCCACTATGGACGAATATAATTATAGGCCCTCAGACTCACTAGACATTTCCTTTCCCTTCAGTAACTTTACAAGACCCCAGATTGTCTAATGTGTGCTTAGAATTCCTTCAAGTCTCTCTCAGATTTATGTTCATCCTTTCACCCTGTACCATCACTTGATATCTCCTTTGGTTGCTATATTCTTAGTCTTGCTGCTCTAGGGGTGCCTGCCTTTACTTGTGTTTTAAGTTCTAGGAAATTGATTCTCTCTACTGCTTCACACAAGAGAGATGTGGGCTGGTCTGGGTCAAGTTCAGTAACAACCACCTTGCTATATGGTAAATTACAACTACTCCCTAAAGAAATACTTCAACTCTTCCTGCCTCAGGCCCTTTTCCTCCAAAATGAGTTGCTTTCCAGGAGTGTAGAGTACTCTTTGAGAAGACTTCCCTCAGCGTTTTAATCCCTTAACCGCAAGTAAAGTGTGTCAAATTCTCTTAGGAGAAGGATTCCATCTCCTTTTGCAATTTGATGGATGCAAAGAGAATGGAGTCTGGAGCAAGAGAGTCAACTATGGAGATGTCCCCTCCAAGGCTATGGTCATCTTGGGAACTTACTACACGGATTAAATGTATTCTCTATTGAGTAATTCTGCTTGTTATCCAGTAAGGGAGACACTTCATTTTACTAGTGTAGATACTCAGGGTAAAGAATGATTTAAGTGTAAAATATGTGTCAAGCAAATGAGCTGTATGGATATTTTAATATTAATACATTGGGGCTTTAATATTTTTGATATAAAACAGAATTTTGTACACATTTGTTCTGACTTGGACTTGAACCAAGGGAGTGAAGTTACTGAGATTCTGGCGTCTGCTTTCACTGCTTACTCAGACCCTTCTTGTTTCATGTCTGAAGTTCAGTGACATGTTTGCTGATATCCGTCACTTTGATCTTCTCCTCTACTCCTCCCTAAAACAGTTGTCAAGATAGTTTTTCTTAACCAAAATTACAAAGTCAGTGACACTTAGTAATGTTCTCAAGAAGTATTTATTGGATGTGAATTTTAATTGAAGTTTGTTTTAAAAGATTTATTTATTTATTTGAAAGAGATACACAGAGAGAAGAGAGGCAGAGAGAGAGAGAGAGAGAGAGAGAGAGACAGGTCTTCTATCCGATGGTTCACTCCCCAATTGGCTGCAATGGCCGGAAATGTGGTGATCCGAAGCCAGGAGCCAGGAACTTCTTCTGGGTCTTCCACGCGGGTGCAGAGGCCTAAGGACCTGGGCTATCCTCCACTGTTCTCCCAGGCCATAGCAGAGAGCTGGATGGGAAGTGGAGCAGCCAGATCTTGAACCGACGTCCACATGGGATGCCGGCGCTTCAGGCTGGGGTGTTAACCTGCTACGCCACAGCACTGGCCCCTTAATTGAAGTTTTAATTTAATGAGCCATAGCTCATGAATTCATAGTTCTCACCAATGATCTAACCAATGATCTAACCAGCCAAATCCAAACTTCTTGTTCGGCTGTTTCACATCTATGCATCCTGTTACTGTCCTCCAGGAAGAGGTATTCTCATGTTTCAATTAAACCAAGTCAATTAAATTCAACTCAAGTAACCCAGTCATTTTAATCAATCTAATCCTTCCAACCCATCCAATCCAATGAGATCTTGTTATTCTATTTCAGTACAATAGGACACATTGAACATTTTTGGACCCTGGGAACTATCTTAAACATCTTACTAATTTCCATGATTCAATATAATACTGTTTCACTTTGCCTAAAATTTGATTTCTCTTCAGTGATTGAAATTACTTTTAAATTTTTTGTAAAATGGTTTTTTCGAGTTTACCCGGAGTCTTTAGTGCTAATTAAATTTACATATACATCTAAGTAAATTATTATTAATGTACTAAGATTAATCATTTTTAAAAAATTCTTTTCTCTCAAATCTAATTCAGTAATGATTGCCTTTCCTCATTGGAGCCCTCCACAGGTCCTGAACACTTCTTGAATAAAAGAATGGGAAAGTGTATATTATTCTGTGAATACCATTGAGTAAGAGAGGGAAAAAAGAAAATAATAGACTCCTTTATTATAACTACAAGTAGTTATTTCTGTTAGTGGAACTGGAAGCCCGGGGCTTGCCATCCTAATAAGCAAACACTATTGGGAAGAATTTAGACGTTTGTTACAGTTTAACAGTACATTTCACTTTTCAAAGTGGATGTTTTACGACCAATTGTATAACATTATTTAGCTCCAGGCGCTTGCCGATATATAGCAAAACTGAGAAACAGTCTTGTCGTGGTGAAGGTCATTGTGAAGGGTCATCCTGAGGAGAAATTTCATTTCACAATATTAAATGATCAGTGTAACTGAAGAGCTCATTAGATTCATGATTAGAAAGGTCAAAGAAAATTTGTATCTGAAGGAAAAAAATAAGAAAGGTCAAGCCTATTCATACTCTCAAGTGTTGGCTGTATGGAGGCTTGCAATTGCATTGTGATTAGGAAAAACAGCTGAAATAAGCTCCACATACTTTATATGCATTTCTGTACCTAAAAATATCTTAATTATGAAAAGGTATAAGCAGTTAAAAAGACTGTTAGAATAGTTTAATGAACCCCGCATTGTACCTATCACTTTTTTTTTCTTTTTTTAAAGTCTTCCTTCCGTTGATTCACCCCCCAAATGGCCACCATGGCCGGCGCTGCACCGATCCGAAGCCAGGAGCCAGGTGCTTCTCCTGGTCTCCCATGCGGGTGCAGGAGCCCAAGCACCTCGGTCATCCTCCACTGCCTTCCCGGGCCACAGCAGAGAGCTGCACTGGAAGAGGAGCAACCGGGACTTTAACCAGTGCCCATGTGGGATGCCGGCGCCACAGGCAGAGGATTAACCAACTGAGCCACAGCGCTGGCCCTGTACCTATCACTTTTACAGACTCATAGCCCATCCTTTTTGTCCCTTTGTAATCTACACTTCCAGCTCTTAAATCTCATTCATTTCATCACTATTTTAGCATGGGGCTGACATTGTGGAGCAGCAGCTTGAGCCTTCACCTGCAGTGCCAACATCCCATTTCAGAGTGCCAGTTCCAGTTGCTTCTGCTCTGCTTCTGATAGAAGTCCCTGCTAATGCCCTGGGAAAAAAGAGGAGCATGACTCCTGTGCTTGGGCTCTTGCCACCAGGGTGGGCGATCTGGATGGAGTTCAGTGCACCTAGCTTCAGCCTGGATCAGTCCAGGCCTTTGCAGCCATTTGGTGAGTGAATTGGTGGAAGATCTCTCTCTGTCACTCTGCTTTCAAAGGAATACCTACAGCCTTTCCTAAAATATAAAAGCTGTTGGACAAAAAACACTTTATAATTAATTTTTAAAAATTATTTATTTGGTGGGGCCAGCGCTGTGGCACAGCTGCTTAAAGGCCTGGCCTGAAACGCCAGCATCCCTCCTGGGTGCTGGTTCTAGCCCCGGCTGCTCCTCTTCTGATCTAGCTCTCTGCTACGGCCTGGGAAAGCAGTAGAAAATAGCCCAAATGCTTGGGCCCCTGCACCTGCAGGGAAGACCCAGAAGAAGAAAGTCCTGGCTCCTGGCTTCCGATCGATGCAGCTCCAGCCATTGCAGCCATCTGGGGAGTGAACCAGTGGATGGAAGACCTCTCTCTGTCTCTCTCTCTGTCTCTGTCTCTACCTCTCTCTGTAACTGTGTCTTTCAAATAAAATAAAATTATTTATTTGGTGCCAGCATGGTGGCACACTAGGTTAATCCTCCGCCTGCGTTGCTGGGATCCCATATAGCTGCTGAGTTCTCGTCCCGGTTGTTCCTCTTCCAGTCCAGCTCTCTGCTGCAGCCTGGGAAGGCAGTGGAGGATGGCCCAAGCGCTTGGGCTCTGCAACCCCATGGGAGACCAGGAGGAAGCACCTGGCACCTGGCTCCTGGCTTCGGATAGGCACAGCTCTGGCCATTGCGAGATTTGGGGAATGAAGCAACAGAAGGGAGACCCTTTTCTTGGTCTCTCTCTCCCACTGTACATAACTCTACCTTTCAAATAAATAAATAAATAATCTTTAAAAAATTTATTTATTTGATGCCTGTTTTAACATGAGTTCATGAATTTTTTTAAACTTTTATTTAGTAAATATAAATTTCCTAAGTACAGCTTATGGATTACAATGGCTTTTTCCCCCCAATAACTTCCCTACCACCCGAACCCTCCCATTTCCCACTCCCTCTCCCATCCCATTCAAATCAAGATTCATTTTCAATTATCTTTATATACAGAAGATCAATTTAGTATATATTAAGTAAAGATTTCATCAGTTTGCACCCACACATAACACAAAGTGTAAAATACTGTTTGAGTACTAGTTATAGCATTAAATCACAATGTACAGCACATTAAGGACAGAGATCCTACATGAGGAGTAAGTGCACAGTGACTCCTTTTGTTGACTTAGCAAATTGACACTCTTGTTTATGGCGTCAGAAATCTCCCTAGGCTCTAGTCATGAGTTGCCAAGGCCATGGAAGCCTTTAGTGTTCGTCGACTTCGATCTTATTCCGACAGGGTCATAGTCAAAGTGGAAGTTCTCTCCTGCCTTCAGAGAAAGGTACCTCCTTTGATGACCTGTTCTTTCCACTGGGATCTCAATTGCAGAGATCTTTTCATTTAGAACTTTTTTTTTTCCAGAGTGTCTTGGCTTTCCATGCCTGAAATACTCTCATGGGCTCTTCAGCCAGATCTGAATGACTTAAGGGCTGATTCTGAGGCCAGAGTACTATTTAGGACATCTGCCATCCTATGAGTCTGCTGTGTATCCCACTTTCCATGTTGGATCATTCTCTCCCTTTTTGATTCTATCAGTTAGTATTAGCAGACATTAGTCTTATTTATGTGATCCCTTTGACTCTTAGACCTATCAGTATGATCAATTGTGAACTGAAATTGATCACTTGGACTAGTAAGGTGGCATTGGTACATGCCACCTTGATGGGATTGTATTGGAATCCCCTGGCACGTTTCTAACTCCACCATTTGGGGCAAGTCCGATTGAGCATGCCCTAAATTGTACATCTCCTCCCTCTCTTATTCCCACTCTTATATTTAACAGGGATCACTTTTCAGTTAAATTTAAACACCTAAGAATAAATATGTGTTAATTACAGAGTTCAACAAATAGTATTAACTAGAACAAAAAAATTACTAAAAGGGATAAAGTATTAAATTGTACATCAACAGTCATGACAAGGGCTGATTAAGACACTGTTTCTCATAGTGTCCATTTCACTTCAACAAGTTTCCTTTTTGGTGCTTGGTTAGTTGTCACCGATGAAGGATAACATATGATTTTGTCCCTTTGGGACTGGCTTAATTCACTCAGCATGATGTTTTCCAGATTCCTCCATTTGGTTGCAAATGACCAGATTTCATTGTTTTTGACTGCTGTATAGTATTCTATAGAGTACATTTCCCATAATTTCTTCATGCAGTCTACTGTTGGTGGGCATTTTGGTTGATTCCAGGTCTTAGCTATTGTGAATTGAGCTGCAATAAACATCAATGTGCAGACCACTTTTTTTGTTTGCCAATTTAACTTCCTTTGGGTAAATTCCAAGGAGTGGTATGGCTGGATTGTATGGTAGGGTTATATTCAGGTTTCTGAGGAATCTCCAGACTGACTTCCATAGTGGATTTACCAGTTTGCATTCCCACCAACAGTGGGTTAGTGTCCCTTTTTCCCCACATCCTCTCCAGCATCAGTTGTTGGTAGAGAGAGAGAGACAGGGAGAAAGGTCTTCCTTTACCATTGGTTCACCCTCCAATGGCCGCCGCAGCCAGTGCGCTGCGGCTGGTGCACCACGCTGAACCAAAGCCAGGAGCCAGGTGCTTACTCCTGGTCTCCCATGTGGGTGCAGGGCCCAAGGACTTGGTCCATCCTCCACTGCAATCCCGGGCCACAGCAGAGAGCTGGACTGGTAGAGGGGCAACTGGGATCAGAATCCAGCACCCCAACCAGGACTAGAACCTGGTGTACCGGCGCCACAGGTGGAGCATTAGGCCGTTGATTTTTGTGCACTGATTTTATATCCTGCTATTTGACAACTCTTCTATGAGTTCCAATAGTTACTTAGTAGAGTTCTTTGGATCCCCTAAATAAAGAATCATATCATCTGCAAAGAGAGATAATTTGACTCCTTCCTTCCCAATTTGTATCACTTTAATTTCTTTTTCTTGCTTAATGGCTCTGGCTAAAACTTCCAGAACTATATTGAATAGCAGTGGTGAGAGTGGGCATCCCTGTCTGGTACCAGATTTCAGTGGAAATGCTTCCAACTTTTCCCCATTCAATAGGATGCTGGCTGTGGGTTTTTCATAAATTGTTTTGATTGTATTGAGGAATGTTCCTTCCATACCCAGTTTGCTTAGAGTTTTCATCATGAAAGGGTGTTGTATTTTATCAAATGCTTTCTCTGCGTCTATTGAGATAATCATATGTTTTTTCTTCTGCAGTCTGTTAATATGGTGTATCACATTGATTGTTTTGCAAACATTGAACCATCCCTGCATACCAGGGATAAATCCCACTTGGACTGGGTGGATGATCTTTCTGATGTGTTGTTGCATTCTATTGGCCAGAATTTTATTGAGTATTTTTGCATCTATGTTCATCATGGATATTGGTCTGTAATTTTCTTTCAGTGCTGCATCTTTTTCTGGCTTAGGAATTAAGGTGATGGTGGCTTCATAGAAAGAATTTAGGAGGATTCCCTCTTTTTTGATTGTTCTGAATAGTTTGAGAAGAAATGGAGTTAGTTCTTCTTTAAATGTCTGGTAGAATTCATCAGTGAATCCATCTGGTCCTGGGCTTTTCTTTGTTGAGAGGGCCTTTATTACTGTTTCAATTTCTGACTCAATTATGGGTCTGTTTAGGTTTTCAGTGTCTTCATGGTTCAATTTAGGTGGGTTGTATGTGTCCAGGAATCTATCCATTTCTGATAGATTTCCCTGTTTGCTGGCATACAACTCTTTGTAGTAATTTCTGATGATTCTTTTTATTTCTGTGGTGTCTGTTGTTACGTTTCCTTTTTCATCTGTGATTTTATTGATTTGGGTTTTTTTTTCTCTTCTTTTTTAGTTGTTGGGCCAATGGGGTGTCAATTTTGTTTATTTTTTTTTTTTCAAAAAACCAGCTCTTCATTTGGCTGATTTTTTTGTAATTTTCTTTGGATTCAATCCTGTGGATTTCTTCTCTGATTTTAATTATTTCTCTTTTCCTACTAGATTTGGGTCTGGTTTGCTGCAGTTTTTCTAGATCCTTGAGATGCACTGAAAGCTCATTTATTTGGTGCCTTTCCAATTTCTTGATGTAGGCACCTATTGCTATAAACTTTCCTCTTAACACTGCTTTTGCTGTATTCTATAAGTTTTGGTATGTTGTGCTGTTATCCTCATTTACTTCCAGAAAGTTTTTGATTTCTATTTTGATTTCTTCTATGACCCAGTGTTCATTCAGGAGCATGTTGTTCAGTTTCCATGTGTTTGCATATGTTCTAGGGATTCCTGAGTTTCTAATTTCCACCTTCATTACTCTATGGTTTGAGAAGTTGTATCATATGATTGTAATTCTTTTGAATTTGCTGAGACTTGCTTTATGTCCTAGTATGTGGTCAATCCTAGAGTATGTTCCATGTACTGCTGAGAAGAATATAAATTCTTTATGTGTAGGGTGAAAAGTTCTGTAGATATCTGTTAGATCCATTTGGGCTATAGTGTTATTTAAATGTACTGTTTCCTTGTTGATCTTCTGTCCAGTTGATATGTCTATTTCTGAGAGTGGAGTATTGAAGTCCCCCACTACTATTGTATTGGAGTCTAAGTCTCCCTTTAAGTCCCTTAACATATCTTTTAAATAACCTGGTGCCCTGTAATTAGGTGCATATACATTGATAATCGTTATATCTTCCTGTTGAATTGATCCCTTAATCATTATATAGTGCCCCTCTTTGTCTCTCTTAACAGTTTTTGTGTTAAAGTTTATTTTGTCTGATATTAAGATGACTACACCCACTCTTTTTTCATTTCTGTTGGCATGGTATATCTTCTTCCAGCCTTTCACTTTCAGTCAGTATGCATCTTTGTTGGAAAGATGTGTTTTTTGTAAGTAGCAAATAGATGGGTTTTGTTCCTTAACCCAATCAGCCAATCGGTGTCTTTTAACTGGATAGTTGATGCCATTAACGTTCAATGTGACCTTGCCATGTCCATTGTGATCATTTGGGGAGTCAACCAGTGGTTGGAAGATTAATCTCTTTCTCTCTCTTGCTCCCCCCACCCCACTCTGTAACTCTGCCTTTCAAATAAATAGAATAAATCTTTAAAAATTAAATTTTTTTAAAAAGGAGAAAATAAAAAAATGGACACAAGAATACTTTGAAATATTCATGGAAATGTGAATTAAAAAATGTTAAAATCTATGCAAAATTTTTTTTCATCGTATCCATTTCTCTGCTCATCTGCATGTGTCAAAATATTTTGTTCCAGCATATTTATCTTTCAATTCCTTTTCCCATAAACTTTTGAAGTGCCCTAATGTGTGTGTGTGTGTGTGCACGTGCTTCTGGACTGTGATCTATTCCAATGATATAGGTGCCTCTCTCTTTGACAATGCTGTACTTTTTTGATTATAGTACAAGTACTATAGCTTTAAAGTTCATTTTAACATTACTTAATATTTGAGTATCTTAACTTTGATCTTATTTTCTCAAAATGATTTTGTCCTTTCTTGGTCAAATATATTTTAGAATCACCATCTATATTTTTAGTAAAAGGAGAACGATATATACAGTCTGAAGAGAAACCAGAGCATGCCGTCTATATTTTTAGAAAAAAAAAAAAAAAAAGGAAACCCTAGGTGGGATTTTGATTAGAATTGCACTGGATCTATAGATCAATGTGTGTGAGAATTGAGTTCTTATTGATATTGAATATTTTGTTTGTTAAATATTCTGTTTCTCCATATTTACTTAGATCTAATTTAAATCTCTTAGCAGTGTTTTATAATTATGAAAGTACAAAATTTTCACATTTTACCCCAATAATTATGTGGTCTTTTGTGCTATTGCATACAATATTTTAAAAATTTTCCAGTTTTTAGTTCTTTGCTATTAGTATATAGAAATACAATTATTTTGTACATTGACCATGTGTTGTGCTATCATGCTGAGCTAACTTAATAGTTCTAATAATTTCTTTTTGAATTTCTGTTTATATGATTTTGCCATTGGTGCATAGATTTTAATTGCTTCTTTTAAAGTCTATATTCCGTTTATTTTTTCTTCCATTATGCTTTTGGCTAGGACCTCTGGTACAGTGCTGAATAGAAGTTAAGAGAAAACATTCATCCTTTGTTTCTAGTCTTAACAATGACCTTAGCTGTGGGTATTACACAGATGCTCCTTATTAGGTAGAAAACATTTCTTTCAGATTTTAGCTTCCTGAGAACTTTCATCACTAACAAATACTAATTTTAGTCAGATGCCTTTCTGCATTTACTGAAGTGACTATATACTTTTTGTTTTTAGGTCTATTGTGAATTAAATTTATTGATTATTGAATTTTGAACTAACAGCATTCTTGAGAAAAACTTCAATGGATAATGATGTATAAGGATTGGTGGGTATGATTTGCTGGTGTTTTCTTAAATACAATTGTGTTTTTGTTCATGTTTCTTGAATGTTGTCTGTAGGGTTGTTTTGTATCTCAAGACTATGAATGATTTTGATATCACGATAATGCTGGCCTAACAAAATGAGTCGGGATATAATAACTTTCCAAAGGCTGCGTCTGCAAACAACTACATGAGAATGTTTCAAGCTTTGTAGGGTAATATATTTGTGCAAAATTGTACAATTGCAAAATTGTGGCCAACATTTAAAAAATATACAGCATTAGGGTTTCTATCATGATGATATTAATGGAATTAGATTATTCATTATTTGAGAGAGTACTCAGTCTGGCCTTTGATCCTTAGTAGATGGTTGGTAAATATTAACTCCTGGTAATCATAGTGATAATTATCATAGTGATCTAACTACCATTCTTTGAACATATGCTACACAGGCAGTGGTTTTATATAAAACGTCTCAGCTAAGAGCAGACACCATGCATCTATATACAGTTATGTGGCAATTTACTACACATCCATTTTGTCTTTAATGGCATTTTAAAGATAAGACACAGCTTTAGTATAGCTCTTGGAATTCTAACCTTGAAAATTTTTTTCAGACTTCCAAAGCACATCATTTTTCTCTATCGATATCATAGTGATAAAATATTATCAAAGCAAGAGTTTCCCTCCAACCCCCTCAACATTACTCTTCATGAGAAGGAGGGGTAGAAGCTAAAATCCTCTAAGTCCACTATAATTCTTATGCTCCATCCTTGATTATGTGCTGTACCCACTGCTACTTAAAGGAGGATGTCCAAGAACCAGCAGCATCCATGTTACCTGGAAGCTGTTGGTTATGTACATTCATGCCCTTATCCTAGACACTAAATCAAAGCATAGGGCAGGAATCTGGATCTGAAAGCTGTCTGGGTGATTCTAATATTCACTAATACTTGGGAAGCCCTGGCTGAGCATCCAACTGGCAGAATATGAGGTAGTTAAAAACAGTGACAGTTAGACCTAGAGCATTAAAGAAATAAACTGAATCATTCTGTTGATTTAAAAAAAAAAAACTTTGTTGTTGGTTGCAATATGAATCATAGGAAAAGAGCACAGGTTACTTGTAGCAGGGAAGGAAGCACAAAAACATGTTCCCTCTTTCCTCCTCAGGCCACCTACATAAGGTGACTCTGGGGAATAAAAGTGACACTTATGGAAGCATAAATGAATTAGTTTTAAAGCAGGATATTCTGGAATCTGAGTGCTGTGTCTATCCTGCACTTTTCCTAAGAGCCAACAGTCAACTGTCAAATGCCCATTGGCTATTAGAAAACTTATCAATACTTTTTTTAACTTTTATTTAATGAATATAAATTTCCAGTGTACAGCTTATGGATTACAATGGCTTCCCCCTCCCATAACTTCCCTCCCACCCGCAACCCTCCCCTCTCCCGCTCCCTCTCTCCTTCCATTTGCATCAAGATTCATTTGCAATTCTCCTTATATACAGAAGATCAATTTAGTATAAAGATTTCAACAGTTTGCACCCACATAGAAACACAAAGTGAAACATACTGTTTGAGTACTAGTTATAGCATTAAATTAAAATGTACAGCACATTAAGGACAGAGATCCCACATGAGGAGCAAGTGCACAGTGACTCCTGTTGTTGACCCAACAAATTGACACTCTAGTTTATGGTGCCAGTAACCACCCTAGGCTCTCGTCATGAGTTGCCAAGGCTATGGAAGCCTTCCAAGTTTACCGACTCTGATCCTATTTAGACAAGGTCATAAAAGACAGAGTGAGGATAGTAACCAATGATCCTAAGAGTGGCATTTACCAGGTTTGAACAATTATACAGCATTAAGTGGGGAAGAGGACCATCAGTACACGCAGGTTGGGAGTAGAGCCATTGGTGGTAGAGTAGAGGTTATGATTACCAAGGAGTGAGGCCCAAGTGCGCTAGACAGGGTCTAGAACAAAGGACAGAGTCATTATTAGAGGAGCTAAGAAAGGTGCTGTCTAAGCTACAATTAAGTTTTCTGATTGAGAGGCAAATAGAACCTGATAGAATGGGCTTGATAATAATCTGTTGGGCTTTAGGCCTTGTAAGTTAAGAGGCCCAGACCTATCTATCTCTTCACATAGGGTATATCCTAAGGGAGGTATGAACCTCCTAGAGGAAGGCACTCTGTTGACTTTCATTACTTGGCTAGCCTGGAAGGAGAGCTGGCCAGGTAAAGGCAGGTGGTCTCTAACAAGAAATTTACAGTTCTGCCTGCAATGTTGCTGACCCTACTTGGCCATCCCCTCAGCTGCAGTGGTCACTTTGGAAGTTGGGCTGAGTGAAGGGCTTTTCAGCTTAGAGCCAATAAGATCTGTGGCTCTGACCTGGGCATCCTTCGACTCCAGGGCAGTTTCATTTCCAGTGATCCAACTCTTGGCAGAGCTGCCAGGGCTCTTCACAAGCTGACTTCTGCTGAAGCCCAGGCTTACCACATTGAAAGCCACTGCAGTGGACTGGCCTGTTGGGTCTCCTTGAGGCAGATCACTGTACAGATCAGCCATTAATAGGCCTGCCACCCATTGTTTCTGATGCCTAGCTTTCTTTTCCTCCTGGTTTGTGTTAAAGCAGACCAGAGGATGCAAGTCAAGGGAGTGCCCGTGTCCCATCTCTAATCTTCGGTGGCCTGAACTACAAGTCTATAGTCACAGGCATGTTCTGTAGTAGTTTTTCTAAGGTAGACAATGCCCATGAGGAAAATTATATTCTCACTTAAAAACTTTCTTTCCCTTTGGTCTGAAAGGGAGGTTTTTTCTACTTACTGTATACTTCGCTGATGGCGAAGTGAATCTAGCTATGAGATTATTATTTAAGTTCTTATTTTGGCTATGCTATTACAGAAAAATGTTAGCCATCTCTTTTATAAGGTCTAAAGATTAAATTGTGCATCCTACAGCTTCCTTCATAATAGAATTAGTTTCCTACCTTGAAGAGAATAGAGAAATGAAAGAACAAGTTGTGCTTAGAATAGAGAAATGAGGGAGCAAGTCCTAGATCGCTTGCTGACAATAGCAATATCACATGAATACTTAGCAAACCGTTTCAACCATTAGATAACAACTTAAGAAAACATTTACCAGAAGGTCCAATGCCTTCTATAAATTTTAAGAATCATGTATTTGAAAACACCTCTTAAATATCTAACATGGTGTAGTTTGTTTAGCCAGTAAACTTAAGCACAACCATCTAAAATGTTTTTAGTTTCTTTCTACCAACAAGTCTAAAACATATGATACACAGATTCAGGTCCCACAAATTAAAATGTATCTTTGATTGATTTTAGCAGCTTAAATTTATGGACAATCTTATCTATAAGCCATTTAAAATAAAACTCTTAATAAAATTTCCCCATGTGGACATACAATATGTACACACATATAATATAGCATAATAGACCAATATAGCAATTTTAATAATAGCTTTTAAAATCTTTAACTCTTTTTGTAGATTGCCAATTGATTTGAATTGCTTTTTCTTTTTAGTAACCTCAGTTAACCATACTTTCTCTCAGTTGGTACTGTTAATACATTATTGGCTTCATCTGTTTACAGAGCCATCCCAAAGTACTGAATACAATAAAAGTGGCTGGAAAAAGTCCATAGGAACCTATAGGAGGACAGCTAAACACAGAACCAACAACGCTTTAGTTTTATGAGCAGCAGATCATATATAACTGTGGATGACAAAAGACTTTAAGTCGCCCTGTTTAAAATTATAAACTCATCAACCAACAAGAGGCACTTGCTTACTTCACAGTATTTTTGAAAGCACCTGTAGGATTTTACAAGTATTTAACCATTTAAGCCTCTGGGGCTTTCTCATTAAGATAACTATCATGTCTAGTAACACAAGATCACTAGACTTTTTAATTCTCAAACATTTGTATTAATAGCATTTTCCATTATAGAAACTTAAAGTCTGGTACCACATCACATCTTGACAGTCCTTCTAATATACTCCAAATAGACTGATTAGTTGGTGTCTCTATAAGATGAGAGACATAGGTCCTTCGATTTTTTCAGTTGGGCCCAAACTGGAAAAACCAAAGTCCAGGATTTACTGGAAATTTTAGAGACCAGATTGTTTGAAACTTTGATTTTTTGAATGCCTGTCAAGAATGCCAAGAAGGCTCAAAATCCAAAATATCTAGTTGAAATAAGATTTCTTAAAATCATGACATAACATAGACCAAATTTGATCATTGTTACAAGGTGATTATTCAAATTTTTGAAAAAAGCACATATTTAAATAACCCATAGCTCTTAATAAAAATTCAGCTGTTTTTGAACAATTAGAATTGAACAGACATCAAGAGAACATAATAGATTACTTTAACACATTGCTTTAACAGAGCATCAGAGTTTAATTCTATGTCAAAGAGAAATTGAGCTTCCTGTGATCTCTTGCTGTGAGGTTTCCTTCCTTTACCTTCTTTCATATTGGTGATCATGTTTCTGTGTGTAAGACATCTTTAAGCATCTTTTGCAGGGCAGGATGAGTGGCAACAAATTCTTTCAGTTTCTGTTTGCTATGAAAAGTCTTAATTTCACCTTCATTCACAAATGAGAGCTTTGCAGGATATAGTATTCTGGGCTGGCAGTTTTTCTCTCTTAGTACCTGGGCTATGTCTCGCCATTCCCTTCTAGCTTGTAGGGTTTCTGATGAGAAGTCTGCTGTGAGTCTAATTGGAGATCCTCTAAGAGTGATCTGACGTTTCTCTCTTGCACCTTTTAGGATCTTTTCTTTATGTTTCACTGTGGTGAGTTTGATTACAATGTGTCGTGGTGAGGATCTCTTTTGGTCATGTTTATTAGGGGTTCTATAAGCTTCCTGTACTAAGATGCCTCTGTCCTTCTCCAAACCTGGGAAATTTTCTCCTAGTATCTCACTGAAAATGCCTTCTAATCCTTTCTCCCTCTCCATGCCTTCAGGAACTCCTAGAACCCGAATGTTGGGTTTTTTAATAGTATCCTGTAGATTCCCGACAGTATTTTTTAGATTTCTAATTTCTTCTTCTTTTCTTTGGCTTGCCTGTTTCCTTTCCTGTTCTCTGTCTTCTAAGTCTGATATTCTCTCTTCTGCTTCACCCATTCTGTTTTTAAGGCTCTCTAATTTGTTTGTCATTTGATCTATTGAGTTCCTCATTTCATTATGATTTCTCGTCACTATCACAGGTTCTTGTTCTACTAGTTGTTTCATTTCATTTTGATTCCTCCTTAATATTTCACTTTCACGAGAGAGATTTTCTATCTTGTCCATGAAGGATTTCTGTAGTTCAAGAATTTGTTTTTGAGAACTTCTTAATGTTCTTATCAATTTTTTGAGATCCGCTTCTTGCATTTCTTCGATCTCATCATCTTCATCATCTTGAATTGGCGTGTGTTTTTCATTTGGGGGCGTCATAGTGTCTTCCTTGTTCTTGTTACCTCGGTTTTTGCGTTTGTTGTTTGGCATGTTGGAGATATTTGGTTTCTTCACTGTGGTGTTTTTTCTTGTTACACTATGGCTCTATATTAAGTGGACTGTCTGCTTTCGGTGGAGCCTTAGAGGTTTGAGATGAATGTGGCCTGAGAGCTGTGTTTGGTTCCTCAGGGTTGAGGGTGTGTCAAAGATGACACTCCCAGGTTAGGCGTGGTAAATCTCTCTCTTTCTTTCTTTCTTTCTTTCTTTCTTTCTTTCTTTCTTTCTTTCTTTCTTTCTTTCTTTCTCTCTTTCTCTCTTTCTCTCTTTCTCTTTCTTTCTTTCTTTCTTTTTTTAATTCCGCACAGCTGAGCAGAATTGGAGGTAGTTAGCAGGCGAATGATATACCCACAGGAGCCAGAGATTGGAAGCTTTTCCCAAGGACCATACAGGGAATCTCTGCTGCCCTCGGTGTGAGCTCCAATTCTCCTGCAGTCTCCCACTGGGTTGCTAAGTTAGATCCTAATCTCCTGTTATTTCACCCCTCCCCCCAGAGTCAGGTGTTTCTGCTAGGCTCAGGGCCGGTGCAGGCCTGAGGTCACCCTGCTTATGACGTTTGTCCAAAATGGCACCTGCTCTTTGTCTTGCTTGCTTTTGAGGGGTGAGCAGAGAGAGAGAAACTTGTGTCCGTATCGGTCACTTTTTTTTTCCTCTCTCTCTTCTAGTTAGCCTGTTGATCTTTTCCCCATGGAGTTACAAGCCTCGTTCCCTCTAGTCTCCTCTTTCCACTTGCCCACTGGTGTCTCGGGCTATTGAGGTTCGGCTCACCTCGCGTTCCAGCACTGGTGCGTTGAGTCTGCCGCTGGTGTCCCGAACTTGGGCTCCCACGCTCTCCACGCAGGTCCACTGTGAATCACTAGTCCCAGAAGAGTTTCCTCTGCTGTTTCTTCCCCTACTCTTCCTTGACCCTGCAGTATCTCCACTTTTATTAACCTGTGTCTTCCCGAACTATCAATGTGCTCCCTTCCTATTCTGCCATCTTGCCGCTCTCCCAAAACTTATCAATACTTAATAGGCCTTATTTTCTTGCTAATTGTGCAATCTTTTTCATGTCTCCTCAAGTTACTGGTCTGGTAGAATTTACAAATATGTGACTAAAAAACCTGCAAATATATGACTGCAAATCTACAAAAGAGTAAATGAACTTAAAAAAACTTGGTTTTAAATTGGAAATTGCATAGAAAACTAATCAATTTTTAAAAAATATCATGTAGGATCTCTGTCCTTAATGTGCTGTACATTGTAATTTAATGCTATAACTAGTACTCCAACAGTATTTTTCACTTTGTGTTGCTATGTGGGGGCAAACTGCTAAAATCTTTACTTAATGTGTACTAAACTGATCTTCTGTATATAAAGAGAATTGAAAATGTATCTTGATGTGAATGGAAGGGGAGAGGGAACGGGAAAGGGGAGGGTTCGGGTGGGAGGGAAGTTATGGGGGGGAGCCATTGTAATCCATAAGCTGTACTGTGGAAATTTATATTCATTAAATAAAAGTTAAAAAAAAGAGTAAATGAGCTGTACTAAAGTCCCCTAATGCTAGTTTCTTTATTTTATTTCCTTCCTCAAAGCCTGGCTTAATTTGCCAGTGTTGTCTAATTTTTTATTATCCTATATCATCTTCTAAAGAACAGCATGCTCTTCCTATTGTGCACATTGCCTCATTGTACTCATCAATTAAATCAAAGGAATTTAAGGATCAGAGGTCTCTAATTTAGAAGACAATTTAAGGGCAATGGAAATAGAGAATGATTAATTCTTATTTGCCTTTGCAGTTTAAATAATCTAAAAGTGATGACAGGTTATTTGTGACTCAACAGAACTTAGGATTTTTTACTAGGAAAATAACAGATTTAAAATGATGTTGGGAAAAAACGAAATCTTTTCAGAATAAAAGGTTATGTGCTGCCCTTTCATAATTAAACAAAATAGAATCTGAGATCTTATCTGATTGACTTTGGACAGTGAGAATCAAGAATTGTTTTTATTAATCTGATAATCACAATTAGTTTGCATGGCAGTCTAGTTGCTCAGAACAGAAAATGAATTTTATGTATATATATTTAATTATTTGAATAAAATACCCTTTTGCATTATAAAAGAGAGAAGGCATTTGTAAAACTGCTTACTAGTTGTTAACTGTGTATCAGAACTGAATTTTCTGTCTGAATGAATTACTCCTTAGTGAAGCATTATTCATAAAAGAGATTTTATTTATCCATAAGTCACTAAATTCCAATGTATTTGAACACTGGTTAATGACAAGTGCTTTAAAATGTAACAGGTATGCATAGGGTATCTGCTGTTGTCAGGAGCTCTTCAGGGTCTGCCATTTTTCCTTACTTGCAAGCTAGCAAATTAGTCTGCCACACAAGACCCCTGGGACTTTATTACAGCAAGAAGCATGAATTTTATGTTTGCATTGTTTGTGTTTCAGCACCCTCCCCCACCCTCTCCCAAACCCATGGGAGTTGTGAGACTTAATGCTAGTGGATGATGCACATACAATGGTTGTCACCTCTGAGGAACACTGAGCTTAGGAAACCCTTAATTTTATAGAGAAGCTGTTACCAAAATCTGTTCAACTTTGCTCTGTGGGGAGACGTGATCTTTACTGTGTTGGTCAGGAACAAGTCTCTCTGCATCTCAGAAGGAGACACTGCCTCTATCCTCCAAGATTTGCTCTGCAAACATTTTCAGAAAGATAGTTGAAAGATGTACAGAAATACCACAAAGAATTTTCTGTCAACATTATGCCCTCCTGACAGTAGATGCGGTGAGGGATAAGAGAAGGATTGAGATACATATGCTGTGCCTTTGTCTTTAGGAGAAGAAACAGTGCATGGGGAGAGCTTATTTGAGGAATCCCACACAGATGGAAATTCCAGTCACATCTGATATTAATAGCTATGTGATTTTGATAATATCTTTAGTTCTCTGAGCCTCAGTTTCTTCATCTGTAAAATAAACACAATGTTTTCTAGGATTTCTTTAGGTATGAAACGAAATAAATATGTGGGGCAATCATTGACACAATGGAAGTGTTGAGATGCTAATAGGAACAAGTATTTATTAAAAGCAGTAGCTCTCATATTTGTATATGTGTGTGTACATGTAATAATAGAGAAGAATATGTCACTGTTGAACATAGTTTGTTTCCATGGAGGAAATCTGTCATCATAATGTAGCATCAATATTAGACAAAAATGAATGTACATCTTTAAGAGAAGGCCAGTCTATAATTATGTGCCCTAAAATATTTGTTATTAAATTAATTTTCTCTCTTGTTCATTAGCAGTTAAATAGATGAAATAAAGTATTTTAAAATAATGATATGTCCACTACAAGAATCCTATAAAATGTTGGAGAGGGTCATGGATGGTGCAATGCACCGTTACATCTCATACCCATACATTTATCCTGGCCAATGGTAGCCACAATGATAAATTCCATACTAACAGACATAACATTGGCCTTGTTAGGACAGTTTCCTGTGTAAATAACAACATCCTATAAACCCTTCTGTATGGGGTCACTTTTATAATGATTCAATAACAACTTGAAGTAGGAAATGCAGAGTTTGCCAGGAGGTAGCAAGAAAATAGATAATCTATCATCATAATTCCTATGGAACAAATGTATCCACTATTGGTAAAACTCAGTTGCTGTGAAAACAGACGTCATGCTATTGGCACATAGAAGCTCATTGTCACAAGCAATTACAGCATGCTACGTTAAACTGCCCTGTACTGTGTTATGTTATAGGCTACCACGCTGTAATGTTATCTTTTAATAGCTGCTATAATGAAGTTAAATGTTATGTTTTAAATAAATGGGACATCAAATACTTATTCAGAACTTTAAATAGCAAGGCCAGTATTTTACTACTTAGAATAATACAGTTTAATCATTTAAGAATAAGACTTAGAAGTTGATTTGTGAAAAATAATTAATTTTAGAAAATCTAACTGCTAGTTTAGGAAAATGAGTCATCAGAAAATTGAGGTTAAAATGTCTGGTATTCTACTGGAGAGGTTTTGATTTGTAAATATCTTTGAAAATCGCTTAAAAGCTGTTGGGTTTCCAGATGGCGTCTGCCAATGAGCCTATGCTGAAATGTCCCTTTGTTTTGGGTTTTATGTGTTAGAACAAGTGCTGGCCAGCGCCGTGGCTCACTAGGCTAATCCTCCACAGGCAGTGCCGGCACCCGGGGTTCTGGTCCCAGTTGTTCCTCTTCCAGCCCAGCTCTCTGCTGTGGCCTGGGAGTGCAGTGGAGGATGGCCCAAGTGCTTGGGCCCTGCACCCGCATGGGAAACCAGGAGAAGGCACCTGGCTCCTGGCTTCGGATCAGCATGGTGTGCCAGCGCACCAGCCGTAGTGGCCATTTGGGGGGTGAACCAATGGAACGAAGACCTTTCTCTCTGTCAATATCTCTCTCACTGTCTAACTCTGCCTGTCAAAAAACAAACAAACAAACAAACAAACAAACAAAAAAACCAAGTGCTGTTCCTTTGAATCCTTCCTAGACTAGCTTTATTATGACCATACACACCACCACCTCCTCGAGAATATCTTAGTGCCAGATCTTGGGGTAGGTTCTTTCTGTCTTATCTATTTACAGTTTATTTATTTATAGTTAGATAATTGAGTTAGCTGATTTATTACCAAATGTTTCTGAGATATATGGGAAAAAAGTCTCCTCTACCTCCTTGTTTCTTTCTATCAAATTCCCATTGTTCACAACCCCAAAGAAGGAGTCACTGTAATTAGCTTCTTGTCATCTACTAGAGATATTCTATATGCAATGAAATGTAAAAGGTAGCTTTTTTTCAGTCTCACAATACAGTATACAAACATGAAACAATTTACACATTAGCATTTTAATTGACATTTTGATGAAACTGGGACTCCACAAAATTTCATAACTTGCTTAGTATCATATAATGTAAAATGAAGGTGAGAAGATTTAAAGAAAGAACTCATTTATCTAATTGCAAAATCCAGATGATGTTTCCCTTACAGAATATCAAAAATTTACTTGATCTTGAATGAAACTGAGGACAAGTAAGCTTTCTAAGGATATAAATGATGGGGATGTAGAATTAACACTCAGTCTTAGAATGATTTTTCTCATTTCTTTTCCATTACATCATGTGGTCTCTTGGGATGTTTAGTTTTCTGTTGATACATGAGAATTTCTTTCTATCCTGTTGTTCTATTTGAAGAAAAGTCAAACTTCTTCTAGAATTTTATTTCTTTCTGTGGGCTTTAAGATAGTGCTTTATCTGCATAGTTCAATTTTAGTTTATTTTAAAATTCATATAAAGTAAAATTCATACTTTGTGGTGTGCAGTTGTGTAGATTTTGAAGAACGCTCAAGAGTCCTGTATTTACACCACAGTCGTGTTATGGAACATGACACAGAGCTGCTCAACCCACCATGTTCCTTAGAGTCAGTGCTCCTTCCCCCAGCCCAACTCCTGACAGCCACTGACCTGCTTTCTATCTTTTCCAATATATCAAATAAGTGTCTATTTTAATTGGGCTTTTAATTAGCAAAATGCATTGAAATTCATTCAATTTTATTCCGTAAATCATTCCTTTTCTGTTGACAAGTAGTGCTCTGTTGTGGCAATATTTCCCAGTTACGTATCTATTTATCAGTTGTTTCAGTTTTTGGTGATTATGAATAAAAGTACTTAAATATTTCTATGCAGATATTTGTGAGAAAAGAAGCTTTGAATTCACATAGGAATTACTCAGAATAAGGGAGTATGTTACTCATAGGAGAAATAACCACGCTGTTTCCAGAAGTGGCTATACCACCTGATATTCCTATCAGCAGTATCTGAGACTTCCAGCTGCCCAGCATTCTCATTAGCATGTGGTATGCTGCTGCTGCTGCTACTTTTTTTTTTTAAATTAACCATTCTAATTGATGCATAGTGGTATCTCATTGTGTTTTTAATTTGCATTTCCCTAAAGACTAATGAGGTTGGGCATCTTTCCACATGCTTGCCTGCCACCTGCATATTCTCTTCAGTAAAATGCCCAAATAGTTGGACTATTTTTGTATCAAAGCATTTGTTTTCTCATTGTGGTGTTTTAAGAGTTCTTTATGTATTCTGGGTCAAACTTTTTGTCAGGTTTTTGAGGTTTAGATTTTGCTTCTTTGGTTTATTTTTTCATTTTATTGATAGTGTCTTTTAAACAGTAAAAACTTTTAATTGTGATATTCAATTTACCATTTTTTCTTTTATGAGCCATGCTTTGGTGTAATATCTAAGAAAAATGATCCATGTCAGGATTTTTGTCTTGTATTTTTATAGAAGTCTTATGTACTTTACATTTCTGTTTCTGATTCATTTGAGTTTATTATCATATATGGAGTTAAGTAGAAATGTAAATTTTTTTCATCTTTCTTTTCACACATGAATATTCAATTGTTCCAGCAATATCTGTACAAAAGACTATCTTTATTCATTGAATTGCCTTTGTATCTTTACCCAAAGTCTGTTGTCTGCGTATGAGTTGGGTATGTTTGTATACCATTTTGTTTCATTAATATATTTGTCTATTTTTTTTCTGGGTTGATTATTCTAGTTTTGTTATAAGACCTGATATCTGACATTGTTTTACTTTCAGAATACTTCTTTTTTTTTTGGAATTTTTTTTTTTTTTGACAGGCAGAGTGGACAGTGAGAGAGAGACAGAGAGAAAGGTCTTCCTTTTGCCATTGGTTCACCCTCCAATGGCCGCCGCGGCCGGCGCGTTGCGGCCAGCGCACCGCGTTGATCCGATGGCAGGAGCCAGGTGCTTCTCCTGATCTCCCATGGGGTGCAGGGCCCAAGCACTTGGGCCATCCTCCACTGCACTCCCTGGCCACAGCAGAGAGCTGGCCTGGAAGAGGGGCAACCGGGACAGGATCGGTGCCCCGACCGGGACTAGAACCCGGTGTGCCGGCGCCGCAAGGTGGAGGATTAGCCTAGTGAGCCACGGCGCCGGCCTTTTTTTGGAATTTTTTTGGCCATTCTGGAACTTTGAATTTATACATGCAGTTTATCCCTTTCCATAGGAGCACTGCTGGAATTATTACTGGGAGGTTTTGAATCTATGGATGTTCTTAGGGAGCATTGCCATCTTAATAATATTAAGTCTTCTTATCCATGGACATGAGTTGTCTTTCCATTTATTTATACTTAGGTTTTCTTTAAAGATATTTAGCATTTTTCATTTCCATTGTACATTCTTTTACATCTTTTTCAGATTTATCCTTATTGTTTCTTGTTTTTGATGTTAGAACAATTTTTTTAAATTTCAAGTTTTAAGATTCATTGCTGCTGGCGCCGCAGCTCACTAGGTTAATCCTCTGCCTGCGGCACCGGCACCCCAGGTTCTACTCCCGGTTGGGGTGCTGGTTCTGTCCCAGTTGCTCCTCTTCCAGTCCAGCTCTCTGCTATGGCCTGGGAGGGCAGTGGAGGATGGCCCAGGTGCTTGGGCCCTGCACCCACATGGGAGACCAGGAAGAAGCACCTGGCTCCTGGCTTCGGATCAACGCAGCACACCTGCCCTGCCGTAGCGGCCATTTGGGGGGTGAAACAACGGAAGGAAGACCTTTCTCTCTGCCTCTCTCTCTCTTACTGTCTAACTCTGCCTGTCCAAAAAAAATAAATAAATAAATAAAAAGATTCATTGCTAATACACAGAAACATAATTTTTCTATATTAAACTTGTATACTGCAGTCTTGCTGAATGTACTTATAACATTGGTTGCTTTTTTATATATTTCATAAAATTTCATCCACAGGCAATCTTATCTCTAAATAAAGACAGTTTGACATCTTCTTTTCCATTTTATCTCTGTATCTTATCATACTGGACTGGCTGAATCAGTCAGCACAATCCTGAACAAAGTGACAAGTGGAAAAATCCTTGCATTGTTCCCTATGTTAGAGGAAAAGCATTCGGTCTGTCAGATTTAAGACATGTTAGCAGTGGATCTTTGTAGCAGTTTGAGGAAGTTTCCCTGTATTTTTGGCTTGTTGAAGATTTTTTTTTTCATCAGGAATGGATATTTGATTCTTTTAAAAAAATTTTCTGTATCTATTGAGCTTAGCATATAATTTTCCTTTTTAATTTGTTAATATGGTGAATGACATAGATTCATTTGCAAATATTAAACTATTCTTACATGCCTGACATAATCCTAACTTGGTCATGCTGTGTTACCCTTTTTATAAATGGTTGCATTCGTTTTGCTAACATTCCGATAAGAATATTTGCATCTATGTTCATGGAGAATATTGGTCTATACATTTTTAAAAATGTTTTGGCTTTATATCAGGGTAATGCTGAAATGCATGCTCTATGAATAGCATAAGATGAGAAATATTCCTTGTTGTCTAATTATCTGGAAAAATTTGCATAAAATAAGTATCATTTATACATTAATGTTGAATTGTGTCTCCCAGTGAAGCCCTCTGGGCCTGAGGATTTTTACTGAAAGCATGTAAACTATAAATTCAACTTCTTTAATAGATGAAGAGCTACCCAGGTGAACCATTTCTTGAAGAAGCCTTGCTAGATTTTATGTCGCAAAGTGTTGTTCACCTAAGTCATCACATTCATTGTTAAATTGTTGATAATATTCCTCTGTAGAATCTTTATTGATATCACACCTCTCATTCCTGATATTAATAATTTGTGTTCTTTTTCTCTTTTCCTGATAATACTATAAAAATTCACATATAGTACAAATATCTTATAAAAATATATTCCCAGTTTCAGCTTCTTATTTTCTGTAGTTTTGCATCAGATATTTCACTTTCACATATTCCATAAACATATAATACATTACTATTATTTTTGTTTAAATAGTTTTCTTTTAGAGGTAGCAAAATGCAATCAAACAGCATTTGGGTTTTATATTTATTCATTTATTTGCATAGAACCACATATCTGTGTGGTATCACATTGCTTCTGCCTGAAAAATATTATTTAACAGAACAGTTTAATAGAACTGTATTCTCTCATTTTTTATTTCTTTGAAAATGTCTGCATTTTCTTGTACTTTTTTGAAAGATTTTTTGTTCTAGTTGTGGGATTCTGAGAAGGACTTTTCTTTTAGTTCTTTAAGGTGTCACCCCATTATTCTCTTTTCAAAGAGAAGGTAGCTCAAATTTTTGTTCCTGTCCATGTAATATGTTATATAAAGTGTTGTTTTTTGACTACCATCAAGAATTCTTTACCTGTGCTTTGGCGGTTTGAATATGATGTGTGTGTGTGTGTGTGTATTGTCATTTATCCTTTTAGGTGTTCTCTGAGATTCTTAGATATGTGGTTGGCTATATGTTATTAATGTTGCAAAATTTTTTTCATTATCTTTTTCAAGTATTTCTTCCACCTTTGCCTCTCCTTCAATTACTCTGCAATTCCAGTTATGTGCATGCTACATGGTTTGATATTATCCTGAAGCTCTTACAGGCTGTTTCAATTTTATTTTTTTTCACTTTTTACTCTTTTTGTTTGTGTAATTTCTTTGCTCCATCTTCAAACTCCTAGTTCTTCTCTCAGTTGTTGCTGACCTACAAGTGAGCTGATCATAGGTGTGCCTCATCCTTCCTACTGTGTTTCCTATTTCTAGTCTTTTCATTTGATTATTTTGGTTTTTTTTTTTAAAGATTTATTTATTTGAACGTCAGAGTTACACAGAGAGAGGATAGGCAGAGAGAGAAGTCTTCCATCCGCTGGTTCACTTTCCAATTGGCCACAATGGCCGAAGCTGCGCCCATCTGAAGCCAGGAGCCAAGAACTTCTTTCAGGTTTCCCACGAGGGTGCAGGGGCCCAAGGACTTGGGCCATCTTCTACTGCTTTCCCAGGCCACAGCAGAGAGCTGGATCAGAATTGGTGCAGCTGGGACTTGAACTGGCGCCCATAGGGGATGCTGGCACTGCAGGTGGCAGCTTTACCCCCTACGCCACAGCGCCAGCTCCCATTTAATTATTTCTTAGGACTTACAGCTCTATGTTGAAATTATCATTTTAATTTTTCCTGCTTTATATTTTTTCTTTTAAAATTTTTAAAATATAAATCATAGTTATTTTAATTTTCAATGTAATTGGACATATTTTCAATACTTGATTTCTGTTTAATGCCTTTGTATATGGCCGTGTACTAATTATTCTTGCTTTTTTTTAAATGTATTTATTTGACAGCTAGAGTTAGACAGTGAGAGAGAGACAGAGAGAGAGAGAGAGAGAAACGTCTTTCTTTCACTGGTTCACCCCTCAAATGGCAGCTACGGCCAGAGCTACGCTGATCTGAAGCCAGGAGCCAGGTGCTTCCCCCTGGTCTCCCACACGGGTGCAGGGCCCAAGCACTTGGGCCATCCTCCACTGCCCTCCCGGGCCACAGCAGAGAGCTGGACTGGAAGAGGAGCAACCGGGACAAAATCCGGCACCCATATGGGATGCTGACACCACATGCAAAGGATTAACCAAGTGAGCCATGGCGCCAGCCCCAATTATTCTTGTTTTTACATGTGCTTCTTCTTCGTCTTTTCTTTTAATGTGTTGTGTTGTTAAAGATTTATGTATTGGGGCTAGTATTGTGGAGTTGTGGTAAAGCCACCCCCTACAATGCTGGCTTCACATAAGGGAGCTGGTTCAAGTCCCGGCTGCTCCACATTCAATCCAGCTCCCTGATAAATGGCCTAGGAAAAGCAGTGGAAGATAGCCAACTGTTTGGGCCCCTACAGCCATGTGGGAGACCTGGAAGAGGCTCCTAGCTTTGGCTTTTCCCAGCCCTTGCCATTGTGTACATCTGGGGAGTAAGCCAGCAGATGGAAGATCTCTTTGTCTCTTCCTCTCTCTGTGTAGCTCTGATTTTTGAATGCATAAATAAATCTTTACAAAAATTTAAAAAAAAAGATTTATATGTTGTGTATGGTAGTAGAGACTAAAATGAATAGTTTTGTCCCTGGAAATGAGCATACCTTTTTTGTTGCTAAGTTTTTGATGTGAGGATTTGACTTACCTAGTCTGGAGTTGAGCTGAAGTCAGATTTTTGTTGTTGTTGTTGTTGATGATGTTGCAACGGGCACCTTGAAAGAACCATGAGCTTTAAAATCTTTTCAGGATATTTTATGTCTAGGATGGGGGATCATTTACCAGGTTTCTTAATGGTTGTTCCACCCTCACCTTTGTGTCTTCCCTGTCAGCTTTGCCTCAGATAGCTTCTCTCTCCTAGTCCTGTTCCAACAACATTCCATTGTGGCATGTGTGTCAATACTTGTTCTCTTGGCCCTGTGGGTGCGCAAGAAATGCTCTGTTGTTCTGATGAAGCTTTAGACTTGGGCAAGCACCATGCCCTGAGTCTCTGGAGCATGGCTTAATGTTTCTAATAAGTTCCTTTCCAGCTATCGTTCTAAGCCCAGCCTGTATTTCTGTCTTTCCTCCCAAGAGTAGAACGTTTTTCCTATTTTCTTCTCCAGATAGAAAGGGTTTTACCAGTGTTTGTCCTTCCTTCTAACCCCAAGATTTCTGTTCTTTGGGGGCCATGGGAAAGGTAAGGAAGGAGGACCTGGGCAGGGCTTTGTGTTCTTCCCACAGGGCTACTGTTTGCCTCCTGCAGAGCTGTACCATGAAGGCAGGCTCAATGGACTCACCCAGGTGTTTGTTGTTACATTAATGTTTTTGAACACATGGTGAAGTCCATGGAAAGGAAATTATTTGTGAACTCCAATATTTATTAAACTTCAATATTTATTCATTTATTTGAAAGTCAGATTTACAGAGAAAGGGAGAGACAGAGAAAGAGATCTTCCATCCACTGGTTTACTCCTCAGATGGCTGCAAAGGTCAGGCCAGGCCTGGGCCAGGCCAAAACAAGGAGCAAGCCGCTTCATCTGCTCTCCACATGAGTGTCAGGGGCCCAGACACTTGGTTCGTCTTCCACTGCTTTTCTCAGGCCAATAGCAAGGAGCTGGAGCTGGAGCTGGAGCTGAAGTGGAGCAGTTGGGACAAAAACCAGAGTCCATATGGAATTCCGACGCTGCAGTCAGTTTCTTTATCCACTATGCCACAATGCTGACCATGGTGGTTCACACTTCCTCCAGTCCATGATGACTTCTACCAATTTGCTAGCAATTCCAGCTGAATTCTTCAAAGCTGCCTCTGTCAGCATCTGTCCTTAGTGATAAAGTGCTCATGTTCTATGTTTTATCTCCATAGAATGTAGGCTAGTTGGTTACCTTGTGACCTCAACTCTCTGAAAAGGTACAATCTTTGAAGTGACTTTGGCTTTTGTCATTGTGAGGGGAAAGGGAGTGCCACTCTTTTCAGCTGGCTGCAATATGAGTAGGAGCATAAGTATGTCATGATTTTCAATTAAGTGTACGTGAAACAGAATTGTTACATGTTCAGTGAGACTTTATTACAACATCTCTTTCGGGGATGGCCACCTGATAGGATCCTCAGTTAATGATGCGTCTCAAGGCATCCAGATCAGTAAGGAATTTATTCTTCAAACATGGAGTAATTTCCTCTGAATTTTTTTCTGGAAACTTGTAGGAAATGAGAAGGTTTGAAGACAGTTTCCTTATTACTAAGCATAAATAGAAACATAAAATTCCATTTTCAATAAGATGTTTTTGTTCGGACAACATAGTCTTCCTGGATTGTGCTCTGGTTCATTGGCAGAAAATGGGAAATATCCATTTGAAGCTGAGAACATTTTTCTCATTCATTTCATGGCAGATCTATAAGCTATTTCCTCATTGTACCTAGAGTATCATGATCACCAATATAGAGAAACTAGCCATGATTTAATCCATTATTTCGCAGCAAAGAAGCTGTCTCAAGGATTTTAGAATTGCCTTTTCTGCACTGCAGGTGATTTAAGTGCTGAGCTAACTGAGTACCAATTTTCCAATTTTATACTTCAGACTGGGTTGATATTTTGGCTCCTGAATATCAAGTTACCTACTTAATTTAGAGTGTATATCTAATGACTATTTTATGTATGATGCAGTTTAGATTAAGAAAAATGTACTGGAACAACTAGTTATTGCATGTGATCATTTTTTCACCTGTCATTTTTTAGCTGATGTAGAAAGTACCAGATAACAAATCTGTTTTAAAATATATAATCAATGTGAGGAATTTTTTCCCTTTTCTTCTCCAAAGTGCTTTAAGCTAAGTGACTCAAATTGGGAGGAAAATACAGAGTGTATTATCTCCTTTCTATAGGGAGATACAGGGCTTCCATAAAATTCACCTGCCCTGAATTCTGATCTCTGTTCTAACACTCGTGTGTTGAGAAACTCATAAAAATCATTAGTCCTCCTTGATCTCCAGTTTTCTTTTCTCTATGCTGCAAATAATTGTCTCTTTGCAGCTTTTGAAAATTAAAATACCAAGTTAAGCCTTAAATTAGAAGTAACAAAGCCTTAACTAAATGCAAGCCAAGTAGTAGGCACTAAATAAATATTGGTTGACTAATTCATTAATGAAATACTAGGAAATAGAATATACCACATCATTAATGTATACTTTCTTCAGGCAGTTAGATAAACTACTAATATCAAAGTATAGTGATATTGGACAGCTTATGAATAATTTCCAATATTAATAAGCCTGTGGGCTCTTGCTGTGTATTTGGAGAAGAATTCTGAATACTGGCTCAAATAGACCAGACAACATGGTAAGTTATTAAGAATTTTATTCAGTGAGAGAAATGGGCAGGAGAGTGAAGGCATTATTTAGGGGGGAAAGAGAAGTCTAGAAGAGACTTCCAGGAGCAAGGCACGTGGAGGAAGCATGCAGGCAGGAAAGCAGAGAGCGGCTGGCCCAAAGGCCATGGACCTGCAGGGCAACAAGAGGACTAAGGCCAACAAGGGGAGGGCCCACCTTGTTCCAGGCCTTTTATTTACTCCCAAAGGGTGAGTGTTTACATAGTCTGATAGGCAGGTGGGCATACGTTTGGGGCAGGTAGGGACATAAGATCACATGGGGATGTGGTCTTCCTTCCAGCTCACAAACCTAATCGATTTTCTCCTATCTGCCTGCCTATATCAGTAGTAATTATTATAAAGCATATTAATGTTCATGTTTGTTTTTCCTTCTATATTGCTACTTGAGAGAGTTTAATTATTCCTTAAACATAATATAGGACCTGTAACTCTGATTACTGTAGCTGTAGTTGACCATTTTTGAATATCATATGCCAGCAATAAATTAAGCACTTTAGGTACATTCCTTATATAATCTCCCAACTATTCTGGTAGGTAGTTTAAAATTCCTGAGATATGCAGTTTTAGGAGAACCCCCCACATTCTTTCATGAGCTTTATCTTGAGTAAGTCATGGTAAAGTTCTGAGAAAATTCCCCTCCTCACTTTGGTTAGGGAGTGAATACATAATCATTGTGTTGTACATTTAGAGTGTTCTCTGTAACTGAAGTCTTCTCTGTAAGGGAAAAGACTTTACCATTCTTATTCCAGCTGGAGGAAAGGAATTTCCTCCATTCCAAATCCCTCTAGCTTTCCTCTATGGCCTAAGAGGAAAAAAATCACTAACAAAATGAGGGATTCAAGAAATAGATGGTAAACACCAGGGCCAAGGAAGAGACTAAGGGGCTAGAGGTAAATTACTAGCCCACTGGGGAAACATATGTAGAGCAGGAAAAGGGGATGATAACCCCCTCCTGCCCATCATAAAGGGTCATGGCCAAGACAGCTATACCAAGAGGCATAACAAGAGGAAGGCATAACAAGTTTATTTGATCATAGTTTACATCATATGAGAGCCTTCAGACTTAAGACACAAAGTCAGAGTGAAAAATCTATTTTTATCTTAAGCTCAATGAAGCACGGACAGCCATGTGGAAATAGGATTTACTGAAAAGGGTATAATCTAATGCAGAAGGCTAAGTGGGGAAACTTAGGAAGGCCTGCCTGTGCAGGTTCTTCTTGGCCTCTCTGTGCTGCACTCCTTCCTCCCAAGTATCAGGCAGGACCATTTCTGGAATGAAGGGTTTATGATCTTCTACGAGACAAGGTAGTTTAGAGAATTTCTTTATGGTCAGCTGCAAGACAAAAAGGCCAGGGAAGAGAAGAGTGCTATTTTTAGTTTTACAGCTTCTTTTGTGGAAAAGAATTCTAGTTTTTATGGCTTGCCTTTTGGGAGAAAGGGAAGCAGGAGACAGGATGACAGAAAGAGACAGGTGTACTCCCACAAGGCTGCTTCTGAGCCCTTCACTTTTGGGGTATTAATTTCTAATTCCCAACACACATGTGAAGATTATATCCTGGAGATGCAGCAGCATTAAAAGACTAAAATTTAATCAGATTGTAGAATGCTTGCCTCCTCTACATCTTACCATCACACTAAAAGGACTACAGTATGAAAATAATACATTACAGCTTAAAGAGATAAAGATGCAGACTTTCTCTGAGGAGAGACATCAAAAAGCAAGAAGAGACCAAAAAAGCACACAAGAAGAATTTGAAGCCTCTGGAAAAATTTAATCTGTCTGATATTCAATAGAAAATTACAAGGATGCCAAAAGGAAAGAAAAACACAATTTGAAAGACAAGACAGTCATCATTACTAGACTGGGTATGACAAGGATGTTAAAATTGTCAGGCAGTGCATTTAAAACAAGCATGAAGGATTGGATTAAGATGGTGGAGTAGGGAGGGAGCTTACTGCTCTAGTCTAGGAGAAAATAGTTTAAAAAAAAAGTGGAGAGTGCAGTCTCAGGGAAGAGTTAGGGAGAAAATGGCAGAGAAAACTCCACAGAAATTAGAGGGATACAGCAGACCTATGTGGAGGGTGTGAACATGCACAAATCAGGACCCCAGCAGCCAAGAGCCTCCATACCAGCTTTGGAGAGTGAGATGAAACAAGACTGTAGCAACCCAAGCCACTGGCGATAACTTGCAGGAAAAGCCTGGAGGGAATACAGCTTGGAGCCCTGTGGGGAATAGTGTACCTGCCAAACTAGAGGGGGGAAAAAAGGAAGGGCACATTTCTCTCTCTGATCACCCTGCAACAGTGCCCTGTAACAAGCTGATGGACAATGGGCACCATTTTGGACCTATGTACCAGCTGTGCCAGCTTGTGTCTGTACCCAGCAACCAGCTGAGTGGAGTCTCTTGAGTCTGGTAGGGAGAACTGACAGGCGGCTGGGTTCTCGTGACTTTGGGAGTTTTGTGTACCAGGACTGTGAAAACACTGAGGCTACTGGACTATGAAAACACTGAAGCTGTGTGGGAAGGCTCAGAGTGTGGCTGAGATTTTGGGCAGTCACTGTGGAAGGCTCCACATGCTGAGGGCACCCTGGTTTCTTGGTAAGGGACATTGCTGGGAAATCTGCTTATACTGAGGACATAACAGATCCTTTGTGTGATCCTTGTGGAAGCACGGATGAATATTATACCCCCTGGGGCTACCAGTCACTGGTGTCCTTTGAGGAGACAAATTGAGCTGAGTCTAAGCCTTTTGATTAAAAAAAAAGAGAGAGAGAGATTTACCATACCCAACCTGGGTGTCACCTTAGCATTCCCTTCACCCTGGAGCACTTAACAGAGCTCCCTGGCCACATTCACTACATGCCTCTAGGTATTCCCTGAAAACAGTCACTCTATTAATTGACACAGACCTGATACCATCAACCTGAGTTGCTAATTTCTGATATTCTCTCTTCTATCTCACTAATTCTGTTTTTAAGGCTCTCTAATGTGTTTGTCATTTGTTCTATTGAATTCTTCATTTCATTTTGATTTCTCTTCAATATCTCAATTTCATGCTCTATTAAATTCCTCATTTCATTTTGATTCCTCCTTAAGATGTCATTTTCAAGAGAATTTTCTGCCCTGTCCTGTATGAATTTCTGTAGTTTGTGCATTTTTTGATAACTTCTAAATGTTCTTGTCATAACTTTTTTGAAATCCATATCTTGCATTTCTTCCATCTCACCATCTTCAAAATCTTGTATTGGAGTGTCATGTTCATTTGGGAACATCATGATATCTTCCTTGTTCTTGTTTCCTTGGTTTCTGAGTTTGTTGTTTGGCATCGTGGAGATATTATTTGGTTTCTTCTTTGTTTTTTTCTCGTTGTGCTGGCTTTTCTCATTATACTATGACTCTAGATTAAATGGACTACCTGCTTTTGGTGAATCTCTAGAGGCTTGTGGTGGGTGTGGCCAGAGAGCTCTGTTCAGTTCTTCAAGGTTAAGGGTGTGCCGAAGGTGACATACCCAGGTTTGGCATGGTAAATCTTCTCTCTCTCTCTCTCTCTCTCTCTCTCTCTCTCTCTCTCTCTCTCTCTTTTATTCAGAAGGAAAGTAACTCTGATCAGCTGAGCTCCTCTCCTTGATGGCAATCAGTGCCTGAGTGCTAGCCCAAGTGTATATAATATTTGTCTGCTGTGTCCCAGGGACCACACAAAGGAACTGCGCAGTTCTCAGTGTAAGCTCAAATTGCCTTGCAATGTCTCTCACCATGTAGCCAAAGCTGCCTGAATTTGTAGGGTCTCCCACAGTGACTACTCAGCCACACTGTGAGTTCTCCTACACATCCTCAGGGTTTTTTTTTTTTTTTTCACAGTCCCGGTTCATAAGCTCCACACATTCACTAGGTTTTAGTTTCCTATTATTTCTCCCCATCAGAATCAGGTTTTTCTGCTTGGCTGAGGGCAGGCGCAGCCCTGAGCTGGCACAGCTGTTATGTACGTCCAAAATGATGCCTGCTCTATTGTCTCACTTGCCTTTGTAAGGTGAGTGGAAAGAGAGAATTGTGTGCATACCAGTCCCTTTTATTTATTTATTTTTTTCTCTCCTCTAGGTAGGCTGGTGTACTTTCCCCATGGGGCTTCAAGCCTCATTCCCTCTAGTCTCTTCCTGCCACTTTTCCACCAATGTCTCAGGCTACTGCAGTTTCACATCACCTCCCTTTCCAGCACTGGTGTGTAGACTTGGTAGCTGGGGTCCCGAGCTATGGGCGCCCATGCCCTCCATGTAGGTCCACTGTGTCCCACTAGTTCTGGGAGAGTTTCCACTGCAGTTTTTTCCCTAACTCTTCCCTGAGACTGCAGTATCTCCACTTTTATTAAGCAATCTTTTCCCAGACTATCAGTACACTCCCTCCCTATTCCACCATCTTCCTTTCCTCCAACAATCACTTTAAATAACATGCTGACCTCAGAATCAGCCCTTAAGGCATTCTGGTATGTCTAAAAAGCCCACAAGAACATTTCAAGCATGGACAGCCAAGACACTGTGGCAAAAAATTGTCATACATGAAGGACCTCAGTGGGTAAGACCACAGTGAAAAAAAGTAGTCATCAAAGAAGGAGGTACTTTTCTCTGAAGGAAGAAGAGAACTTCCACTTTCTTCTTGCTAATGAGCAATCAAGGGAGCAGCAGGCAATGGCTCAAGTGCTTAGATCCCTGCAACCCATTTGAGAGATACAAGTTGAATTCTGGGGTCCTGTTTCAGCCTGGTTGAGCCCTGGCTATTTTGGACATTAGGGGAGTCAACCAGCAGATTGAAGGTCTCTGTCTCTGTCTCTATTTCTCTTTCAAATAAACTACATATGAAATACATGGAATATGTTCCCTTTTATAGAGAAATAAAAATTAAAAACATTATAAAAACTCATAAAGGAGAAAATAAATAAATGAAATTTTTGAAAAGAATTCATGGAAATGGTAGGGACCATGAACATTGTAAATGAAAATTAAGAATGCCTTCTATGTGCACATTAGTACACTCACTGAACATGGCTGAGGGAATCATCTGTGATTTGAATGTAGAGTCATAGAAACTGCCCAAGCTTAAACACAGCGAGAAAAAGAATAAAAATAAAACAGAACATCCAATAATGTAGGGACAATGATGTATAATTGAAAAATCAGAGAAGAGAAAATAGAGCAGAAGAAACATATGAAGTAATAATGACTGAGAGATTTTCAAAATCTACAGATCCAAGAAGCTGGAACACCAAAGAGGAAAAGCACCAAACCAAACACACCAAGGCATGTCATTCAAACTGCAACAATCTAAAGGCAAAGGAATTATCTTCAAAAGAGGTAGGGGAAACACCTTACCTTACAGAGGAGCAAGGATAAGAAGTACCATGATTAGAAATCACGCAAGCAAGAACACAAATTGTGAAATATCTGTGTCGAAAGTAGAAGCCCACCAACCTACAATTTGACAGCGAACTTATCCTTCAGAGGTAAAGGAGAAATAAAGAGTTTAAAAGAGTTAAGTGTTAAAGTGATCATTTAAATAGGATCAAGTGTCCTTTTTAATAGATAGAATTAAAAAGGAGAGAATGTTTCAGCATGGGAAACAATCCACACAACAGATTCATAGAATGACAATTGTTTAAGTAACCTTTAAGTAACACTGCCCTCAGATGCAGCCCTTAAGGCTTCCTGGTCTGGCTGAAAAGCCCACAGGAGCATTTCAGGCATGGAAAACCAAGACCAAGACAATGTGGCCAAAAATGTTCTACATGAAGGATCTCTGTGAGCGAGACCCCAATGGAAAGAAGTGGGCATCAAAGAAGGCTGTATTTTTCTCTAAAGGGAGGAGAAAACTTCCATTTTGCTTATGACCTTGTCTAAATACTGATGGAGTTTGTGGATTTAGAAGGCTTCATTGCCTAGGCAACTCATGTCAAAGCTTCAGGTTATCACTGACGCCACACATAAGAGTGCTAATTGTTAAATTAACAACAAGAGTTACTGTGCAATAACTCTCCATGCAGCACCTCTGTCTTCAATGAGTTGTATTTTGAGAATTAACTGTAAAACTAGTTCTCAAACAGTTTTTTTTGTGTGTGTGTGTGCAAATTGTTGAAATCTTTACTTAGTTTAGAGTTGGTCTTCTGTGTACAAAGTTAATTGAAAATGAGTCTCAATAGAGAATGGGACTGGGAAGGGAAGAGGGAGAAGGAGGAGGGGAGGGAGGGCAGGTTTGATGGAAAGAATAACTATATTCTTAAAGTTGTACTTTTAAAATTTATATTCCTTAAAAATAATTAATTAATTATTTTTTTAAAAAAGACAAAAGGGGATGATCTGTGGTGTAGTATGGTAAACTTCCCCCCTCAGTGCCAGCATCCAACATAGGTGCCAGTTTCTGTCCTGGCTGCTCCTCTTCCAATCCAGCTCTCTGCTATGGCCTGGGAAAGCAGTAGAAGATGGCCCAAGTGCTTGGGCCCCTGCACCTGAATGGGAGATTTAGAGGAAGCTTCTGGCTCCTGACTTTGGATTGGCTCAGCTCTGGCTGTTTTGGCCATGTGGGTAGTGAACAAGCAGATGGGAAACCTTTCTGTCTCTCCCTCTCTCTGTCTGTAAATCTACCTCTCAAATAAATCAATAAAATATTTTTTTAAAAAAACAAACAAAAGCTAAGAGAACTTATCACCAGCAGACCTTTCCTACAAGAATGTTAAAAGGAGTTCTTCATGCAGATGGAAAATAATATGCCTCAGAAACACATATCTATACAAAGAAAGATGGAGCAACAGAGAAGGAACAAATATAGTCATTACTGTTTTTAACTTTTAATCTAATGCCAGCGCCGCAGCTCACTAGGTGCTGGCACTCTGGGTTCTAGTCCTAGTTGGGGCGCCAGTTCTGTCCCAGTTGCTCCTCTTCCAGTCCAGCTCTCTGCTGTGGCCCGGGAAGGCAGTGGAGGATGGACCAAGTGCTTGGACCCTGCACCCGCATGGGAGACCAGAAAGAAGTACCTGGCTCCTGGCTTCTGATTGGCACAGCTCCAGCCATAGTAGCCATTTGGGGAGTTAACCAATGGAAGGGAGACCTTTCTCTTTGTCTCTCTCTCTCTCTCTCTCTCTCTCTCTCTCGATCTCACTGTCTAACTCTGCCTGTCACACACACAAAAAAAAACAACTTTTAATCTAAAAAGTCACTTTTTGAAGCAATAATAGTAATAATGAGTGGTGATTATAGGATATAGACAACTGAAGTGAATGATAGCAGAGTCACAAGGTATTGGAGGGAAGAATTCGGAATATTCTATTATAAGGTACTTCTACAAAACATGAAACAGTATAATATTACTTCAAAGTGGACACAGAATAGTTATACTTGTTGAACATTATAGCTAATGGTGCATTAAGCCTGTGATTATAAATTAAATTGACATTATGTTATTTAAAAATTAAAGGGAAAAAATAAATAAGGAGATGGATTGAGGGAAGGAGAGAAGAAAGTATGGTTATTTTCTTGGCATTCTTTTTTTTTTTTTTTTGACAGGCAGAGTTAGACAGTGAGAGAGAGAGAGAGAGAGAGAGAGAGAGAAAGGTCTTCCTTTTCTGTTGGTTCACCCCCCAAATGGCCACTATGGCCAGCGCGCTGTGCCAATCCGAAGCCAGGAGCCAGGTGCTTCCTCCTGGTCTCCCATGGGGTTGCAGAGCCCAAGCGCTTGGGCCATCCTCCACTGTCTTCCTGGGCCACAGCAGAGAGCTGGACTGGAAGAGGAGCAACTGAGACAGAATCCGGCACCCCAAGCAGAACTAGAACCCGGGATGCCAGCGCTGCAGGTGGAGGATTAGCCAAGTGAGCTGCGGTGCTGGCATTTTCTTGGAATTCTATCTAAGAAATACATGAAATCTGTTCTCTTTATAAGAATAAAAATTATAATATATGTATTGTAAACTGCAAGTCAATGAGTAAGTTGTAAATTTTTAAATTTTAATTTTAATTAGTTTTCAACAGATTCAACTTGCTTTGTAGATGTGATTCTAAGAATATAATGATATTCCCTTTATACCTCCCTTTCTCCCTCTCTTTCTCTCTTATCCTCCTTCCTTCTCTTTCTTTTTTTATTTTTAGTTTTTGAGATACCATATTTTAAAATTACATTACAGTAAAAAGGCTTTATATGTTACCAAATAAGAAATTTAACAAGCAAAAATCAGAAAGACCCTTGTTTGGTGGAAATATAGAAGCAGCTATAAACTTTAATTGAATGGAAAAATGACCATATCACCCATATACAATAAATTTGAAAGTAATGACAAATTATTAAAATTATAGTAGTATAACATTCTTAAACATTGGTTTCACAAAGATAGTAAAGAAAGTTTTACAAAACTCTATTTGCAGCAATATTGATATATACAGACATTTTTTTTTAAATTTTAGCTCTCACATACAAGGTACAACATGCAATATTTGCTTTTCTGGGTGTGGCTTATTTCAATCAACATGATGTCCTACAGTTGCACCCATTTTGCTGCAAATGGTAGAATTTCATTCTTTCTTTTATAGCTGAATGATATTCCATTGTGTATATATACCACCTGTTCTTTATACATTTATCTAATGATAAACACTTTGTTGATTCCAAATTTTGGCTATTGTGAATAGTGCTGCAATAAAGATAGTGGTGTTGCTATCTCTTTGATACATTGTATTCAAGTCTTTTGGGTATACAACATAGTGGCAAGTATATTTCTAGTTTTTAGGAAATATCCACACTGTTTTCCACAGTTGCTACACTAATTTATATTCCCACAAACAGGGTACAGGTGTTCCCCTTTGTCTACATCCTCATCAGCATTTGTTAGTTTCTGTGTTTTGGATTTTAGCCATTCTGACATGAGTGAGGTAATATCTCATTGTGATTTTAATTTGCATTTCCCTTATGGCTAGTTATATTGAATATTTTTTCATATATTTGTTGGCCATTTGTATTTTTTCTTTTGAGAAATGTCTATTGAAGTCCTTTGTCCATTTCTCAACTGGATTGGTTGCTTTATTGTTGAGTTTTTAAGGTGCTGGGATATTAATCATTTGTCAGGTGGTTTGCAAATATTTTCCCCATTATGTTGAATATCTCTTCACTCTTTTGATCTTTTCCTTCGCTTTGCAAAACATCTGAGTTTGATATGGTCCCATTTATTTAGTTTAGTTTTTTTTTTTTTTTTTTTTTGCCTGTGTTTTGGGGGTCTTATTCAAGAAATTGTTCCCGACACCAATGTATTGGCGTGTTTCCCCTATGATTTCTTCCAGCAACTTCATAGTCTCAGGTCTTAAATTTAGGTCTTTGATCCATCTTGTGTAGATTTTTGTATATTTTGAGAAATATGGATCTAATTTAATTCTTCTACATATATAAATAGTTTTGCCAACTCCATTCATTGAAGAGGTTATCCTTACTCCACGGAGCAATTTTGTCAAAAATCAGTTGGCTGTATATATGTGGAATAATTTCTGGGCTCTGTATTCTTTTTCTTTGATCTATGTATTGGTTTTTATGCCAGTATCATGCTGATTTAATTATTATAGCTTTGTAGTATGCTTAGAAGTCAGGTATTATTATGCCTCCAGCTTGATTTTCTTGCTCAGGATTTCTTTGGCTATTCTGGTCTTCTGTGATTCCAAATGAATTTTAGGATTGCTTTTTCTAGTTCTACAAAAAATGTTATTGGTGTTTTATTGGGATTGCATTAACTCTTTTAAAAGAAATATATTTAATAATCTGAGAGAGAAGATGCAACAGGATCATATGAACTGTTTAACTGAAAGCAGAGAAGACAGGAAAAAGAGAGGGGGACAATTGACAAACAGTAAACAGTAACAAGCCTGGTAAATATTAAAACAACTATATCAAAAACAACTTTAAATGTGCATGATCTAAATATACGAACAAAAAGACATTATCAGGATTTTTAAAAACGAAAGAAAAAGACCAAACTCTATGTTGTCTATAAAAATTCAGTATAATGAAGTTTCAGAGAGATAAAAGTAAAGTGATAGAGAAAGATATTCTATGATTACATTAATCAAAGGAATGCTTGAGTGGTTATTTTAATTCTAAATTCAGCAGACCTCAGAACAAGGAATATCATTATAGATAAAGAGAGTCATTAAACAATGATAAAGGTTCATTATGACTAATGATAATAATTCTCCAAGAAGATAAAACAATTATAAATGTATCTGAATCTAGCAATAGAGCATCAAAAGAACAATAAGAAAAAACTGATTAATTGGTAGGAGAAACAGACCAATCCACTTTTATAGTTGAAGAACTTAATACCTCTCTGCAGTCATTGATAGACCAACCAGGCAGAAGGCAAGTAAGGATATAGATGACATGACTATCACTGTCCATAAGCTTGATACAGTTGACACGATAGGATAGTCCACCTATTAATAATCAAATATAAATCCTTCTTAAGCTAACATGGAGCATTCATTGGCACACAACTGATCCTGAGGCATAAAATATACAATATGCACTGTAAAATTTTAAAAGAATAGAAATTTCTGAAATATGTTCTCAGACCACAAAACAATTAAAGATCACAAGGAACATAAAGAAATGTGAAAAATCCCCAAACTCTGGAAACCAGAAAAAGGAAAAAACACTTCCAAGAACACATAGGTCAGAGAAATCTTAAAAGAAATTTTAAACTAAATGTTAGTGAAAACACAACTTATAGAAATTTGTGAAATGCCAAAAAACAGTGTGTAGAGGGAAATTTATAGCTTTACATAGATTTAAGCAGTCTTCAAAAACTTCACAAAACATATCATGGAAAAACCACGCAAAGAATTAACAATTTTTGCACTAAAACAAGATTATCCTTTAATTCTATTTTCCCACAAACTTGCTGAAGTACCCTCATATCTTAAAAGAGAGATCTTAGGTCATTTTATTTATTTAATAGAGAAAGAAGAGAAATTTAGGCTAAGTGAGCAGAATCAAAAGAATAATAAAAATCAGGACAGAAATCAATGAAATAAAAATCAATGACAAAACATTAAACCAAATGATATTTCTACATAAAAATCAATAAATTTGATAAAGCTTAAGCCATACTAACCAAGAAAAAAAAAGACACATGGTATCAATACAAGAAACAAAACTTACAGTATCTCTGTAGAGTTCATTGACATTGAAAGGATAAAAAAAGGAACTAATTGCTATGGTTTGAATATGGTTTGTCCCCTTGAACTCATGTAGTAGTCTAATCTCTAAAGTTACATGTTAATGATATTAAGAGGATGGGAACTTAGTGCAATTAATGGATTTTAGAGGGAGGTCTTTTGGAAAGAGATTGGTTGTAGATTAGATCACTTATATGAAGCTGGCGTGATTGAATTTTGGTGGCTTTATACAAAAGGCAAAGACCAGACACACAGGTATACCTGAATTCTTGTTATGATGTAATGTATTCAAGGATGGGCCCTCACCAGAGCCTGCATCATGCTATTTGGATATTGAACCTTTAAAACAGGTGAATAGCCCTGTTTTCTTTACAGTCTTCCTTGAGTATTTCATTATAATAACAAGAAACAAACTAATATGCTATGAAAAGCTATTGGAATATAATTTGATAGCATAGATCAAATCAACCAATTCCTTGAAAGATGTAAACAAACCCTCATAAGGGAAATAAGACATCAACTGAATCAATGATAGCTTTTATTTTACAGTCACCATACCAAGATAATTTCACTGTTGAAAGCTCCCAAGAATTATCAGTGAAAGCAGAGAGAATACTTCCTAACTAATTCTTGAAGCCAGAGTTCCATTAGTACAAAAATCAGATGAAAATATTACAAAAGAGGAAAAAGTATATGCAAATATCCTTCATGAATATAGATGTAAAAATCTTCAACAAAAATTAGAAAATCAAACCCAACAACATATAAAAAGAATTATACACTTAACCAAGTAAGTTTAAATAAACTTATATATATGGAAGGCTAGCTCAACTTTCAAAAATCAAAGAGTAAATCTCTGTATCGACAGATTAAGGACAAAGAACTATATGGTAATATCAGTAGAAGCTAAAGAAGTATTTGACAAAATCTAATACTGATTTATGATAAAAGCTCTGATCAACTTGATCTATAAATTAAATGCAGTTGTGATAAAAGTTCCAGCACAGTATTCCAAAAAAACTGACAAACTAACTCTAAAATGTATACTTCAATGCAAAAGGCAATAGTTGACATAACATTGAATAATAACAAATTTATAATACCTACACTTCTGTAAGTGTAGGCTGAATTTAGTTCCTCCCTTCCAAAAATAAATTTTAAAAAGGTGGGGGGGAGAGTGTATAGTGGAGAAACCTGACAAACACTGTCTTAGATAATTAAGATTAACATCAGCAGTGTTAAGTCATGTTGACCGTGTGCACTCTTGATAAAAGTGATCAGTATGTCATTTTTCCTCTGTGATCTTCCTTCTCCAAACCCCTTTAACTTCAGTCTAATCATGAGAAAAACATCAGAACAATTCAAGTTGAAAGACATTTTACAAAATACTTTTCAGTACTTCTCAAAACTGTCAGTCATTAAAACAAGGAAAGTCTGAGAAACTGTCATAGTCAAGAGAAGCCTGTGGAGAGTTGTGATGACCAAATGTAATGAAACAAATGCTGGTGAGGATGTTGTGAAAGAGGAACTCTTATACTCCTTTTTAAAAAATTATTTTATTTTTGAAAGGCAGAGAGTTACAGAGAGAGCAGAAGCTAGGAGAGATAGATCCTCCATCCAAATGCTGCAACCTGGGGGTGTGGGGCAGGGAGAGGAGGGGGCTAGGGCTTGGCCTGAAGCCAGGAGCCAGGAGGCAGGAGCTTCTTCCATGTGGGCCCAGGGGCTGAAGCACTTGGGCCATCCTCTGCTGCTTTCCCAGGGACATCATCAGGGAGTTGGATTGAAAGTGAAGAAGCCAGGACTTGAACTAGCTGCAGGCAGTGACCAGCCCCTCTTATATACTCTTAGTAGGTTGTGACAGATGCCCTACCACAATAAACTTTGCTACCTTGCTGAAAAAAAAAAAAAAACAACAAAAAACAAAAAACAAAGACAAAGCAAAACTAGAAATAGAACTGTCATATGATCTAGTAATCTCACTACTGGATACATACACAAAAGATATGAACCCACTATAACAAAGAGATATCTGCTCTGTTAGGTTTATAGCAGAACTGTTCACAATATCCAAAATGTGGAATCAACCAAGGTGTCCATCATCAGATGAATGAATAAGGAAAATGTGGTATATATGTATACACCATGAAATATTATTCTGCTATAAAACAATGAAATTCTGCCAGTTGCTGCAAAATGGATTGAGCTGAGCTAGAAGACATCATATTGAGTGAAGCAAGCCAGAGAGAGAAAGACAAATTTCACATGTTCTCTGTTATGCATGGGAACTGAAATTAAAAACAAAAACAAAAACAAAACAATGTTACAGTTAGCATAGAATGTTGATTATTAGAGGCTGGGAAAGATGGTGGGGATAAAATGTGTTAGGATTACAAAACTGAGGAACCTTGGTGGGCTTTATGAATTGTGACAATTATACTACTATGAGGTATTAACAGGGGAAATGAGGTAGGGGTATATGGGAACTCTGTATTACTACATCACCATTTTTGTTTTGTAAATGTAAATTTTTTTCCGAAATAAAATGTTAAAAACTGTAAAAAAATAAGTGTAACCTAGCATCTTGATCAGATCCTAGAACCAGAAAAGGTGGTTAGTTAAAAATTGAGAAAATGTGAATTATAGACTATAATTAAAAATGATGTTTCAGTATTGGTTGGTTCATTGTAACAAATACACTATACTAATTAAGATATAACCAATAGAAGGAACTGGGTGTGGAAGCAGTAAAGGATGCTGGGATGGGAGCTGGTTTTGAACAGGAGTATGGCTGTATCATCCTCTAAATCAAGAGGGAAATACGTATGAACAGAAGTTTGTTTTTAACTTGAGGGAGGCATTCGGGTCATTCCAGCCTGACTAGACTGATCATTACTGCTTTCTTTGTAAAATAGTTCATGTCATTTGATGCCAAAGAATGCAGAAATGTTGTGTAAGGTACTCAAGTAAAGTGATAAAATTTTGGAAAAGACATTAAGAGAATTTTTCAGAAAGAAATTTGACAGAGAGAACAAAGATTTGAGTGCATCACTAAAATAATATTCAAATCTGTCGTGGCATTGACTCAGTACTACATGTTTTCTAGAGCAGCTAGGTAGATGAACATGGGTGCAGAGCAGGTGTTCGCAGGAGTGACCTCTGTCCGGGAATTTGTTTATTAGTCAGCTTTTTGTTACTGCTAAATAATTCCCGAGAAAGCGTATCCTTATGATGAAAAGAAGCTTATTATGAGCTATGGTTCTGGAGGTTCAAGTCCAAAATTGGTAGCCCTGTTGGATGATATCTGCTGAGGCTAGAGAATGGTAATGGTGAAGATTGGTTATTTTAGCAAGCCAGAAAATGGAATGGCTGGCTCCAACTTAGGCTTTTATAAAAAACCCTGTGCTAGAACTATACCTACTGATAGTATGCCTGCAATGACATGAGGATCTCCTGCTAGGTCTACCTCTGAAACATGATATTGGATTAAGTTATGTCTACTTTTTGCCATTAACTCATGATTTGTCATTTACAGTCCTTAATGAGTGGAGACCAAAATAATTGTTCAAATGACAGCAGGTAAAGAGGTTGCAATTGCTTGTGGGAGAATTTTTGGGGAAATCAGCCGTGGTACCTGAAATGTAGAAAAACACCATTCAGTTGATTAGGTAAAGGGATCAGAAGGATTTGGATAAAAAGATCACACCATTGCTACAATCTCCTAGGATGGTGCACGAGTAGGCTAGTGTTAACGACAATTGACATGGTTTGAGTCTATAGATTCCGTATTAGAGTTTGTTCATCTTTCTCCAAAATCTGTAACCTAAATTCTCTACTTCTATCATACTTTAATATATACTTGGCTACACTTTTAGGTGATGTACTTGCATTCTAATTTTTCTAGGGATGCAGTAGGATTTTAAGCTATGATAAAAGTCCTGATTTTGTAGGGATTTCATCCTAAAGAAGATAATGAAAAATGCTGCATGATAATTTTCCTACATATTATACTTTGACAGAATCATTAGTCCTGGAGCAAAGGTGCACATTCAGCTGGCTCATGTAGAATTTATTCAAAATCTGAGAAATTTAAAATTCATTATTTCTATACATAGCCTAAGTATAATTAAAGGCAATTATAGACATGAAAAGATTTTCAAAAACTATTAGCTTAAATTGTTTTATTCCTTACAAATTGGATTGGATCCGGATTGCTACAGTTGTAAAAAACTCAGTAACGAGAAATATAATATTTGGCTTTAAGATAGAGTGCTTGGTAGTGGTCATTTGGTTGAGTGCCTGTGTCCCATATCATACTTGGGTTTAATTTCTAGCTCTGGCTCCTAACTCTAGATTCCTGCTAATGCAGACCCTGGGAGATAGTGGTGATGGTTCAAGTAACTGGGCTTTTGCTATCACATGGGAAATGTAGACTGAGTTCCCAGCTCTAAGCTTTAGTTCAACCCAGGCTCAACCCCAGTCATTGTAGGCATCTGGGGAGTGAGTCAGTGGATGAGATATTCATTCCTCCCCCCCTCCTCTTCTTCTCTCCCCCCACCCCACCCCCGCCTTTTCTCTGGATGAGTCCCTTCTAAAAGACTGGTTCTGCTCACACTTCCTGCACCAGAGCTAACATACTAGAAAGCATAGCTTTCAACCTCCTTCATGAATAGCAGCTTCAATTTGAAAGTTCTCCAGCTTTATATCAGAAATGTCATCACTCTTTCACCTTTCTTCTTCAGGACTTTAATCTTTCAAGTAAATAAGCAAACTGGTTCTAATATTGAAGCTTGTGACATTTGGCGGCTCACTCATCTCTAGGCTGAATTGCTTCCTTACCCTCTGTGCCTTAGCCTGGCTATTGCTATCACACCAAGGGATCTTATTCTTGAGTCCATATGTGTTAACCTCTGGGTAAATTCTTTATAAACTGCTTAATCAGCTGCCTTTTGGCAAGTACAAATAAATTTCAGATCACGTATCTGGAGTAGTCACTTGCTATTTTTCAGTAGAAACCAATTGGGTTTTCTATAAATGATCATTTTGAATGGGTCCGTACACTTCCTTTTTAACACCCATTTTAATTTTTTTTGTATTATATGTGTTAATAGTATTTCTAGACTGGTATATACATTTCTTTCTGTTGATGACTTGATAGTAGTCTGAAAATTATGCTTTTGGTGAGGTCAGTCAGAAAACAATGCCTCCTGATTTCTAGCTTCCTAGAAAACTTGTGGTAATTGAATTCCTTGGAAAGTCTTTAGCCTCTCCTCCACTTTGCAAGTTGCTGTGACATTTGACAGGAAAGTAGTGGCACAATTTCATAGGATGGAAAGGGAGGAGCCACTCTGGCAAGGTAAGAGAGGAGGGAAGCTTGGGTAAACCCTTTCCTTAATGGAGTTTTGCTACAGTATCTTTATCACCTATGGTTCTTAGATGCTCAGTAAAATCATTTGCTCCAGTTTTCTGAAAATATCAGAGAGCTTTAGACTCTCAGAAATTTGATAGAGGCATTAAATATTTGATCAGATCAATTCTTATATGATTCCTCTCTTTCTAGCAGTCTATGGACATGCTGGGTGTCAATGTGGGAGGGATTAAAGGAGGAAAGGATTTATTAAGCAGTAAATTGGCAGGCCTGCTCCTTTACACCTATGTACTGAAGATTAGTATCATGTTGGGGATAAGGATGGGAGAGTCAAGGGCTCTGGTAGAATTTTGGAAGAATTTTCAAAAATTCCTTGTAAACTTTTATGTATAATTCTATTTTTTTGGATGAGGTCAACCTGACATGCTCAGAAACATAAAAGCATTATGATAGCGTAGCATTTTTACCTTTTATTCCAATAATGCTGAATATTGTCTTGGACTGAGCAACATCTTAAGCAGCTTCTCTTATGTCAAAAGATGTATATGGCTGCCTTAAGTCAGCCTCCGTTTGATGCTGATTTAACAATAGGACAAAGCTGCAATGTTAGTCGTTGTGATATGAAAGAATCCTAAATAATTCATTGTGATGTGATGGCTTTAATTTCTTTTATGTTGCTCGCAGTGGTTGAGAGAATGTAGTCAGCTATCCGGGCCTGCAGTAAAGCAATCATCTTCATCTCAAATGATTACAAGTCGTGATTTAAATATATATGTATGCATCTAGAAATCATTTGCAAAATTCAGATTCCATGCCCTCTTTTCCCTGGCAGGTTTACCAGCCATTCTCATATCCTTTTTATTTCCTCCTTTTATTTTCCCCCTTGATAATAAAGAGAAAAAAAAGGATAGACTTTTAACCTTTTAGGAATTGAATTTGTAGAGATTTTGCATACATTACTAGAAAATCTACAAGATAAACTATAGACCTTGCTATCTGAGGAAGGCCCCAGATTTTTGAATCTTCTTTCCTGATTTCCTTTAGGCTCATCCAAATTTCTCTGACATGTGGGTACAGGAACTTATAGTGCTTTTGGTTATCCTAACTAATGACCGACTGGAGATATTGATTGATGTTTCTCTGTTTTGCATATTGGATGTTTTTCTTCCCCTCCAATCTCTTTGTTCGGTTTAAACTGCATTTTAGCTTTTCCACCTCCAGCTAATGGAGATCCTCCTGGAATGCAGGCCGAGGACAAGGAGGCTGGAACAGTGCCAGCAGACGCATTAGGTTTCTTCTCCCACCCCAAACCATTGTCTGAATTTTTTTTAAATGAGTATTTTGAAATTTGAACTCAGTTTAAAAAATAGAGGCAAGTTAGCTCTAGGGCATCAAGAGTTTACATCTTAGTTTTTCACATCTGTCCTTTTCATGGGAGCATTTACAGTTGGAGAAGTGATGTGATGATGCTGTCACTGTGGAGAGGGTTCTCTCTTAGACATGATCAAAATCAGGTTTCTTTCAGGTTCTGCACTGCATTTGCATATGATTCTTGGGAAGAAAACAAAAATAGTTTAATAATATAAATTTTTGCTTTCATTTTGATTTTTAAAACTTGTATTAATATAAAGAGAACAGGTTTCATGTATTTCCTAGGTACAGTTCTGATAATCATACTTCCTTCCCTCCCTCTCTCCCTTCCTCAATTCCCATCCTTCCTTCCTTTCTTTTTTAATTATTTAAAAGCATAATTTCAGTCCACTTATTATCATAGGCTTACTGTACCACTAACCATCATATTCAACAGTCCACAGGAATATAAACCAGGGCTAAAAGCAACAGTCAAATCACAAGACGTTCATTTCATTCTTATACATTTTTTGTATTCTGTATTAAATACTACATATTATGTTTGTCTTTTTGGGACTGACTTATTTCACTAAGTATAATGATTTCCAGTTGTATCCATTAATAATAGAATCTATAGAAAGTTTATTTAAAAGACCTCAGAGTAGACTGCTGTGATTTTGGCCTAATCATATACACCAACAATAGATTAGATATCCTTCAGTTACCCAAGTAGGTTTCCTCTATGTTGTCTTGTGAAATAAATGACACAAGCCCATAAGTTGTTAGCTATTACCTCTATTCTTTATTATCTGAATTATTATTTTACTCCTAATTATGATGTAGCTCATAATTGGGAATTAGAAATTTCAATATATAACAGTTTTCTTCTGGCTATTATTATCTTGGACTTCAACACATGGCAAGTTTTCCTAGGTGAGGAAAAATGGACAATGTACCTCTTCTTCGTGCAGAAGACACACCAGGAAGGGGACATTTAATTTAGTGGTTCAATTAGATCTGTTATGGCAGCTATACTTGTGACCCTTGGGAGCCTGACCCTTGGAGAAGATCTCCTCCTCCAATTGCATGTGCCCTGCTGTTTTCTGTAGCGCTGACTAGCAGTTTTCAACTGCTGGAGAAAGAAATGCCAAAATGTGCTATGACCCTTGTCAATGATCAGGAAAGATGTCAAAATTATGCTAAGCTTTCATTCCAATTTGAGCACTTGTTTGTGTTTTCCAATCAATTTCAATGCAGCATAAATGTGCACTTTTAATTTTATTTAAATAATTTTATTTAAATAATCTGTGGTGAAGATTCATAGCGTGGAGTATGTGTTTCAAGATCACAAAACCTAAACCTAAACCTTAAATTCAGATCTGAACAAGGCAAGCCACTTGAAAACCACAGATTCTCTGATAATTGTTTTAAAAACCTTAGAGCCAGTTTAGAAAGAGCTTAATTGGCCTTGGTCACCTGGTACCTCCAAGGGAAGAATGTTTTACTTCTATCATTACCTTCGTAGAAATTCTAATGCTTCTCCAGTGGATTTGCTTGTTTTATTTATGGCCCTCTTCTCTTAGGCCACATCTACCACAATGAAAGTCTAGTTATGATTTAAGGCCTCTAAATTATTCAAGAGAATCTTATTCTACCTGCTATCTTGTAAGAAAATGAATAGATCTCCATAGCAAGTTGTATACTGGTTAAATGACACCCTCAGGTGTCAATGTGACTCATTTTGAGATGTTGGAGATAGGTCTAGGAGTAGCACATAGAAGGATTAGATTGGCAGAGCCTCAATACTTGGAATGTGGTTCCCCCACCAAACTTCTTTTGTCTTTCTTGGCTAGCTACCTCCTGTTGAGGAGGCTCACTCTGAATGAATAGCTCTGGAAGACTTTCTCAACTCATGTTATCACCAGCTTAGTGCCTAGTTTACAGTGCTCTTGCCTACTGGCTGGGACCTCAGGGCACTCCAACTGGCTGTATCTCTCCAACAAAGCTGCTTCTGAAAGCCTTCCCTTTCTGACTGCACTGGGATCACCTGTATCTCTGGGCCTGCAGAATAGTTTCTGTACAACATACAATCAGCTCTCTCTAGCCAGAGATTATAAACTGGCTCTCAGACCTGCAAATACATTTTTGTTTGATTCCTAGAATATTTAAAATGCTGGAGTTATTTTACAATATTTAAAAGTGACAAAGTTTACATAAAAAATCTAGACCCATTTTCTTTTCCTTGAAAAAATGAAAATCCTTGCTTGATCAGAAGTATGGCATGGTTCTTAGACAACTACGGTATTTTGGTGGTGGTTAGCAATTTCTTCCTTTAAGCAGGATGTACTCTCTCTCCCCAATCTGCCATAGATGCCACATTCCTCAAGGTGACTTCTGCACTGACTCTACTTGAGTTAGTATTTTTTTTAAGATTCATTTATTTGAAAGGCAGATAAATAATAAATAAATAGATATCTTCCATGCTGGTTCACTCTCCAAATGACCACAGGGCTGAAGCCAAGGAGCCAGGAGCTCTATCTGGGTCCTTGATGTGGATGAAACGGGCCAAAGTACTGGATTCATCATTTGCTTCTTTCTCAAAGGCATTATCAAGAAGTTGGATGACAAGCAAAACAGCTAGGATTCAAACCAGATCTCTGATATGGGATGCCAGCACTGTAAGTTGTGATATAAGCCACCACGCCACAATGTCAGCCACAGTGTGTTAGTATTTTTGATTTCTTTTTTTCTTTTTTCTTTTTGTTTTGACAGGCAGAGTGGATAGTGAGAGAGAGAGACAGAGAGAAAGGTCTTCCTTTTTGACGTTGGTTCACCCTCCAATGGCCGCTGCGGCCGGCGCATCGTGCTGATCCGAAGCCAGGAGTCAGGTGCTTCTCCCGCTCTCCCATGCGGGTGCAGGGCTCAAGGACTTGGGCCATCCTCCACTGCCTTCACGGGCCATAGCAGAGAGCTGGCCTGGAAGAGGGGCAACCGGGATAGAATCCGGCACCCCAACCAGGACTAGAACCCGGTGTGCCGGCGCCGCAAGGCAGAGGATTAACCTGTTAAGCCACGGCGCCAGCCAGTATTTTTGATTTCTGTAGATTTTGTCAAACTCTCAACCTAAAATTCTGTCCTTAGAGGGAAGGTTACAGGATCTCAGATGGGAACTATGGACCCTTTTTGGCCTTGGACCTGTTTTTTCTTTGTGGCATATGAAGTAATTGTGAGAGATTAACATTTTAAATTTTGCTTGTAGGTCAATGACATGCACATGTAGCCATGTATCTGTAATTATCTGGATAATGGCTTTAACATAAATCTCTTATTCCCAAAGGACTTTAATAGTTATGTGACAATATAAAAAGAACATAGGCAGGAGGAGAAAAATACTAAATCTGTATCAAATGAAGTCCAAATGTTTTATGACAATCCATGCAGAAAATATTATAATAATGTAGTCTGCAATAGAGGTTGGCAGAGTTGAATCACCACATTACTTAAGGATTGTGGAAGTTTTCAAGAGAACATGCCCCGCAGCAGTCAGTGCCATGTTCTTATTGAAAGCAGAAGTTTATTTTCAGAAAAATGACATTTACTGTCATACTGTATTAATTTGCTAGTCTGAATTGTATTTTTGTGGTTTATATTTAATTTGCAAATTTAGCTTTGTTTTAGAGTTGTTTAAGAATAGTTATAGATGGGGCCGGCGCTCTGGCACAGCGGGTTAACGCCTTGGCCTGAAGCACTGGCATCCCATATGGGCGCCGGTTCAAGACCAAGCTGCTCCACTTCCGATCCAGCTCTCTGCTATGGCCTGGGAAGGCAGTAGAAGATGGCCCAAGTCCTTGGTTTCCTGCACTCGCGTGGGAGACCTGGAAGAAGCTCCTGGCTCCTGGCTTTGGATCAGTGCAGCTCTGGCCATTGCGGCCATCTGGGGAGTGAACCATCAGATGGAAGACCGACCTCTCTCTCTCTCTCTCTCTCTCTCTCAGCCTCTGTGAAACTATGACTTTCAAATAAATAAATATAAAAACAAGAATAATTACAGAAATATATAAAAAAGCTTGTACTTAATTTCATGTTTGTACATTTTGAAATCACATTCTATTTACAAATCGTTTTGTCATGATTCACAGAAAACACACATTTCTTGTAAAAAGGTCCAGTTTAATGCTTAACTTTGAAAACCTGTGCTTAAATACCATTAATGATCAGGGTTTGAGGTGCTTGATTCAAGAGGGTTTGAGTTCCACGGAGCACAGCCCAGGACAAACAGAGGAACCAACCAACGGCAGAATAAACCTGAGTTAATAAAGATAAAGCAGGCCGGCCCAGGTCCTTGGGCCCTGCACCCGCATGGGAGACCAGGAGGAAGTACCTGGCTCCTGGCTTTGGATCGGTGCAGCGCGCCGGCCGTTGCGGCCACTTGGGGGGTGAACCAATGGTAAAAGGAAGACCTTTCTTTCTGTCTCTCTCACTGTCCAACTTTGCCTGTCAAAAAAAAAAAAAAATAGATAAAGATAAAGCAAAACACTAGAAAGGTGTGCATGAATGCCCAATCTGGGAGGTGGGGCAGAAGCAATGACTTTTGCTAGGGCTACAGAGTTGAGTTCAGCTTCTAGTTCCTGTGAACTTGATGTAATGAGGGAGAGGTGCTGGCATCCTGGGTGCCTGTTCTGAACACTAGCTGATCGTTGAATTCCCACCTTTATGACCGTCAGAAGAGTGCTGTGGTGCTGCACTAAAAACCATCTGGGGTGGGGGAGGGCATCAGCAACAGTGCTGGCAGGCTCTCCAGGGCTAATTCTCAAGGATTCATTTAAAGTTTCAAGAATTGTGGTTTTCTTTTAAATTTTTTTATTTTAATTTTCAGTTAGTTTTTAAGATTCAGTGTGATTTGTAGATATAATTCTAAGAACATAATGATATTCACTTCCTACCTCCCTCCCTCCTGTCCCCTCTTCCCCTCCCATCCTCTTTTCTTCTCCCTTTCTTTTTTTTAATTTTTGAGATAACATATTTTAAAATTACATTAAAGTATAAAGGCTCAATACTTTACCAATTAAGTTCAATGAACAAAAAGCAAAAAGATCCTAGTTTAGTGGGAAAATAGACAATGACTATGAACAATAATTGAATGGAAAAATGATCATTTCACCCATATACAGTAAATGTGAAAGTAATCACAGATAATCAAAACTACAGTAGTATAACATTCTTAATGAAGATTCTTAATCTTGGCTTCATGAAGATAAAAAACAAAATTTTACAAAACTATATTTACAGCAATACTGATACACACAGACATTTCTCTTTTTGTTTTTTTCTTTTTAAATTTTAGCTCCACACATAAGGGAGAACATGTGGTATTTGTCTTTCTGGGTCCAGCTTATTTCACTCAACATGATGTCCTCCAATTGCATCCATTTTTACTGCAAATGTTAGAATTTCATTCTTTTTTATAGCTTAATAATATTCCAGTGTGTGTGTGTGTGTGTGTATCACATTTTCTTTATCCATTCATCTGATGATGGATACCTTGGTTGGCTCCAAGTTTTGGCTTTCGTGAAGAGTACTTCTATAAACATGGTGGTGCAGATGAAACATTGTGTTCAAGTCTTTTGGGTGTATACCCAGTAGTGGGATTACTGGATCATATAGGAAGTCTGTTTCTATTTTTTAAAGAAATCTCCACATTGTTTTCCATAGTGGCTGCACTAATTTACATTCCCACAAACAGTGTATAAATGTTCTGCTTTGTCTATACCTTCCCCAGTATTTGTTACTCTCTGTGTTTTGGATTTTAGCTGTTCTGACAGGGGTGAGGTGATATCTCGTTGTGATTTTGGTTTGCAATTCCATGATGACTAGTGGTGTTGAGCATTTTTACATATATTTGTTGGCCATTTGCATTTGTTCTTTTGAAAAATGTCTATTAAAGTCCTTTACCCATTTCTCAACTGACTTTTTTGTTATTGCTGTTGGGTTTTTCTTTTCTTTTTTTTTTTTTTGACAGGCAGAGTTAAAGAGTGAGAGAGAGAGAGAGACAGAGAGAAAGGTCTTCCTTCCGTTGCTTCACCCCACAAATGGCCACTATGGCCGGTGCACTACACTGATCCAAAGCCAGGAGCCAGGTACTTCTTCCTGGTCTCCCACACGGGTGCAGGGCCCAAGCGCTTGGACCATCCTCCACTGCCTTCCCGGGCCACAGCAGAGAGCTGGACTGGAAGAGGAGCAACTGGGACAGAATCCGGCACCCCACTGGGACTAGAACCCGGTGTGCCCGTGCCACAGGCGGAGGATTAGCCTAGTGAGCTGCGGCGCCTGCTGGGTTTTTAATTATTTTTATTTACATGAAAGGCAGAGCCACAGAGAGGCACAGATTGCCAGAGAGAGAGAGAAAGTCTGCCATCCACTAGTTCACTGCCCAGATGGCTGCCACGGAGCTGGGCCAATCTGAACCCAGGATCCAGGAGCTTCCTCTGGGTCTCCCACTTAGGTGCAGGGGCCCAAAGACTTTGGCCATCTTCTGCTTTCCAAGGCCATAGCAGAGAGCTGGATTGGAAGAAAATCAGCCAGGACTTGAACTGGCACCCATATGGGATGTCAGCACTGCAGGTGGTGGCTTTACCCACTACGTCTCAGGGTCGGCCCCTATTATTGGGTTTTATAAGTTGCTGATATATTTGGGATATTAATCCTTTGTCAGGTGGTTTGCAAATAGTTTTTCCATTATGTTAAATGCCTCCCGACTCTTTTGATCATTTCCTTTGCTATGAAAAAGGTTCTGAGATTGATTTAGTTGCAGTTATTTAGCTTTGCTTTTATTGCCTCTGCTTTGGGGGTCTTGTCCAAGAAGTCATCCCCTGCACCAGTGTCTTGGGGTGTTTCCCCTACATTTTTTTCCAGCAACTTCGTAGTCTCAAGTCTTAAATTTAGGTCTTTGATCCATTTGAGTTGATTTTTGTATAAAGTGAGAGGTATGGATCTAATTTCATTCTTCTACATATATGCATCCAGTTTTGCCAGCACCATTACTCCACTGTATAGTCTGAGCACTTTTGTCAAAAATCAGTTGGTTATATGTCCTATGTCCATTGACTAATTTCTTTGTTCTGTATTCATTAATCTATGTATCAGTTGTTTTTTTTTTTTTTTTTTTTTTTTTGACAGGCAGAGTGGACAGTGAGAGAGAGACAGAGAGAAAGGTCTTCCTTTTGCCATTGGTTCACCCTCCAATGGCCGCCGCGGTAGCGCGCTGCGGCCGGCGCACCGCGCTGTTCCGATGGCAGGAGCCAGGTGCTTATCCTGGTCTCCCATGGGGTGCAGGGCCCAAGCACTTGGGCCATCCTCCACTGCACTCCCTGGCCACAGCAGAGAGCTGGCCTGGAAGAGGGGCAACCGGGACAGGATCGGTGCCCCGACCGGGACTAGAACCCGGTGTGCCGGCGCCGCAAGGCGGAGGATTAGCCTGTTGAGCCACGGCGCCGGCCATATGTATCAGTTTTTATGCCAGTATCAATCTGTTTTAATCACTATAGCTTTGTAGTACATTTTGAAATAATGTACTGTGATGCCTCCAGCTTGTTTTTTCTTGTTCAGGACCATTTTGACTATTCCAGGTATGTTGTGATTCCATATGAATTTTAGGATTTTTTTCTAACTCTCTAAAGAATGCCATTGGTATTTTTATAGGGATTAAAATGTATCTGTAAATTGCTTTAGGAACTATAGACATTTTGATGATATTGATTCTTCTGATCCACGAATGTGGAATATCATGGCATTTTTTTGTGTCCCGGATGTTCCTTCAATGTTTGCATTGTAGAGATCTTTCACTTCTTTGGTTGAATTTATTCCTAAATATTTGATTTTTTGTGGTGATTGTGAATGGGATTTCTTTGTTGATTTCTCTTTCTATAAATTCATTATTAGCATAAAAATTATCATTTTTGTATGTTTATTTTGAAACACAACTTTACTGAATTGGTTTATCAATTCTAGCAGCTTTTTGGTGAAGTGTTTAGGTTTGTGCATGTACAACGTCATGTCGTCTGCAAACATGGATAATTTGACTTCCTCTTTTCCAATTTGATGCCCTTTATTATTTTTTTTCCTCCCTAATTGCTCTTGCTATAACTTTCAGTATTATATTGAATAAAAGTGGTAAAAATAGACATCCCTGTCTTGTTCCAGATCTGAGCAGAAATGCTTTCAGCTTTTCCCCATTCAGTATGATACTGGCTTTGGTTTGTGATATATGGCCTTTATAATTTTGAGGAATGTTCCTCTGTACCTAATTTGTAGAGTTTTTTTTTTCCATCATGAAGGTGTGTTTAATGTTATCAAATGCTTGCTTTGCATCTATTGAGATGACCATATGGTTTTTGTTCTTCAGTTTTATTGATGTGATTTATGATGCTTCTTGATTTGCAAATGTTAAACCACCTTGCATTTTCTGGGATAAATCCTGCTTGATTGTGATGTATAATCTTTCTGTTCTGGTTTTTTATTCTATTTGCTAGTATTTTGCTGAGAATCTTTGTATCTGTGTTCATTGAAGATATATTTTGTGTTGTGTCTTTGGTTAGCATTTGTGCATCCAAAGGTAATACCATGGTGCCATCTGTCTTCTTTCAGAACGTGAAACTGCTGAGCTTCTTTACTAAATGTACTCTCATACTTCCAAAGGAGGGCCTTCCTGAGCTTTCAGAGTAACAAGACACTTTGTTTAGGTCAGCCGCTCCTCTTCATGGCTAATTTTGAAACATCATTGGAACACAAGTATAATCCTATCTTATCTTTGTCCAAGCCAGGCATATAAGGCTAAATATCAATTATATGAAATACTGAAATAAATGATTTTGGTTTTACTTCCTGGTATCAATTTGAGAACACAGAACAGTGGATGTTTTGGTGAAATGTATGTGCAATCCACAACAGGGATGCTTATTTGAGATATTTGACTAAGTTACAGTAAAAGTGCTTCATTATGCCTCTAATCGTGTTTTTCTCCTCATTCAACCTTAGAGCTCCAAAATCTAAATTTGAATAGAGAAACTAGTTCCTTCAGAAGGAGGTTTAAACTAGCTGTACTAGAGTGTGAGTCTCCAGGGAAAAACCTTTTGAACATGATGATTTCGAAAGTTCCACTTCCATATATTTAGAACTTTGTTTTGAGGGCTGATGTTCAGCTCTTGCTGTCTATAAACTATAGTCCACATGGAAGAATCTGTACAGTTTCTCGAACTGGGTTTCCAAGGAAACATTCCTCTGTGTGATATATTTTCCATGCAAGCACACTGTGTCAGACATGTTAGGCACTGGTTAAGAGTGTGGTGAGCAAGACAGAAGCTCTGCTCCATGGGCTAATAATAGTCCAATACCAGATGTTAGACCAAGTTTTCTACATGAATTTGCTCCCTGGATTGCACATCAACCCTATGTCCTAAGATGCTGCCCTGAGTTCTAGTAACTTATCTAAGATTCTGCAGCTGCAAGCAATAGTGCTAAGATTAGAAGGCAGTAATTTGATGTCTGGGCCCAAATTCTTACTTGCTGCAGGTACTGTCTACCTCTTAGACATTCTTTTGCTTTGAATTCAAATGCAACTTGAGCTGCAGAAACACACAGTTGTGAATGTTAAAAGTGAACCACAGTCAAATATAAAGGAAAAGAGGGGGTAGATGATAAGAGATAAAAACTGTTTGAGGATACTAGGCAAGGAAGTTTGGTGATGAATACTGCTATTTTTTCCTTTGTCTAGAACCCTCTTTATAACTTTAATTAATCTGCCTCCAGGATAATACTGCTCTCTCTCTGTACTTCTGACTTTATTATAGTCCAAAGAATGACCCTCAATGATGGCTGCATTTGTTATGCACTTACACAGTGCCATGCATAAGACGTTGTATTGGTGATGGTCATAGTTATTATAATTAATTATGGTAATTAAAAAGTATCTGGAGAGTCATGGTTGGTGGGGAAATATTTATATATTGCTCAAGATCAAATTTGGGAATTAAAATGGCCTTGCTTATGAAGGTATCACAGGGAGAATTCTATTAAGCAACTGCTGATTTTCAATGATTATCACAGGAGGAAGAATTTTTCACTTAGTTGTCTCTACTGGAAAACAATCATAAGTCATATCTTTTGGTTAAATGGTAGGTTATATGTGCAATTTTATTTATTAAAATTTCTTAAGTTTGTATAGAATTTGAAAGTAAGTTTCATCCTTTTTATATCTCTAATTAGTTCCTGGAATGTCAGGTTAGTTTGATTGCTCACCACAGCAAGAATCCAGGAAGACTCCTTCAGGATGCTTAGTAGAGGTGTCTCTGGTAATTGTCATAAATGTTTAAAACAATTATAGCTCTCAATCACTGCCTGCCTGCTGCTATTGGCGATGTGGCTTGAGTTTTGTGTGTGACAGTTTGTAAGGACACCATGCTGGGGTCAGGAACTGTGAAACTGTCCCAGTGATCACCTGGAAATGAGTGCCACTCTTGCTGCCCTCCTCTGTTTTGTACCATGATATTCTTTAGCCAATTCTAGTTTGCTTGAACAGGGAAGAATGAGGCCGAGAGAGTAACTGCAGAGGGGACAGAGACACTTAGAGTGGGCGAGTTCTGCAGAGAATCGCAAAAGAGAAGAGGCCAGGGAAGAGGCTGGCTGAGAATGCTAACACGCTAAATGCTGAATGCTGAGAAATAGTAAGAGAAAATGAACTAGCACAGAGTCCCTCCCTTTGTGTCAGAAGCTGCCATTTTCTAGGTGTGAATGCCTTTTTGCTTTCATCTCCTTATTCTTTCACTTGCTTTCTGGGTTTTAAATACTAATGTATCATCTACTTCTGGCGACTTTCAGCCTCTTAATGTACTTACACATCTTCTTGTTTCAGGGCAATGCACTTTGAAGCACTTGAGTGTACACTGTGTAGACTATTTTCCATATGTGGCCTGCATTCTATCTTTTCAAAGACTGTGGGTATTAACATGGGTCAATCAGACTTGGCATGTTAGTCTCCCATCACTTCCCATTTGGTAAATTGCACATTTTCAACTGCAAGTAAGTCCTCTTGTTCTACCTCAATTCTTCAATAAAGCTGTGATTAATGATTTGGTGTACATTTATTCAGATGTTTTAGAGACTCATGAAGGTTGATTTTTAAAATTTCTTAGATGGTAGTATAGTAAACTGTTTTCTCTATAACTTGCTCTTTGACTTATAACAATTTGTTTTAGAGATTATTTCATGCCTGCTATGGCATGAATGTGTTCTTTCCATAATTCTAGTGTTACCGTTGTGATGCTAGTGAGCCAGGGGGAGGTCCTTTAAGAAGTGAGTAGGTTATGAGATCTTCTCTCTTGTGAGCGGCATTAGACACTGGAGAGAGGACGTGGGCCCTTGTTGCTCTTCTGCCTTTTGTTACATGAGGATGCATCAATAATTCAGCATCTTTATGTTGGACCTTCCAGCCACCAGAACTATGAGATATAACTTTATGTTCTGCATAAACTACCTCGTCTCAGGCATTGTTATAGCAGCACAGAATGGGCTAAATTATTATCTCTGTCTCACATTTAAATATATAGTGCTTCATCATTATTTTTAATGGATAGAAAGTATGTCATTATACAACCATGCCATGATTTATTTGTAAATGCTTTAGTTTGTTCTAGTTTTTGCTAGTACAAATAGTACACTTAAATGTACATGTGCCAATATTTCTGTAGGGTATATTACAGGAAGTGGAGCTTGAGGTCAAAATAGCAAAAAATTAAAAACTTTATTGACTGCCAATTAAAATTGATAGTTTATGAAAGTATTAATTCCTGCATCACAATTAGTATGGGCTTTCATTTACCTTTTAGATTTTACCAAAATGGTTGATAACAAATAATATTTCATTATCATTTAATCTTGCATTTCTGACCTCAGTGAGACTGCGCATCCTTTCATATTTTTAAATGTCATTTGTGTTTTACTTCCTGTTAATTTATTTGTCCTAGTATTTATCTGATGTCATCTGATATTGTATCCTTATTGATTATCAATAATTTTTATAGTATATCCATTTATTCCTTTATTGCATATTATGCATGTTTCTTTCCAGTTTGCAATTTGGCTTTATACTTTATTATATGGAAAAATTTATCCTTTTAAAATTGGTCTTCTAGAATTCTCTGATTTTTTTATATATAGGAATGCATTTCCCTTGAGAAGAATAAATTCTATATTTTCTATTAATATTTTACACTTAGGTTTTTAATCAATTCAGAGTTTATTCTTCTGTATCATGTGAGATACTAATTTAATAATGTTTTCCAAATAGATAACCAGTTTTCCCCAAAGTATATCATGAATCATCTTTCCTCTTCTAATTCAATTATAGTACCACCCTTTCATAAATGAAATGCTCACATATATTTTTTCTTATATTGTTTTACTGTTTTGTAAAGAAAATCCAAAATCCCTAACAGACACATTATATATTTAATTTGTAGTTTCTGATGACTAGTTAGGTGGAACTCTTTTCCTTGTTTATTAGATAATTGAATATTTCCTCATTTTATTAGATCTTTTGTCTATCTTTTTATTATTTATTTATTTATTTATTTTTGACAGGCAGAGTGGACAGTGAGAGAGAGAGACAGAGAGAAAGGTCTTCCTTTGCCGTTGGTTCACCCTCCAATGGCCGCCGTGGCCGGTGCGCTGCGGCCGGCACACCACGCTGATCCGAAGGCAGGAGCCAGGTGCTTCTCCTGGTCTCCCATGTGGGTTCAGGGCCCAAGCACTTGGGCCATCCTCCACTGCACTCCCGGGCCATAGCAGAGAGCTGGCCTGGAAGAAGGGCAACCGGGACAGAATCCGGCCCCCGACTGGGACTAGAACCCAGTGTGCCGGCGCCGCTAGGCGGAGGATTAGCCTGTTGAGCTACAGCACCGGCCTTTTGTCTATCTTTTAATTGGGTTCTTTGTCTTTTTACTATTGATTTGAAGAGGCTATTTTTATAGTCTAGATTTAGGGCTTTTGTCAGCTGTATGTGTAGAAAATAAGTTCTTACACTGGCTTGGCCTCTAATACACTGACTTATTTTTATGAAAAGAAATCCTTAATTTTAATGTAGTCTAGTTTATCAGTATTTTCTTTGATACATTCTGTATGATATTTAAGAAATTAATGAAGTTTTACATGAAATGTCTGTTCTTACATTTTATTTTCCCTTTAATAATTTGAAAATTTTCCTATTAAAACCAGCTACAACTGCAACCCATATGGAGACCTGGATTGAATTCTGGACTCCTGGCTTCAGCTTGGCCCAACTCTGGTTATTACAGGCATTTGAGAAGTAAAAAAGCAAATGGGAGATTTCTCCATTTCTCAATATCTATCTCTCTTTGATTTTCTCCCTCTTTCTGTCTTTCTCTCTATGCCTTTTAATTAGATGAAAATAAGCAAACACTGAAAAATTCTTCATGGAAAAATAAATTTACTTTGGTGCAAAAATATTGAAATCCCTGCCTACAAGAGGTGCTATTAGTTTGCACATTCGTCTGTGTGTTCCTCAAAGGTCATGGTTCCCAAAATCCTGTGTCAATGATTAATTGATTTATCGATTTTTACTTGAAAGAAAAAAACAGCAGAGAGAGAGATCAAGAGAACTTCCATGTGCTGGTTCAATCCCCAAATGCCTGCAGCAGCCAGTGCTGGGGCAGGCTCAAGCTGGGAGCCTGACACTCCAGTCAGGTCTCCAATGTGGGTGGCAGGATTCCAAGCACTTGATCCATCATTGGCTGCCTTACGGAATGTATGTTAGAGTGCTGGATATGTGTGGGACTCAATTCCAGGCACTTCCATATGGGATGGGATGGGATTCTGGGATTTGGATGATCCTTGCAGTAGCTTAACCTGCTGTACCAAAAAACCTGCCACTATTGGCGTTTATTTTTGAACCTTCTCTCTCTCTCCCTCCCTCCCTTCCTTCCTTCCTTCCTTCCTTCCTTCTTGCATTTTTGAACCACTGTATTTCTAGATCAGTGTGTAAATCTTAACTAATCTCATATCCTAAATGGACTTTTGTTGAATATAAAATAAAATCTGTTTGATGATTTAGAGACAATGTGACATATTTAGGTTCTCTGCATTATTAATAGCTGTGTGACTATGAGAAAGTTATTTAAACATGACTCATAGCCTCTGTTGCTTCATATGGCTATGATTCTTATACCATTTTATAAAATTGTAGTAAAGACTATGGATAAATAAATGCAAGTAAAATACTTTGCATCCTTAGCATATGGTAAACACTACAAATGCCAGCGATTCTGTCATTTTATTAATTTTTAGAATGGTGTAAAGAAAATCGCTGCATCTACCACATTGTGACTTCTACAATTGAGTAGGTTACATGCATCCATTAATTCAAGGCAAACTTTTTTTTTAAAGATTTATTTGTTTATTTTAAAAATCAGAGTTAGAGAAAGAGATTTTCTACCCATTGCTTCATTCCCTAGATGGTCACAATGGCCAGCACTGGGCCTGGCTGAAGCCAGAAGCATCATCTAGATCTCCCACATGGGTGGCAGGGGCCCAGAAACTTGGGCCATCTCTCACTGCTAACTTGAACCATCTTACACTGCCTTCCAGGATACAGTAGAAGCAAAGGGGCCTGGATTTGAACCAGGCACTCCAATATTGGATATGGATATGTGGGCATTTCACCTGCTGTACTGCAATACCGCTCCCATGAATTTCTTGAAGTACCCTTGTGTGTGTACATTTATAGGTGTAGTTTGGGTTATGCAAATGGACAGATAATAGAAAATAATATCTGTATATATGTATGTTCTAAAATTACTATAAAGAACATGAAAAGTACAAGAATATAGCTGTAACTGCAGGTAATTATTTCTTGAGTATTGGAGTTCTGACTTAGATCACTTGTCATTTTAATCCTATTAGCCTTTGGATTTCTTTTTACCGTAAGTGTATGTTCATTTCTATAATTGAAAATCTACCTAAACATTGATTCCTTTTTCAATTAGCTCAAGAATATATTGATCTTACTCTCTACCTATAATTAAGCTCCTAACCTGTATTCATAATAGTGGAGACAGAGCAAAGGTGGGTACTTACTATCTTATCCACTGACCTAATTTCTTCATACATTATTAATTTCATTTTTTATCACCAGTGCCAGAAAAAATTAAGTTTTATTGAGAATCTCCTAGATGATAGACATTCTGTAGGAGTGTATATCTGAATAATCTAATGTAAGCCATACTCACTGGGTGTGGCAATAAGAAGTCCATTTTATAAATGATGAAACTGAGGTCCAGTGGTTTTTGTAACTTCACCCAAAATAGTTGAATAAGGATTTTCAATAACTCAGATCTTGAATAACTCAGAGTTGGTGCTCCTTATACTACTGACTGTTTTCCTTGGTAGGTTATGCCGGTTTTCTGTGCATTGGCATCTTATGAGATGCACATCCTATAACCCTCTTTGTTTATTCTGAGTAGCAAATACAATATGAGAAGATCATTTGAATACAAACTATATTAACTCAGAGGCCCCATCTTAAATACATCCAGGGCCACACAGATAAATGATGTTAGAGGGAGGTAAATTGCAGGCCAATTAAAAACATATCTGGGGGGCCGGTGCTGTGGTGCAGTGGGTTAATGCCCTGGCCTGGAATTCTGGATCCCATATGGGTGCCAGTTCTAGTCCCAGCTGCTCCTCTTCTGATCCAGCTCTCTGCTATGGCCTGGGAAATCAGTAAGAAGATGGTCCAAGTCCATGAGCCCCTGCACCCACGTGGGAGACCCAAGAAGCTCCTGGCTCCTGGCTTCGGATTGGCACAGCTCCGACCTTTGTGGCCAATTGGGGAGTGAACCAGCAGATGGAAGACCTCTCTCTTTCTCTCTCTGCCTCTCCTCTCTGTATATAACTCTGACTTTCAAATAAATAAATAAATCTTTTAAAAAAAATTTAAAAAATATACCTGGGACCTAACATGGCACCATAAGCTGCTATGTAGAACTATTCCACAAACAAATGCCATGAGATACCATATTGTCTTAGCATGATCGTTAAGAGCATTAAACTGGAGTCAGATAGACATGGATTGAAATCTGGCTACATCATCTCCTAGAGCAGGTTGCTTTCTTCTGCGAAGGTCAGTTTTCATAACTGAAAAATTTTAACAAACTTTTATTTTTAAAGAAATGTATATTTTTGCATTGCCAATATTACTTTCGTAGTTTTAAGAGTATATGGTAAACACTAATTCAAAATCCAAATAGGATAATGATTAGGCAAATAAGTGCAATGAGACATAAACAGAAATCTTTGTTTATCTAATTTTGATTGTTTTTTTGCTTAAAATTGTTAGGTGTAATTTTAATATTATTATTATCATTATTTAAAATGAAGAATTTTGGTACAAGATACTTCATCTAAGCAGGATTGTTTCACATTGAAAATATTATTCACAGCTTGAAAAACATTCCCTACATATTTATCATGACTACTAAATTTTTTTAAAAAAAGTGGTTTCCTGTATGAAAAACTGTTAGAGAATTTTGGTTGCACAGGTTACCATATTGTTATTGTGAAAACAGGGTCCTTTAAGATGCACTTCATTGTATATCATCACCAACCCGTTAGTACTGAGCACCTGCTGTGCTAGTAGGGTCTAACGCACCATATGCATATTCTTGTGTTGTTTTTAGTGCTCTTTTATGATTTTATGTTGTAGAGCTTTTTTTTTTTTTAAGTCCAATGCTCTGACGAGTAACTGAGGTTAAGACCAAGCTTCATTTTTAAAAATTCTGAGATATTATGGCCCCTTATCCTTTTTTTTAAAAAAAAATATTTATTTATTTATTTTAAAGGCAGAGAGAGAGAGAGAAAGAAATCTTCCATCTACTAGTTCACTTCCCAAATGCTGCAGAGGTCAGGGCTGGGCCAGGCTGGAGCCAGGAGTTTCATCCAGGTCTCCCATGTGGCCCAAGTTCTTGGGCCATCCTATGCTGCTTTTCCAGGCACATTAGTGGGAGCTGGATTGGAGGGGAGCAGTTGGAACTCAAACCGGGTATCAATGTGGTATGCAGGGTTGCAGGTGGCCACTTAACCCACTGCAACTCAATTCCACACCCACCTTGTCTTTTAAAACCTCATTTTGTATTTTGCATTGAGCAGTTTTTAATGGTTTCTTTAATAAAGTTGAGGACATACTTCAACAAGACAACTTTATATTTGTAAGAAATGAAGTATTACTTTCTATTTAATGTTTTCCATTTGTGAAGATATACTCTGATGTTATAATTAAGTATCATTTAGTTATATTAACATAATAGAAAAAATGCTATTTTATATATTGTTCACTATGAAATTTAAGAGATCTAAATCTAGACGTTGTTTTAATTTTCCCCATTTTTTTCAGTTCTTTTAAACCAAAAAACTTTAGTGCTTTCTTGAAAAAATACACAGACTTGATGCATAGGGATTTATCTAACAGAAAATCAAGAATACATTAGTACTGTGTGGTCAGTCACAGTCATGATTGTTAATCAGGTAGCACAGATAGTTACGGAGGCTAAGCTAAAATATAGCAGTTGGGCTCTAATTACAGAATAATACAGCATCTGCATCATTTTAGAAAGCATCCCTGATGGTATTGCAATATTCATATAACATGCTGCATCTTTATTTTAAAATTGAAAAGGAAAGATTCCTCCTCACTGAGATTGAGGGCTGTGACTTATTTCTTATTTAACTTATAGCCTAGGGTCATAAAGAACAAAAATATTTTCCCAAAAAATCCAGAGTCAGGCATCTGGCCTGCTGGTTAAGGCAGCAGTGTCCCATATCAGAGTGCCTAGATTTTAGTCCTTGCTCTCACTCCAGCTTTCTGCTAGTGCATACCTTGGGAGATAGGAGGAGGTGGATGAGGTACTTGTGTCCCTGCCACTCACATGAGAGATCTAGATTGAGCTCCTGGCTCCCAGCTTCAACCTGGCCCAGCCCTGACTGTTACATGCATTTAGGGACTGAATTTGCAGATGGCAAACTTCTCTCATTCCCTCCCTCCCTTCCTACCCCCACTTCCTCCCTCTTTCTTTTTTTTTCCCCTCTCTTCCCATCTCTACCTCTCTCACTCTCTTTTCCTCTCCTTCTCTCTCTGCCCTATTGAATTAAGAAAAAGCCTAGTGATCAGTGCTGTGGCATATCTCATAATGCCATAGCCTGCAGTGCCAGCATCACATAAGGATGTTGGGTTGAGTCCCAGCTGCTCCACTTCTGATCCAGTTCTCTGCTAAGGCCTTGGAAAGCAGTAGAAGATGGCCCAAGTGCTTGGGCCCCTGCAACCATGTGGGAGACCTGGAAGAAGCTCTTGGCTTCAGATTGGTGCAGCTCTGGCCACTGCGGCCAATTGGGGAGTGAACCAGCAAATAGAAGACCTCTCTCTCTAATTCTACTTCTTCCCTGTTCCTTACTCTAGTCCATATGATATCTCTGCTTCCCCAGCTCACCTCCCTCACTAGGCTGCGTCAAGTTCACTCAAACCAAGGAGTAACTTCTACTTCTGGAGCTGGGACACAGACCTCGCCCTCTTGGTACTCTGGCATTGCTGGCTGGTAGTCTGTTCCATAGAATCAAAACCATGTACAAGGCACACATATTGGATATTTGCTGCCAGACTGCTTCATTTTTTTTGTTGTTGTTGAGATTTTTATTTATTTATTTGAGAGGTAGAGTTATAGGCAGTGAGGCAGAAAGACAGAGAAAGGTCTTCCCTCTGTTGGTTCACTCCCCAGTTGGCTGCAATGGCTGGAGCTGCACCGATCCGAAGCCAGGAGCCAGGTGCCTTCCTCTTGGCCTCCCACCCGGGTGCAGGGGCCCAAGCACTTGGGCCATGCTCCACTGCTTTCCCAGGCCAAGCAGAAAGCTGGATCAGAAGAGGAGCAACTGGGACTAGAACCAGTGCCCATATGTGATGCCATCACCACAGGCAGAGGATTAGCCTACTGTGCAACGGCGCTGGCCCTTAGACTGCTTCTCTTCAAAAGGAAAAATCCTGCTTTTTGGGCCTACAAATTAAGTGTCAAAGCTGTTAAATTTGCTTGAAAGGTACTACTCATCTGGAGACACGCAAGAAAGACACCCACCATTTCACCGAGTTGAATCATGTGTGGATGTGTCATTCTCTGCTTGGGTCTTCACTGTGTGTATGGTGCTCCATCAAGCTGGTTTGCTGTAAATCATAGCACTGTTCTTGCAAGATGTATGAGGCCACTTCAAAAGTTCCTGCAGTTCCTGGTGTTGGAGCTCAGTGGATTAGGCTGCTGCTTATGGCCCTGGCATCCCATGTTGGAGTGTTGGTTCAGGTCCTGAATTCTTTGCTTCCATTCCAGTTTCCAGCTAATGCTCCTGGGACAGATAATGCTCTTGGCAAAGGAGGAGAAGATGACCCAAGTACTTGGTCTCATGATACCAGGTGGGAGACCAGGATGGAGTTCTGGGCTCCTGGCTTCAATCTGAAGTAGTCCCAGCTATTGCAACCATTTGGGGAGTGAAGCAACCGATGGAAGATCTCTGTCTCACCCCATCTCTGTCTCCCTTCTCTCTCTGTTGCTCTCCCTTTCTAATAAATAAATAAATAAATCTTTAAAAGTTTATGGAAAAAAATTAAACTACAAGATAAGTTTGTTTTGTTGCAAATTATTTTTAAACCCATGCCTTGTTTGTGTAACACATAGTTCCAAGAACTATTTTTCAGGAGGGGGGCGAATATTTCTTAATGGGTTATCGTTTGTGTTTTTTAACAAATTCATTGGAGAATCGTGCGATGCTGCCTGCATTGGATGCAATTCTGGGCCACAGGTCTGCATACTCTTTCACAACTGTTCCTGTGATGGTAGAATTTTTTTATCTAGCCTTTATTATTTACTATGACCCATGGATTATCTTCATAATAAAGAAACATGCCATCTTTTCTATGGTATGACTTTTGTTGTGGAATTATCATGGCTGGATGTCCCTTTATCTGAACTCTGGTTTGCTTTTCTTGACTGTGGCCATCACCACGTCACTCACACTAGTGGTAGGAAGTCTGTTCAGCTATCCCTTGATTTCCTTCAGAGAGATGATATACAAATTTTCGACTAATGTGTTGTCAGCACAGCTGATCATCACACCTAAAGGAAGACCCAATAAAATCTGGAATTAGGCCGGCGCCGTGGCTCAACAGGCTAATCCTCCGCCTTGCGGCGCCGGCACACCGGGTTCTAGTCCCGGTCGGGGCACCGATCCTGTCCCGGTTGCCCCTCTTCCAGGCCAGCTCCCTGCTGTGGCCAGGGAGTGCAGTGGAGGATGGCCCAAGTGTTTGGGCTCTGCACCCCATGGGAGACCAGGAGAAGCACCTGGCTCCTGCCATCGGAACAGCGCGGTGCGCTGGCCGCAGCATGCCTACCGCGGCGGCCATTAGAGGGTGAACCAACGGCAAAGGAAGACCTTTCTCTCTGTCTCTCTCTCTCTCTCACTGTCCACTCTGCCTGTCAAAAACACAAAAAAAACCAAAACAAAACAAAACAAAATCTGGAATTACACATCAGAGAACCCACCATGTATTCACTTGGATGTCATGAACACCGGAAATGGAATGGAAATGGACAGAAAGCTCCATGAATTTTTTTGAAGATCCCTTGTATGAATGAAGTATAAAAGTATTTTAAAAAAGAAACACGCACTACCCATAATGCTCCTGAACTAACAGAATCATGTTTGATTATCTATTGCTGCTTCTGGTACTTACCTCACTGCTCTCCGTGTTTCACATGATTGTAATCACAGAAAATTCTAAACTGCCTAAAATAAGGCATAAATAGATGACTTAAGAAGCTACTTAGTAATTCCAGAGATAAAAGATCCCAGGATTAAGAAGTTCACAGCATGAGTGGAGAATGTTTAGAAGATAGAATCAACAGAAATTACAGAAAACAGGAAGAAGGCAAAGTTACTCATAAAATCATCATGAAAAGAGAACCAACCACTAAAATCATATAATTGTCTTTGTGTGTCTATTTACAGTATTGGGCACATTATGTTTACTGCCTAGTATTTTTTTTTTTAATTTTGTATCAGAGCCTAATTAAAACTATGAAGCAGATGAAGTTTGTTTTTTGTCAGTGTTTATCTTTTTTTGGTTAGGACTTTTCTCCCAATTTAAAGATGTATTTATTTATTTGAAAGTCAGAGTTACACACAGAGAGAAGGAGAGACGGAGAGACAGAGAGACAGAGAGAGAGGTCTTCCATCTACTGGTTCACACTCAATTGCTGTAATAGCTGGAGCCATGCCGATCCGAAGCCAAGAGCCAGGAGCTTCCTCTGGGTCCCCCATGTGGGTGCAGAAGCCCAAGGACTTGGGCCCTCCTCTACTGCTTTCCCAGGCCATAGCAGAGAGCTGGATTGGAAGTGGAGCAGCCAGGTCTCCAACCGACACCCACATGGGATGCCAGCACCACAGGCGGTGGCCCTACCCACTACGCCACAGTGCCGGCCCCTCTCCCAATTTTAGTCATACTCCCCTTACCCAGTTGCTCATAATATCTGTATGGGTATTGTACATGTTCATCCTAATCCCTTTATTTCCTGTGACTTGTGATCAAAACCATCCTCATTTTATTGGGTAAATTTCCAGATACAATGGTAGACAGAATAATGCAATCTCCAAGGTGTCCATATTATAATCTCTGAAACCTATGAATGTATTACCCTTTGTGGCAAAATAGACTTTATAGTTGTGATTAAGGGCCTTGAGATTGGGAAGTTATTGTGTGTCTATTATCCTTATGGACTCAGTGTAATCATAAGGGTCCTTAAGATAGAACACAGGAGCTGGACATAGCAGCACAGTGGAGCCACATCCCATATGGGCACCGATTTGAATACAGGCTGCTCTTCTTCTGATCCAGCTCCCTGCCTGAGTATCTGAGAAAGCATCAGAAGACTGCCCAAATACTTGGTCCCCTGCCACATAATGGGAGATCCAGATGGAGTTCCAGGCTCCTGACTTTGTCCTGGACAGGCTAGGCCATTGTGGCTACTTGGAGAGTAAACCAGGAAATGGAAGATCTCTCTCTCTCTCTCTCTTTCCTGCTCTCTGTTGCTATGCCTTTCAAATAAATAAACAATAAATAAATCCTTAAAGATGGAAAAGAGAGACAAAAGAGTCAGAGAACAGATGAAGATGGAAGCAAGATAGGAGATGGGAAGAGACAGAGATTTGAAGATGCTATACAGCTGCCTTGGAAGATGGGGGAAGGAGCCAGGAGCCTAGGAGTGTGGGTTACCCCTACAAACTGGAAAAGGCAAGAAAACAGATTCTCACCTAGATCCTCTAGTTGGAATATATCCTTGCTAACACCTTGAAAAACCCAATTTGGACTTCTGACCTCCAGAACTTAATATATTTCTATTGTTTTGAGATATTAAATTCAGCACAATAGCAATATGAATTAGTACAGATATCCATGTTGAAAAGGACAGGAACAGATAGATTTATTCACAGGGAGGTTTAGGAAATTGACAAAGATTGACAAAGATTTTGTTTTTTAACTCCAAGGAAGGACTTACTGATGTTATGGTTTGTGAACTAGGTCTGGTATGGACGATATTTGGTGTCTGGGTACAGGCAGGTGAGTGCTAAGTGTGTGGGATGGGAGGAACTTTCCTGAAAATCTTCACAATTCTCTAGCTCCTAGGAATCACCTTTCTTCCTGCAATTTTTTTTATTTTATTTATTTTTTATTTTTTATTTTTGACAGGCAGAGTGGACAGTGAGAGAGAGAGACAGAGAGAAAGGTCTTCCTTTTTGACATTGGTTCACCCTCCAATGGCTGCCACGGCCGGCGCGCTGCGACCAGCGCACCACGCTGATCCGCTGATCCGATGGCAGGAGCCAGGTGCTTATCCTGGTCTCCCATGGGGTGCAGAGCCCAAGCACTTGGGCCATCCTCCATTGCACTCTCTGGCCACAGCAGAGAGCTGGCCTGGAAGAGGGGCAACTGGGACAGAATCGATGCTCCGACTGGGACTAGAACCCGGTGTGCCGGTGCCGCAAGGTGGAGGATTAGCCTAGTGAGCCGCGGCGCCGGCCTCTTCCTGCAGTTTTCACAGTAACTTGCCAAGTCAATACAAACTTTGCTTGAGAAATTCTTCTGAGTTGAAACAGGTCTTTAAAATTTTTTTGTGCCTCTGTGTGTATGTGTTTGTGTGTATCCATGTTCTTAGCATGATTGTGAACTCATAATGTGGAGTATAGTTTTACATATTTTATATCCCCTGCTTTCATGTTTTAAATAAACACTTTAGATTTTGCATTGGCTCAAATAATTAGTTCTAAGAAGTTGTGTGTTCACATGTATTTGGATTATGATATCTCCCCACAGGGAATTTCTTGTGTCTTGAGTAAACAACAGATGTTAAATATGAGTGAGCTGGGGGACGGAGGGGATTCATTTGGAAAGATGAGAGGATATTTTCTGTTGGCTGATGGAACTAAGGGATTGAATAGGTGTTCAATGAAATGGAAGAAATAGAAGAACTGGAGTATCACTTACCATGTACATTGTTTTCAATTTATCAAAAGCATCATCGTTCCTTTAGCCTCAGTTACATGTCTGCTGTAAAGCCTAAGTGTTATTGATCCTTTATTTATAATAGAGGAAAAGTTTAGTTTCTGTAGTGTTTAGGTTTGTAATCCAAAGTTTTAGACTCCAAGAACAAAAGACTATCAAAGACCTCAATGTGATCTCTTTGGAAAATAGGGCTTTATGTGCTCAGATTTGCAAAAGAAATTTTTCTTGACATGAAGAGTAGCCAATTCTATGGACACAGGGGAAGCCAGCATCTCTCATTCCCTGCTCAGTGAATGCTCAGCTGCACTTCTCTGTATCTGAGGCTTCCTGGGGATGTTCCAGGACTCCTCCTGTGCTTATTGCTGTGATCCTCTCTGAATATTTCAAAGGATGGAAAAGTGCGGCTGGCACCATGTCAGGAAGAAGGTGGTGATAGAGTCTTGCTATCAAATGTCTGGGAATGATTGCAGAGGATTGCCAGATGACTTAGGTTTAGAAAGCCCATGAATGTCTGATCTTGTGGATGCTTCACACAAATGCTGGGAAAACAAGATGACAGACATTTTACTCTCCATTTTATGACCTTGGGATCTAAGCCTGGGAGATGTTAAGTTATTTATCTCAGATAACAGGCTTAATAAGTTATGGAACCCAGATTGGCACCGTGCACCAAAGCTTTGTTTAAGGCTGAATCCAGCACACCTGGAAATTGTCTTAAAATGTGGTTTACCGTTTGTTGAAATATTTACTTAACATAATCATATGTGTATAAATTTAATTTGAAATAGATCTTAGTAAAAACTAAGAGTGGGAATAAGAGAGGGAGGAGAAAGGGAGGTGGGGTGTGGGTGGGAGGATGGGCACAGTGGGAAGAATCACCATGTTCCTAAAGTAGTAATCATGGAATGTATGAAGCTTGTAAATGTAAAGCTGTATAGTTCTGCATACATTCCTATGAACTTACTTCTAATGGTACAGTTTAAAAACTTGCCATGGGACAGCAAATCTTCATAAATGGGGTGATAAAAAGTATTAAAGTGATCATGTAGATAGGATTAAGTGTTAAAGCAATCATACAAATAGGATTAAATGTTTGGTAATAAAATAAATAGAATTAAAAAGGAGTGAATGTTCCAGCATGGGAAGTAGTCCATATAGCAGATTCATAGAAAGACAATTGCTTAAAGTAGCACCCTGACCTCAGAATCAGCCCTTACGGTATTCTGGTCTGGCTGAAAAGCACTCAAGAGCATTTCAGGCATAGAAAGCCAAAACACTGTGGCAAAAAGCTTCTTACATGAAGGATCTCAGTGGGTGAGACCCCAGTGGAAAGAAGTGGCCATCAGAGAAGGAGGTACTTTTCTCTAAAGGGAGGAGAGAACTTCTACTTTGCTTATAGCTTTGTCTAAATACTGACAGATTTTGTGGATTCAAAAGGCTTCCATAGCCTAGGCAGCTCATGTAAAGAGCCTCAGGTTATCACTGACGTCATACATAAGAGGGTTAGTTGTTAAATTAACTACAAGAGTCTGTGCACTAATTTCCAATGCAGGACCTCTGCACACTATAAGAGAACTGGATTGGAAGTAGAACAGCTGGGACTTGAACTGGTGCTCGTACGGGATGCCTGTGTCACAGGCAGTAGTTTTATGACCATGCCAGCCTCAAGAATGAGAAGTTCTAATATAAACCTCAGCAATAAAAACTAATAAAATGTCCCCTCAAATAGAAGGAGAAACAGTTGAAACTCGGTACATTTGACTTTCTGCTTTCTCTGAATTGAGTCAGCTTAATTCTCATTTCTTTTTCTAGTCAGAGTCAAGGTCCAGGTTAGGGGATCCCTCCATCTTTGACTCTACATAGCAGATGAGCATATGGAAAATGCTGCTTCACTCTCTAGACTGCTGTAGGAGTAAGGCCCATCAGATAGGAACACTCTAGCTATCTTGTTATCTGTGCTCTCAGTCTGCTACACAAACTGAACCCTGAGATAATCATGATCAGCATTAGGAGCTGAAACTTGAGGAATGAGAATTTGAGCATGTGGAAAATTCTAGAAAGGAGACCCCAGGAAGGAATTGATGTCAACAAATGCAGATGTCTGTACCTTCCATTCCTGGAGAATTTTTATTTCTGAAACGCTTCTGGAAAGAAGGCTACTCATTGAGGTTAATACCAAGAGGAAAGACTTCAATAATCAGGTCCTACACTGCAAAATGGACAATTGTTTCAGAAAATCCAACTGTTTCCCACATAAGGAAATTTCAGGTTTTAATGTTTTAGTAATTAGAAGTCCAGGATGGGGAGAAAACACAGCAGTCTTCTTGAACTGTTCCTAGTATGTGATCATACTTGACAGGGTCATCAGTTAAAAGTTATATAAAGTTGCCATCAGAATCTAGCAGTATATATTGCTGACCTACATAAAATGAAAGATATGGTTGAAAGGGCCAGATAAGCAAACTGTATAGTTCTTGGCAGATAAAAGAGTGATTTTGAATTTATCCTAAAATACTCTGATATGAGAGAAAATAAATGTATACAGAAGTGAAATTGATAAATATACAAAGCAGGAAGAGATTCTGAATTTTTTAATTAAGGGAAAAGTTTTTTTAAATACCAATGTTAGGTATTTTTCTTTGCTTTTAAATTTACCTACTGTTGATTCTCACAGAGGAACCAAGCAATCCTGATGCTTTCCAAAGGATTCGAGACTTTATACTTCATTTCAAATAACTTGGTGTTTTGAACTCTTTTAAATTTGACCTTAAAGGCCAAATACAGAAAATAGGATGAAAGAGGATATATTAAATCTTCTGTGAGGGAGGAAATATTTCTAACAAAGCAATCAGAGACCAGGTCTGCATTAGCACACCTTTGAAAAGTCAAAGCAGACATATTAAACTTTTAAAAGCTTACTTTGAAGGCAGGTGGAATTGGTTAATATCATTTTAGCGAGGAAGAAAGGAAGAGACTGTGTTACATTATTTATTCCAGGATCTTTGAAGGCAGCTCTTCTTTTTTTCTTAGCTGGTTCATTTTAGTGTTAATGAGCGTTAAGCTCATATATCAGAGAAAGAATAATAAACCTTTAAATGCCAACCCAAAGGAGGTCTTTATTTTCCTACTTACTGCTGTGAAACAGTGAAGATAATTTAAGATATGAAAACCTGAAAAATTACCTGAAAATTTATAAAGGGGGAAGCTCGAAGAAGCATAAAATTGCAGAGTATTTAAAAAGAAAAGATTTTCACTGTATATTCAGCACACAATAGAGAGGGGGAAAGAGTCTTTCTTTAAAGAATTGACAATGTGGAATTAGATATGTGGTAAAAATTTAGAAATGTAGCCCATTAAATTTGTCTTTGAAATGATAAATATGACTGTTTACATACTAACTTTATTATAATCCGCAAAGATGAGCCCATTGATGACTTGGAAAGCACATTTAAGTCTTGCAAATTAAATTAAATGGAAAAAGAGGTAAATAATGAAGGGTCATTTGGGGCAGGACTGAAGGACTAAATCATTGTAGTGCCTTCGCAGAGGCTCACAATAGTAAATGCGCTTTGAGTTTGGAGCAGGGTAAAATATTCCTTTTGAAGCCAGCAAGAGCAGGTCTCTGAATGAGTGTGTCACAATGTGCCCACTGAAAAGAGGTTTGAGTTAGAGAAATCTTCAAACTGAGTGAATCAACAAATTCAACAGAAAGAAAAAGTTATGATTCAAGAATAGAACACACACCTGGGCATAAAGGAGTTCTCACAAGGCCTGCGTGTAGCTGAACCAGGCTTGTTCTGAGCATATAATTTAGGGGAGAGTTGGAATGTGCTCAAACAAATGAGCAGGTTTTCTCAGAGAGTTCAAGGTGTGCCTTCTCAGCATCCAGGGGAGGTTATTGCTGCTTCCATTATTATTGTGGTTATTTTTGGCATATCTCTACTGTTCTTCATAAATCTGATTTTTAAAAAAAATTTCCTTGATAAGTAAGTGATCTGTGACTTTAAATCATTGAACATAGAAGGGTTGAAAATGCAAAACTGGAGTGGAAATTTGCAGCAGAACCATGAAGAAATCACTGGCACCCAGGCAAAGGCAGACTTACATATTTGCAGACTATCCGGTCACCTCTGTGACAGGACCGAGACCACCCGAAGCCTTGAGCTCAAACCATCTGTCATGGGGACAGATGTTCCACCATGGAAGATTCAGTCCTTGAAGACATTTTTAGATCTTATATTTAGCCATATGCAGGCTGATGGCAGTGGTGACTTCCCAGGTCATTGTGAATTCAGACTTTAGCAAGAGGTTAACAATTTGTTGTATTGCAAGTAGGGAACAGGAGGGGCCAGAAATTATCTCATAATTTAGTTCAGTACAGCTGACCCATTGATTACTACTTGGATTTAACTGAAGACTCCAAGAGAGCAGTATCCTTTTCTTTTCGATCTTTTCCCCTTATTATTTTCCTTCTCTGTGGTCTATTTTTTAAGGGCTTTTCTGAGAAGCTTGAGCTTGCTACCTCCAGAAATGCGAAGCACTGTGGAATGCATCAATTATGAAGCACACTGCCTGTTCCTTCTGTGTGCTAGGCCAGCCTGTCACATTTACAAACCCTCATTCTCCTAGTTCCACAGTCTTGCCAACAAGAAAAGATCCCATTAGAAAATTCACTTTAAGCTGTTAGTGATTTATTGTGTGTGCCCTGCCAAACAGATAAATGTATCTGCAAAGAAGAGGAAAGAAAGAAGATAATGCTTACCAAAAAGGAAGGAGTAATTAACTGATAGAGACTTTTCAAGTCTTTTAGCGCTTCAAAGAGGGAGACAATTGGGGGTAGTTAGGAGCTTCCCCGTGCTCTTAAAATCATTCTGTTTCTGTGTGAGGCTAACACAGCTTTTATTTATGAGGAAGCTCATGTGTATATTACAGGGAGGTAAGGTCAATACTTGATTAAAGTTACACTCACATTTTCATGCCAGCTTAGATGTTTTCTATAATCTAGTGATATTCTAGGATATCGATCTTACTCTTAACCCCTAAAAGTAAACTGATTTTGCAACATAAACATAAGACATCTTTGAAGACAAACATATTCCCCCACCCCATACCAATAAATACAATGTAATCTGAGGTCAAATAAAAATTTTAATGAAAAATATTTTGTATTTTATGAAACAGTTTTCTTCCTCTAGCTTAGATAAATGAAGATATACCATATACTATGAAGAATACTGATGGGAGAAAATTATAGGAAGATGACATGTAAGACTAAGAAAAGTTGTTTTTGTGAGAAAATATTTACAATGTTGTTTCAGCTAATGGTAATGTTTTTTTTTTTTCCTCACCCTCTTAAGAATGCTGAATTAGAGTGCTATCTGAAAACAGCACATTCAGACTCTGTAATTGAAGGGAATTTAATAAAGGAACAATTTATAAAGGGATGGATTGAGTTTATTGGGAAATCAACAAGGGATATTGCAGTATCAAAGGCTAGCAAGAAAGGCAACTATAGGCCGGCACCTTGGCTCACTAAGCTAATCCTCCACCTGTGGCACCGGCACCCCAGGTTCTAGTACCAGTTGGGGCGCTGGATTCTGTCCCGCTTGCTCCTCTTCCAGTCCAGCTCTCTGCTGTGGCCCTGGAAGGCAGTGGAGGATGGCCCAGGTGCTTGGGCCCTGCACCCGCATGGGAGGCCCGGAGGAAGCACCTGGCTCCTGGCTTTGGATCGACACAGCCGATCAAATGCTGTTCAACTCCTTTCAGGTTTTGTATCTGAATTGTTCTTTTTCCATCTTTTGAGGCATATCTTTTTGTAGCATTTCTGCCATGTGCTTATTAGTATTCTCCCTAAGATAGGAGACTATTTCTTTTGTTCTCATTTTTGTCCTTAACAATTTAACAAGATTTTTGTTGCCTTCTCTCCCACTAACACCATCCTGTGGCGTTGAGTACACAGTTGCTACTGATAGCTCTTAAATTGAGACAATACTGTGACAGCTATTCTTGGATTCCACAGCTGTTCTAGAGACTGGGAGAGCTGTATTCCATGAGCTGTAAGGAAACATCTATTGTGTTCTCAAATTACCTTACCGGAATTTTCTATCAGGAAGGTAAAATTGGTGGGTTGCTTAGAAACATGTAAGTAGAAAAATATTGCTTCAATTTATGCTTTTGTTTGGATTCCCTTAGTTTGAGATAGCAAGAATTAGCATTCATTGGTCTCTGGCTTCCTCTCTTCTGAATGCTTTGTTTGAGTCAAATTATGCTCATACCTCCTTTAGAAACAATATTTTTAACTGATGTGAGAAATGTTGGGTCAAGTTATATATCATATGGCGATAGAATTGCAGGAGAGTAGAAGAGAGTCTTTGTATGGAAGCTGAATATAGGGAAAAGATGGTGAAATATCAGAGGTATAATGGAAATAGAAGGGGCTTGGGGAGGACCATGTATTTAGAACTTTATCATCATTTTCTATGCAAGCAAATACTTTCTCACTTTCTGCATTTCTTCAAACCTAGTCACAACTTTGAATCAGGACTAGAAAGGTACCAAATTTATGAAATTGCTTTTTGATTTGTCTATGACAGGTTCATAGTTGGAGGCTTAGTCTTCAGTGTGGTGGTTGGACATATAAGAGGTGTAGCCTAGAGGCCAGCATTGTGACGTAGCAGGTAAAGCCACCACCTACCTGCAATACCAGCACCCCATGTGGGCACTGGTTCATGTCCTAGCTGCTACACTTCCAATACAGCTCTCTGCTATGGCCTGGGAAAGCAGTGGATGCCCAAAGTGCTTGGGGCCCTGCACCCACATGGGAGATCCAGATGAAACTCCTGGCTCCTGGCTCCTGGCTCCTGGCTTTCGCCTCGCTCAGCTTGGGTCATTGTGGCCATCTGGGGTATGAATCAGCAGATGGAAGTTCTCTCTATATATATTTCTCTTTTTAAGATTTTATGCTATATATTTGAAAGGTAGAGTTTCAGACAGAGAGAGGGAATGACAGAAAGAAAGGTCTTCCATCCACTGGTTCACTCCCCAAATGGTCACAACAACTGGAGCTGGGCCGATCCGAAGCCAGGAGCCAGGAGCCAGGAGCTTCTTCCAGATCTCCCACACAGGTGCAGGGGCCCAAGTATTTGGGCCATCTTCTGCTGTTTTCCCAGGCCACAGCAGAGAGCTGGATCAGAAGAGGAGCAGGCAGGACACAAACTGGTGCTCATATGGGATGCCAGCACTGCAGGTGGAGGCTTAGCCCACTACACCACAATACCAGTCTCCATCTCTCTCTGTCTCTCCCTCTATGTAACTTTGACTTTCAGATAGATAGATAGATAAATGATAGATAGATAGACAGACAGACAGACAGACAGATAGATAGAAAAAGAGGTGCAGCCTAAAGTGAAGTACTTGGGTCATTTGGGAAGCTGCCATGCCCTTGGAAGGTATTAACATAGTTCTCATGGGACCCCTAAGCTCTCTCATGAGTGAGGTGTTATAGGAGCTATATGGGTGACTCTGAATTGCTCTCTGGCTTCCCGTTTGGCATTGAGATTTCTTATTCTTGTATGTGCTCCTGCCATTGCCTTCTGCCATGAGGTGACCTAGGTAGGGTTAACTCACCATGCTGTTCAGATTTTCAGCTTTCAAATTTATGAGCTAAATAAATGGCTCTTCTTTATTAGTTTTGTCTCCATCAGGCAATTCATTATAGTAACAACAATAGACTAATACGGAGGTTTTAAGTCAGGATCCCAGACTTAGATAGGCACATGATTCTGTAAACAATCTTTCTGCGCCGGCACTGAGAAGGGTTATTTACCATAACTGCTATTTTCTTGGAGCGATTGTGGAAAGGAAGTATTTAAAGTAATATAATGTTTAGATTCATAGTCATAAAGATCATCTGATGCTAATTATAAAAATTTGAAATAGCCAATTCTATGATAATTCTTTTTTTTTTTTTTTGACAGGCAGGGTGGACAGTGAGAGAGAGAGACAGAGAGAAAGGTCTTCCTTTGCCGTTGGTTCACCCTCCAATGGCCGCCGCAGCCGGCATGCTGCGACCAGCGCACCGTGCTGATCCAAAGCCAGGAGCCAGGTGCTTCTCCTGGTCTCCCATGCGGGTGCAGGGCCCAAGCACTTGGGCCATCCTCCACTGCACTCCCGGGCCACAGCAGAGAGCTGGCCTGGAAGAGGGGCAACCGGGACAGAATCCGGCGCCCCGACCAGGACTAGAACCCGGAGTGCCGGCGCCGCAGGCGGAGGATTAGCCTAGTGAGCTGCGGCACTGGCTATGATAATTCTTTATATTAAAAATCTACAGAACTTTTCCCAAGATTTCCTTCCATAGATACCAATCTCCTTAAGCATTTATTTTATTTTTAAAAATTTCTGCTTATTTTACAAATAAAATTGTATGCATGTATCATGTTATTTTGAAATATGTGTATGCTGTATAATAAATAAATTGAACTGATTAATAATGCATTTTTAGTTCACATACTTTTTTTGTGTACTGAGTATACTTAAAATCTACTCTCCAGCAGTTTCAACAACACCGTTACCTTGTTATTGTCTATGGTAACCATATTGTACTATAGGGCTCTTGAATTTTCTGACCAAAATTTTGTATCCTTTTACTATATCTCTACAACTTCTGTCCCAGCCCCAAGGCCCCATCCCCTGATAGTCACCAACCTACATTTTATATTCCACAAATGTGAAATCATGTGGGATATGTTTTTCTATACCTGGCCTGTTTCACTTAGCACAGTGTTCTCTAGCTCCAAGCTTATACAAGTTGTCCCAAATGGAAGCATTTCCTTCTTTTTAAAGGCTGAATGGTGTTCCATTTTCTATATACCCATTCATTCAGTGATGGGCACTGAGGCTGATTCCTTCCTGGCTATTGTGAATAATGCTGCTGTGAATGTGGGAGTGTAGATATGTCTTTGACACACTGATTTCACATGATTTGTGAGTATACCCACTAGTGAGATGACTTGCGTATACAGTAGTTCTATTTTTAATTACCTGAGGAGTTTTCGTATTGTTCTCTATAATGACTGCACTAATTAACATTCCCATGAATAGTAGTCAGCAGTTCCCTTTTCAGCGCATCCTCTCTAACATTTGCCATCTTTCATCTTTGATAATAGTCACTCTAACAAGTATGAGGAAATATCTGATTGTGCTTTTAATTTGCATTTCCCTAATTATTTTTTCACTTTTATTTAATAAATACAAATTTCCAAAGTACAACTTTTGGATTATAGTGGCTTTTTCTTTTCCCCCCATAACCTCCCTCCCACCTGCAACCCTCCCATCTCCCGCTCCCTCTCCCATCCCTTTCACATCAAGATTCATTTTCAATTATCTTTATATATAGAAGATCAATTTAATACATATTAAGTAAAGATTTCAACAGTTTGCACCCACACAGAAACACAAAGTGTAAAGTACTGTTTGAGTGCTAGTTATACCGTTAATTCACATAGTACAACATATTAAGTGCAGAGATCCTGCATGGGGAGTAAGTGCACAGTGACTCCTGTTGTTGATTTAACAATTGACACTCTTGTTTATGGCGTCAGTAATCACCTGAGGCTCTTGTCATGAGTTGCCAAGGCTATGGAAGCCTTTTGAGTTTGCTGACTCTGATCTTATTTAGACAAGGTCATTATCAAAGTGGAAGTTCTCTTCTCTCTTCAGAGAAAGGTACCTCCTTCTTTGATGGTCCATTCTTTCCACTGGGATCTCACTCTCAGAGATATTTCATTTAGGTCATTTCTTTTTTTTTCCAGAGTGTCTTGACTTTCCATGCCTGAAATACTCTCATGGGCTTTTTAGCCAGATTTGAATGCCTTAAGGGCTGATTCTGAGGCCAGAGTGCTGTTTAGGACATCTGCCATGTTTTTATTTATTTATTTATTTATTTATTTATTTGAAAGGCAGAGTTACAGAGTGGCAGAGGCAGTGAGAGAGAGAGAGAAGTCTTTCGTCCACTAGTTCACTCCCCTGATGGCCACAATGGCTGGAGCTGTGCTGATCTGAAGCCAGGAGCCAGGAGCAGCTTCCCGGTCTCCTACTTGGGTGCAGGGGCCCAAGGACTTGGACTATCTTCCACTGCTTTCCCAGGCCATAGCAGAGAGCTGGATCAGAAATGGGGCAGGCATGACTCGAACTGGGGTCCATAATCAATGCCCGCACTACAGGCGGCAGCTTTACCCGCTACATCACAGCACCAGCCCCAAGTTTGTTCTTTTTGCTTAAGATTGCTTTGTCTAATTAGGTGAAAATGTCATTGGTATTTTGATTGGTATTTGCATTGAATCTACTGATTGCTTTGGGCAATATATATATACTTTCACAATATTAATTGTTATCCGTAAACACAGGATATATTTTAATTGTGGGGTTTTCTATTTCCTTCATCAATATTTTATAGTTTTCAGGATATAGGTCTTTTACCTCTTGCATTCAATTTACTCCTAAGTATTGTTTTTCTGTATCTATTACCCAAAGGATTGTTTCTTTCTTTATTTTTTCTTGTACTTTGTTATTAATGTATAGAAATACCATTTATTTTTGTATGTTGATTTTATAGCTGGTAACTTTACTGAGTTTACTCTAACAGATTTTGGTGGAATGTTTAGGACTTTCTAGATACAAGATTATGTTAAAAACAGGAAATCTTTAACTTCTTCATTTCAAGCTTACATGCTGTCATTTCTTTCTTTTGCCTCTTATACAGGCCAGAACGTCTCATACTGTGTTGAGAATAAATGGTGAAAGTGGGCATCCTTGTCTTGTTGCTGATCTTAGAGGAAAATCTTTCACTGTTGAATATAATGTTAGCTGTGGATTTGTTTGATATGGCCTTTATTGTGTTGAGGAACATCTTTTTTATCATTAATTTGTTTAGAGTTTTGAATTGTGAAAGAAAGTTGAATTTTGTCATGAATTTTTTGGGGGGTGTGGAGGAGAGACAGATAGAGGACTTTATGACTTATTTCTAATACCTCTGAAACTAGATACCCTTGGATATTTGAGACTTTGAAATTTCTCATAGAGACAAAAATTCCTGAGACTGGAATCTGGAGCAAGTGCAATGCTAAGTGCCAGAGGAATTGACTCCAAGTCATGAATTTACCGTGCAGTTGAAGTGGGTCAAAAATGGGCTGTTTCAGAGCCAGAGAACAGCCAGTATTCTTGGAAGAAGCTGCCAGGTCTAGCAGAAAAGTACCACATGGACTCAAAGACACTGACTGGTATTTCTTGGAGGCTGGTTTATGGCCCAAGTGATTGTGTTATAAGCTGGACCATTATTAATAGTCTGACGCCACAATTCTTAGTAAATATCTGTGAGCACGGGGATATTGTTCTGCCTTACACAGACTAGAAGAATTGTTATGGCATGCCATTTGCCAAGAGTATGAGAAGTAAATGCTCAAGAACTGAAGTCAACTTTATATGAGAACTATTTGCAGAGATTGGTAATATCTTCTTTGGTGAGCCTGAAAATTCCAGCTATACATGACCTCAATTAGGTTGAGGCAGAAAAGGTCTCAAGTTTATTGCCCATCAACGAACAAGATGGAATTGAAATCCGAGTTTCTAGGGCAATTTCTAGCAATGCAGGAAACCAAAGTCATCCAAATATTCCCCCAATATATGAGTGTTGACACTTGAACTGAGGTCCTATTGGGTGGGTGTAAGGAGGTTCACTAGCTTTGATTATGGAACTCTCCACAGTCAGCCTCATGGCAACTAAAGCATTAATGTGCTGCCAGTGAGGCATAAGAAAAATTATTGTGATTTGTCAGGAAATTGGCTATGCAGTAATTAAATTCTCCCATGCAACTTTCCATACCCATGATGAAGACAAAGCCTTAGAAAGGAAGGTGTTGAATGCAAAAGTTTGTATTGGTTTCCTGGGAATTTAGCCATTTCTTAGCTGAGTGAAAATGTGGCTGAATTATAAGTAGTGAACAAGGATAGCCACAGGTTTTCCTTCTCCTCCATCTTACTTCTAATAATATCATGATTTTTAAATCAGTTTCCTGTCCGAAAAAGCAAGGATTCTTTGTGCAATTTATAATAAAATCATTTTCTGGGAGAGGACTGGAAATTGAAGGCACATTGGAGGAATTATGAAGAAAGTTGTAGTGGAATAGCTGGAGTTTCATAGATATAGATAGGCTGGATACAAATTTTATATTAATATTTCTGAACAGATGGAAATCCTGTTTACAATTTTGGAGACATGTAGTTTAATATTTTGAAGTAATTTATTCTTTTACATTAAATCATTCAAAATATGTCACATGACAGTAGGTATAAATAGTAGCGCAGCAAAAGGCCAACCGCATACTAATTGTCAAGGAACCTAACTTGCAGGTGCTTTGTATATTGTGGTGTCTTGTTCACTTTCTCTCCATCCTCATCAGCATTTATGATGGGTCGCAAGTTCTGAATTTGTAACGATTACAATAAAAACAAAAAATAGGTAAAATTTGGTGATTCAGTTTCATTTTTCTGTACATATCTCTAAGGCTTTGGGGAGTCTCTCATCAAACCCCTTCAGATATCTTTTTTTTTTTTAATGTATTGGGGCTGGCATTGTGGTGTAGTGATGGTGGCATCCCATATGGACACTGGTTTGAGTCCTGGCTGTTCCACTTCTGAACCAACTCCCTGCTAATGTGCCTGAGAAAAGCAGAAGAAGGTGGCCCAAGTACTTGGGCACCTGCCACCCATGTTGGAGTCCTGGATGAAGTTACTGGCTCCTGGCTTCAGCCTGCCACAGCCCTGGCTGTTGAGGCCATCTGGAGAGTGAACTGGCAAACGGAAGATCTCTCTCTGTCTCTGTCTCTCTTTTTCTCTGTAACTCTGACTTCCAAGTAAGTAAATAAATCCTTTAAAAAAGATAGAAAAGTATTTTATTATTTATTTTTATTTTGCTTGAAAGACAGATAAACATACATACACATCCCATCTTTCGGGTCATTCACCCAAAGGTCTGTCTTAGCATAGGATGGGCCCAGCCAAAGCCAGGTGCCTGAAACTCAGTGTGGGTCTCCCAGGTATATGGCAGTTACCTAAGTCCTGAGCCATCATCTGCCGTCTCCTAGGGTACACAGTAGCAGGAAGCTGGAGTGGAAGTGGAGGAGCTGGGACACAAACAGGTTCTCCAGAAAGGAATGCAGGTGTCCCAGTGACTTAACCATTATGTCACATGCCCACCCTGCCCTTTCAGATTTCTGTACTTCATATTTACTCTGTTTTTTCTGATTTTAAAATCAAATCTGAAAACTGTGCTATTTGTTGTTGTTTTTCCTAATGTCTTAGGACTTCAAAAGTGTGATTTATAAATCTAATTCATTGTTTTTTTACTAAAGATCAAATGAGAGAGGTAGATGTTTGGTGCATGGTTTCAGATGCCACTTGGAATGTCTGTATCCCATATTGAGAGCCTGGGTTTGAGTCCCAGCTCTGTTCCTGATTCCAGCTTTCTGCTAATGTGTATGCTAGAAGGCAGCAGGTGATGGTGGAGAATTTGAGTCACTACTATTTATACCTAGTGTGGGAGATCTGGATTGAGTTCTTACCCCTGGCTTTGGTCTGGCCAAACTCTGGTCATTGTGAGCATTTGGGTTGTGAACCAGGGGATGGAAGAGCTTTCTGACTATCTACCTTTCAAATAAATAAATTAAAAAATACTTTTTAAAAGACTAAATGAGACAATGAAGGGGGAAATGTTTTGAAAATTGCAAAATGCTATAAAAGTATAAGGAATTAGAACTAGGATTGTAAACACATTGGTTGTAAACCATAGCTATCCCTTGGAGTTTGGAGAACTTTTAAAAGTGCTCTCACCAGGCTTCTCCCTGAGAGATTCTGATCTGGGACCTTGACATTGGAATATTTTACAGGTTCCCCAGAGCTTCTTTGTGCATCCAATATTAACCATTGGCTTACCCTGGGAGTTCATTACTTCTTCATGATAGATTTTCTTTTTTCTTTTTACATTTAGTTTTCATCATTAATTTTGAAATTAGGAGCATTGCTTTCTTTGAAAGGAATTTCAGCTGCAAGGAAGATAGAGCATCTTCCCAGGACTTTTGATACTTCTGGTAGGACCTGCTACCTTTACCCAGCAAGGAATGTCTGCAGAGATCATAACCAGAAGATGAAATGAGCAGATACCCAACCAGGCCCACAGTATCAGTGGCTGACATGGGTTATTTTAGGCTTCAGGATCATAAGTAGGAGTAGAATCTGTGACCAGGGTATCTTTATGACCCATAGTTTTTAGAATATTCTGGTGATTCATTTTCTTCAAGTCATCTCCTTCTCTGTGGGGCCCACTCTCCCCAGAAAACACAGATTTTTTCCTGCCTCCTTAGGTATAGAAAGATAAAACAGCTATTAAAAACAAACTTGGGTAGAATTTTATCACTGCTGTCATGAACAGCTATGTATTGAAAAGAGGTTAACTAGGGCCGGCTCTGTGGTGCAGCAGGTTAAAGGCCTGGCCTGCGGCAATGATTCAAATCCTGGCTGCTCCACTTCCAATCTAGCTCGCTGCTAATGCGCCTGGGAAAGCTGTGTGGGATAACCCAAGTGCTTGGGCGCCTGCAACCATGTGTGAGATCAGGAAGAAGCTCCTGGCGCCTGGCTTCAGATTGGCTCAGCCCTGTGCCATCACAGCCATTTGGGCAGTGAACCAGTGGGTAGAAGACCTCTCTTTCTGTCTCTACTTCTCTCTGTAACTCTGGCTTTCATGTAAATCAAATCAATCTTTAAAAAAAAAAAAAAAGAAAGAAAAGAGAAAAGAGGTTAATTAACTTTAGCTTCTTTTTCTTTTTCTTTTTTTAATAGGTAGAGTTACGGACAGAGAGAGACAGAGATGTCTCCCATCCACTGATTCACTCCTCAAATGGCCGCGATGGCCAGAGCTGAGCCGATCTGAAGCCAGGATTCAAGAGCTTCTTCTGGGTCTCCCATGCGAATACATCTTCTACTGTTTTCCCAGGCTGTATCAGAGAGCTAGATTGGAGCAGGAGAAGCAGGAACTAGAACCTGTGCCCATATGGGATGCTGATGCCACAGGTGGAGGATTAACTTACTGTGCCACAGCACTGGCCCAGCTTTTTTTCTTTTGTCAGCATAGTGTGGAATACTGATGGATATTACTGTATTTGATGTTTATGTATAACGAGGCACATATACAGGTAAATTTAGAATTCAGTTTTAATCATGTGACAACTAGTATCAAATCTCCAATTTTATTTGGTGATCATTTGTGCAATTAATGTATTAGTGCATTTATATTTATAGTTCCTTTTGATAAAAACATATTTCCATAATCTAAAGTGAGTTTTAAAAGGATTGGCCATGTGTGTATCTTCCTGATAATAAAAGCAAGTCTATAAATTTCCAGTTGTACTGAAAGTACCATTCTAACTAACATGAACCATTCTGATACTTGTGATTGTTGTGTTGCTATTTTTTTTAAATGACTCCTTTGAAGAATAGTTAGAAATAGGAAGCATTAAGCATTAGAGATTATGCTTTATCCTCATAGAAAGTTTAAAGGATGATTTAATCCAAACATTATTGGCATTGACTGTACATTGGAGAACTTTAAGTTTTCAGTGTTCGTGAATATGTTAGTATAAGATAATCTAAAATACATAGTATCAACTAACCAAGGCCATAAATCAGGATCAAGTATTTGAATTTTGAAAATTATTCATTAGAGAGGTGTTTTTTGTTTTTTTGTTTTTTTTTTTTTTGTTTGTTTGTTTTTTTTACAGGCAGAGTGGACAGTGAGAGAGAGAGACAGAGAGAAAGGTCTTCCTTTTGCCGTTGGTTCACCCTCCAATGGCCGCCGCGGTAGGTGCGCTGCGACCGGCGCACTGCGCTGATCCGATGGCAGGAGCCAGGTGCTTCTCCTGGTCTCCCATGGGGTGCAGGGCCCAAGCACTTGGGCCATCCTCCACTGCACTCCCTGGCCACAGCAGAGAGCTGGCCTGGAAGAGGGGCAACCGGGACAGGATCGAGAGGTTTTTTAAGGTTAGTTCTGAAACTGTTATGCTCACACATTGATGTTGGCATGGAAAATTGAAACAGTAGTTTGTGGAAAAGTATCTTAAGAAATGTTTTCAAAACTTCCCAATTTTGCTCACAGATTTATTCATCATCATGTTACGTAGGCTTTCACAAAAAATGGAAATGGCTTAATTACTCAACAGTTGAGTAACAAAGAAGATGGCATTACATTTACTAGATAAACAATGATAAAGTTTTGAAAATCTCATAAATTTTATACTTTAAACTGATTGATAGTAAATTACCTGTCATATATATCTTAACACAATAAAAAGAATATTATAAAAATGGAGACAATTTTTATTAGCATATAATGTTAGATGAAAGCAGAATAATACTGTTAGAATTGTAGAAAACCTATGCACAAGTGGAAAAGGACAGAAAGGATGTATTCAAAAATCAAGACTATGTTATTTACAGTGGTGTGATAATAGATAATTTTTTCTTCTATTTAACATTTTAAACATTAAAACTATTTTTACATTAAAACAAGCTTTAAGTGTTTGAAAATACAAAAAACTGTATTGAAATTGTGTACGAAGGATAAAGAACCTATTTCAAATCATTATCCTCAGCAGTCCAAGTGTCTAATAAAATATTTTAGGGAAGTCAATAATTCACTTTTATTTTTGTAGTGCATGTTTCATGCAAGATGTTATAGCACATGAACAGATTTATATATACCAATACAAAAAAACCAGATATATTAGAATTCGTGTGGGTGAGAGACAGAGGTAGTTTTTCACTATCCCATTTAAAAAACAAGACAAAAATAATCAGAAAAAGATGCCGCTGCTGAAACTGAAGACATGGGGACTATTTTTATTTTCTGAGATACAGGAGTGCCTCATCCTTCTAACAGTGGTGAGTATTAAAGAGTTCTTAATACAACTTAAACTTATCTTTTAAGCATAGAAACTAAAAAGCAAACAAGCAGCAATATTTTAATGAGAATCTGAAATGTTTTACACATTTTCTGCTTTCCTAAATGGTTTCCATGGAATCTAAGCTCACTATTTCCACTGGACTTATATTTATAGCCTTATGCCACTGAATTGATGCCTTTTCTGTTTTTGTGTAGTTCCTCTATCTCCTCCATTACTTTCAAGTGTCATTTATTTAACACAAGTCTGCTTCAATGAATCTAGTTCTATTTGAGTTTCCTGAGTCCAGGTTTCTCTGATGAGGCGAACACTATAAAGAACTTACCTGAGCTTTGTGCATTGTATGATTAATATTGTACATCACTTGTTTCTCTTGAGAATGAAACGCTTGAGTTTTTAGAAAGTTCTTTCGATAGCCTAGTGGCCATGTCCTAATTGTGAGCGTACGATCTGGAGGGTCAGCCTTCCAGAAGTCTTGCTCTCGGAAAAGTGGGAAGTTATGGAACGATTGCAATACAGAGGCATTAGAAAATAGGAGAAAGATGCTGGCAAGCACGCTGTGGTTGACTCGTGTATGAGATTACCGCTGTTTGTTTTATGATGTCTGAGGAAGGTTTGTGAGTAGAATGGAATGGAAGACATAATCAAAAAGGAATCCAAGAAAGGGCAGAGTAACAAAACGTGAAAGACAAGGGGAAGAAAAGTTGTTTTTTTTAAATGTTTCAATATTCAGTACACATTTGAGGCTTTGCTCATAAAAGTTGAATGTAGGGCTTTTGTTGTTTGTTTGTTTGTTTGTTTTTTTGACAGGCAGAGTGGACAGTGAGAGAGAGAGACAGAAAGGTCTTCCTTTACTGTTGGTTCACTCTCCAATGGCTGCTGCGGCAGGCGCACTGCGCTGACCTGAAGGCAGGAGCCAGGTGCTTCTCTTGGTCTCCCATGCTGGTGCAGGGCCCAAGCACTTGGCCATCCTCCACTGCACTCCAGGGCCACAGTAAAGAGCTGGCCTGGAAGAGGGGCAACCGGAACAGAATCCAGCGACCTGACCGGGACTAGAACCTGGTGTGCTGGTGCCGCAGGTGGAGGATTAGCTTATTGAGCCACGGCGCTGGCTTGGGTTTTTTTTTTTAATACCAAATAATCCATACTGAAGTAAAGACTGAGGAGAATACATAGGATCTAAAAAATTAAAGAAAACTGCTAAAAAATTACACTATCTTTAAATAAGACTGAATTATTGCTTGTGGCTTTCTGAAGCTGATATCAGAGATATGATAGAAAATATATCCAAACTCATAAAATATAACCAGCCCACCCATTCTGGCCATGTCTTATGATTCTAAGATTGAGTAGGTAGTGAAGGAACTCACGAGCAGAAAACTATATTCTGGAGTAAGCAGAGCATTGATGTGAGAGGCTGGAGCGCTGGGCTGTGTTTCTAGTATTACCTTGCCATAACACAGTACAAATCTTTTCCCTTCCCTAGGCTACTTTTTCATCTTAGTTGTAAAATGAGGCAGTGGAATAGAACATTGCCTAGACTTCTTTTATAACTCAAATAGAAAGTTATCATCTTCCATAACTTCTCCCTAACCTTTGAAGAAGTTAAAAAACAATTCTTTCTCGAAACCCTTTTTTAAAAAAAAACTTCTATATCACATTCCTTTCTCAGATTTCTAATTCTTCCTTTAATTGATCCCTTTTAGCTTTGTCTGCTTTCATCTCTGCCTTAAATATGAGAGTGCTTAAGGTTTAGCTCTGGGATTTCTTTTCTTCATGCTCTAAATTTTGTTCCTAGACAAACTTACATCTTTCCATGTTTTGTAATTTCTTAAAATAAAACTTGCAATTTAACATAGAAAAGCACACATAAGTGTCTAGCTTTTTGGATTAAAAATTAATTATAAAGCATACAACTAGGTAAATACCAGCTTAAATCAAGAAAGAAAGCTTTGGCAGTTATATATATATATAAATAAATATATAAATATATATAAAATTATTTTATATATATTTATATTATTTATATATTATATATTATATATATATTTATATATATTATATATATATAAAATTATATATATAATATATATATATAAATATATATATAGAGAGAGTCCATGGTTCTAAGTTGCTAAAATTTGGGAATCACTTGTTTTGTAGCAAATATGACTAGTACAACCTCCTTTAAAATTTTAATTTTAAGGAATTTTTGATAAGTTCCATGGCTATCCTGACAATCATATTTTTCCTGGATTTATATTTCTTATTTATTTGAGAGCCAGATAGAGAAAACAATACACATAGAGAGCTTCTATTGCTGGTTCACCCCCCAAATGCATGCAAAGTTTAGGGTTGGGCCAGGCCAAAGTCAAGATCCAGGGGCCCAATTCAGGTCTCCACATGAGTAGCAGGGACCCATGTACCTGAGCCATCATTTGCCATCTGCTAGGCTGTACATTAGCAGGAAGCTGGGATCATAAGTAGAACTTAGATTTGGACTCAGGCACTTTGATATGGGACACAGGCATCTTAATCAGTGTCTTCACTACTAGGCCAAATGCTTGTCTCATCCTGGCTTTATTGAGAAGTATTTTTCTCACTTCTCAGGGATTCATTTCATGTTCTCATTGAATATTTGAGAAAGATTTTTTTAAAGGTTTATTTTATTTATTTGAAAGACAGACTTAGAAATAGAGAAAGGAGAGAGAGAGAGAGAGAGAGGTGTTCCATCTGCTGGTTCACTCCCCAAATGGCTGCAACAGCCAGAGCTAGGCCAGCCTGAAGCCAGGAGCCAGGAACCAGGAGCTTCTTCCAGGACTCCCATGTGGGAGCAGGGGCCCAAGGATTTGGGCCATCCTCTGCTGCTTTTCCAGGCACTTTGTCAGAGAGCTGGATCAGAAATGGAGCAGCCAGGACTCGAACCAGGACCCATATGTGATGCCAGCACTGCAAGCAGGACTTTAATACACTGTGTCACAGTGCCAGCCCCAAGGAAAAATATTTTTAAAAATCATACATGGATGTTAAAATTTTACTATGTAGCCCGGTGCTGAGGCTCAATAGGCTAATCCTCCGCCTGTGGCGCCGGCACACTGGGTTCTAGTCCTGGTTGGAGCGCCGCATTCTGTTCCGGTCGCTCCTCTTCCAGTCCAGCTCTCTGCTGTGGCCCGGGAGTGCAGTGGAGGATGGCCCAGGTCCTTGGGCCCTGCACCCTCATGGGAGACCAGGAGAAGCACCTGGCTCCTGGCTTCAGATCAGTGCAGTGTGCCAGCCGCAGCGGCCATTGTGGGGTGAACCAACGGAAAAGGAAGACCTTTCTCTCAGTCTCTCTCTCTCACTGTCCACTCTGCCTGTCAGGAAAAAAAATTTTTTTTACTATGTAATTTTTGTTTGTTTATTTTCCTGCTATCTGTTAATATGGTAATATTGTTTTTAATCTTATATTAAGTTATTATTTTTTTCACTATTTCTGAATTGAAATTGTCCATATGTTGCCTAAGAATTTTGAACTATAAATTAGCAATGCACAGATGGCTACATCTCTATGGCAGCTCTGATCATCTTGACATATCATCTTGGGACCCAGGCAGGAGGGATGGTCTCTATGTGGGGCATTCTATTATGTGAGAAGAATGCTGGAGGAAACTGACATTTCTTATTCAAACTCTTGCTTAGATGTTTTTAAATGGGTTAATTAAACTCATTCACATGCTTATGTTTGAAATAAGACCATATTTTCTGAGAATATAATTTATGACTGAATGAAAACACAAAATAATCCAACTTTTAGAAGCAAGCAATAGAAGTAAATAATGAACAATGACTAGTCTTAGAAGTTCATCTACAGCACAAATTTTGGTACTAGGAATACACTTAGTACAAAGAAGCCCAAAAACTATCAAAATTTTAGTGTTTTAGACATCATCAAGATCTAGAAGAGTGGGGCTCATGCTTAGGACATGCGGATGGAAGAAAATTTTAAGCAAAGCATACATCCAAATAAAGAATGATTTGTTAGAACTGCATTTAAAGAGTATGCTAGATGTATCTTGTAGCACAATGAATTACTATAACACACAGAAGATTAAAACAGCAAACATTTATTGTCTCACAGTTTCTGGGTCAGGAATCTGGGGGAATAATTCAGGTAGGAGGTTTTGTTTCAGGGTTGCTTAACAGGATGCAATCAATCAATCCTAAGATTGCAGTGGGATGTCAGACTCTACCATGGGAAGTTCCATGTCCAAACTCACTCATGTAGCTGTTGACAGGCCTCCGATGATCTGCCTTCAAGTTCTCTCAGGTAGACAGCCACAGGGCTGTCTCATAATGTGAAAATGGCCCAAGAATGAATGAAACCACACTGAAGAAGGAAGACAAAGTCTTTTTATAACTGATGCTCTGAAGTGATATCCTGTCATTTCTGCAGTACTCTATGCATTAGAAGCATCAAAGTCAATTGAGTCCATGGGCATGGGAGCACAGAACTACTGGCGGACAGGGAACACTGGGGCCATTTCCGAGGCTGCGTGCCACAAAACGTATATACCATTTTATAAAATTCACAACTCTGAGAGCGGGCATGATTCTGAATGGCAATGAGATAGTAAAGAATGAATCACCTTTTCTGTGTATTCTTCAGTGAAAATATTCTGTCACAAAGGAACAGGATTAAATAATATTGCAAACTGTCATTTGGAAATTTTTCTCTCATAGTATCTGAATAAGTTTTTATCACAATTAAACTAATAGTATAGGAGTGGATAATAAAGAGGGAGAGGTGGTCTGGGCCTAAGATCCTGATTTTCTGGCTTTGGGCATGTGCTCACTTTTGATTGGATCATTGTGTCCAGGTGATGGTATATTCATATTTCCATTAGCCAGTCAATCATCTATTCTTAAAACTGATTTAAGTGTCAAGTGGTCAATTTGAAGGAGTTTAATTCATCCAAATCCCAAGGCTAAGATAGGAAAATGAGTAATACTGTAGAAGATATTTGGAGCAATATTACCAAGAAAAAATGAAAATTTGACAGTAAGTATTAAAATATATATTTACTACTTAGGGATGCAATAATTCTTAACTGAGAATTTATCTTACAAGATTCAAAAAAAAATTCCTAACTTGTTTTCCCAATTCAAGTAAGTGTAAACAGAGATATAAATCCTTATGCAAAAATTACATATTCAGTTAGTATGTGAGATATACAAAATAGAGGTTTAAAAGCTTCTTTTGCTAGTTCCAAACATATTTTTCCTTGGAAAACTTTCATTCCATTAAAAAGTATAACTCTTTATCCATAATTACTTTAGATCTTCTGTGTGTTGGCTAATTCTTAGCCTAACATCACTCATAGAAGAGAAACAATTATAAAAAGAGGAAAAAATAAACAGTGGTTTCTGTCAGTGGACACCAAACAGAGTAACAGAAATTAAACAAACAAACAAACAAACAAACAAAAAAACCTCACCCAATGCTAAAGTGAATACTTGATATCATTTCTCAAAATGCTTATGGACAAAATGTTGATTCCTGTCTTCTGGGGCAATGGATAACAATTGATGACATGCTGCAGGGAGTAAGTCTTTGAAAGCTCTAATATACTCCTCACAACCTAGAAGGTCACAGCAGGACTCCGATGCCTGGAAATACCTAGACAGGTCCTGACCCATGTCGGGCTGACCTTTGGGTTCTGCAGAAGCAGGAAAGGAACGCTGACAGGGTTATAAAGTGCTTGTGTCATGAAGGTGTATCCAAGCCATACACAGAGCCCTTTTGCAAGGACTGGGAAATACTGTTACCAGGTATTTAGTTCCAGGAAATCTTCCTACAAACCTAGTTGAGCACAAAGCTAACAAGGCAATGATTCCAGAGGCCACACATAAAAAGAATACATATACTACAAATTTTAGTTCAGATAAGTTATAGAACCACAACAAAATGATGGTAATAACAAGCAACAACAAAAGGCCTAAGCAGGGGAGAACCTGATTTCACAGTTGCCGTATTTTAATATTCAAATAGTTCAGATTCCAACAAAGCCTATAGAGATGTCAGGAAACAAAGACATATGGCCCCTACCAGCATTATTTCAATCAGTTGAAACATTTTTGAGGAAAAACAGATATTAGACTCAACTAGAAAATTACTGTAGATCAACTATTTTCCAACTTGCTCAAGGGGTTAAAGCAAAGCATGGACAAAGCACTAAAGGAAACTGCTGTGCTTTGAATATGGGTCACTTCCCAAATTCTTGTACAATTTAATCCCTGTTTTGATATTAAGAGAAGTGATCCCTGGGAGATGATTATCTTATGAGGACTTTACCATCATCAGTGGGCTCAACACCCTCATAAGAGGAGTTGAGTTGAAAGGAGTGCTCTGCTTTTTTATCCCTTTCCTCGTGTTAGGACACAGTGCTCCTCCCCTTGGGAGGATGTATCAACAGGACACCCTCTGGAAAGCAGAAAGCAGACTTCATGAGACACCAGCCCCATGATCTTGGACTTCCCAGGGTACAGAACCCTGAGACATAAATTTCTTTCTTTTTTTTTAAATGACCCAATTTCAGGTGTTTTGCTGTAGCAGCACTAATGGACCAAGACAGGAACCATGAGAACAATGCTTCATCTAATAGAGACTATTAATAACAACATAGGTATTAAACAAGAATGTTAGAAATTCTGCAATTTAGAAGTATATAGAAGTAACCTAAAAGCTTCACTACAGGGTTCAACAGCATGGTTGAAGAGGTATAAGAAAGAATCGGAGAACTTGAGGATAAATCCATTAAAATTATCTAATCTGAGGACAGAAAATAAAAAGTGAATAGAGTTCAACAGACTGTTGGACACAATCAGGCATGACAACTTAACATCTAATGCAAGTTCCGGAAGGAGAGGAGACAGAAAGGGGATACCTTCAATATAAGACAGAACAACTGGATGTTACATCAGCAATGAAATAAAAGACTTGAACAATAAAGCAACCAGGCCAAGTACACCTGTACAACATTCCAGCCATTGCAATGGAATATGCATTTTCTTAAATTTATGTGGAATATTCTCCAGGAAAAACTATAGATTAGGACACAAAATGAATCTCAGTAAATTGAAAGAGAGTTAAATAATACAAAGTCTATTTTCCTGAAATAATAGAATAACAGTAGAATCAATAACAGAAGGAAATATGAAAAATTGAAAAACTATATGAAAATTAAATATCATATTCTTGGATAACCAATAAGACAAAGATAAAACCACAATGGAAATAGATAATAATTGAGATGAACAAAACAAAAACACAACTTACCATAACTTAAGGGGGACCAAAAAAGCAGTGCTCAGAGAAAAGTTTATATGTATAAATATCTATGTTAAAAAAAGATCTTTGGTCAGTAACCTAAACCTCCACCTTAAGAAACTGGGGCCGGCGCCATGGCTTAACAGGCTAATCCTCTGCCTTGCGGCACCTGCACACCGGATTCTAGTCCCGGTCGGGGCGCCGGATTCTATCCCAGTTGCCCCTCTTCCAGGCCAGCTCTCTGCTATGGCCCGGGAAGGCAGTGGAGGATTGCCCAAGTGCTTGGGCCCTGCACCCCATGGGAGACCAGGAGAAGCACCTGGCTCCTGGCTTCGGATCAGCATGATGCGCCGGCCGCAGCGGCCATTGGAGGGTGAACCAAGGGCAAAAAGGAAGACCTTTCTCTCTGTCTCTCTCTCTCACTATCCACTCTGCCTGTCAAAAAAAAAAAAAGAAAAAAGAAAAAAAAGAAACTGGGATGCGGACTCATGCTCATGTCCCAGCTGCTCCGCTTCCGATCCAGCTCCCTGCTAATGGCCTGGGAAGAACAGTGGAATGTGGCTCAAGTGATTACCCTCTGTCACCCACGTGTGAGACCTGGCTGAAGCTCCTGGCTCCTGGCATCAGCCTGGCCCAGCATTGGCCTTTGCAGCCATCTGGGGAGTGAACCAGCAGATGAAAGTTCGTTCTCTCTCTCTGTTTCTTCCTCTCTGTCTGCCTTTCAAATAAATAAATAAATCTTTTAAAAACAAACTGGAAAAGTAGAGCAAACTAAAGACAAAGCAGATGGTAGGAAGAAAGTGACAAAGATTACAGTGAAGGTAAATAGAGTAGAAAAACAATGGAATCAATAAAACTATGTTTTTTAAAAAAAAATTGACAAAATTAACAAATTTTTATCTAGACTATTGAAAGTAAAAAGACAGATGGCTCTAATTACTGGAATCAGATATAAAACAGGGATCATTCCTACCAAACAGAAATAGAAAGTCTTATAACGAAATGCTATGAACAATTGCATGTCAACATATTGGATAACCTAGATGAAATGGAACAATTCCTAGAAACACACAAATAACAAAACTTAGAAGAGATAGGAAGTATAAAAATCCCTGTCACAAGAAAAGTGATGAATTAAGATGCCAGCAGCCATCCTGTATTGGATTGACTGGGTCCAAAATATGCTTTTGGTTCCTGATTCCAGCTTCTTGATAATGCAAATCTTTGGAGGCAGTGGTGATGGCTCAAGTAATTGGGTTTCTTCCATTCATGTGGGAGACCTGGTTTGCCCTCCTGGCTCATTTTGTTCTTAAAGTATGTAGATGTGAAATTCATGGCAATGATAGCAGAATGGAAGGTAGCAGAGTAAACATAGGCATGTTATTAAAATTTTTAAAAATTTGCCAAGACACTCTGGCAAAAAAACAAACAAACAAACAAAAAAAACACCTAAATGAAAGATCTCTGTGAGTGAGATCCCAGTAGAAAGAATGGGCCATCAAAGAAGGAGGTACCTTTCTCTGGAGGGAGGAGAGAACTTCCACTTTGACTATAACCTTGTCTAAATAAGATCAGAGTTGGCGAACTCAAAAGGCTTCCATTGCCTTGGCAACTCATGACATGAGCCTCGGGTGATTACTGACGCCATAAACAAGAGTGTCAATTGTTAAATCAACAAGAGGAGTCACTGTGCACTTACTCCCCATGTAGGATCTCTGTCCTTAATGTGTTGTTCAATGTGAATTAATGCTATAACTAGTACTCAAACAGTACTTACACTTGTGTTTCTGTGTGGGTGCAAACTGTTGAAATCTTTACTTAATATATACTAAATTGATCTTCTGTGTATATATATATATATATATATATATATAAAGATAATTGAATATAAAAAATTCTATGCAAATTGGTAGAATATTCATTCAAAATAATTTAGGGATGTATATTGTAATCTCAAGAAAATAAAAGTAGTATAAAATAAAATTAAAACACAACAGAAGATATAGAATGGAATAATGTATAATTAAGCCATATTTCCAAAGGCAATGATAGAAGATAAAATGGACAAACCCCAAAGAGAATATAAAGAAAACAGGAGTAAATCAGTATACATAAACATTAATATATAAATAACTGCACAAACATTCAGTTCATAGCACAATCCTAAATGAGTGTGAACAAAGAGATAATATTCTAAGTACATATGATGTTAAGGAAAGAAATAGAGAAATCTATAAATGTAAAGATTTTTAAAGCCTTTTTTCAGCTTTCAATAGAACGAATAAGCAATAAGGTTATGAACAACTTGAGCAACCTTATCCATCAACTTGTCTTAACTGACATTCATAGAACACCAAACCCAAACACAGCAAAATTCATGTTTTTCTTTTTCAGAACATATCGAACATACACTAAGTTGACCCCAAAACAAATCTCAGTAAATTCAGAGGATTAAAAAAATTGACAATAAAAATGGAAGACTCCTTATCAGAAAATGAATAGACAAGCTGAATACTAGGAGGGAATATTTATATCCTTTAAATCCAAGGACCTATATCTAGAACATATAAAATATTCCTGAAACTCAGTAATAAGAAGAAAAATAATCCAACTTTTAAAAGTACAAAAAAAACTTGAATAGATACTTTATAAAGGGTGGCAATGAAGCACATGAAAATTGCTTAACATCATTAGTTATGAGAAATATGCAAATAAGAAAACACAGTAGAGTAGTATAAAATTAAAAAGAATGACAATGCATAGCACTATTGAAAACCAGAGCAATTAGAACTCTCTTGTATTGCTAGCAGGCATGTAAAATGGTGGCATGGTGTTGGACAACTGGAAATTTCTTAGAAGTTACCATGCTAACCTCATCCTGACTCAGCCTTCCCACTCCAAATCAGTTTGCTAACAGAAAATCAATTGTTCAAGATATTCACTGCCATTTTACTCATAAAATTCCCAAGCTGGAAACATCCCACACACCCACCAACAGCAGAATGAATAAGCAGGAGATGCTACTCAACAAGAACAAGCACCAAACTAATGATGGTACCGGGGCTACAGGGTGACGAGGAGGGGGAGGTGGCATGGGGCGACTGATTTGGTATGGCATAAGAAAACATCTGCAGGGACAGAAATAATCTGTGTTTTGAAGGTATGTGGGTTATATGGGTGTGTGTGTTTGTCAGAAATAGATGAATTGCACTCTGGAAATCTGTATATATCTCCCTAAGTAATAAAAAGAGAAACCCATTTTGGGAGAGGATAAGTATAGATAAATGTGAACTTTGGTGCTTTTTTCTCCCTATAGGTAGTACTCTTTTCTCCTTTAAGGTCATATGAAAGACAGCATGAAAAATTGAAAACTCTTGGTAAGGAAAGCTAGATTAAGGAAATCTTAGAATGCCTCATACATTCAACATTAGTGTAATGCTGTTTTTGAGTTTCTGTAGTTCTGTGCTGCAGTGATGGAGGTTAAGGTTTATTTAATATACTTTATGTTCCAAACATGCATGGTTATTAAAGGGATGCTTGTGTTTGTTCCTCAGTGCCTGCAGAGACTCATAACCCACTCCATTTGTATCTTTAAAGTTCCTGGCAGGTAAGCAGAAATTAGGAATATTTAAAATCTCTATGACTTCTCACCTGCTGATTTTAAGTGTAAGGAGAATCTTTAATCAAATAAACTTAAATTCTTTGAGGAGAATATTTTATATATATATATATATATATATATATATGTATACACACACACACACACACTAAGGCTATTTCCCTGGAATTACCCTGTTTTTAAAATGAATGTTGAGGGGCCACTGCCTTCAGTGCTGGCATCCCAAACGGGTGACGTTTCAAGTCCCGGCTGCTCCACTTTTGATCCAGCTCTCTGCTATGGCCTGGGAAAGCAGTAGAAGATGGCCCAAGTCCTTGGGCCCCTGCATCTGTGTAGGAGAGCCAGAGGAGGCTCCTGGCTTTGGATCTGAACAGCTCTAGCCGTTGGGGAGCGAACCAGCAGATGGAAGACCTTTCATGTCTCTGTTCTCTGTAACTCTGCCTTTCAAATAAATAAATAAATCTTTGAAAAAATAAATAAAATGAATGTTGATATTTTTAATTAATCTGAAATTCCCTATGAGAATGAATTATTGATTACTCTTATTAAAACAAGGCCTAAGATTTCTGAGGTTTTTGTTCTGGCAAGAGAATCCTGTGGTAGGAACAGGCCGTTGCCTTCTCTCAACTGATATCAGCTAAGTACTCCCCTTTTAAAAACTTTTAAGTATGGATAAAACCACCTTCCCTTGATATTTTCAATACAACTGAGATAGTATATAATTTTTTTAAAAAATTAGTTATGCAATGACCAAGAAGTAAAAATAGGCAATAAAAAACTGGTGTTGGGTCTATTCTTGCTAATTTCTCACTACATCTCTTCTGGCAGGAGAGAATGTTTTTCCTGAAATGCCTAGAAGGTTTTTTTTTAATTTTTTGTCTTATTTTATTTTGTTTTTCTTAGGATCCTCCCTTAGTATTTATTTCTTGGTCTCTGGTTAGCAAATTTGTAATAGACAGTGATACAAGGAAATCAGGAATACCTGCTGTTAAGTTATGACTCTACCATGTTATAAATCCAAATAAGCCCAAACTGTAGCACTTCTAAAAGAAAACACATGATAGTATCTTTGCAACCTACAGCAGGCAAAAATTAACAAGGCACAATTTTTTCTTTTGACAAGCATAGACATAGAAGACAGCTGTATCTATCCCCAGTCTGCATAGGAAGAGTTACTGTTTTTATTTGAAAATTTAGTTCTTTTTCACTCCTGGGGTTCTGATTACAAGGATTGCTGATGTACATGTGAAACAGATCTAAGCTAGTCAGGATGTCTCATGCCTCTGTTCACACTGATTTTTTCAGGAATGAACAGGTGATCTAAGTTAAGCCAAATCAAGTAAATCTCTGTACAGAATTCCCAGAACAAGAGTTACTATATAAAATCTCTCTCTCTCTCTCTAATTGGATTTGACTGGGTTTGCAAATGCTATAAACTCTGGTAGCTATTTTTCAATCATGAGGAAAGAGCCTTTTGATATTATATGCAACATGGAGGAAGTGGAGCTGAGAGAGAAAATGAATGAAATTAGATATGGACAACATTGTTTTATCCTTTTTTCCAGCTGGCCCTCATGTCAGATTTACACTTGAACTATTCCATTACTGGAACCAATGTATTCCATTTTCCACTTCAAGCTAGTTTGAATTGGATTTTCTATGCAACAAGAAGAGTCTGCACTGACATAGGGACTATTACCTACAATGCAGAATTAGTCAGATGTACTGCTATAAGAAAATTTTGTGATAAAGCTATGTGGTGAAATGGAAGGACATATTTGAATCCTCTTCACTTCTTGGCTGTGCTATATTTTATTTTAAATTCTATTTATGAAGCATTTACCCTTTCAGGCACTGATGGTAATTTTAGACATTTTATCAACTTTATTTTTTCCAACAATCCAGTGAGGTAGTTATTATCAAAACATTTTGCAAACAAGGGCTCTAGAGGTCAGAGAGATGCTGTAGTACTCTGTTGGCAATATATCCCGTAACAGTGGAGACAGGGTTTGAATCCAAATGTGTCTGATCCTAAATAGTGTAATTTATTATCATTTAAATTCTTTGATTTTTCCTGTGAAAATTGTAAATAAAAATATTTCCCAGTGCTGCTATCCTATAACCTTAGTATAGTATTAAATTGAATACTTACTAAGGTGCAAATCACATTCAAATTTATTGTAGCAGATTTAAGTGCAGTGATCAAAAGATTGTTTCCAGCACCTATGTGTAGGTCATTCATATTTGAGCTGCAGGATGATCTCTGTAAAAATCTATGTTTACAAAAGTTTATAATTTTTGATATTAGCTATATTCATCTTGCACTTTTAAAACTCTGACCTGAGTTCTTACCTTGCATTTCTCTTGTTCTTACCTTGTTCATCTGAAGTAAAAGGCACAACAATTTAACTATTTAGAGAAATGACCACTAAATTTCTTGGTCTCTACTTCTCAATCAAGTCCTCAAGAGGGAGGCAGGGTGGCAAGAAAAATGGAAATTAGTATTAATAAGTGAAAATACAGTGTGTTTTAAGCTGAAAAAATATTTTATGATTTTAAAGAGTAGGCTGGTTGTTGTTCTGAAACATGGCTTAAAAAAGAATTGTTAATGGATGTTTTTAAAAAGACCAATATTGGGATTTTGTTTTAAAGATTTATTTATTTATTTGAAAAGCTGAGTTACAGAGAGGCAGAGCCAAAAGAGGGAGGGAGAGAAGGAGGGAAGGAGAGAGAAAGAGAGAGAGAGAGAGAGAGAGAGAGAGAGAAAGAGAGAGAGAGAGAGAGAATGAATCTTTCATCCACTGGTTCACTCCCAGAATGGCCACAATGGCTGCAGCTGGAACAATCCGAAGCCAGGAGTCAGGGGCTTCTTCCAGGTCTCCCATGTGAGTGCAGGGGCCCAAGGATTTGTTCCATCTTCTACTGCTTTCCCAGGCCATAGCAGAGAGCGGGATTGGAAGTGGAACAGCTAGGACTCAAATTGACACCCATATGGGGTGCCGGCATAGCAGGCAGCAGCTTTACCTGCTATGCCACAGCACCAGTCCCCCATATTGGGATTTTACTTTGATCCAATTAAGTCAGATTTCATGGTGGGACCACAGGTATTTTTTCAAAGTTCCACAAGTAATTTCAGTGAGCTGTCAGGATTGAAGGCTGTTGAGACTAACTAGGAAGAGTTGGCACTTTTCTTTATGTAATTGCAGACATTTTTATGTTTTAATGATTCACTCACCTTTTCATGAACTTACTGATCCCTTAATTTACTCACTAGTTCATCTTTTCAACTATTTGGTGACTCAGTTATTCTATTCATCCATTGATTCAGTTACACATTTACTTGTTCATTCATTCCCCTATTTAGCTAGCCAGTGAATCACGAGTATTTATCAAGTGCCTAAGCTCTGTGTTGATAGAAAACTGAACCTGACAGAGTAGATCATTGTCTCATAAAGCCACCAGTTGAATGGAGCTGCATGTGATAAGAAATATTATTTCTTTTGCATATTAAAATGTAGTATGAGAAGCATTAGCTCATGCACTTATACTAAAGTTACAGAAACTTGCCTAAATGCCATTTGCATAGTGGAATGGTAATATCTCTGCACCTCTGATACATTTAAGGATACTGGAAATTCTAATTTTAAATTTGCTGAAGTGAGATAATGTCTGAGGAAATTAAATAAATAATGCTTAATTACCACCTCCCTCCCACCCTACTCTAAATAAAGTTTGGTTTAATATCTTCGGCTCAAAGAGGCAGAAAATGAGTCTAAGTAACTTTATTTCTATTCTTGGTCCCTTATCTATTTCTAGACAGTTCTAATCCCCACAAAAGGCTCACTCACATTTTTTAATCCCTTTAATTAAAACATCCCAACAGCCCACTGTGGCAAATAGAACCATATTTGGGGTAGATTTGTTTTATTTTAGGTGCTGCTTGTTTGTTTGTACTGATTCACTCAGCCTCACTGTAGCTCCTTTTGTACAGTGCACAGAATGTACAGTTGCTGTCTCTGGTGAGAACAGGCTGTAAGTACTACATGTTCTCCACAGCAACACCAATTTACTGAATCCCAGGATTATTAAAAATAAGTTTTATTCCTAGGAAATAGTATATATTTTACAGTGATGCTTGTATTTAATTTAAAAATAAGATATTGTCGCCGGCGCCGTGGCTCAGCAGGCTAATCCTCTGCCTAGTGGCACCGGCATACCGGGTTCTAGTCCTGGTCGGCGCCGGATTCTAGTCCCGGTTGCCCCTCTTCCAGGCCAGCTCTCTGCTATGGTCCGGGAAGGCAGTGGAGGATGGCCCAAGTCCTTGGGCCCTGCACCTGCGTGGGAGACCAGGAGAAGCACCTGGCTCCTGGCTTCGGATCACGCGGTGCGCCAGCCCCAGTGCGCCGGCCGCGGCGGCCATTGGAGGGTGAACCAATGGCAAAGGAAGACCTTTCTCTCTGTCTCTCTCACTGTCCACTCTGCCTGTCAAAAAAAAAAAAAAAAAAAAAAAGAAAAGAAAAAGAAAAAGATATTGTTAAACTTCATTGCAGATCAGCGATGTACATAATATACCAATTTTAAAGATTTATTTTCATTTGAAAAGCAGAGCAAGAGAGAAAAAGAGATTTTCCAGCCGGCGCCGAGGCTCAACAGGCTAATCCTCTGCCTAGTGGCGCCGGCACACTGGGTTCTAGTCCCGGTTGGGGCACCGGATTCTATCCCAGTTGCCCCTCTTCCAGGCTAGCTCTCTGCTATGGCCCGGGAAGCAGTGGAGGATGGCCCAAGTCCTTGGGCCCTGCACCTGCATGGGAGACCAGGAAAAGCAGCTGGCTCCAAGCTTCAGATCAACACGATGCGCCGGCCGCAGGGGCCATTGGAGGGTGAACCAACGGCAAAAAAAGAAGACCTTTCTCTCTGTCTCTCTCTCTCTCTCTCTCTCTCACTATCCACTCTGCCTGTCAAAAAAAAAAAAAAAAGAGAGCGAGAGAGAGAGATTTTCCCTCAGTGGCTTCACTCACCAAATGGCCACAGAGGTCTGGGCTAGGGGCCCTGGAAATCCATCTGGGTCTTCCATTTGAGTGGTAGGAGTTCAAGAACTTGAGCCGTCTCCTGCTACTTTCCCAGGTGCATTAGCAGTAAACTGGATCAGAGGTGGAGCAGCTGGGACTCTAACTGGTGCTTGTATGGGATGCTGGTATCACAGACAGTGGCTTAACCCACTGTGCCACAACTCCAACCCCTAGACTATACCAATTTTATACATTCTTGAATTCTTACAATTCCCAAGTTTCATATCTCATGGCAGTGATCAGGGCTCCGCAAATGAATTGCTGGAAGTGGCCATTGGAGATGCTGTGGTCATGATAGCACAAGCTATTAGAATTCTTTTGAATTCTCATGGTTGATTAAATCAATATTTTTAAAATGTATCTGTTAAATTATTTTAGCACAAATGTAAGCACCTGCTAATTCTCCTCAAATGTCATAAAAGGATATGAAAAAGTAAATATATATCAACTTTGTTTTCTCACTACCAGTCCCACTCCATGAACATTAACTAGAATTGTTTCTTGAGTACTTCTTCCTGAAATTTTATACATAGATGACATATCATAGTTTTCCCCAAAAAGAGAGAGACGGAGAATTTATCTAACAAGACTCCCTTCAACTATTCTAAAAATTACACACCAAACTGTAATCTCCCAACCTTGAGGTTGAGCATACTTGGATGCTGGGCAGTGCTTCTAGTGGGAAGCCTCAAGGTAGGATGTGAGATCAGGCGCGGATCTGAAGTAAAATCCTGTTAAATGAACCATCCCTCTGCTTTAAACCTCTTGTTCCTCCCCCTGACCAGCAACCACTGGAAAAACGCAGGTGGGACGAGAGAGCCTGAAGTGGTGTGTAAGATGTTTAACATGAGGTGACTTCAAAAAGTCCATAGAAAAAGCAGATTTAAAATGAGTTTATTTTGGTGCAAAACTTTTGAAATCCCCGCAAAGAATCTTCAAAAGTCCATGAAATTACAAACTATGAGAAAACTATATAGGAATTAAAAATTTTTGAACCAAGCAATCTTAATTTTTTCCCATGAATTTTTGAAGTACTCTCATATGCTTCCCACATGTAACATTATGTATGTGTGAATTTAAGTCCTGAAAAATTATCAACTTTTCAATTCATTTTTGTAATATACTTCATAACTGGAGGCAGATTAGATGATTTTTTGTTATCACAGAATTCTCATTTTTTTGCCAGAAAAATCCTATTCAAACTTAAGAAAATAACTCATATCCAAGTAATTTCAAAAGCAAGATTAGATATCAGAAAAGGGAAGGGAACCAAGATGACAGCTGACTAACAGGCTCTGGTGGCCATCTCTCCATAGAAACACCAGCATTAAGAGCTTTACACACACCAAGTCACCTTCACAGGGTCTATGGAAGCCAAGTGGGAGACCAGTGTCTTTTGCTGTTATAACCATAAGAGAAGCTTCACTGAAGAAAGCAAGAAGGAAAGAGTTGTCCCTGTCACCCTTCCTCCAGCTCCAAGGACTGTGGCCTATTTCTTGGGAGAGGAAAAGTAAATTGAATTCCAGTGCCAGGCTCACTGCAAAATAATTCAGTTGAAATAAGCCCTTCTGCTCCAGTCCCTAGTTGTGAATGTGTGGAGTGGATATATAGAGCTTTCACATTCAGGCTATCTTTGCTTCCACTCTAGTAACCACAAGCAGAAAGCAGAACTCCAGCCATATAGAAAAGCCAAGAGCTGGAGTTTAGAACCATGCCTTGGAACCTAGAGCCACACCTACTGCACAAGACGCTGACACCTAATAAAGCAAACATACCTCCAGCCCCCAGCCAGTGCTCATAGATGGAGTCTCCAGACTTGCCTAGCATCAAGAGAAGACCTGCACTCTGGTGGGTGGGTTGGATTCATTTTGGTACATGTCACTGCTGGCTTCTGGTTGGCCGGCTGGACACCCATGGAACTCTGTAGAGACCTGTGACAGTAGGATCAATTTTTGATCAGCTTGGGGCCAGTAAGTATGACTAGAGGGCTGCCTTTATCATTCTCCAAATTTGGGCAGCAGCAAAGAGCTATGGACTGGGTCCTGTAACTCAGTGCTGGGCTGATAAAGCCCAACACTGGGCAGATTCCAAGGGTTTCATTCTAGAGGCATGTGCCTGTGGACAGTCTGTGGACTTGCCCCCATATCAAAAGGAGACCTGCTGGCTGGTGAAACATGCTTGTTTTGTCATATACCACGACGAGCCATTTGCAGGCCTGATGTGTACCACCAAGACTGAACAGAGCCTGGTGACTGAGACCCAGGTGTGACCCTCATAGGACCAACCTCTAGTACCCGTCCTATAACCTTGCACAGACAGCAAGGAATAATAGGACTGTTTTTGGGCTCAGTGCCAGGCTCATAAAATCCAGCATTTGGCAGCTCTAACAGTCCCGGATCCTAGGCCAATACCTGCAGATAGAGCCTCTAGAGCACTTCAGGGCCCAAAAACTGGCATCCCATGATCCCATTTGAACAGTATTACACCCCAAACAACATCACCACTGGCTGATAAGTGAAGCTTTGGGTAGTGAGTTTGCCTTAGCAGCAGATAGACCAATGGCTGAGTGAGCTGTGATCCTACCCCTTGGGTACACTGGTCTTGGTGGGATGAGAGCTTCAGATGTGATGTAGCATCATGGCATCTGAGGACACAGGACACGGAGTCTGGGCTTACCATGGGCCCAGAAAAAGGCCTGTAGGAATGGATTAACCCTTTTTAGTCACTTCCCGAGTTCATACTGAACAATACATCAACTGTAGGTTTGGATACATTTGAGTTTAAGGAGTATTATAAGAGTGAATCTGTAAAAGCATTTCAACAGTGGACCTGGTACAACCAAGACTTAGGGTGCTATACTGAAATAGTGGAAGTATCCTTAGGCTCAGAGAAAATAAACAGACTGCTTAGAATTTCTAGAAGGACAGTCACAAACAAAGCCTTAAAACTACCTAATCCTTCAATGCACAGATGACATTACACACCAAAAAGCATCAAGAACTTCTGGGGAACCATGACCTCACTCAACTAAAGGGCAAAATATGGAGTCAGAAATCAACCATCTAGGAACTGAGATTTCTAAACACTCATATGAAGATTTCAAAATAGCTTTTTTACAGAAACTCAGTGAAAGTCGAGAGAACTCAGATAAATTATTCAATGTTCTAACAGAGAGACTGGGTAGAGAGACGTAAGTAATTAAAGCAGAATTCCTTTAACTGAGAAGTTTATAAAGAGGAATTTAAAATGTGATGGGAGGCTTATAGCAGAATAGTTCAAACAGAGGAGAGAATCAGTGAACTTGAAGACAGGCTATTGAAAACACATAGTTGGAGAAAAAAGAAGAAAGAATCAAGATGAATAAAGAAAGCTTATGGGAAACACGAAGTATCCTGAAAAAAATCCTGTATTTGAGTTACTGGGATACAAGAGGAACCTGAGGGACTTGATTCAAAGGAGGTAGAATGCATACTCAGAGGGATAATGACAGAAAACGTCTGAATCCCAGAGAAAAATACAACTATTCAAGTACAACCAGGTTACCATTCAAATTCAACCCAATCAAATCTATCCCGAGACATGCTGTAGTCAAACTCTGCAAGGTTAAAAATCGAGAGGATTCTGAAAGTTGCAAAAGAAAACAGCCAAGAACACACAAATGGGTCCCGATTACTGCAGACTTCTCAACAGAAACCTCAAAGGCCAGGAGGCAGTGGGCTGAGAGTTTTATAGTACTGAGGGAAAAAAATTTCCAGCCAAAAATGTGTTCAGCAAAACTATTCTTCATATATTAGGAAGAGATTAAATCACTCCCAGACAAACTCTGGAAGAATTTGTCACCACCAGAGCTTCATTATAAGAAATGCTAGAAGGAGTCCTTTAAATTGAGACACTAACAAGTAAAAAGAAAATATTAGAATGTCGAAAATTCACTATCAAGTGTAATTATACCAACAAATTCAGAATGTTCTAATATTGTAAAAATGGTCTTAAATTACTTATATCTACTGTGAAGACCAAAAAATTAAAATTACAACAAAAATGTTAAGGTATAGGCAATATAGAAAGAGGTCAAATATACATCAAAAATTCAAAATATGGAGGTGAATGAAGCAGCCATTTGGGGAGCGAACCAGTAGTCAGATGATCTTTCTGTCCGTGATATTTCTTTTTTTTTTATTTTTTTATTTTTGACAGGCAGAGTGGACAGTAGAGGGAGACAGAGAGAAAGGTCTTCCTTTTGCCGTTGGTTCACCCTCCAATGGCCGCCGTGGTAGGCGCGCTGTGGCCGGCGCACCGCGCTGTTCCGATGGCAGGAGCCAGGTGCTTCTCCTGGTCTCCCATGGGGTGCAGGGCCCAAGCACTTGGGCCATCCTCCACTGCACTCCCTGGCCACAGCAGAGAGCTGGCCTGGAAGAGGGGCAACCGGGACAGGATCGGTGCCCCGACCGGGACTAGAACCTGGTGTGCCGGCGCCGCAAGGCGGAGGATTAGCCTAGTGAGCCGCGGCGCCGGCCTCTGTCCATGATATTTCTGAAACTTCCTTTTCTAATAATTAAATAAATGCATTCTAAAACATTTGCATCAACTCTAACAATGGTTTATAACTAAGCTGTGCTTTAATAAGTTTTTATACATGGTTTATGAGGGTTCAATATACGTGGCTCAGTAAGGGTAATTCAACGGAAGCTTTCCTGAGCTCTCTCTGGAATCGGTGAAGGCTTACCAAAGGCAAGGACTTATACTTATTTAGTGATTCTATACAAAATGATGCAAAGCACTGAAGTCTGAACTGAAACAGAAATCTTTGAAACAAACCAAAAATTTCAATGTTTTTTCAGTTTCCTTGCCTTTAAAATATTAATTCATTCTTTATGTTCTACTGCTGTGAACTACGGATTAAGTGACTTGATATGTTATAAAAATGTAATAGAGTATCGGAAGGATTTTGATTACATATTCCTCTGAAGTCTTCTTTTTTCTTTAAATACAGTGTTCATTTCTCATTGCTTCCTACATTGGAGGACCATCCTCTGAATGATTAAGTTTTCCCTGTGCATGTCAAGTGTGTGAAATGTGTGGATAGGAGTAAGAATTTGTGATTAACAGACAGCACGTTTATATGAGATATCAAGATTTGCAAACAGTCTGAGAAATACAACTTATTGAGATTTTCAGCTTATCTACGAGTGGTGGTAATGTTAAGAAGCAGGAACTAGGGGCTGGCGCTGTGGCGTAGCAGGTAAAGCTACGCTGGCAGTGCCAGCATCCCACATGGGCGTACAGGCTGTTCCACTTCTGAGTCAACTCTTTCCTGTGGCCTGGGAAATCAGTAGAAGATGGCTCCAGTTCTTTGGGCCCTGCACCCGTGTGGGAGACCTGGAAAAAGCTGGCTCCTGGCTTCAGATTGGCCCAGCTCTGGCTGTTGCGACCATTTGTAGAGTGAACTAGTGGATGGAAGACTTCTTTCTCTCTCTCTGCCTCTGCCTCTGTATAACTCTGCCTTTCAAATAAATAAATAAAACTTAAAAAAAAAAAGAATAAAAAAAAAAAAACAGCAACTCCACCATTGCTCCCTGCGATCACTGTCTTCAGGCTGCCTCCTTTGCTAAATATTTTGTTAAGTTCCTTTTTAAGTGAGGTTGTTTTTTAACTAATGATTGCAATAAATAATATTTGTTTCAAAGCAGAATAATCAAAGAAAAAAATCAAGAAAAAGAGTGTGTAAAATCCATAGAACTTAGAATCAGTTTTATATTTAACAATGGACAATAATCCTCATCTTACTGTCTTTTGTTTTTTAACAAGTACAGTGAATTCTGGCAATGTTTCTTGAACTTGGGATGACAATAAGCTTTCAAAGTGTTCACTTGGCACTAATTATAATTTAGACATATTGAGATAAAATCAGTCCAAAGCCTCAAAAATGCCACTCTTTGACTCAGTAAGTGCACTTTTGGCATTCTAACCTAAAAACATAATTATAGTAGTCTAAATAATGCAAAAATAGACAAACATTTATGTTTGATGATATTTATAGTGACTGACTATTATAAAGTACTTACTATAGAATAGCAACTGTGACAAATATTTGAAATCTATTATATAATTATCAATGTAATTCTGATGTACTATTATTATTTCTATTTGATTGGTAAAAGGGATAGTGATAAGAAAGTGATGATATTAATTAATTTGTGATTACACAACTTGGTAAGTGGTGAAACTGGGACTGAGACCTACATATGTATTGGAGTGGACATTTGGAGCAGTAGTCGACACCTCTTGTGATGCCCACATCCCGTTGAGCAGTGCCTGGTCCAAGTTCCGGTTTTTCCACTTAAGATCCGGTTTGCTGCAAAGAGCACTCTGGGTGACAACAGATGACAGTTCAAGTACTTGGACACCTGCCGCCCCATGTAACAGACCTAGATTTAATTCTGGGCTCCAAATTTCAACCTGCCTTAGCCCTAGTTTGGCAGGCATTTGATTAGTAAACCAGCAGATGGAAAATACCTCTTTCTCTCTTTCCATATGTCTACACTTTCAAATAAAATTAAAAAAAATATGATATGTGGAAATTAAGAATCCATAATTTCTTTATTGCTATTTAAAAAACTTTAAAATGTGTGCAATATATTTTTTTTTTGACAGGCAGAGTGGACAGTGAGAGAGAGAGACAGAGAGAAAGGTCTTCCTTTGCTGTTGGTTCGCCCTCCAAAGGCCTGCACGCTGCAGCTGGTGCACCGCGCTGATCCGAAGCCAGGAGCCAGGTGCTTCTCCCGGTCTCCCATGGGTTGCATGGCCCAAGCACTTGGGCCATCCTCCACTGCACTCCCAGGCCACAGCAGAGAGCTGGCCTGGAAGAGGGGCAACCAGGACAGAATCCGGCGCCCCGACCGGGACTAGAACCCGGTGTGCCAGCGCCGCTAGGCAGAGGATTAGCCTGTTGAGCCGTGGCGCCAGCCTGCAATATACCTTTTTTAAAAGATTTATTTTATTTATTTGAAAGACAGTGTTACAGAGAGAGGTAGAGACAGAGAGAGAGGTCTTCCATCTGATGGTTCACTCCCAAGACGGCCGCAACAGCTGGAGCTGCACCAATCCGAAGCCAGGAGCCAGAATCTTCCTCTGGGTCTCCCACGTGGATGCAGAGGCCCAAGAACTCAGGCCATCTTCCACTGCCTTCCCAGGCCATAGCAGGGAGCTGGATTGGAAGAGGAGCAGCCTGGATTAGAACCGGTGCCCATATGGGATGCCGGTGCTTTAGGCCAGGGCTTTAACCCGCTGCGCCACAGTGCCAGCTCTGTGCAATATATTTTTATTTATTTTTAACCAACATGTTAAAATTGAATATCTTTATGGTTACAATATTATGTTTTGGTATAAATATACATTGTGGAATGATAGATCAAACTATTTAACACATGCATTACCTTACAAACTTATTTTGTGTGTGTGTGTATTGTGTGTGATTACTTGAAATTACTCTCCAAACAATTTTTGAGTATGCACCATATTAGCTATAGTCATTATAATGTATAATAGATCTTTTGAACTTATTCCTCCTGTCTAACTGAAATTTTTCAATCCATCTTCCCCAGTCTTCCCACTTCAGCATCTGGAAACCACCATTTTAATCTATCTTTAAATAAATTCCTTTCAATTCTATATAAAAGTGAGATCCTTTGATATTTGGTATTTTTCTTTCTGTGCCTGGTTTATCCACTTCACATAATTTCTTTCAAGTTCATCTGTATTGCTCTAAATGATAGGATTTCCTTCTTTTTGCAGGCTGGGTAATGTTCTGTTGTGTATACTGTGGATACTAAAGAACCCATAATTGCTATTCATTCATCTGATTCTTTATCTTTTGATCTACTGATGGACACTTATTTTGATTCTTATTTATCATGAATAATACCATCTTTAATTAAACATGGATGTGAAGATATCTCTTCAACATACTGATTTTATTTTATTTGGATAAATCTCAAGTAGAAGGATCAATGGATCATATTGTGGTGGAATGAGAAGGCCGTGCCAAGATGGCGCTGGCGAGCAAGCATCACTTACTCAGGAAATAGCTTTGGAACCCACCTGGCAAAGGAGCCTACCTGGCAACAGACAGTGATTGGTTACGGCATAAACCGCCCCTTGACTGGACTGGCTGCCTCAGCTATATAAGCTGCTATACCAACTGAAATAAACTAGTCTGCGAGCTGCTTGCCTCTAGCCCACTTTCACCCCACTCCCTGTGTCTGTGTCATGACTCTGCGCTTCTTACCCCCACCATGCTTATCCTCTCAGAACGAATCCACAGCAACATCATATGGTAGTTATCTTCAATTTTTTGAGGAACCTCCATACTGTTCTCCACAATGACTATACTAATTAACAGTCTCACCACTAGTGTGTATGGATTCCCATTTTTCCACACCATCACCACACATTTTGTATTTTTTCTTTTTGATAATAATGATTATAAACGAAAGGAAGTGATATCTCATTGTGATTTTGATTTGTGTGTCCCTGGTAATTAGTTATGTTAAACACTTTCCCATGTACCTATTAACCATTTGCAAGTCTTCTTTGGAAATATACTTATTAATGTCCTTTACCTACTTTTAAATAAGGTAATTTTGGGGCCAGTGCTGTGGCATAGCAGGTAAAGCTGTCACCTGCAGTGCCAGTATCCCATATGGGTGCCAGTTTGAGACCTGGCTGCTCCACTTCTGATCCAGCTCTCTGCTATGGCCTGAGAAAGCAGTGGAGGATAGCCCAATCCTTGGGCCCCTGTACCTGCGTGGGAGACCCTGAAGAAGCTCCTGGCTCCTGCCTTCAGATTGGCACAGCTCCAGCCATTGCAGCCAATTGGGGAGTGAACCAACAGATGGAAGACCTTTGTCTCTCTCTCTCTCTCTCTCTCTGCCTCTCCTTCTCTCTTTATGTAACTCTGACTTTCAAATAAAATAAATAATTCTTTAAAAAAATAAGATAACTTTTTACTAATTTGATTGAATTCCTTTTATACTAACCCCTTATCAGATATAAGGTTTGCAAATTTATTCTCCCATTCCGTAGATTATGCCTTCACTCTGTAGATTGTTTAGTTTGCTACTCAGAAGCTTTTTAGTTTGATTCAATCTACTTGTATGTTTTTGCCTTTGTTTCCTGAAACAAAACTTGTATGTTTTTCCTTTGTTACCCAAACCTGTGTGAAGGAACTTTCTCCCCTAGTCTTTTCTTATTATACCCTCTTGATGAATTGGCCCCTTTATCATAATATAATGACCTTTTATGTTTCTTTTGATAGTTTTTTCCTTAATGTCCATTTTGTCTGATATAAGTAAGGCTACTCCTATTCTCCTTCCTTTTTTTTTAACCATTTGCATAGAATTTCTTTCCCTGTTCCTTCACTTTTAGCCCATGTGTGTCTGTAAAGCTAAGCTGAGTGTCTCTAAGATGATATTGCTGCATTCTTTTAAATACGTACAGCTTCTCTGTATCTTTTGAATACAGAATTTAATCTATTTAGATCAAAAGTATTATTGATGGGTAATTTTATTGCCATTTTGTTAGTTGTTTTCTGATTGATTTATAGTTCATTTCTTCCTTTCTTCTCTTTCTTTCTTTGTGATTTAGTGTTTTTTCTTTCTAGTTGTATATTTTTATTTGTGTGTATCTTTGAGTGCTAGAAGGTTTTTGCTTTATGGTTACCATAAAGCTTACACAAAAGGTCTTAGAACAGCTTATTTTAAGCTGATTACAATGTAACTTCAACTGCATACAAAAACCCCATTACTTCTCTCCCTCCATTTTCATTATTGATGTCACAACTTAAATCCCTTTGTATCATGTATCCATTAATAAATTAGCTATAGGTAATGTCAATTCTTTTGTCTTTTAACTTCTATGCCAAAGTTAAAAGTGAGCTATGTACCATCATTGCAATTTTAGAGTATTTTGCATCTAACTGTCCTAACTTCTAATGAGATTTTTACATGCTGACAAACCCATCGTAAGTTGAAAATATCGTAAGTTGAAAATGCATTTAATATGCTTAACTTAGCAAACATTACCTTAGTTTAAGCCTACCTTCAATGTGCTTGGGCAAAACCATCTAGCACAAAGCCTGTTTCATAAAGTATTGTATCATGTGATTTATTGAACTGAAAGTGAAAGACATGATTGTATGAGTACAGCAGACAAAGGTAGGAATTGTGTAGACATAGTAGGATGGAACAACACAATACAAAACAGCAAAAAATGTTTTGCTAATTGTTTACTATTGTGTTCTTATGGCTGACTGGTGTTAATGTTTTTTGCTTCTGACCAGTAGCAAGAGAACAGCAGGCCACATAGTACTACTGTAAGAAAATATCACAATTCACAATTTGAAGATTTCTATCGAATGTCTATCACTTTTACACCATCATAAAGTCAAAAACAATTGTAAGTCAAAGCATTATAAGGTAAGACCATCTATATATACTTACTTTTAATGGTAAGTTTTATATTGTCATATGGTTTCATGTTACTAATTAGCATGCTTTCTTTTTTTAAATTTGTTTATTTCAAATTTATTTATTTATTAAATTTATTGATTGATTTGAAAGGCATAGTTACAGACAGAGAGAGGCAGAGGCAAAGAGAGAGAGAAAGGTCTTCCATCTGCTGGTCACTCCCCAGCTGGCCACAAGGGCCAAGGCTGTGCCGATCCAAAGCCAGGAGTCAGGAGCTTCTTTGAATATCCCATGTGGGTGCAGGGGCCCAAGGACTTGGGCCATAGCAGACAGGTGGATTGGAACTGGAGCAGCCAGGTCTCTAACCGGCACCCATATGGGTTGCTGGCACTGCAGACGGCAGCTTTGCCTGCTACATCACAACACCAGTCCCGATTTTAACTTGAATAACTTTTTTTACCAAATCTTGTTAAGGCAGGTTTAGTGGTAACTAACTTCCTTAGCTTTTGTTTGTTGAAGTCTTTATCTCTCTTCCACTTCTTAAGAAAAGTTTTGTTTGATGTAATATTCTTGGTTTGCAGGGCTTTTCTTTCCTTTCAGCATTTAAATATATTGTTCCACTCTCTCTGGCCTGTAAATTCTCTATGGATAAACATGTTGCTACCTTCATATGGATTCCTTGTTTTTCTCTTACTGCTCCCAAAATTCTTTTTCTTTGAATTTTGATTGTTTGATTATTTTTTTTTGTTTCTGTATAACCTATTTTGGATTGATCAGGTTTGAGTTTTTTTGAGTGTCATGAACCTGGATATCCATATGTCTCCAAAGATTTGGAATTTTTAATCATTTTTTCTTTAAAAAAGATTTTCTACTTTCTCTCTTCCTATTATGTTGCTACCATAATGTATACAGTTGTTTCACTGAGGATGTCCCACAAATAGCAAAGACTTTCTTCACTCTTTTTCATTCCTCTTTTTTCTCCTCTGATTAATTTCAAGTGACATGTCTTTGAGTTCACAAATTCTTTTTTCTGCTTGATCAAGTCTGTCGTTCATGCCTTCCTTTGCATTTTTTATTCATTGTGTTTTTGAACTCTGTAATTACTTATCAAAAATATTTATTTATTTGAGAGGAAGTTCAGAAAAAGAGAGAGAGCAAGCTTCCATTCACTGGTTTACTCCCCAGTGAACACAAATGGTCACAACCGCCAGTCTGGTCCAAGCCAAAGCCAAGAGCCAGGAACTCCTTCAGGGTTTCCCAAATGAGTGGCAGGGGCCGGAGTACTGAGTTCATCTTCTGCTCTCTTTTCAGCTGTATTAGCATGCGGTTGGATGGGATGTGGAGCAGCTGGGACTTGAACAGGTGCTGTGATAAGGGATGCCTGTGTGGTGGGTGGCGGCTTAACCTGCTGCTCTGCAATACTGGTCCCAATTTCTCTAATTTCTGTTTGATTTAAAAAACATGATTTCTCTGTTGAACCTTTAATTTACTTCATGAAATTAAAAAATTTTTGTTGAATTGTTTATTATTTTCTCTTGTCATTTACTGAGGTCCCTTAGGACAGCTATTTTGAATTCTGTGTCAGGCAATTCATAGCTCTCCATTTCTTAAGATGACTTACTGGAAAACACTATTTTGCTTTGGCAGTACATATTTCCTTAATTTTTTTCAGTGTCCATTAAAACCTTGCATTACAGTGTTTGTATTTAAAGGCGCAGTCACATTTTTCAGTATTTCTCAACTGACTTATAGAAAGACATTCACAAATTAGCACAGCAAAGAATTCCAGGGGTCTCTCGGACCTTTTCTATTAATACATTCACTCTTGTTCCCTTTAGAGAAAGTCTTAGGATTGTGTGACTTCTCACAATCCCACAAAGCTAGGCCAGGTATGGAGAGCTTTCTATTTGTTTTCCTTACTTGAAGTGTTCAATGTTAGGTGCCTTTGCTAAATCCAGCCAAGCTGACCCCGCTGTCTGCACGTGCTCGTGCAGTCTGCAGAGGATTGTGCATGTTGTCTGCAAGGATGTCTGTGGAACACTGGCTAAGAAGGGAAGGCGCATACAGAATCCTGGATGGATGCGTGAGCTTTGAGGGGCTATCCACAAGTGATGCATCCTGTGAGGTTCATGAGTGAGTCTCTTTCTGGTATCCTCAAATGGTTAATAAAAACTGGACCTCTTTTTTGAATGTTGCACCCCAATTAATGTGAGCGAATGCCCCTTTTCCATGCTCATAGTTGACCTCTGACTATCCATTTTTACTAATCTCTTCAGTGCCCCAGGTCTCTCCCTTTTCACTGTAGAGAAACTGTAGGCCAAAGAAGCTTCTCTGGGCCCAGAGCTATGCTGTGTTTGGGAGAAGAGTGACGAGGGAGGTGATACTGTCCTTCTTACCCTCCTAAATATATCTACTCTTGGATTATTTTTGCTGCAATGAAATGATGAGACCTCTCTTCAGCACTCTTGGGCCCCTACAATGGTTCTGTCTTCCGCTGGTTCTTGTCAATGGGTGTGTCTGTGGGTGGAGTGAGGGATAAAAAGTCCTATTCTGCCATCTTGTTGACATCACTTCCAGGGAAAGTATAGTTTCTGATTCTTTATTTTACCTCTGCATGGTAGCTTGCAGTTTGATTTTGTGTGTATGGTAAGTGTTCATTAATGGTTGTATATTTGAACTATTATTCCCTAAATAAACTTTTCATCATTAACAATGACAAAAATAGAGTCCCACTTTGAATTATTAATAATACATAAAATGAAAGCTTTCATATAATTTAATGTTTTCATACTTTTGACATACTTGAACCCATTGCCCTGAATTTAGTTTGCTTCTTGGGAGAAATAGCATGATACGGGCCACTGGATCTGGTCCTTAGATCAACAACATCAGCATCATTCAGATTTGAGAACTTAGTAATGCAAATTCTTGGCTCTTAGCCCAGATTGATGAATCGCAAGCTCAGGTGGGGTTCAAAAATCTGTGTCTTAGTAAATCCTCTGTGTGATTCTCATGCCTGCTAATGTCTGAATGCTGCTAGTGTAGAGGAATAACGTGATTTTGGTGAGAAGAGTTGAATTTTATTCCTGGTCCACATCTGCTTTTGTGAATTTGTGCAGATTATTCAATGTCTTTACATATGTATGTATTTATTTGCAAAATTAATAATAATACAATTTCTTGGACTTGCCATACAGAGTATTAGATATTTGCCAAGAGTCTGACCCAAAGTGAGCATCTAGAAATAGTAGGCATTGCCGTAGGATGTTTCATTCCAATAGATCTACTTACAGCCCTCCACAAATGCCAAATATTCCTACATATATCTCATAAAACTCCTCAGTCAATGCACAATTCTAGGTTAGGATTCAGAAATAGTTATTGCAGCTTTCTTATTTGAAATAGTGTCTCTGATACAATTTGCTCTTTGCAACTAGAGGAGCTGTGATAGTGTGTTGTTAAGCACTGAACAAATACTCCTCTTCATAGCGTATCAGTGATTAGCACTGCTACATCTTATAGGTGCACAAATTCAGCACGTAAAGTAAATAAACCATTCTCAGAGATATATTAGACACTTGTAAGTGATGAATATAATTGTACCCTCTCGATAAAGAATATCGTAATTTTGCCAGCATGACCAATAGGAAAAACTAGACTGAATACTCTCCTTCTAACTGGCTCCTCTGTTACCAAAAAAAAAATAATAATAATAATCTTTTTCTGCTGTGCTAAATGACTGATGGGAAAAAGGTTAAAAAATGTTTTGGAACGGACGGCTTCCTTGGCAGGCTTCCTGGGCTATTATACTATTATGGAGCTGAGCTTTCCCTAGGGCATTAATTACCCAAAATGACCACCTGGAGGCTGGGTAGATTTCCCCTTTTGTTCAGGGTCTCTGGTTGCACAGTTCTATGATAAAAACTTCACCATCTGTGATAACCACCAGTGGCCAGCAGCAGCAAGGTAGTAAAATCAAAACATTCCCCTTCCACTTACCCTGTGTCGGTGAGATGAAGGCTCAGCAAATAGCATAGGTCATTAAATTCAGTTTAAACTTCTGAAGTTTAGATATTTGTTTCCATCAATAAAATAAATGTTTAAATCTAAAGCCATCTACAGGGGCAGAAGCAATGGAGCATTGACTTATAAGCCTCTAGATACTGCTGGCTTCTTGCCATTGCATGCATTTCTAATAAAAGCAAGAAAAATTAACATGGTGAGTGTTCCCTATTGCCCATTTAAAATACATGTGTATTCTGGCCTACATGTCTAATGATATTTCTCATGTAAGATTAACTTTTCTGTATGTTTACAGTCTGTGTCGAGCATGTGAATAATATTGCATTTATGTTGAGCCTGAATTATAGGTTTGCATTTGCTAAGCAGAGGATATTGTCTGCACTAAATGACTTTTTAAAGAGTTTCCTAATGAGCAGTGGTGTTCAATATGTTGAGAGCCGTGAGCACCACATGTATCAAAGTGCTAGCTATTAAAATAGGTTGCCTTAATTAAATGGAATTAAATTATCTTTAAAGGAGCCATTTGACTTTATCCAAAAAAACACATTATATTGATAGGAAGGGGGAGTCAGACTCACTGCAGGTGGTAAAGAAGTGATTGGAGAGATCAATTAAAGTTTCCAATTTTCTTCTCCCTCTTTCTTCAGTCACCTGATTCATTTGCTTTCAAGTTGACAACAACACAGATCGCTCATCTTCATGCTGACTGTGGCTTTTTCTCAAGATTGTAATCTGCCTTTGGCTTTTTTGACTTCACAAACAACCCAAGTCACTCCATTACCTTGAATGTACACAGTGCCATTCCATATAGATAACTGTAAATACTTTAAACATGAATTCTTTTGGGTTTTCTTTGTGTGTGTTTTAACAGCTATGTAAATTAATCTTCCACACATGCAAAAGGAAATAAAAATAAAAGAGGGAAAGACTTAAGAGAGAGAGAGAGAGAGAGAGAGAGAGAGAGAAAGCAAGCCTTGGGGCTAGTGCTGTGGCATAGTAGGTTAAGCATCTGCCTGCGGCACCAGCATCCCACATGGGCACCAGTTCCTGTCCCGACTGCTGGTCTTCTGACCCAGCTCTCTGTTAATGGCCTGGGAAAGGAGTGGAAGATGGCTCAAGTGCTTGAGTTCTTGCACCCATCTGGGAGACCCAGAAGAAGCTCCTGGCTCCTGGCTTTGGATTGGCCTAGCTCCACCATTGTGGCCATTTGGGGAGTGAACCAGCAGATGGAAGATCTCTGTCTCTCCTTCTCTTTGTCTGTAACACTGTCTCTCAAATAAATAAATAAATCTTATTTAAAAAAAAAAAAGAGAACCAGTAGTGAAAGCAAGTAAAATCTGCATGCTATTATACAGTCTGCTATTACATAATTCCATGAAAATGTCCTTCCAAAATGGAAAACATTTACTATTCGAGTATTTATTAAAGATGAGTGATGAATGACTTCTTATTAAACTAATTGGTTTTGGCTGCTGGTTCCTGCACCACCACTGTGGTTATAGAAAGAGTAGCCATGTATGATTGTAAGGCACCCAAACAAGGCCTATTATTTTGTGGGCTAGTGTATTGCTCTATTATTATCTCTCTCCCAATTGATTAAGAATACACATATAATCTGGGAGGTGCTATCTATATGGCATCCCAACTAAAATAATATTGAACAATGGGTGAAAGTTTTATAATTTGATAGCTATTATTTTTATTATTAAAATACCAATTTTTTTTAAAGAACAAGGTGGGATTTATCTCAGTGTTGTGCATAATAACCAACTTACCATGGATAGTGTGTAAGTCCTAAATAATTGGTAGTTGGAAATCTTCCACAAATTATATTTTATGCTTATAAAGGAATATTTATATTTATTGTTAAAATCTTGGAAAATAGGTAAAACATAAAGAAATAACAGAACCATAATATTATCTAAAAGTAAACCTCTGGTGTATTGATTTTTTTGGTCATTGCTGTATATCATTTCTATATTTTAAAAATAATAGCGTTGGCCGGCGCCGTGGCTCAACAGGCTAATCCTCCGCCTTGCGGCGCCGGCACACCGGGTTCTAGTCCCGGTTGGGGCACCGATCCTGTCCCGGTTGCCCCTCTTCCAGGCCAGCTCTCTGCTGTGGCCAGGGAGTGCAGTGGAGGATGGCCCAAGTCCTTGGGTCCTGCACCCCATGGGAGACCAGGAGAAGCACCTGGCTCCTGCCATCGGAACAGCGCGGTGCGCCGGCCGCAGCGCGCTACCGCGGCGGCCATTGGAGGGTGAACCAACGGCAAAAGGAAGACCTTTCTCTCTGTCTCTCTCTCTCACTGTCCACTCTGCCTGCCAAAAAAAAAAAAATAATAATAATAGCGTTGGCCAGCGCCGCAGCTCACTAGGCTAATCTTCCACCTGCAGCGCCAGTATTCTGGGTTCTAGTCTCAGTTGGGGTGCCGGGTCTGTCCTGGTTGCTCCTCTTCCAGTCCAGCTCTCTGCTGTGGCCCGGGAAGGCAGTGGAGGATGACTCAAGTGCTTGGGCTCTGCACCCGCATGGGAGACCAGGAGGAAGCACCTGGCTCCTGGCTTCGGATCGGCGCAGTGCTCTGGCAGTAGCGGCCATTTGGGGAGTGAACCAATGGAAGGAAGACCTTTCCCTCTGCCTCTCACTCTCTCACTGTCTAACTCCGCCTGTCAAAAAAAAAAAAAAATAGTGTCACATTTGATCAGGGCAGCCTTTCCATTATCTTCATTCTGATCAGACCATTGGCCTCCCCCAGGAGATGCAAGTCTCCCTCACTTCTTTGCTTCACCTTACTAGATACAGCTATTTAAGGTTCTGCCCACCCCTCCCAATGAGATTTCTAAGTGAGCGAAATCATGTCTAATTCCTCTTTATCACCTCGACACCCAGTGCCCTGCACTGACAGACACTAAGCCATGGCATGTTAAAAGAACATACCTGCACATGAATTCGAATATAGTTCTCTATCCTACTTTTTCACTTAATATCATGTCATTGTCTCAGATCCCTAAATGCCTTCAGACTTGCTGGGTTTTGAGGCATGTTTTTCTATCACACTGCTATACTATAAACTCTTTTGTGTTCTTAGGTAATCAGCTCCCCTCCTTTTTTACTATTATAAAAAATAGTGTGTGACTGCAATAAAGTTAGTGTAGCAGAACAGTTTGAGCTATAAATTTTAAAATTAAAAAGTAGGGGGTGTTTAAAATGGAAGGTATGTTAGATGGTATCTTTTAATTAACTTTAAATTTCCTAGCTGCATTGGCATATGCTTAAGGATAAAAGGAAAAATGGGTGCTATTATCTTTTGTGATATTTGTTGATATATTTAAGTATATGTAAAGAGAGAGAAAGAGAGACAAAATATAGTAAAAATTTAATACTTGCTGAATCTGATTAATTGGGCAAAGGACCTGAATTAAACATTTCTCTATAGAAGATACACAAATAACTAGTTATCGTAGAAATGCAAATCAATACCACATTGAGCTAGCTCATCACACCTATTAGAATGGCTACTACTGTCGGTGCCGTGGCTTAACAGGCTAATCCTCTGCCTTGTGGCACTGGCACACCGGGTTCGAGTCCCGGTTGGGGCATCGGATTCTATCCCGGTTGCCCCTCTTCCAGGCCAGCTCTCTGCTATGGCCCGGAAAGCAGTGGAGGATGGCCCAAATCCTTGGGCCCTGCACCCGCATGGGAGACCAGGAGAAGTACCTGGCTCCTGGCTTCGGATCAGCGAGATGCGCTTGCCACAGCGGCCATTGGAGGGTGAACCAACGGCAAAAAGGAAGACCTTTCTCTCTGTCTCTCTCTCTCTCTCACTATCCGCTCTGCCTGTGGGGGGGAAAAATGGCTACTATTAAAAAGATAATACCAGGAGTTGGCAAACTTGTGGAGAAATGATGACTCTATCTTCTGACTATTACAGCCTAGTGATAGCAAAAATAAGTTTACAAAGGAGTCAGAACCTTAATTGCCATTTTAGTGCAGCCACTGATTTTGCCTGTGTAGAGTATTCTCAAAAGGTGACGCCCAAGAAGGAGCAAGAACCCAGGGAGCTGCTCTCATTCTGCTGCTTGAAGGTCTGGTCCGTCCTGAATGTTCTGAGCTGTGTAACAGGTACTTTGATACGGAGGGAAAACAGAAAGTTGTTTTTCTAGGTAAGACATCACTGTGGGTATGGGATTATGACTTTGGGTGTTTAGTAGGGAGAATTCTTAGACTTATCATGTCATATCTTCCTCTGAAAAGTACCAAGTGGTCATTTTATTTTCTGTATGAGAAGTTATCAATTTCTTTTTATCTTTTTTTTTTTTTTTCTGTTCTTAACCTTCTCCTCCATCCATCATTTCCTCTATGCTAGAGACTGGTTGTAGCGTAGGTTGGGATGCTGTCTTTGAGTGTCCTCCCACAGTGAGAATGGATGGGGTGCTTCTGTCACAGAGGCCGGCATTGACCAAACTTTGCTGCTGGATGCCCTCCACCTGCACTGTGCCAAATGTTCTCTCCATGTGGTCTCCTCACAACGTGCAGTGACATTTTAGCCACCACCCATTAAAAGAGCCTCTTTCTCTAATATTTTCTGGGTTCTCTCTCCTTTGAAATGACTCTCTTGGTTGAGAGATTGAGATTGAGATTTTACCCTGGAAACTTACATATTTTAATTTGGTGTGTTTGCCTTTAAAAAAGTTTGGGCCAACGTGTTCTTAATATAGACCTTGAACTTTCAGAAATAATTCAATTCCTAGTTTTATCTCTGTTGTGCACATAGGCATGTGCAAGGTATGTTTTTATTTATGTTATGACTTTTCAAAGCCATTTATAGTACACCAGCTTCTATGTTAAGACTTTTACATGTATTTTTTAGAAAACTGAATCCCCATTGTAACTTTAGGATTTAGGTGTCATTATCATTCCTATTTTCCTGATGGGGAAATTTAGGCTTATAAATGTTATGTTAATTACCCAAAGAAGTTTACAAAATTTGCATATGGGACTACTAACAGTCAAGGGTGGGCAATAATTGGCAGAGCTAAGTACAAAATGAAAATGTGGATCCTTTGTTCACAAGGGAGACAGACTTTTCCTATTCTTTTGGGCACACTTTCTCTCTCTCTCTCACTCTCTCTCTCTCAAGCTGTCAACATGTTTTTTAAATTTGCTGTTGAATTGCCCTTGCTTGGGTAGAAGGACATTCAAATGGCACATGCAGTTTCTAACAGATGCAGAGAGCCAGGAGCCTCACCCTGAGACTTCTTGCACAGGGCATGCAAACATAACCTAGACCTCCTCTGCCCAGGCTCATCCAGGGACACAAACAGCAGTGGTACTAGACAGGGATAGCTGTGTGAGAATTGGGGTACAAGAGGAAGAAGGAACAGCAGCTCAGAATCTGGCGCAAGGAGACAGGGGCACTGTGGGAGGGAGGACTGTACCTGAGCTGAGGCACCAAGTTTCTGGTGTGCATGCTGTATCCTTACAAGAGTCTAATGTGGGGGAAAAAGCCCAAACCTGTCTTTAGGCAATCCATGCCATTGCAGGCTTTACTTTACTGGTCATTATGCTTCTGATTAAGTTTTTTGTCCTGCATATTATTGTCTGTATGAATGCCTGCAAAATGAATAGAGCTGATGTATCTTGACTATTGCACCCCCACACCTTTAAAAATGTCTTTCTTTTCTGGTGACCTGGAAACTTTCTTAGCCACTTAGTTAGGTTTTCCTGAATCAATGCTTAGCCTCAGACAGCATCCACCCTGGGACTTGATGGTTAAATGCCCCAAGAAGACCAGGGTTCTCTATTTGGAGTGGAGTCTGACTCCTAGCCCCAGCTCACTCTGCTGTTATAATTTAATGACAAATTTCTCTATTAAGTCTGTGTTCAAATTACATCTGAGGAAAGAAAAGCAAATCCACCACCGGATCTGCACGTTTCCCATTACCCTTAATAAAACATATTCCACAGCGTGGAGTGACATTTTTAAAGAACAGATCTTTCAGCAGCCTGTCTCACTGCCATTGTGCATAACTGAAGCCTGCCAGGTCACAAAGGGAGATGCTGGGGAAGTGGATTAATATGTAAACCAACCTAGGCGCCTTCAAAGGATGAATTCTGAGGCATACTTTGTAAATTCATTTCATTTTGAGAGCATTTGGGCCCGGAAATTAATTTGTATTCATAAAGCTTCCCCTTTTTCCTATATAGAAAATGACAGGCATTGTTCTTCTTGAAAAGTTTGTTTTTCACAATGTGGCACATTAATTCTGTGGAATAAATATTTGTAACTGAAGCATACTGTAGACAATTATGGATAGAAATCAAATGTATTTTCCACAAACATACAGAGTCTCCTAGTTCTCATGTGGTGCCTGCCTTAGAAATGCAATGGATATTGTCTGCTATGTGTGGCCCCCCCTCCAAGGAATGTGATGAAATTCATATATGTAAAACTTGCTTATTTCTCCATGATACAAATAAAGCACTCAATTTCTGAACAAATTGCTGCAGTTAAAGCATTGGGATTTACTCACAATCCTGTCCTGATCACAGTAGTTTTCTTCTTTTTTTTTTTTTTTTGACAGGCAGAGATAAACAGTGAGAGAGAGAGACAGAGAGAAAGGTCTTCCTCTTCCTTCCATTGGTTCACCCCCCAAATGGCCGCCACGGCCGGCACCCTGCACCGATCCAAAGCCAGGAGCCAGGTGCTTCCTCCTGGTCTCCCATGCGGGTGCAGGGCCTAAGCACTTGGGCCATCCTCCACTGCCTTCCCGGGCCACAGCAGAGAGCTGGCCTGGAAGAGGAGCAACTGGGACAGAATCTGGTGCCCCAACCGGGACTAGAACCTGGAGTGCCGGCGCCGCAGGTGGAGGATTAGCCAAGTGAGCCCTGGTGCCAGCTGATCACAGCAGTTTTCTACATCAGGTGAGAGCCAGTATTACAGAGCTTAGTGGATTTGAACTTGCCTCCTTCAGGACAGGAATCTGAGGTAGTCTGACATCTTTGTGGAAGCTTCCATCGTGTAATGCTCCAATAACTGTAGTTCCTTCCTAGAGTGTGACAAGCATTGTCAGGTCACCATTACAAACATGGTGGGATGACTGTGATGATACGTTTTCAGTTTAGGTCCCACCTGATGCAGTGTCAAGAAGAAATATGGAGACGGTGGGTCAAGAATACATCAGCTGGTGATTCCCCACCAGCATCTCTGCCCTTCTGAGGACTGTTGTCTTCTGAAGGGAAGAGTTCATTAAAAAAAGTAAGTTTCACAGACTGTGCGTTTTGTTTTTAAAATATGAAATAAGATGCCCTGATTAGGCCGGGAGGATAAAGGATGCATTTGATTCATTTGATTACATTATGGGCACACAGGCTTTGTGGGTACAATAAATCAGCTTTATTGTTCTCCTCTCTATAGCACCTAATGTTATGAAGACAATATTTCTACAGACTTCAAAACATGCCATTGGCTAGAAAAATTCGCATCACTATTGTTTCAATAAAGAAGGTATTAAGTCAGTGATTGGAGTTGGTGTCTATCCTTTTTCCTTCCTACCTATGCAGAAGTAGAAGCTAAGCTCTGAAAGGCAGCACTGGAAGGTAGTGACACTGTCCTAGGAATGATGTTGAGAATCAAGCTGCACTTCTGAGAAAGCACTGGGAGCTCTTGGCTCTTGAACACTGCTGAGCTGGGGTCACTTCTAAAATTTTCCCTAACCCATCTACTAACTAAGCCAAATAAACAAGGTTTTACCTGCTCTAATGCTTCAGAACAATACAAACATGTAAGTCATAACAAAGATATACACTGGGGATGCATAGTACTCCTCTTGTTGTCAATGTGTCTGGTTTGAATCCTGACCCCCATCTCCTTTCAGCGCTGGAGGGGGTGATGAGTAATAGAATCCAAATAAATAAGAAACTAAAAACCTATATTTCTTTTTTTGAAAGATTTATTTATTATTTGAAAGTCAGAGTTACATGGAGAGATGAGTGGCAGAGAGAGAGGGAGAGAGAAAGAGAGAGAGAAAGAGAGAGCAAGGTCTTCCATCTACTGGTTCACTCTCCAATTGGCTACAACGGCTGGAGCTGCGCAGGTCCAAAGCCAGGATCCAGGATCTTCTTCCGGGTCTCCCATGTGGTGCAGCAGCCCAAGGTCTTGGGCCATCTTCTACTGCTTTTCCAGGCCATAGCAGAGAGCTGGATTGGAGGTGGAGCAGCCGGGACTCGAACCAGCACCCATATGGGATGCCGGCACTTCAGGCCAGGGCATTAATCCATTCCTCCACAGTGCCAGACAAAACCTGTATTTCTTATATTTCTCCATAGAATGAAAGGAGAATTGGAAATTGTTAAACAGAAACATAACTGGAATATGGTTTTCTCAAAACAGTTAAAGCCCCAGTTGCTTCATGAGCATTCTAGCTCGGGCCCATACCTCCTTTCTGCCACTGCCTGGTCTCTTCCCTGACTGGAAGAGGTGTGTTCTCTTCCTAGGGCTTGGTCCTGCCTCTTTCTTAGGGACTTTTTAGCACATGTAATACAGAATTGAGTGAATTACACTTACTGTAATCTTTATTCTCATTTATGTAGTTCAACTTTTCAGATTTAACTATGCACTTCTTCAATTAACAGGTTTATTTTAAAAAGTAAACTAAAAGAATAAGCAAAATGGAGAAATACATAAAATAAATGTTAAAAATAATCTCATTTGGCAGCATCCTTTGCTTGTACCAGAACAGCCTACTTCACAATATTTCTTTTAAAAAACATGCTACTGAATAGTACTCTTTTTAGCTATATGCAACACAAAATAATCCATTTTATTTATGCATCAGCTTCTTAATTTATACTACCTCAGTCATCATTGAACTAATGGACAAAAGAAAGCATATTTAATATAAAGAGTGCAACCTTTTCTTTATTTAAACATTTATTTTATTTATTTAAAAACACAGTAACAGAGAGAGGGAGAGACAAAAATAGAGAAACAGAGAGACAGAGACAGAGAAAGGGAGAAGAAAGCTCTATCAGCTGGGGCTGGGCCAAGAAGTCAGGAGCCTGGGTTTCCCACAGTGTGGCAGGGGCCCTAGTACCGGGGCATCCTCTGCTGCTTTCACAGGCATATTAGCAGGGACCTGTGCTGGAAGCAGAGCTGCTGGGATTCAAATCAGTGCTGTGATAGGGGGTGCTGGGGACTGCAAGCAGCAACTTAACCCCCTGGGCCTCAAAGTTGGCCCTAAGGGTACAAAACTTACTGTGGCTACATAATAAGGTTGTAGTAATGATGATGATGTCACCCACGTAAAAAAAAAGAAACTACCTCTGCATATTCCTTGCTTTTAAATTCCTGGATATTTATATCCTGCAGCAGAATTAGAAAATTTTCTCTGGCTTAATTATCACAAAATCTAGAAAAAAAATAGTTCTGCATCTTGAGATAAAAAGTACCGCTCCAATTCTGCAGTCTTTTGCAGTTAATTTTTCAGATGGTTTGTGGGTTTTGGAACGTGATAGACTTCTCTTTAAAGAAAAAAACAAAAACTCCAGAAAATGAAGTAAAAACTGTCAAATATTAATGTATCTACCAGCTTAGAATATGAAATTATAAAAAGTAATAAGCATATTTCAAATGGTTAGTTGGTATGTGTGACCCCACTTATTTGAGCTGCTTAGACCAAGTAGTGTTGGTGGGTTTTTTTTCTTTCATTTTAAAGCTGATTTATCTAGAAAACAAGTTAATATGAACTGCATAGCAAAGAAAAGCCTAAAGCTTCATATAATTACTTTTTATTAGTTTATGTTTAAGAACAATTTGAGATTCTCAGCAAACTTAAGCAGAATGTAGAAATATTTCCTACATATACCACATACCCATACATGCATGGCTCTTTCCTATCAGTCTCTCCCATCAGACTGGTATATTTGTTTAAATTAACAAACATATATTGATACTTCACTACCACAAGGCCATAGTTTACATTAAGGGTTGTACTCTTGGGATTATATATTCTGTGGTTTAGAGAATACATAATGACATTATCCATCATTGTAGTAGTGTATGGAGTATTTTGCTGCTCTAAAAATCTCTGTTTGCCTGTCCTTTCCTCTTTCCTAATGCTTGGCAAATGCTGACCTTTTACTGTGTCCATAGAATTTGTTTTCCAAGAATTTCTGATAAACGGAATCAGAATATGTAGCCATTTCAAACTGGCCTCTTTTTTTTAGATTTATTTATTTATGTGAAAGGCAGAGTTACATGGGACAGAGGCAGAGAGAGAGAGAGAGAGAGGTCTTCCACCCATGGGTTCACTTCCCAGATGGCTGCAACAGCTGGAGCTGCACCTATCCAAAACCAGGAGCAGGAACTTCTTCCTTGGTCTCCCATGCAGGTGCAGAGGGCCTATGGATTTGGGCCATCTTCTGCTTTCCCAGGCAGTAGCAGAGAGCTGGATTGGAAGTGGCGGAGCTGGGACTTGACCCAGCGCTCACATGGCATGCTGGCACTGCAGGCGGCATCTTTCCCTACTACACCACAGTGCTGGCCCCTCAAATTGGTCTCTTTTACAACAATATTCACTTAAAATTTTCTCCTTTTCTTTTCATAGCTTAGTAATTCATTTCTGTTTAGCACTGGATAGTGGTACACTCTCTGGATAGACCATAGTTTATATACATTCATCTAATGAAGAACATCTTGATTACTTTCAAGTTGTAGCAATTATGACTAAAGTTCCTATAAAACTCATGTGTGGATTTGGTGTGGACAAAAGTTATGAATTGCTTTGACTATTGTGTGCTTTCTGGGTCAAATTGTGAGAATATGTTTGTTCCGTGAGAAGCTGCCAAATTGTCTTCCAAAGCAGCTATTATACTCTGCAATCCCGCTAGTAAATAAGGAGAATTCTTGTTGTTCCACATTGTCAGTAGAATGTGGTTTTGTCAACATTCTGGATTTTAGCTATTCTAACAGATATATAATGGTATCTAATTATTGCTTTAATTGGCATTTCTCTGAAGACATACAACATGAAAAAACGTTTCATATGCTTATTTGCCATCACTATGTCTTAGTTGATGAAGTGTCTGCTGAGGTATTCATCTTTTTTTTTTTTAAAGATTTATTTTATTTATTTGAAAGACAGAGTTACAGAGAGAGGTAGAGACAGAGAGAGAGGTCTTCTATCCACTGGTTCACTCCCCAGATGGCCTCAAGGGTCAGAGCTGTGCAGATCCGAAGCCAGGAGCCAAGGGCCTCCTCTGGGTCTCCCACATGGGTGCAGGGGCCCAAGCACTTGGGCCGTCTTCTACTGCTTTCCCAGGCCATATTAGAGAGCTGGATCGGAAGACGAGTAGCCGGGACTAGAACCAGCGCCCATATGAGATGCTGGCGCCTTAGGCCAGAGCGTCAACCCACTGCACCACAGCGCTGGCCCCTCATCTTATTTTTTACTTGTTTTTTTTTTTTTTTTTTTTCTTGTTTTAAGTGTTCTTTCTATATTTTGAATACAGGTTCTTTATTACATATGTATTTTATAAATATTTTCTCTCAGCCTCTGGCTTGTGTTTAATTCTCTTGACAGTGTCTTCTAGAGAGCAGACAGACTTTTTAAGCTGAATGAAGTCTAGTTTGTCAATTCTTTTTTTTTTTTTTTTTTTGGACAGGCAGAGTGGACAGTAGAGGGAGACAGAGAGAAAGGTCTTCCTTTTGCCGTTGGTTCACCCTCCAATGGCCGCCGCGGTAGGTGAGCTGCGGCCAGCGCACCGCGCTGTTCCGATGGCAGGAGCCAGGTACTTCTCCTGGTCTCCCATGGGGTGCAGGGCCCAAGCACTTGGGCCATCCTCCACTGCACTCCCTGGCCACAGCAGAGAGCTGGCCTGGAAGAGGGGCAACCGGGACAGGATCGGTGCCCCGACCGGGACTAGAACCCGGTGTGCCTGCACCGCAAGGCGCAGGATTAGCCTACTGAGCCACGGCGCCGGCCTTGTCAATTCTTTTTTTTAATTGACCATGACTTTGGTCTTATATCTAAAGAAATCATTGCCAATTCCAAGATCATCTAGGTTTTCTCCTACATTATCTTAGGAACTTTACTGTTTTGCATTTTATATTCGGATCTGTGATCATTTGAGTTAATTTTTGTGAAGTTGAGGTTGAATATTACTCCTCCAATTTTGTTCTCCTTCAATATTGAGTTGGCTGGGGTTTTTGCCTTGCCAATAAACCATAGAATCAGTTTTTCAATATTTGCAAAATAACTTGCTGTAATTTTGATTAGGACTGTGTTGAATTATTAAATCAAGTTAGGAAGAACTGATGTCTTGACAAAATTAAATCTTCCTAAATGTACATGAAATATCTCTCTATTTACTTCATTTTCTTTTTGTTTTTTTTTTTCATGAGTTTTTGTAGTTTTCCTCACATATATTGTATACATATTTTGTTATATTTATATTTTTGTATTTCATATTTGTGGTGCTAATGTTAATAATGTCTTGTTTTTATGAATTTAAAGATTGTGAATTTAAAATTCCACTTGCTCATTGCTGAAATACAGGAAAAAAGTGATTTTTTAACATAAATCTTGTGTTCTGAAATCTGTCTGTAATCTTGTATTAGTTCCAGGAGGTTTCTTTGACAATTATTTTGGATTTTTTATATAGATGATCATATTGCCTGTGTATAAGATAATTTTATTGTTTCCTTCCCAATATACTCATATTTAATTTTCTTGTCTTGTCTTAACTTATTGCATTAGCTGGGATTTCCAATACAATGTCAGAAAGGAGTAGTGAGGTAGGATATTCTTGTTTCTACTCTTAGTAGGAAAGATTTCTCACACGTAAATATGATATTAGCAGTATGTTTTGTGAAGATATTAAGTGGGGGAAATTCTCTATTTCTAATTTATTAAAAGTTCTAATCATAAATGGATATTGGATTTTGTCAAATGCTTTTTCAGCAACTGTTAATAGGATTATGTGGTTTTTCTTCTTTGGCCTGTTGATGTGATAGATTATGTTAGTTAATTTTCAAATGTTGAATCAGACTTATATGTCTGTATTAAATTCTACTTTGTAAGCATGTCTATTTCTTTTTATCTATTTCAGATTTGGTTTGCTGACATTTGCTATGAATTTTTTAATATTTTCTTATAAGAGATATTTTTCTAGAGTTTTATTTTCTTATAAGGCTAGTATTAAGATAATGATGGCCTTGTTATAATGGATTATAGAGTATTCTCACTTCAAACATTTGTAAGAAATTGTAGGAAGTTGTTATGGTTTATCCCTTAAATACTTGATAGAATTCACCAGTGCATCTATCTGGGCCTGGCGCTTTCTGTCTTGGAAGGATGTTACTTACTGACTCAATTTATTTAATAGATATAACCATACTTGGATTGTCTATTTCAGTTGCTAGTCTTGGCAATTTTTTTGAAGAATTGGTTCCATTTAGTTAATTTTTATAAGTGCAACAAACAAATAAAAAATAAAATCCTAGAGTCTTTTGTATCTTATAGGAGTGTTTGTTTTCTCTGAAGGTCCAGAGTTTGAGCAGCTATCACTGAACTGATAAATTCCCAGAGGAATGGGGCGATTTTCTTTGTACCCATTGTAATGGTCTGTCTTTAATCCGAGATAATTTTCCTAGGGTGTGAGAATATTAAACTGACTTACTGGCATTTTGACAGCAAACTGGACTATCAAACTGCTAATAGTCCATAACAATACTGAACTTAAGAGATGGATTTTATTTTTGTGTAAAGAGGTATATATACTTTAAGATAACTATGAGATGTTAAAGAGTAGTATGGAAATGTGGCAGATATTTGTGAAACTTTATGAGAAGTGCTATGAGACCATTGCAAATTAAGAAACAAGAGTCAGTAGCTATGATTCACTTGAGATAATATTTCCTGGAACAGAGTTTGTTCACCATGTACCTGCCTTGGGTAAATCAGACGAATCCAGAATATTTTGTTCCTGTCTCATTCTGTGATCTGGTGTTAAGCCCAGTTAATCACTAAGTGTTTAATTAGTTCAGTTTGTATTTATAGCATAAGCCCTATTTTTCTATTCTACCTCATTTTCCTCAAGGATTGAACCTGACTTTTCAAGATGCCAAAGATTGTTACATCCTAATGTACGTTGATAGAAATAGCTTTTCATTCTGACCCATCCTTATGCCAAGATGCTCAGGTTAGTGTTCATAATAGAGGTCAATGTTTCAATTGTTGCAACATGAGCACAGAGAATGGTTTAGCCAGGTATTTTCTGAACTGAAATGTCCAAATATATTGGGTTTCTCAATTCCCAATCCAGAGCATCAAATCAAGAGTATTCTCTAGAGAAGTATGAACTGACAATTTCCCCTCTTCAACACAGAACCAAATATCACATCATTCAATAGAGTAAAAAAAATATTGATTTTTTTTCATGGGAAATGTGAAAACAGAGTAATAATTTAGCTAGGCTTGTCAGTTAATCTGGACAAAAGTAATAATGCGAAAACTTTTCCTCTTAAAAATACAAATCATAAGAATCCAGAGCAAAGATAATATGAATATTATAAACATTTAAAATATATGATATTATTATGAAGAGAAGATGCTATAAATAAATACCTGCTACATTTTTATAAGACTCATCTCTTATTTTATGTTCCCTCATTTTATTTCAGATGCCCTATCATAATTAATCTCTGTATGTGCCTGTCACAGAACATTATAGTTGTGTTTTACTTTATTTTTTTCAATAGAATGTAAGATCTCTGAATGTAGAGATTTTGACTTTCTCTGTGTACCCAGCACATGACATAGAGTATTGTGTTAAGTGGTATTTAGAGAATCAATACATGAATATGAAAACAATGGATCAGAAGCAGGATGGTTTTGTAATGTTATGCCTTATTTCAGTTTCATTTACTACTTGTCTGACCTCCTTAATTAAATAGCATATTCACTTGTAACAATCCTCTCTAACTCTCTAACCCTGGACAATTTACTGGACTGTTGTAGGTGTTTGTACATTTAACATGAGGGCAACTGCAGCACCTGCAGAGGATCAAATGAGGCAATTCATCCAGGGTTTTCAGCCAGCTGCATGACTCATAGTAAGTGCTCAAGGAATGTTATTGTAAATTAACATGCATCTCTTTTCAAAATTAAACATCATATTATCACTCTTCTGACATCATGACTTTGTTGCTGTAAAATAATAGGAATGAACTTTGGAGTTAAGACACTTGACTTTTTGAATTCTACCTCTGCCACTTCTTGGCAACCAAAAGGGTTCTTAGGCTTCACTTGATATTTCATAGAATAAGGATATTACAATTAGTTCACATGTTTTTGTGAGAATGTAATGTAATAATATTGGCAAAGTGCCTAGAACAGAGTGGTAGCACAGTAGAAAGTCATTTTCCATTTAGATGTTCAATGATTAAACCAAGCTATGTTTGCATTGTAGAAATTATGTTTCATTCACCCAAAACAAATTCAGAAAAAGTAGATATCATGATCATATATAACAAGAAAATGATACAAACATACAATGAAGAGCTGAGAACAAATGACTGAAACTTGACATTGCTAGAGGCTAAAAATATTCTCTCTACTTGTTCAAGTGGTTTGTTCTTTCTGCAAAAGTCTTTGGGTAGGATAAAAAGGTCATTTTTGTATCAGTGTAAGCCTTCAGGGCCCAGAGGCTGTGTGTGATAACTTTCCATTGTCTTCCACAGTGTCTCATTTAGTGAGGGATACATAGCAGGAAATCAATAAAGAATTGTTCATTGATTGATTGATTTGTGTTTTATTACCCAGAGCTTCAGGGCAGAGAGACTGTCCAATATGTAGAACTAACTGGCTCAAAGCAAGTAAAACCATATAGTGCTAAAAGCTCAGTCTAGTTTTCCTCCCATAAAATACTTTTTAAATTAATGTAAAAATCAATTTCCTAGATAAAAATAGACTGGTTGAGAGTATGTTTATGGGATGCTCCATCATTTCCGAGGTTGGACAGATGGAGGAAAGAAGAAAATAGAGATCTGGAAACTTTCCAATTAATTTGATAATTGTACATAATGGATACTTTTCTTCTGTGTTAGTATATCACTGCTGAGTTGGAATTTGATGCATACAATGATGGGCAATAGTTTTAATTGATACATCATCTGGAATTAGAATTGGGAACACATTTAATGAAAAAAATCATTCGAACTTAAGAACTGCACCTCAGCAAGTAATTTGGATGAAACCGGATTACTACAGGTGTTTATTTCAACTTGATTATTCTTTATTACATTGCATTACCAAGTTATACTGATAAAAATGCTAATGTTCTCTGTTAATAAGGAATTAAATTGTTAATTTTTTCCAAATTAGTGAGACTAAAACTTGTACATGAAATTCTGCATTCTTGTATACTAAATAATGGAATATGAGATTTCACAGTAAGATGAACCAGAAGCAAGTGGGGACCATATTCTCGTATTTTTGTTTGTTTCTTCTTGAGATTATTTTAAAGCTTGTATAAAAACTTTTGAAGATACCTCATTTCTCAATATTGAAATACAGGTAAAGAAGCCAAATATTGAGCTATTCGTATCCACTCCAAGCATAATTCTCCATTCTCACTCTGCTTAGGGTTTATTATATTGGCCCTTTATTTGTGCTAATAGCATCAAAAAAAAAACTGCACATTTTAAACGTATATGATTAATAGATGCATCTGAAAGTAGCAAATATTAATTGTAAGCATCTTACTGTTGTTTGCAGTGATTTTAAGGGGAATAAATCCCGGTCACATCACTCTATTTATGTCATTTTATACTCTCATGTTAAATTCTCTTGTGATATTACTGTCCATTCCACCAAGAGGCATTTAGGGACATAGAGTTGGTTTATGACTGAATTGAATATTCATATACACATACAATCAAGAGGTATTAAGAATTTACATGGACCAAGGAATCATGTTTCCAACTGTGAATGGAAACTTACCTAGTTGCTTGCAGTTCTGAAAGCACTTAAAGGTCCTTTGTAAAAGGCTTTAAGACAGCTCTTGGCTCCCATTCCGTCTTTGTACTCCATCTTATCCCAAAATACACTGCTACCTAAGTCTAGTGTTAGGAAGATGTACCAAGGCGAGATGTTTGAAAAATAAAATACCAGTAGGTATGTCTTTATCAATTTTGAATCTTCTGAATTGACTGGAATGTAATAGCAACATAAGGGTTATAAATGCCTAAGACTATCCCTAACAGAAAATAATGTGCAACCAAAGCTAGCACCCCACCACACAGATGAACAATTTCAGCCATTCACTGGGAAGACACCTGCCCGGGAACCTCACAGCAGCTAAGGACGAGCATTCTCTCCTGCATACCTTGAACCTAACTGGATACACAAACACACACACATACTGAAGACTGCTACATATTAGTGAGAACATTTTTTATTTTTTGCTATTATTCTGACACAACTGTTTGAAAAACTCTTGGTGCTGTAGTTCCTATCTATGAGAGGTTCAAGTGGTTTAAAAGAAATTCTGTCTCCCTTTCCTCCATTTCCCTTGCCCTGGCCTCTTACCAGGAGGGGGCTGGCTGTAGCCCTGCGCCTCCAGGGGGCGTGGCCTTCAGGCCACTGGCCCTAGAGTTCCTGGCCTACCCGCCCTAGGCTTCAGATGCTCTTTCACGTGCCTGGTTCCTCCTACTTGGTATGAACCCAGATCTCCTCTCTCCTATAGATAAAGCCCTCATTATCCTAATTATCTTTCTCACTAAATAAAAGCTTAAAATGTAAAAAAAAAAAAAAAAGAAATTATCTCTAATTACAGAAAACAATTCACAAGGGAACAATATAAACTGAATTCCTTTAAATGTTTAATTATGAAGTATTTAAAATGTACAAAAATATATAGCAGACATTGGTATGCACACAATCCATACTTACCATGTTGCTTTTATGCATTTTTTTAAATGAAACCACTCTTCAAAATTTCTCCCTCAGACACCCTTTTTGCCATTATGCTATGGCTGGTATGATTATTCTGGGCGTGTCTTCATTTTTTAAAACAAATAATAGAAAAAAAATTTTGCATCTTTTCCCATTTTATTTAAATGATACACTGTACATATCCTTTTGCAACCTAATTTTGTTGAACTTTTTTTGGAAATTTTTATTTTTCAGTGCATGTTAATTATTACATTCATTTCACCTTGTATATAGCATTTTATTATGTTTAAAAAGCTACTCTTGGAGGCCCAACATTGTGGAGTAGCAGGTAAAGTCACCACCTATGACACTGGCATTTGATATAGGCGCCCATTCATTCCTGGCTGCTCCACTTCTGGTCTAACTCCTTGCTAATGGTCTGGGAAAAGCAGTGATAGATGGCCCAAGTGTTTGGACCTCTGCTACTCATATGGGAAACCCAGCTGAATCTCCTAGTTCCTGATTTTGATCTGGCTCAGCTCCATTGTTGCAGCCATCTGGGGAGTGAACCAGTGGATGGAAGATTCTCTCTCTCTCTCTTTCTCTCTCTCTCTCTCTCCTTCTTTTTTCTGTAACTCTTTCAAATAAATAATAAAATAAATCTTTTTGAAAAGCCACTCTTACTTCCTCTGTTTTATCATTGATGATCATTATCAATGATTCTCCCTCACTTGGAGTAAATTTTATAAGATGTTGCTGTGATACTTGCATTCTTATACACATGTCCAAGAAAAATTTATTTATCTAGAACTTGAAATGCTAAATGTATATTTTTGAAACGTTATGGATATAGTCAATTTTCTTCTAGAGTAATTTTACTGAATCATATTCCCTTTTGCAGTGAATAGGAATTTTTGTTTATTCATATACTTGGCAACACATTTTAATTTTTGTAAAAGTGATTGCTGTGGAATGACTTTTAATTTATGCTGTATGAAAACCAGTAGCATTAGAGATCATTTTTAGTTTTATTCTTATTAAAGTGATATACAAAATTAAAGAATCACAAAAGAAAAAGAGTAATTTCAAATTTCTCACTTTCTTTTGAAACCCATTGGATGCAGGACAACTGACCCAAAATGTGAAGAGAAACAAGGTCTGAAAGAGGGGAGCTGTGAACACCAACTCACTTGAGCTAGACCTGAAAGGATACAAAACAGCAAAAAACTCTGAGACATATGAAAAGGCAGGTTACAACACAATTTGATAAGACAAGCAATCATTGGAATCAAACTGAGGTATTACATGTATGTGGCAACTATCTCATATGAAGTTTTAGATAACTGTGATCCATTTATTTAAAATGTTAGTGAATAGGCAACATGCAAAGATCATATGGTAATTTTAGCAAAGATGAGCCAAATTAAAATGTTAGAAATAAGCATGTAACAGTAGGTTTGGCACAGATAAAGAATTAGTGGACCTGAAGGCAGGATAATAGAAATTAACCATACTAAAAGACAAAGATAGGGAGTGGGGAGAGGGAGCAAGAAAGAGTGAGAATATTCAAGTGTTGTGGGACAGGATTAAAAATTCTAATACCTGTATAATTGGAATCTAGAAGGACGACCAGCGAAGTACAGAAAGACAAGTGCCACGTGATGCACTCGTATGTAAAATTTTAAAAGCTGAAAGTATCATGATGGTTACTGGAATCTGGGGAAAGTAGGAGGGAGGAAAGAAAAATAGGAAACATTATTTAATAGGTTCTAAATTATAGTTAGAAAGGACTAAGAAGGCTGATGTTTTGTGGCACAGAGTGTCTATGGATAATGATCACGAGCTGTTTATTTTCTAATAAAAACCTAGAAGAAAGATGTAGATATTTGAAGATATTTGAGGTGATACGTATGATTATATTGTTTGAGTATTACATAATGTATGTGTTATGGGTTAAATGGGATTTGGTTCCTCAAACTCATACAGATACTTAAATCCCAAATTCTTATGTTAATGGAAAATGGATTAATGGTGGATTATGGGTGGAGGCTCTATCAATTACAGTGTCTATAGAGTAATCACTGGGAAGTGATTGGATTGAATAGCCAATGTACAGCACCATGATCAAATCGTGTTGACATGATTAGGAGAGACTATGTAAAGGAGGGATGAGGAGTGTGCTCCTCAGATACAGCTCTACATTCCTACATTCTGGATCACCTTGTGATTCTCCCTCTACATGAGTTCTACCGTGATCAGATGCTATAGTACTGGAGCTGCCTTGTCTTAGACTGTGAACTTCTGAAATTGTGAGTGAAATAAACCTTCTTTCTTCCTAAACTCTCCTCTCAGGTATTTAGTTGTAGTAACAAAAAGCTGATACACATGTACACAGAATACATGTACAGAAACATTACACGGTGCCTCATAATATATACAATTTTGATGTGTCTGTTGAAAATTAGGAACATAGTTTTTGAAAAAGACAAGAAGAAAAATGAGCAAAAGAAGTGGTTGACTATTTAAAGAATGAGTAGGCAAAAACATTTTCTGAAATTATGATAGATAACAAACCACAGATTTAGATTTATGTTCTCAGAAAATACCAACACACACACACACACACAAAGAAAAAAAAAACACGCATACCTAGAAATATGGTAGTGAAATTGATACTTCGAGATGCAATGATTTTGAACAGCCCTTGTCTCAACTGTTGAGGAACAGTTTTATGCTTTCATACTACTTGTTGAACTCTTAGTGTGGTGTTAATCTTTTTTTTTTTTTTTTAGATTTTATTTATTTGAAAGAGTCACACAGAGAGAGAAGGAGAGGCAGGAAGAGAGATCTTTCATCTGTTGGTTCACTCCCCAGTTGGCCACAATGACCTGAGCTGAAACCAGGTACCAGGAGCTTCTTCTGGATCTCATACATGGGTGCAGGGGCCCAAGGACTTGGGCCGCCTTCCATTGCTTTCCCAGGCCATAGCTTTGAGCTGGATCAGAGGAGGAGCAACTGGGACTTGAACTGGCACCCATAAGAGATGCCAGCACTGTAGGCGGCAGCTTTACCTGCTATGCAACAGTGCTGGCCCTGCAGCGTTAATCTTAGGTGTATAAAGTTAATTGAAAATAGATCTTTAGGGGATGGCGCTGTAGCGTAGTGGGTAAAGCCGCTGCCTGCAGTGCCGGCATCCCATTTGGGCGCCGATTCTAATCCCGGCTGCCCCACTTCCAATCCAGCTCTGTGCTATGGCCTGGGAAAGCAGTGGAAGATGGCTCAAGTGCTTGGGCCCCTGCACTCACATGGGAGATCTGGAAGAAGCTCCTAGCTCCTGGCTTCGGATCAGCTCAGCTCTGGTTGTTGCGGCCAATTGGGGAGTGAACCAGTGGAATAAAGACCTCTCTCTCTCTCTGCCTCTCCTCTCTTTGTGTAACTCTGGATTCACAAATAAGTCTTTAAAAAAATAGATCTTTGGAAAAAATAAGAATGGAAATAGGAGAGGAAGGAGAAAGAAGGATGGGAGTGTGGACAGAAGAAATGGTAGGGTGGGAAGAATCACCATGTTTCTAAATTTGTATATATGAAATGCATGAAGTTTGTATTCCTTAAATAAAAGGCTTCTAAGTAAAATATATATATATATATATATATATATATATATAATGATCAACTTACTAAGAACAAAAGACAAGGAGAAATATTGAATACTTAAATGTAGACACAGTAAAAATTAGCATTTGTTACAGAAAAACAAACACAAGAATTATGGAAAATTACTGTTCAGAAATTATGCAATGCAGGAAGCAGGAGACAACTTTTAAGTCCTTAAAACAAAATTCTTGTCTCTGTGTAAGAGGGTCTGGCGACCACCTCATCACAGAAACATTAGTGTTAATAGTTACACACTTCAAGAGCTACAGAGGCCAGGTGAGACACCACAGTACTTCACCTTGATTTAATCATAAAAGTGACATTGAAGAAAACAAGGAGGGAGATTTATGCATCCTACTTGGGAGTGGGAGAATGAACTGAGTCCTAGTGTTGGCCCACTGTGAAAACATTCAGTGGAACTGAGTCCCTGAGCCCCTGCCCCAGCCCCTGACTAGAAGAGTGAATATTTGGAGCTTCTGCATCCAGGTGGCCTCTGTACCTGCCCCACTCCCCCCAGCTGCCAGCAGAAAGAAAAGCTCCAGCTATACAGACAGAGAGCTTTGGACCTGGCCTCAGACCTTAGACCTGTGCTTACCTCCTCAAGACCCAACTGCTAATAAAGCCCAATGATCTCTGGTGCCCAGCTGGTGCTCACAGACAGAGATCTGGCTTTGCCAGGAGTCAAACAGAAATCTGTGTTCCATTCACTCAGACTTGTTTTGGCCAGCATTACTGCCAGCCACTGTGGACTTGTTAAACACCAAGACTTTGTAGGGATCTTTAACTGTGAGATCCAGGTGTGAGCAGCCTGGGGCTAATCTGTGTGCTTAGGGGGCTGCCTTTATCACTCTCTTCCAATCTCAGGCAGACAGCAAAGGGCCATAGGACTGTGTTTTGGGATTCAGTTTTGGGCTGGTAAAACCCAACATTGGGGCAGATCCTAATGGTTTCCATCCAGAGGCAAGTGCCTGTGGATAGTCTCTGTACTTATCCCAATATTAGGCAAAGACCTGTGCCCCAGTGAGACAGATGAGTTTTGGCACATGTCCTCACCAGACTCCAGGCCAATGTGATGTAATTAAATAGAGAAATTGCCATCTCAGTACATTCAGCACCTTTTCATCATGAGGGCACAGAAGGTGAAGAAGGAAGCTCCCATTACTCTCAAAATCAAAGCCAAAGCAAAGACTTGAAAGGCTAAGAAACCAGTGCTGAAAGACTTCCACAGCCAAGAAAAAAAAGATCACACCTCACCTGCATTTTATGGACCAAGACGTTGGATCTGGAGGTAGTCCAAATATTCTCAGCAGATCACCCCTGGGGGACACAAACCTGACCATTATGTCACCCTCCAGTTCCCCCTGACTACTGAGTTGGCTGTGAAGAAAAAAGATAAAAACACACTTATGTTCACTGTGCTTGTCAGGAGCAAACATCAGATCAAATAAGCTGTGAAGAATCCCTGTAATGTTGGTGTGGCCAAGGTCACTGTGCTGATCAGGCCTGATGGAAAGAAAACATACTTAACTGGCTCATGGCTATGACAGTTCACATGTTGTCAACAAAATTGGGAACTATTTATTTTTAAATGAAAAACCAGTATTGAGCAAAATGTAATGTCCACCTATGATAACAACTCTCAGCAAACAAGGAATGGAAGATAACTTGTCTTAGTGAAGGGCATATCCAAAATGGCCTACACATAGTGTAAAACTTAGTATATTTCCTCTAGGATCTAGAAGAAGGCATTTGTGTCATTTTCCCATACTCCACTTTAATATTATGCTATAAAAAACCTAACCAATGTAATAATTAAAGAAGAAACAGGGGGCCAGTGTTTTGGCGTATCAGGTAAAGCTGCTGCCTGCAATGCCAGCATCAAGTATGGGTGCGTTTGTGCCCTGGCAGCACTACTTCTGATCCAGCTCCCTGCTAATGGCCTTGGAAAAGCAGCAGAGAATGGTTAAGTACTTGGGTTCCTGCCAACCTCATGGAAGACCTGGTTGAATCTCCAGGATCCTGGTTTTGGCCTAGAACAGCCTTGTTCATTGAAGCCACCTGGGGAGTGAACCATGGATGAAAGATCTCTCTTCCTTGCTATGTCTCTCCCTCTTTGTCTTTCTCTGCAATTCTTTGAAATAAATCCTCAAAAAATGGAAAAATCATATAGATCACAAAATAAAAAATAAAATCCTATTTGCAGATGATGTACTTGTCTGCATATAAAATCTCAAAATATCTACAAATTAGCTCCTAGTCCTTATAAATGGACTTACCCAAATTTCCCCATACTAAGGCAACATACCCAAACCAACTGAATCTTTATATATTAAACAATTGAAACATGCAATTGTAATAGTACTAGTATGATACTTCTAATATGCTAAACATGTAGGTATAAATCTAATGGACAAGTGCTGTATCTGTATGGTGAAAACTATGAAAGATTTATAATGGATTGGGAGATTCCATATTTTTTAGACATCAAATTCCCTCAATCTGATTGGTAAATTTAAAGAAATCCCAAATTTGCTGCTGAGATTTTGTAGATATTTAAAAATTGATTCTAAAATGTGTCCTTTCTAAACCACCTGGAAAACTTTGCATGCTCTTTAAAAATCTAAGAGTTACCCTCTAAATAGTTTGCTTAAAGCTTTGTGCGTATTGATGTAGCCTGTTCATTAGTGGGATTCACTTCAGGATAATAGAGCAAATCCTTTAAAGCCTTGTATCAAGTTCTAGTATTTTGGGGACTTTTCTCTGGGGCCATTTGGTTCTTCTTATGAGAACCATTGTGTTTCTAATTTAGTGTGTGTTGAAAATTTTGGGCTGTCAATATTCTATTCAAGTGGAGAACAGAGTCTGGTAGTTAATTGCTACTGGGTAAAATTTCACATAACCTCTTATATTTATTATAACATCCCATTCCCACTTTATATTGATTGGTTTCTCTGAGTCTAGAGTTCTGTGGTTCAACTTTTCTAGGAAAATGTTACTGATCTCCCTACAGAGAAGGGCTGTCAAGGAAGGGGAAGAGATTTAGGTTTTAAGCACCTTCATACTTTCAGTTGGTCCCTATATTGCCCATCTAATCCTGTACCCTGACCCTTCCTTGGGTTTTGCTTGGCAAGTGGGTATGCCTTGTATTGGCATCCTCTGTGTTGCTGTGGATGCTTAAATTCCCTTTACTCTTTTATGCAAATTACAATGCCTCTGTCCTTCTATCTTGCAAATATTTAAGGTCATCATTCATTGACTGTTGCCTTCTTTTCTGTTGATATCAATTTACTTTCATTTTAAAGCTGCCTAAGACAGCAGAGATAAATGAACATTTTAATTTAATACATTTAATTACATATCTGGGCTGATATGATTTTCATTTTGTCTTTTCCTTTTTCTGTTATGAATTGTCAGTGCAGAGCTTTTGCATATTTTTTTTGAAATGTGTGTGTATGATTATGTGTTCGCCACATGTGCACATGCACACACTCATGTCCACTTTATTGTTTATGGGCAATCTTTACTTCCTAGCACATAACAATAATTGGTACAAGAAAGAAAGTTGAGTCAGTAAGACATAAATATGACTTCATTTTTTTAAGGATAGAAAAAAAATGTACTACAAATATTCTTATTTAAAAATCTAGTGGGGGCTGGTGCAGTGGTGCAGTAAATTAATCCTCTGCCTGTGGCGCCAACATCCCTGATGGGTGCCTGTTCTAGTACCGGCTGCTCCTCTTCCAATCCAGCTCTCTGCTATGGCCTGGGAAAGCAGTAGAAGATGGCCCAAGTCCTTGGGCCTGTACCTGCATGGGAGATCTGGAGGAAACTCCTGGCTCCTGGCTTCGGATTGGCGCAGCTCCAATCATTGCGGCCATCTGGGAAGTGAACCAACGGAAGGAAGACTTTTCTCTGTGTCTCTCCCTCACACTGTAATGCTAGCTCTCAAATAAATAAATAAAATCTTTTTTTTTTTTTTGACAGGTAGAGTGGACAGTGAGAGAGAGAGACAGAGAGAAAGGTCTTCCTTTGCCGTTGGTTCACCCTCTAATGGCCGCCGCGGTAGCGCGCTGCGGCCGGTGCACCGCGCTGTTCCGATGGCAGGAGCCAGGTGCTTCTCCTGGTCTCCCATGGGGTGCAGAGCCCAAACACTTGGGCCATCCTCCACTGCACTCCCTGGCCACAGCAGAGAGCTGGCCTGGAAGAGGGGCAACCGGGACAGGATCGGTGCCCCGACCGGGACTAGAACCCGGTGTGCCGGCGCCGCAAGGCGGAGGATTAGCCTGTTGAGCCACGGCGCCGGCCAATAAATAAAATCTTTAAAAAAAAAGATAATGAAGTTCCTACCAATATGCAAAATACTAATAGCTGGAAATTACAAAGATGAGGTTTTATTTCTCTCAAGGTGACAATTTCAATTTTTGTACTCCTTCAAATGTAGTCAACCATCTGCCTTCCCGGTTACAGTCATTTGTCTTGCTTTGTACCTATTTTTCCCTATTATAAAATTTTGATTGAATTTCTATTGAATCTATAAGCTAAACAAATCTGTGGAGATTTTAATTCTTTGCAAAAGTGTATTCTTCAAAGAATGAACATTTACCATTTTATGACTTAGTGGCATTGAATACATTGCCATGGTTGGGCAACCATCACTTCCATCCACCTGAAAAACTTTTTTTTTGGCTTCCCATAATGTAGCTTAATATTCTTTAAGTAATAGCATCTATTTATGTGATTATTAGTCATTTACATATGATTTTTGGGGAAATTTCTATTCATGTCTTTTGTCCATTTAAAAATCAAATTGTCTGTTAATTTGTTATTGAGTTATAGGAATTCTTTCTATATATATTATTTATTTATTTGAAAAATCAGAGTTACAGAGAAAGTTAGAGAGAGTTCCATCTGTTAGGTTACTCTCCAAGTGGCTGCAATGGCCAGGGCTGAGCCAGGCTGAAGCCAGGAGCTAGGAGCTTCATCCAGGTCTCCCACATGGTAGGGGCTCGGGTACTTGGGCCATCTTCCATTGCTTTCCTCAGGCCATTAGCAGGGAGCTGGATCAGAAGTGGAGTGGCTGGAACTTGAACATGTGCCCATATGTGATGCTGGTGTTGTAGGCAGCACCTTAACCTGCTACAACACGACACCGGCCCCTGTATGTTTTGGATATTACCCCTTTGTGAGATATGTGATTTGCAGCTATTTTTCTGCCTTTTCAGCCTGTTGATAGTATCCTTTGATGCACAATTATTTTTTGTTTTGACATAAACCAATTTGCTTTTTAAAATTTGTTAGTTGTGCTTCTCCTGTCATTTGCAAGAAACCATTGCCACATCTAATGTCATAATGTCTAATTTCCTCTGTGTTTTATTGTATGAGATTTATAGTTTTACCTCTTACATTTAGATCTTGAATCCATTTTGAGTTAACTTTTGTACATGGTGTCAGGTAAGGATCCAATTTCTTTTCATATGGTCACCCAGGTTTTCTGCAAGTAGTTCTTTCATTCAAAAATTCTTCAAATCACTCAGTTTGAATGTGTCATTGTCTTCCTGGCACATTGACTATAGTGCCTTTAATATCTAGAAAATTTTAATTTGTCAGTATTTTATTACTGATTTATTAAGTTTGTCATACTTCAAAAGGCCATTTTCATATTATTATTGTATATATGAAGTATATTTACTTTATTTCCTTCTACTATTTTTATGGCTTCAAATTTTATTTCTAAATATATGGTCTATCTGGAGTTTTGTGTAATATTAGAAGTGAGGAACTACTCATATTTTCCTATAATTTTCTATTTGGCATTTGGAATCTGATTATCAGTTGAAAAATATAACTCTTATTTTTATAAGATAAATGTAAAATTTATGATTCACTTATAGATAAGTGACATCTTCATGGGATTACTCAGTCATGAATGCAGAATTCTTCCCTTTGTTCAAGTTCTCATATTTCTCACCAGGTTTTCACATTTCTTTTTATAGAGATCTTTTACAATTCCTCCTACCCTAAGCATTTTATCAACTTGTTTTTGTAAATGTTCTCTTCTTTCATTATAACTTGTGGTGGACTTCGGTTTACACATATGAAAACAAGTGAATCTTGATATTACTGTTTTAATTTTGGACCTAGCCACTTTACAGAATTATCTTTAGGTTTCTGATAGTTTATGTTTTCTTATTTTTCCTTTAATCATCTTTTGATACCAGAAAAGGAGCACTCACAGAATGTGCTTATAAAAAGCTTCAAGCAGGAACTGGATCCTTCCTTGAGTCCTCAAGTTCAAGTGAGCTCTTGGCGTTTCTATCAATAAAGATGAGAGGAATATTGGAAGAATATTGTAAGTAAAGGAAGGAACAAACAATAATGGCAAGAAGAGATAAAGCATGCAGTCAACTTGAGGACTCACACATCGTTTGGTATCATGGGAACGTGGGCTATGAAATGGAGGACTGTGAGACATGAAAAGGTTAAGAAAGGGTGAATTCACTCAGGTCCGTACATGGAAGGAGGTCAGGATTTATGCTAAAAGCAATAGAAGCAACTGAAGGATTTTAGTAGGAGACCAACTAAGTTGACTGTGCCAACATAGAAAATGGATTTGTGTGGTTAAGATGACTGAATGCAATAATATATGTTGCAGTAATATGGGCAATATAATTTTTACATGAATAAAGAGTAATGCATAGGTTAAACACATACTAATGAAGTAGAATTTGCAAGAGTTAATTGATAGAAGAAAGAATAGGAGGTGGTTAAGGATTCTGTCTGGGACAGTGGCTGAAGGAAAGGATTTGTGAGAGGAAGAATATCGGCTCAATTTTAGTGAGGTGGCATTTGAGAAGCTTGTGGAGCATACAATACTAATTATATCTGCTAGATCTGTGCATTCATTAACTTACTGAGCAGATATTTTGTTTTTATTTATTTTTTCATTTTGTTTGAAAGAGAGACTGAAAGAGGGAAGGAGGATAGGGAGGAGACACACACAGAGGGAGAGAGAAAGTTAGAGGAGAGAGAGAGAGAGAGAGAGAGAGAGAGAGACCGTCTACCCACTGATTCATTCTTCAAAAGCCTGCAACAGCTGGGGCCAGGCTATGGGAAATCCAGGAACTCAGAGTTCAATCTGGGTCTGCAACATGAGTGAAAGGGACCCAAGTACTTGAGTCATCATCTGCTGTCTCTATTGTGCGCATTAGCAGGAAGGTGTATTAGAGGTCATGAAGCCAGTACCTGAACCAGACTCTCTGATATGGATGAGGGTGTCCCAAGTGGTATCTCAAACACTACTCCAAATACTCACCCCTATTTATTTCTTTTTATTTGAGTGGTGTGTGCATACACACACATACACACACACAGCCAAAACCAGAGAAAGAGCAAAAGGTCCCATCTGTTAGTTCACTCCCCAGGTTCCCCAAATAACAGGGGTTTTACAAAAATGCAGGTCTCACACAAAGGTGCAGGAACCATAACGGCTGCCTCCCAGGATCTGCATTTGCAGGAAGCTGGAATCGAGAGCCAGAGCTTTGAAATGAATTCAGGTACTGTAACGTCGGATATGGGCTAACTGCAACTTAACTACTAGTCCTGTCTCTTATTCCATCACTTGAACATCCTAAACAAATCAGATTTTTCTACATGGCAGGAACATACATTAACAAATGCCTCCTGCCCTATTGTAACAATTGATGCAGGGTGGTGAGTGTATATTAGAGCATATGCATAATTGATATGTTTTATCAAAAACATATCCTTATCAAAAAAGGAATCAAGGTGACTCAAGGGATGAATTTTCTTCACCAAAATACATATGCTTCAGTTCAGTCCCCAGTTCCTCAGAATGTAAGTGTGTTTGGAGGTAGGGTCTTTAAAGTGGTGATTAAGTTCAAGGAGACCCTAAGATGCGTAATTGAATATGATCTAGTAGGGATAGACAGACGCTGAAGAAAACTGTGAGAAGACGCAGAAAGAATGAGACCATCCACAATCCAAGGAGAAATGTGTTTAAGAAACGTTAACCTGCTGTTACCTTCATCTGTACTTCCAACCTCCAGAATTGTGAGAAAAGGAATTTCTGTTATGTATGCCAGTCTGCAGAGCCCTAGCAAACTAAGACAGTGACTAACAATTAAAACTGCATTTACATGCACATAGAGAAACAAATTAATGATAGAGAGATCAAGAACTACTGAAGATGGATGCAAATTGTTTTTCTTAAATTTCTCTTTTCAGAAAATAAATATCTAAATTCAAAATTAAATTGGACCATATTCTTTTTAAAAAGGGCATAATTTATTAATAGAAATTTTCCATTTTTGAATCACTTCTTTATTATATTTTCCATTTTCTTTGGGGCCAATAAACTTTGAGTTATTTTTTAGACTCTCAGAGTGATTCAATTTCAGGGATAAAATATGGAAATGAAAATGTTTTTTATTCTGTGACATGAGGTAATTAGGTGATATGCCTCAGTTTGTTAACCTTTCATTTGTAAGCCACTTTCATGCCGCAGTATTCTTATTGTATTATACAGAGGCAATGTTTTCAGAATGGTAAATAATGGAGTTAAATTATTATATTATTAAACTAAATGTCAGTTCTTCAGCCTTTAACACATTACTGCTAAGAAATGAATGCATTATTTATTGTGTTTGGAGCACACTGTTTGTGATATCATTATGAAAACAATAGATGTGAAGACAAAACGGATCTTTTGAGGGCATAATTTGCACAGATCCTTTAATCAGAAAACTTGATCAATATTGGCCAAGTAGTCAAGATGCTGGCTTCCTTAGAGCATTTAAATTCAAGCTATTTTATTTCCAATCACTGCCTCTCTTCAAGGCTATGCCAACCAGCCAACAATGTTCATTCTTTTTTTTTTTTTAAAGATATTTATTTGAAAGGCAGAGTTACAGAGAGAGAGAGAGAGAGAGAGAGAGAGAGACAGAGAGAGAGAGAGACAGACAGACAGACAGAGAGAAATCTTCCAAATGGTCACAACAGCCAGGGCTGAGCCAGACCAAAGCAAGGAGCCAGGAGCTTTTTCTGGGTTTCCCACGTGGGTGCAGGGACCCAAGCACTTGGATCATCTTCTGCTGCTTTCCCAGATACATTAGCAGGAAGCTGAATTGGATGTGGAGCAGCCAGGACTTGAACCAGCACCCACCTATATGAGAGATGCTGGTGTTGCATGCTGTGGCTTTACTGGCTACGCCACAACACCAGCTCCACAATGTTTATTCATAAAGGTTTCCAAAGTCTAAGAATTCTTTCTCACTAGTGAATTTACTCTAAAGAATTATCTGATTATATTTTTAAAATATGTGATTTCCCCTTTAAGTGCTTGAAAAAAAATGATGGCTCAATTGCAGAAATGGGGCAGGCTTCTCTGAACCCACACCTCTTATCTGGATAATGCATCGTTTTGGAAGCCAACTGAAATTGCCTGAAATAAAAAAAAAAAAAAACTTGTTGGTGCATATGCTAAAATGTCCAGCATGTTGGCAGACTCCAGGTGCTGATTAATTTGGCTTCTATTCCATTTTTCTGGGATTCTTTTGGTGTTTCTTACTTAGCTTGTTGATCACAGTCTGCCCAAGGGTTCAAAAGTGCTAGAGCGGTTTTCATCTTACTGAGAGAATTGTGGTCAAATAGAGCCCACTCTTTGCTTCTGGAGTGGGGACAGTTCCTGGTATTTGCCCAGGGAAATTAGATATTATAAGAGCTTCTGTAATCCTTAAATGTGATTATGCACTAAGACCTTTTCCTTTTAAGTGAAAAGAGCAAATTTCATTCTGAAAGACCTCATTATGAATTTGAATCTAATGATGACCAAATAATGTTGCACTTAGTATCATGGGCACTACCTCTGACTCAAAATAATGAAGTAAATCTATGACATAACATTTTCATTTCCTAAAATCCTTATTTTCTAGCATCTATGTTAATATGCTTATTTTTAAAAGGATATGAGACCATCTAATGTGCTTAGATTTTCTAAGAACCCATTCGTTGATTTAATGTAGATATCTGTCAATTAAAAAATCAATACTTACCAGGGTCTCTAGGGAAATACATTTTATTAGATGTTAATGTAGCTGATTAGGCAGTGATCAAACTTCTTTGCATTTACAATAAAGCAGCTAATGTGAAAATGTTGTTTCATTTACTCTGATAAAGACTCTCAATTAGGACATCAAGGATATTTAAGATAAATCATGACAGATGTAGGAAAAAGTAGAGAATCTGATTTAGAACCAATGTCTTTCTTAATTCCATATAAGAGGTAAATGACACATCATTTATAATCATGCCTTAACATTTAATGCCTGGGTACAATATTACCTCTGGATCATAGAATCTGATACATAAATTTATTGAACAATCATTTCCTGAATATCCGATTTGCACATGAACCTTTAAGTGTTCAAAATTAAGCAAGACTATCCTTACATTCAAAGACTATATGATTCCATGGGCTCAACATACACATATAAGAATTTAAAGCTAGGTACTGAAAAGGAGTATAAATAATATTTCAGTAGAGAAAAGCAGAAAGAACAACATGAAAGTCCTGGAAGAACAACATGAATGTGGAAAGTCTTCCTCAAGAAAGTGATTTTTCATCTGGTGCTTGAAAGATGAGAGCAGCAATTAACAACTGGAGGAGAGCGGCAAGAATTCATTTGAAAGTACATGGTTTAGTGGGAGATGGTGGAATAACAGTATGTTATAACAAAGCTTACAATGAAAGTTCTTGCATCTTGTGCTAGGAATTTAGATTACATTTTATGGTTAATGGGCAATCAATTAAGAATGTGCAAGGAGGGAGTAAAGGATTATCTACCTCCATGATTATACTTCGAGAAGTTCTAATTCTCAAAGGAAAAGAGGGAAAGGATTGAGGAACACCAGGAACCAAGTGTTTGCAGCAGTCCTGGTAAAGGCTACCTGGCAGGGGCCATTAGGGCAACATGGAGGAGTCAGATTTGAGAGACATTTTGAAAGTGGGATTAATAAAATGAATGATGTGAAGGATGAGGTAAACATTAAAATCAAATATTTACCTTTCTGCGTTCATTCTGCCTTTCCTACTTACCATTACTCCAAATTTTAGCTGGACATGTTATTATTATTTTATTTTTATTTTAGAGGGAGGGAGGGGGGAGGAGAGAGAGAACACATGTGAGCAAGCACTCCCATCCACGGATTCTTTCCCCAAATTTCTGCAGTAGCTGGGACAGGCCAAAGTCAAGAGTCAGGATGGCAATCCAGGTTTCTCATATGTGTGGCAGGGACCCAGTTACTTAATCTAGCACTGCTGTCTCTCCAGGTCTGCATTATTGGGAAGGTAGACTTAAGAGCCAGGTCCGGAATCAACCCCAGGCCCTCCAATGCTAGGCCAAGAACCCACTCCCAGCTGGGCACATTACTACACAACTAAATGATTATAACAGCCATAGCTGGATGCAGCATTGATTAAATCTGAGGATGTGAGGCAACTGCTGGAAATTTCCATTCAAAGAAAAATGTTTCATTCTTGCCTGTCTTTCTTCCAGTTGCAGAGGTGTAGATGGGATGTGCCGGAGCACTACACACCATTCAGTATGATGAAGTGGAACCAAAGGCTGCAAGGGATGCTCTTGGTCAGCCAAAGCGGAGAAGTAGGTTCCTGAGTCACTGATGATCGCAGAGCCCCCCACTGAAGCCCAGCAGTGCTTGACTCTGGACATATTTTATATAATACAGTAATCAAGCTAAAAAATGTATTTTTGTCATTCATATTTTAAGCTTTTGTGTTACACACACCTTAACTTAATCCTAATTCAGTGACATCAGGTTTCATATCTGAAAAATTATACAACAGTTAGAATCAACTCAGCTAGGATTTTTTAAAGATTATTTATTTGAAAGTCATAGTTACACAGAGAGAGGAGAGGCAGAGAGAGAGAGAGAGAGAGAGAGGTCTTCTATCCGATGGTTCACTCGCCAGTTGGCCGCAATGGCCAGAGCTGCGCTGATCCAAAGCCAGCAGGAGCCAGGAGCTTCTTCTGGGTCTCTCACGTGGGTGCAGGGGCCCAAGGACTTGGGTCATCTTCCACTGCTTTCCCAGGCCACAGCAGAGAGCTGATCAGAAGAGGAATAGCCAGGACTAGAACCAGCGCCCATATGGGATGCCGGCACTTCACTTCAGGCCAGGGAGTTAACCAGCTGCGTCACAGAGCCGGCTCCTCAGCTATGTTTTTTAAAAGGTGTATTTACTTATTTTCAAAGTCAGAGTTATATATATAGAGAGAGAGGGAGACACACACACACACACACACAGAGACATCTTAAATCTTCTGGTTCACTCCTCAGATGGCCACAACAGCTAAGGCAAGGCCAGGTAGAAGCCAGAAGCTATGAGTTTCAACCAGGTCTACCACAGGGGTGGCATTGTGGTTCAGAGGATTAATGCCCTGCCTGCAGCATCTACATCCCATATGGATGCTGGATTGAGTCCCAGCTGCCCCACTTCTGATTCTTCTATCTGCTGTTGTGACTGGTAAAACAGCAGAGGACGCCCAAGTTCTTGGGCCCCTGTCCCCATGTCAGAGACCTGGAAGAATCTCCTGGTTTCTGCCTGGCCTTTGTGGCTATTTTGGGAGTGAAACAATGGATGGGAAATCTCTCTCTCTCTCTCTTTGTGTGTGTGTCTCATTCTCACTCTCTCTCTCTCTCACACACACACACACCATCTCTATCTCTCTCTAACTTTGCCTTTCAAATAAATAAATCTTAAAAAAAAAAAAGCAACAAAGGCTTTTTCTTCCATGGTGTTGCATGGCTGTGCCTAATTTAAGGGAATACATACGTGGCACCTTCTTATGTGCCTAGGAGAAGAGCTCTGAGACTATTGGTCAGCATCCTTAACACTTACTACAATTTTTTTTTAAAAAAAAGTGATGTTGGAGTGGGTGTTTCACCTAATTGATGAAACGCCCGTGTCCCATATTGGAGTACCTGGTCTCCAGTCCAGCTCTACTCATAACTCGGTTTTCTGCTGAGATCCCTGGGAGGCAGCTGTGAGAGCTCAAGTAGTTGGATTCCTGCCACCCACACGGGAGAGCTGGATTGAGTTCCCAGTCCCTGGCTTCAGTTTGACCCTTGCCTAGTTATTGCAGTAATTTGGCGAGTGAAGCAGTGGATAAGAACTCTCTGTCTGTCTCTACCTGTCTCTCTTTCTCTGCTTCTAAAGTTAAAAAAAAAAAAAAAGATGACATCATTAACCAGAAAGCGGAAGCAAAACGAGGAAAGGATATGAATTTAATTATGCATATCTTGTCTGTAGAAATCAGGTTTTCTTGAAAGCAATATAAAACTGGAAATCTAGACTCTGAGTGACATTAAATATAGGGCTGATACTTGTCTGTATATAGAGAATTTGAATCCATGAGTGGTGATGAGATCACCAGGACTATATTGCAAAGAAGAGATATGACCAAATATTGGACAGGGAAAAATAGATTAATGAGTACACAGAAGCCTAGTCAACTTTAATGATGTCTTGGAAGATGGGAATTTATAATTTAACATTTTATTGAGGAATCATCTAACTTTATGAGCCCCCACTTGGAAGCAGTATTAGATATTGAACCAGCCTATCACCCTGCATTTATACTGTATCCTTGAGGCCTTTTCCTTTGCAGAAACAAAATATAGTTTTGCAAAGGATTTTCTAATCATTTTCCCAAAGTGAATTTCTAGCATAAAGGGAAGTAATGCCACAGCAAAAAGTAAAGATCCAATGTAATCTGGTACTTGCATTTATTTCCTAAATAAAAAATTATATTTCATTGGTCTTGAGAGAGTTTAATGATTAAAGTTAATTATATAGAAGCATGAATGTAAATCAGATTGAAAATTGTTTTATTCCATTAATCATGTGGATACCTGAAAACAACCTGAACTGTATATTAGTAGAGAAGCAATCTGAACTAGGGTTCAAGAAAAAAAGGTAGGTTATTCAAGGGTACTTCCAAAAATTCATGGGAAAAGTATGCATGGATTTTAAAAATTTGTGGCTCCAAAATAAACCTCTGATTAATCTAATTTCCCCATGAACTTTTTACAATGTCTTTGCATTTATAGATTTATCATTGGTTTTTTACTTTGTTTCCTTGAAGGTAATCTATTTTTAATTCATCTAAATTATCTTAATAAAGTTGACCTAGAAAAAATGGTTAGATTACTGGAGCCTGGAGAAGGAGGGATAGAGAGGGGATAATTAATGGGCTTGGGAGCCAGTTATGCAGAAGTGGTAACTTCTAATGTTCTATGGAACAGTAAGAAAACTATGGTTGACAAAAATCAATTGAATATTTCAAAAATAGCTAGCAGAAGATTTGAGTGTTCCTGATTGAGGTGGTAAATATGATAATCCCCCTGATGTGATCAGTATGCATTTTATAAATGGACTGCGTGTGCCCTTAAATACATATAATTACTATGTGTCATTTAAAAATATGTATTAAAGTGAAATTTGTTCCTTGATTGATTGTTTAATAGATTCTAATTTACAATTGCAAGTTTCCGTATAATATAGTAATTCCATTACTGGGTCTACATCCAAAAGACATGACCTCACTATATCAAAGAGGTATCTGCAAAAATGTGTTCAGCAGCACTTTTCACAATAGCCAAAATATACAATCAACCCAAGTGCCATCTCAGATGAATGGATAAAGAAATTATGTTCTAGACACACAATGGAATATTGTTCAGCTATGCAAAAGAATGAAATTCTGTGATTTGAAGCAAAATGGATGAAACTAAAGGGCATGATGTTGAGTGAAAGAATCCAGACACAGAAAGACAAGTACCATGTGTTCTCCCTTATATCTGAGAGATAAAATTAAAACAAAACAAACAAACAAAAGAATCAAATCAGTTTGAACACAGAACATTGATTACCAGAGACTGAAATGGATAAAAGTTTTTTTGATTAAATAAACAAGGAAGCTAGATGTGGTTCATTAATTGTGACAAAGATACTAATAGGAGAAGTTAACACGGAAAATGAGTTGAGAGGTATACAGGAACTCTCTAAATTACTACCTCACAATTTTTATGTTGTAAATTTAAAACTATTCTGAAATAAAATGTTAAAAAATCTAAATAAATTATTTAAAAATGGAAAAAGGGTCTGAATAGAAGAAGAAATAGAAATGGCCAACAAATCATGAGGAAATGAGCATTTTCATGAGAAAATCGTCAATATCACCAGCCATAAGGGAAATGAAAATCAGAATCACTGTGAGGTATCATCTCCCTTGAGTTAGAATAAGTTACCAAAAAGCCAAAAAACTGCTGGCAATGATGGGGATAAAAGGGAAGTATTTATACACTGTTGGTAGGAATGCAAATTTGTGAAGTATTTATAGAGAACAACATGGATGTTTCTTTAAAAACAAAAATATTTGACATGGTCTATTTCTGAGCATATAACCAAAAGAAATAAAATCAGAATGTGAAAGAGATACCTGCACTCCCATGTTCTTTGCAATACTATTCATGATAGCCAGGGTATGAAATCAAATTAAATGTCTATTGATGAATGAATTGGTAAAGAAAATATGATATACACTCAAAATGGAATATTTTTATCCATAAAAAGAATGAATCCCCAACATTTGCAGCAAAATGGATGTTACTAGAAGTCATTATGATAAGTGAAATAAGCCAGACACAGAAAGACAAACACTATATGTCCTCTCTCATAAGTAGTTAAAAAAAATGTGTATCTGAACTTAAAACATTGATTACTAGAGGTTGGAAAGAGGGAGAGGAGACATAGAGGGACGTTGGATAGTCAGAGACATAGTCAGGTAGAAGTAACAAGTTCTAGTGTTCCAAAGCACAGTGCAATAACTGTCGTTCACAGTAGTGCATTGCATACTGAATCAATCACTGAGATAGAGGAGTTGATAGGCCCCAGCATGAAGGAATAAGGAAATGGAGTGGGTAGTTGCCTGGTATGGCTGCTTCATGTTGTGTGTTTTTGTTGAAATATTGTATTCTACTTCATAAAAATGTATAAGTGTTGCATGTTAATAAAACTTCTTCAAATAAATTAATTTTAAAATGGGATGCCACAGTATCAATGGGAAATGGGCATTACCAAGACAAGGTCTGTATCTATTATGAACCCATGATGGATGACAAAAAAATTAAATAGAATGTAAGCCTTAAGATACAAGAATGTTAAGTTCAGGAAAAGATTGCCCAATATATCTTGATAGCCTTTTTGAAGTAGTAGAGTGGCTTCAAATAGGTGAAATGGGCTAATAAGAAAAATAAAATATGTACCTGGGGGTAAACATTTTGAATTTATACGAGGAGAACTTTGAAAAGAAATTAATTCAGGGAGAACTGAGGTAGTGCTCTTTTTCTGTTTCTGTATTTAAAAGTTACCAAGCACATTTTTATGAGGAAAAGCAAAATTTAAAAATGTCAAAATTAATAAGTTTTTTTTCTTTCTTCTTTCGCCCCCTGGAAATGGTGTTTATTCCCTGTGGAAATTCTCTGTTTACGAGCTCTGGGTTGGTTACTGCAGAAATGAGTTGTGTCACCAAACAGATGGGTGATTAATTACCATGACCAAAAGGAATCTGAAGATTTTCTATTTCTCTGTAAGACTTTACCCTTAAAGGCTCTACCTGGGAAATACTGAAAGAAAAACTGTCCTTTCAAGTAATTAAGAAATGGACTATTATTTGAATCTTGTTATTTTGAATACCATTTGAAAGCTATTATTTTATCTTTGTTTAAGCTCATACAAATGACTGAAGCAGGCCTGAAGAAAGACAACAAAGGGTTGTGATGGCAGAAAATTGGAAAAGTTTTCTCTGTTCAGAGGAGAGGTCACCACTCACTCCATCTGTCTGTTGTCATATTGAATTTACTGTCCAGTCTTGCTGAATCTTACCATTTTAAAAGGAAAGACAAAAATTTGGGCCTTGGTATTAAACATCTCTTGAGTTCTAAAATTGTTTTTAAAATAATCAAAAACCTCATTTGTTCACTCAGTCTAGTTGGTTGATGAGCTGCCACCTTATTGCCTCTGCTTTGGTGAACATTTTGTTTTAAGGTTTTTAGATATATTGGGGGAAAATAAAAATCTCTTTATTTTCAAATTAATTCACAAACTGTTCATTAGATATACAAGTTAGTTATAGCAATACCCTAGGCACGGTGAGGTCCACAAACAAATGGATAAAGTGTGACTATGGGCTTTGAAGAATTTGAAGGGAGGAGCATGCCCACATGTGTCAAACTGGAAACATAAAATGGGTCACCTGTGTTTGTTGCCCACTTGACTGCAGATTTAAAAAAATTTAAGTGGAAAATAATTTATTCGAAGTTATTTTGATATGGGAACATTTAACGATAGATCAGGTAAATTATATCCTATCACACAACATCAAGCCCAGGACTGTAAGCTTCCGCACTATGATAATGTCTTGTTTCTGGGAATTCTTCTTTTTTAAGGAAACATCCATTTTCCTTTAAAGGATTTGGATGTTGAGGAGGGGGAGCACAAAGCTCCAAATCCAGTACTGAGTATTCCACCTAGTTTTTAGGAAATTCTTAAAAGTTTTCAGTAACTTCTTAAAATGGCAGGGAAATTTTCATCTGAATTTATGTGACAGAAAAGCTGTGAACTTGTTTCTTAAATAAGCAGAGGAAAATTAGTCTTACACCAGTCGATTTGAATTAAGGGTGATTTTAATTGAGTGGTTCATTTGTTAGTTTTTCTGTTTGTGGCTCAGTGAAGAAGTCATTAAAGGTAATGGGTGGTCTAAGAAAGATGCATTGTTTTCCCCCAAAACATCTCCTGTAGATTTGTTTTTTTCTTCTTCAACAAGGATAAACTCTTTCCATTTCCAGTACCAAGCGTGGGCAACAAGTACCATCAGAGCACTGAGTGCCCGCTAAACCAGTTTTGTAAACCTCTCCCTAGATTTGTCCAACTTCTTGTTCCTTTTCGTCCTTTCTTCCCTTCTTGCTCACCAAACAGGGAGACTGATTCCCTGCATTCTTGAACTGGGAAATCAGTCAGCTCTCCGTGTGTGCCTACGTCTTCTTCCTTGACTTTGATTAAACACAGCTTTGAGACTCTGTGAGTTACACAAAAGAAACACATCTTGCAGGATTTTTTATGAGGGTGAAATTAAATAGTGTACATTATTCTGTAGTACTTGACCCTGTTCCCTTCCCACTGTATTTTCGAGAATTTTATTTTTGCTTCTCTATTTTGCTGTTGACCTTTGGGGGAGTGCTCAGAGCCCTCAGAGTAGAAGCTTTGCTGGAGTGGTGGTACAAGTTTTGGAGAGACTTGATGATTGGTGCCCTACAAAGCCCTCTGCAATTGTGTTCACTTCAGAATAGAGGTTCAAGTATAGTTAGATTTTATCTCTCTGTAACTCTGATTCTCAAATAAAATAAATAAACCTTAAAAGAAATAAAAGAAATGAGAGTAGAATCTGAGATAGACAAATGTAACCTCGTGTATGATGGAGAATCTGAGATGGGCAGGGAAGGAGAGGGTGGCATAATTCTGGATGGTAAAAGTGACCCAAAGAGAAGTACCAAGGTGGATGTATATTCTATTCTACTTGCTCAAGATTCCATTCTATGCTTGGAACTGTTGAGTTGATGACTGATAGCAAAGCATGGGGGCCAGGTCAATTTGTTACTTAGCCCCTTCTGCACTTACTGTGGTTTCACTTCAAATTGAATATAGCACTTTATCCTCAGAATTATCAATGGCCAGGCTCCTGGGAGACATGTTTAGATCCAGGCCCCCAAACAACTGCTACCATTGCCTATACACCTGAATACTTGAGCATATGCCTTGTATTCCCACCAAAGTTTAAATGCTTTAGTTAAAATGATAATAAAAATGAGAAGTAATCAACTCAGATTTCCAAGAGGGTAAACCTTAAAATATAAATTCTAGTCCATCTTTACCAAACATGTCATTGTTGACAATCCAGTCACAGAAATTCTGATTTGGAGAAGGAAAAAGAAAAATGATTCTGTTGATCATTACCTCACAGCATTTTATTGTAGTACTTTATTCTAGGGGGTAAAAAGGAGAAATGAAAAGTAGGTCCTGAAAATAATCCAGTGCTTTTCTAAGATAATGATAAAATAATGAGACTCTGTTTAAGAGCTTCTTCTAGTTTCTGGCTTTTAGTGTATTTAAATAATATATAATGTTTATCCTATCATGATCAACTTAAAAAATAAGATAGTAGAAGTTTGCAGCAGGTGCTAAACCACACCCCTGAACACACACAAACCTGGGTTATATACATATCTTCTTTATATTTTCCATTAATGGGTACTTTCCTTTAAAATATACTCCTATGGCCCACCCACTGCCCTGGCAGCTGGGCTTCTTGTTATTGCACAGGTGTCAGCTGCTTTGTTTGGATTTTATTTTTATAACTTTGTGGAAGTTTTTTTTATTATTTATTTATTTGAAAGTCAGAGTTACACAGAGAAAGAAGGAGAGGTAGAGAAAGAGAGAGAGAGAGAGTTCTTTCATCTGCTGGTTCATTCCCCAACTGGCCACAATGGCCGGAGCTGAGCAGATCTGAAGGCAGGAGCCAGGAGCTTCTTCCAGTTCTCCCACATGGGTGCAGGGGCCCAAGGACTTGGACCATCTTCTACTGCTTTCCCAAGCCATAGCACAGAGCTGGATTGGAAGTGGAGCAGCTGGGACTTGAACTGGCACCCATGTGGGATGCCGACACTGCAAGTGGCAGCTTTACCTGCTACGCCACAGTGCTGGCCCCTGAGGTAGTTTCATTTTCATTGCTTAAGGTATCAATGTATTTTTATTCTCTAGAAGGGTAGACATCACATTTTGTGAATAAATTCATGTGTTAACAAACACTGAATTTATTTGCTGCTTCTGAGCTACTCAGAGCTGTTTAAGATGCATAAAATGTTTATTTTTACTTATTAAATGAACACTTATTGACATACCTTTTTAAATATTTATTTATTTGAAAGGTAAAGTGATAGATATAAAAAGAGAGAGAGAGAGATCTTTCATACATTGGCTTACTTCCCAGATGGCCACAGCAGCCACATCTGGGCTAGTCCCAAGCTAGAAGCCAGGAATTCCATCTTGGTCTCCCATGTGGGAGGCAGGAGTCCAAGCACTTGAGCCATCTTACACTGCCTTCCTAGCTACATTAGCTGGGAGCTAGATAGAAAGCAGGGTAGCCAAGACATGAACCCTCACTCTGATGGAGGATGCCAGCATTGCAGGTGGCAGCTTAACCTGTTGTGCCACAACACAGACCTCTGAACATAGCTCTTGTTTTTATATTTTTTTGAAAACAAGATTTATTTGAAAGTGAGAATTACAGAGAGAGAGAGAGAGAGAGAGAGAGAGAGACCTTCCATCTGCTGGTTTACTCCCCAGATGGCCTCAATGGTCAAGATTGGGCCAGGCCAAAGCCAGGAGTCAGGAGCTTCATCTTGGTCTCCGTGTGAGTAGTAGGGGCCCAAACACTTGGGCCATCCTCTGCTGCTTTTCCCAGGCTATTATCAGGAAGCTGGATAGGAAGTGGAGAAGCCAATTGGCTTGGAGCAACGCACATATGGGGTGTGCTGGCATCAAAGATTACAGTTGAAATCTTAGTATATGCTAAGTTGATCTTCTGTATATAAAGATAATTAAAATGAATCTTGATGAAGAATGGGATGGGAGAGGGAGTGGGAGATAGGATGGTTGCATGTGGGAGGGAGGTTATGGGGGGGAAAGCCGCTATAATCCAAAAGTTGTACTTTGGAAATTTATATTTATTAAATAAAAGTTGAAAAGAAAGATTATGGCTTTGCTATGCCACAATGCTGGCCCCTGAACATGACTTTTAAATAGTAGCTAAAACTGTAATTTTTATGCCTTGAGACCTTTACATTTTAATTATTTCCTACATTTGTGGGTATTTGGAGTTAAAATGGTATAATTGAAAGCACCTATAAGGAAGCTCCATCATGTGCTTGTTTGGATATTATGAGTGGATAGCAGTGTACAAAGTAGAAAGGAGAAATAAGGCAGGCTAGGGTAGTATTGAAGAGTCATCCATCAGCCCATGGGAGGAAATGAATATTTAGAGCATGTAAAATGTCCCTTAGAGTCAAACCTTCCTTATGCTAGTTTCTCCCACGATGACTTTTCCTTAGCTGTAAAGCAGAAAAATGACATTCCTCCAGGGTCATGGTGAGCCCCGGCTGTACAGTGTTTAGTTAGGTATTGGTCATTTAGCTCACTGTCAGGACTGCAGACACATGACATCTTCTTTTGCATAGGAACTCTTCAATGAGAACTTCCAGCAGCTTCCCAAGGAAGGATTAAGCATGCATTCATTAACCTGAGAACAGATTAATTGGATTTCAGAGTTTGAAGGAACCTTTGTGATCTTTCAGTCCAACCTTCTCTGTTACAAATGAAAGAACAGGAACTCGGAGTTTTGGTGATTTGCTAAGGTCATTTAGTAGATTAGTTGCAAAGCCAGGAGAATTCTGGCTTCCTAAGTCTCAGTCCAGGCTATCTTTCTTGATTAAGCTCAAGCCCAGAAACTCAGAATAACTGACTATAAATTTCTGTATTTCAATATCATGACACTTTTCTCCAACCTTATTATATCCTGGAATGTATTGCTTTAAAAATATTGAGGTGGTACCTGAGGTTTATTTGGAGAAAGTTAGAAGTGGCTCCTCATATAGGGCTTATGAGAATTTTCTTAGGGTTTACAACAAAAAATTGGACTATAAGAAAGTGAGTTAGGTCTGCAGCAGAATTAGGTCCTTGCTAACATGACTCACATCAGTACAATTCACATAGACTCTGGGGGACACTGGCTCTACTTGCCCACAATGTACAATGAGTTGTTGATTTGCTAATACCTGCAAAAGTTTCCATGTAAAACTAACTCAGACTGTTTTTTTTTTTTTGTCCTTCTGGTAACTTGAATTATAGATGGTATAAGTTTGAATTTGAATACCCTCAGCAGTGATGGTTTGTTACTATTTGTCTTCCTGTGTCTTAGAGGAAATTTATTGCAGCTACCATGGGTATCAGTAGGGAGATGGGGCTGAGAATGGGAAATGTGTAGGAGGGAAAGGCTCACGTGGGCAAGCCCTAAGCCTACACTCAGAGCCACTGATTGGAAGTGGAGCTTCAGTTCTGAAGAGGCCTAGGGTTTAGCATCAGTCACATCATTCCTCAATGACATTATACCTCTATAACACATGCTTTATGCTGTGATGCCATCAGGATGAGCAAAAGAAATGTTGGGAAGTCTTGAGGGATGAAAGGTGGCCCTAAAGGTCCATTTGCAATTCGTGAAATGTGGCTATGAGAAAAAGAGTTCTACACATTTTACCCTAATGATGGTGGAAGGTTTATGAACCAACTCATGTGGAAATTACCATTTCCTCAGCAGCACTTGGTGGAGGGTTTACTTAGGGAGGGCATCTGGACAGAAGCCAAATCCCTGGGCTTGTATGACGTAGACGAGTTTCCTGATTTTCGTAAGGCTCAATTTCTGAATCCATGAAATGGGAAAATGATTCTTACTTATTTTGTAGTTTTTTTGTACAAAAATAACTGCTTAAAAGACACTGTAGAAATGATAAAGATCCAAACAAATGTCAAATTATTTATCCAAATTCATTATCCAGTTATAGAGGAGTTTTTACATTTATCTATAGGCAGTGATTAGAGTTCAAATTATAAGGCAATTAATATTATACTTATTAATATTAATTAAAATACATTTGTATTAATGTTTCTGCTTTCCAATGACTTCCTGAATCTCTGTCCACTTGCCAGTTGCTATGGTCACTTATTCAACCAGTACAAATCTATGAGTGCCTGTGAGGAGCCAGGAACTGTCCCAAAGAGTTGTCATCATCAGAAAGCACACTGGCCAATCCCTGCCCTCGTTGGGCCTGCATTCTAGAAGAGGGTTGGAGGCAGGAAAAAGATGATAAACATAATGAGAAAATTATATGGCATGTTGGATGATGAGAAGTGTTGCAGAGAAAAAGGAAGGGTAGAATAGGGTAAGGAGATTCAGGAGAGCCAGAACTGGGGGCAATTTTACAGAAGGTGATCAGGTTTGGCCTTATTAAGGAGGGCACATTTGGACAAACCACTCCAGTTGAGGGGGACATTTGCCATTCCTATGTCTGGGGGAGAGCATTTCAAGCAGACAGATTAGAGAGCTACAGATGGTCTTTTTGGTGGTTTTAAGGATGTGGCCCTTGATTTTGAGAGGAATGGGATTCTGTTGGGGGGCTGTGGGCACAGAAGTGGCATGATGTCCCTTATGTCTTAAATATCATTCTCACTGTTCCCTTGAGAACTGAGCTGGGGGACACAAGAGAGGCAGCAGGGACAGGAGTTAAGGCGTAATTACAAGAATCTAGGAGTGAGATGATGGTGCTTCATTCATGCTGGAGATAGAGGTGAGTACAGTCAGGGCAGAGTGATGGAGCTGCTCAGGGGACATACTGTTACTTTAACAATTGTGTCTTCATTTAGGTTCATCTACAGCTATAGCTAACTGGAAAAACATCTTAATGTATATCCTGAGATAAAACACTAAGGTATTTCTACTGGCAATATGGCTTATAGGTCATTTTTAAAAATTGGTGGAGTGTTTCTCTAATTCGTCATTTTAGATGTTAAACATGGAAAAAATAGCTTTTTGATAAATATCTTAGCAGAAAATACTTTTTTCCAAACCCCATAATCTCCTCTGAGAATAGAATGGATTTTTTTAAAATTTATTATATATTAGGAACTCATTCAGGGCAATATGACTCCCACCAGAAAGAGATTTGAGAGGTTGCTCTTTTTAGAGCAAAAGCTTGTTTCTGTGCATTTTCTGTAGCAGATTTTGTTCAAAAGGATGCTTATCTTAAGTAAATTCATAGTAGTGTAAATGTATAAAACATAAGCTTAAAAGTAATTTGCAAAAGAAAATCATAATTTCAAAGCTATTTATCTTTCAACTAAATGTAAACACCATGATTGTTTTTACCCTTACCTTTCTTAAATACTACATATATATAATTTTAATATTTAATAGCACCTTATATTTATTAAGTAAAACTAAGTGTACATTTTATTAATATTTTAAGTCATACTAAATATATGAGGAGCTTTCAAAAACTTCATGGAAATTTTGCATCATCTTTTAATTATAATTTTCTATAAAGTTTTTGAAACCCCATCATAGTATATTTTAAATTTTATCATGAAATAATATAGACAGACATGATTACAATACTTTCTACAAATTTCACAAACAGTCTAATTAATTTGTGTTATATGATTTTCTTCCTTGTGTTATATGATTTTCTTCCTTAATTAAGCTTTTTAAAAGTTTTGAGATATTTGGAGTGCTTAGGTTTATGGTCTTCAAACTTTATACTACGAGAAAGAAAATTTAAAAAAAAAAAAGAAAAACTAAAAAAAAAAAAAATGCAAACACCGAACTTGTGATGATTTAAGAAAAAGGCATCTTGAGGATCCTTATACTTTCTTAGGGAGAGATGTGGCAGCTGCTGTTTGTTGATGGAGCTTTACCTTCCTGTTAGGGCTATCAAGGTTAGCACAGCAGGTGGAATTGCAGAGTGAAAGTGTCACGTGCTCCTCTGAAACCCCCTTTGTTTTTTCAGTCTTTTAGTCACCTCCTTGGGCTCTTCAAACAAACCTTGTGCTGGGACTGTGGTCTGAATGTTGTGTCTTCCCCAAATTCATAGAGAAAGCTAATCCCCAAGGCAACAGGAGGAGGAGGTGCCCCCAGGAAGGCCTGAGGTCCTGACAGCAGAGCCCTCCAGAACGGGATGAGTGTCCTCACAAAAGATGCCCAAGGGAGCTGGTTTCATGCTTTCTCCATTTGAAGAAGCAGTGAGAAAATGCTGTCTGTGAAGCAGGTAGTGAACCCTCATTGGACAGTGAACCTGCCAGCACCCTGATTATGGCTTCCCAGTTGCCAGAAATGTAAGAAATAAAATTCTTCATGAAGGCATTTTTATAGCAGCCCAACTGGCATAGTAGCCTGGGTGATCATGATGTTCAGAGCTGCATCAATCTTGGAAGCTTGCTGTATACATAGGATGCCAAAACCCTCCCTAGCATCCCCCTAGACATTTATCTTAATTTTTTTTTTTTTTTTTTGGTCTTGACAACATACTCAGAAGTGTCTGATTTTATTCTTTGTCTAGTTCAGGGAACTAGATGTGATGGTAAAACAGACATTTCTGGTTTCTTTATCTTCTTTCAATTTGTCATTTACCAAATAATTACAGTTTTCTGTCTACCAAATCTATGGCTGCCCTCCATTTCCTTGTTTCCTTAGTAGTTACATTTGGCTCTGTGATGTTTAGTTTAATGTAGCAATTTGGCTAGGTTATGGTACCCAGATATTTGATCAGATGCTATTGTAGACGTTTCTATAAAGATACTGTTGAGTAAGGTGCATATCCTTCCATAAAGTGAGTAGGCCTTGTCCAATCAGTTGAAGGACTTAAAAGGAAAAAAACAAAAACAAACAAACAAACAAACAAACAAAAAACAAAAAAACTAACTTCTTGGAGAAGGGAATTCTGCCTGCAGATTGCCTTTGGACTTGAGATGCGACCTCATCTCCTTCCAAGGTAGCCAGCCTGCCAGCCTCTCTTGCTGATTTGGATTTGCCAACTTCCACAGTAACATGACCCACCCCCCCATGTCTCTCTCTGTTTCTCTGTCTCTCTCTTTCACACACACACTCACACACACACTCACACACACATACACACAGACACACTCTCACACACATATACTCATACATACATATATCTGATTTGTTCTGTTTCTTTGGAGAAGCTTGATGTATACAAGCCACATGACTTGTTTTAGCCAACGAAGTGTGAGTGCTAGAGATGTGTGGCAGTTCCAAGCAGAGCTTCAGGAGTCACTGCATGATTTGCCACGTTTAGTTTTTCCTGCTCCAGGAAACATGAAAGCAGAGAACAGAACTACAGCAGGAATTCAGGCACACTAGGATAGACATGGGTTTTGAGCAAGAATTGAACTTTCATTTTTATAAGCCTTTAATATTTAGAGATTATATTACCAAATAACCTATGTTTTCCTGACTGGTACAATAACTACTAAATTTATTCCTTAAGATGAAGATTTTCTTTCCATAACAGGTTTTACAATTTCACTTAATAGCATCTTAAACCTTGGCATACAAGAATTTAAACTGGGCTCACACAAACAACTGAACCATTTGCTTAATTATCTAGTTGGCCCTGAAGACATTTTGAACTCAGGGATGTAGAATCAATAATCCAATCTACACAAATGCATTAGCATCCTCATTTCTCTGGCTCAAAAAACCAGGAGATGACTGTACAGTTACAGATCCTGACCATGAACTTCTCTCATGAAATATTCACATCATAAAGGATCTGAGAGCCGGTGCTATGGCATAGCAGGTTAAGCTGCCATCTGCAGTGCCGGCATCCAACATGGATGCCAGTTTGAATCTTGGCTGCTCCACTGCTGATGTAGCTCCCTGCTAATGTGCCTGGGAAATGAACAGAAGGTGCACCCACATGGTAGACCAGGAAGAAATTCTCATCTCCTGGCTTTGGCTTGGCCCAGCCCTTGCTATTACAGCCATTTGGGGAATGAAGCAGAGGATGGAAGATTCTCTCTCTCTCTCTCTCTCTCTCTCTCTCTGTGTGTGTGTAACTCTTTCAAATAAATAAAATAAATCTTTAAAAAAAGGATATTCTTGTCAACCCAAAGACAACACAGAAGGTATTCCTACTGCAGCGATCAGAAAGATAGGTACTGCCATTTCAAATCAGTCTCTTTCCAACCTTAAGGAAAAGTTTAAATACTTATTTTGTTTCAAGTAATATGATCTATTTTCTGACGCTGAACAGTAACATCAACACAAACTAGGTTGCTTAGAGCAACACAGATTTCTACCACAATCTCCATGGGTCAGGATTCTAGCATGTTTTAGTTGTATCCTTAACTCAGGAACTCAAGGCTAACATGAAAGTTGGCCATCTGTGTCTTCATCTGCAGCCTGAAGGAGAGAGAAGTCTTCTTCCAAGATCCCTCAGTTTGTTAGCACAAGTGATTTCTTTGTGATTGGTTTAGTGAGGTTCCTATCATCTTGCTGGATGTCAGCCTGGGACCACTCTCAGATCTTAGAAGGTATTCTCTGGTTCTTGCCATGGGAAGCACTTCTTTATTTTTATTTTTTTAATTAATTAATTTATTTATTTGACACGTAGAGTTTCAGAAAGAGAGAGACAGAGAACAGAGAGAAAGGTCTTCCTTTTTCCGTTGGTTCACCCCACAAATGGCCGCTACGGCCGGCATGCTGCGCCGATCCGAAGCCAGGAGCCAGGTGCTTCCTCCTGGTCTCCCATGCGGGTGCAGGGCCCGAGCACTTGGACCATCCTCCACTGCACTCCCAGGCCACAGCAGAGAGCTGGACTGGAAGAGGAGCAACCAGGACAGAAACGGCGCCCATATGGGATTCTGGCACCACAGGCGGAGGATTAACCAAGTGCGCCACGGCGCCGGCCCCATGGGAAGCACTTCTTAGCTGACTTCTTGCCTCCACTCTCTCCCCAGTCTATAACAAAGGAATCTTACATAATTGTAAGACAGTTACAAAGTGAAGATGCCATCATGCTTTGCCCCACAATATTACATAATTAAGAGAGAAAGTATTTCTTCATGTTCACAGGTTCCATCCACACTAGAGGCAGAGGATTATATGTGCTGTGGACACAAGGTAATGAGTATTTTGAGAATCCATCTTGGGATTCTGGCTATGGCATAAAGGCAAACTTGTACAGAATACCTAAGGAAAGTTGGGCTAATAGATCGTGTAATGTTCCTAATCCAGCTATTGTGCCCCCTTCACATGAATGCCTAAAACCATGAAACATGGACCTCCAGGGATATCCCATTTAGGTATACTTCCTAGTTTACTTCTTTCTCCTTATCTCTTTAAACTTTCTTTTGTAGCCCTTTGTTGTTTATTCTTTCAAGCCTTTCCTTGCCCTAGCCAATACCACCCCAAGACCTATATAGAGTATATATATACAATATGGGCGGAGATGTGTGTTTATGAACGTATGGGAGGGTTGGTGTGAAACTTCTCTATTGTTGCTGTGGATTCATTCTGAGAGGAGAAGCACAGTGAGGGCAAGAGGCATGGAGTCATCACAAAGACCCCAGGAGTCAGGTGAAAGCGGGCCAGAGGCGAGCAGCTTGCAGACTCATTATTTCAGTTGGTGCAGCAGCTTATATAGCCCAGGCAGCCAATCTGGTCCAGGGGTGGTTTATTGCCCTAACCAATCACTGCCTGTTGCCAAGCAGGCTCCTTTGCCAGGTGGGTTCTGAAGCCATTCCTGAGTAACTGACGCTCACTTGCCAGTGGCCATCTTGGCATGGCTTTCTCAGTCACAACATTCTGTGAAATGCCTTTTTGCTTGATGTTTTGGAAATCTCATATATGCACTACAAAAGATGGTCAGCTGATGAATGTTTCAGGAAAGAATTCAGAGAATTGACAAGATCATATTTATATTTTAGATTGGTTTTCTTTTTAAAAAATATATTTGGGGGACAGAAAGACAAAGGAAGAGAATTAGAGAAATCTCTCCATCTACCATCTCACTAACAAAATGCATGTATGTATAGGAAGGAGGTAGTGTTATATATAAAAGGAGATATTGCAAATGACCAGAGGTCAGCAAACATTTTGTATAAGGGATCTTAGAGTAATCTTTTAGACTTTGTGATACACATGTTTTTGTTTTTAAGATATATTTATTAATATGAAATACAGAGTGATAAGGAGGGAGAGAGGTGGGGAGGGAAGGAGGGAGAGAATCTTCTATCTGCTGGTTTACTTCCCAAATGACAACAGCCAGGGCTGGTTCATGTTGCAGTCAGGAGCCAGGAACTCCAAGCTGGTCACCAGCATTGATGGTAGGGACACAGTACTTAGCAGTGCTCTTGGGTAGAACTTAGATATGATGGACTTCATTAAATATTTCGGCACCTATTGTATGCATGGTGCACTCAGAGGCACAAAGCAATATGCAGTGAACAAAATCTTTGCTCTAATGGTGTAGGAAAATGTACAATCATACTGTAACTGAAGATACTTCAAAAAATCATGGAAAATGTGTATTATGAACAATTATGCATAGATTTCAAAAATTTTGTACCAAAGTAAACTTTAAATTTTATTTTTGCATTATATTTTTTGAAGCACCCTGTAGTTCACCTACTAACAGGGAAAGATAAACAAGTTGAGTGAGGAAGTGGATAGAAAATATACACTTTCATTTATAAGCATTTATTGTGGGAAAGGACCATTGAAAGATTGGAAAATATGGGATTAATTTGAGCAAAGTTCCTCAATTACACATGAATTTATTTTTTAAAGAATATAAATGTATGTTCAATGTGTTTTTTCTCCATGTTATGGCTATAAAATAATCAACTTAAATAAGAAAATGTTTCCATGTGAATGGTCCGGAGCCTCAACCAGAGAATTCATTTGGTACAAGGTAAGTAATGTGACCATAGAGTGAATTGCACAGAGCCACATAACAAAGAATAAGATGAACACTCTTGTCCATAGATTTTTTTTTTTTTTTGACAGGCAGAGTGGATAGTGAGAGAGAGAGACAGAGAGAAAGGTCTTCCTTTTTGCCATTGGTTCACCCTCCAATGGCCACTGTGGCCAGCGCATTGTGCTGATCCAAAGCCAGGAGCCAGATGCTTCTCCTGGTCTCCCTTGCGGGTGCAGGGCCCAAGGACTTGGGCCATCCTCCACTGCACTCCCAGGCCACAACAGAGAGCTGGCCTGGAAGAGGGGCAACTGGGATAGAATCCGGCACCCCGACCGGGACTAGAACCCGGTGTGCCAGCGCCGCAAGGCGGAAGATTAGCCTGTTAAGCCACGGTGCTGGCCTTGTCCATAGATATTAAAGATGAAGCTGTTCCCCTAGGTCAAGTGGCTGTTTACACACAAAGGATGTATGATTTCTTATCCTTCTCTGGGAAATGTGAAAGGATTTCAGTGTATTGGGGACATTTGCTTGCCTCTTCCTTTTTGACCTCTGACAGTCTTCTGTGTTTGTCTGGCTGCACATTCAGGAGCCAGTCTTCTAGAGAATAACAAGAGAAGTTTGTTTCCAGTTAAGGTCTGAGTTGGGCGTGAGGAGTATGGCGAGAGATAATGATGTGAAATGATGACAGGCCATGACATGGATGACAGAAGAGTGATTTGGGGCTTGGTTTTGTCACCTGTTTTCATCTCCTGATCCATACTGAGAAACTAATCATAGATTTAATGAGTATTTCTTCTATAAGCTTAATGGTTAACAGTATATAAAACATCCAACCAATGACACTATACCCAGCATTTGCCCTAATGAAAAATGGTCTTAAAATTGCTAGTGTCTGGGAGTAAAAAGGATATTTCTCATTTCTGGTTGTGTCTTCTGGGAGTATATGCATATCTGTTTTAAAAAGGATATGTGATGGAACTTCAAAAAGTTCATGGAAAATGGAATTAAAATTTGCTTGTTTTGATGTAAAAATTTTTGAAATCCATGCATAGCTTTTTAATATGTACATCTCCCTGAAATTTTTGAACATCCCTCCTATTCATGGATTTTTAAAAATTTGCACTGGAACTAAACATCTTTTAATTCTATTTCCCATGTACTTTTTGAAGTTCCTTGATATGTTCAACCATAGAAGAGTTAACATATTTTATCATTATTTTATTAGTGACAATATGCTGGGCTGTTTGACTTAATATGGAACATGGGAAGAAATTCTATAAATCTGTAAGAGTTCTTCCTGGCAGGATTGTATGCCATTAGGTGAACTGGCTTTCCATGAAGGCCAAGTAGGCTATAACCCATGAGCTGGTATTTTAAAATGTGGGGGAAGGTCAGAGAAAAAATTATTTTTCCTAATAATGATCCTTAGGTTTCAATATTTTAAATAGTTGCTATCAGTCTTGCCCTTTAATTGGAATACATTTTAATAGGTTCAAACTTTGTTATGGAAAGAGAAGGGAAACCATGAAGACAGCGCTGGAGAGGCACCATACATGGAGAAGAGCTCAAAGTAAGGGACCAAGATAAAAGCTCCTGATCTGGTTATTACTGCTGGTTGGAACCCAGAATCTATTCTGCCTTCCTCCATCCAAGCTGAACCCCCATTTATTCAGGTGTCTACATTTCCCCTAAATGACTAGGCTGACCTCATCTCAACTCCAGCTTGAAAATCTGATCCATTTACTGGTTTCTCAAATTTCCACTACTTCTAAGATTCACTTGAGAAGTTTCTTAAATATGTACATTATCAGACTCTTTGGAATTTTGATTCACTTGGTCTAAGTCTGGGGTCTCATAGATCCATGTTTCTACCAAACACTGTGAACATTTCCTGTCACTAGGAAAGGTGTAATAAAACTGGTGGAGGCTTGTTGATGCATGGCAAAACCCTGCTGGTTTGCATCAGTACAGATATGGGCTGGTGACTTACACTCATCCAAGTTCACTGATGGGAAGTTCTTTGATTTCAAGGTTTTTGAGAGAGTATTTTCTCTCTACTGAAATGAGGGTAATTAGCTTTAGGATGAAGCTAATGTGTATTTGTGAGAGCAGAAAAAGAAAATGAATCAGGGATCTTAACAAAATGAGCCATCAATCAACAAACCCCAAAGCCTGTCCTGCCCTGGACTATTTGTTATGTGACAATCAGTGCTCTTATTTGTTAAGCAAGTTATATTTCCTGTTCCTTGCAAGTAGAAGCGTTTTAATTCACCTACTTGTGATTTTTTTCAAGAGTCATGTTTTTGCCATTAGGGAAAAAAATTAGAAAAACTATTCTGCAGTTTGCTACTATTACTAAGTAAAATTGTAGTAAACTACTAGTCCACATCATTTTCCTCATAATAAGTTTTGAATCCAGGGAAAAATGTTTTGTGCAGTTATGTGCTTAATTACACATTAATTCTGTAATTACCATTACAGAATCAATATTGAGAACTCTTACATCGTTGTAATTAGTCACTCTGGAAAAGTAACTTGCTGACTAATAATATGGAAGTTGTATATTTGAAAATTTAAATTCAGGAAATCAACCTGGTTAAATGCTAAAGTAATAAGCCCTTCCAGTCTACAGCATTAAAGATGAAAGTTCATTTTACCATGGAAAAATGAGATATTTTCATACAAATATTCACACGTGTGTGCAGTGCTCATTTTATTGGTGGGATAGGCAAGCTTCTAAGTTAAGCCTCTGTTGGTTATGAGTGAGATGAGGGTCACATTTCCTGTGGGACACCCAGTTGAAATTTGAGGTTTACTTATGGCTAGTGGGCAGAGTTTGTTGTGTCCATCACTTCAAAAATGCCATTTTATATGCACTATGTTAACACAAGAGCCTGGTAAATTTCTCTGAAGGTAAAAGGCACTGGAAACTGTCCCCTCCCCATACATGTTGTACATGAAGGATACATCTGTCAGATCGAAGTGACTGCCGACCACATGCACATTACGAGAGGAAAGAGGAACTTCCTACATAACACTGGAGAGTCTGAGCCCCTGTGAAGATTGGGAGGCAAAGCTGAAGGAATGGAAAGGGATTGTTGTTACCTACTTCATGTGAAGGCACCTCCAAGATTACTTTAGTTAATCTGATGATAATAGTGTAGCCTAGGAGAAACTGTGTGTGTGTGTGTGTGTGAACATGTATGTATATACATATGTGTATTCTCATATGCTTTTGCATTCAGAAGTGACCTATAGCCTGTGCAGTGTAGTTGAAGGACAGCCTTGACTGAGCATATCCCCAAAGGAGAGAGAATTTTCCCTCATTTTGAAATGGCCCACCAGCCTGTCCACAGAAAGTAGCTGCTGTTGAGCTACTTTCCATGCAATTATTATTGAAGCTGTTGTTCTGGAGCCCAGTTTCATGGAAGATAACTGAATTGCTACTCTCCCAATGATCACTGACTGAGAGTGCCAAGATTTTAAGAAATAGTTGAAAATGGAGCGTTTAAAGAAATATTGCAATTTCTGCTGGTCAAGCAAAGGATGTAGGAAAACTAAGATTTTGGAGGACTAATATAAATATGGTCTTATGACCCGCAGCATGCTAAGTATGCTTACAAGACAACATAGTCATAAAATTAATTACCCTTCTTAAACCTTTGACACTTTCCTTAAACTCACACCATAAAACTTGGAGTTACTCCCTGGGAGCTAATGGAGTGGTAGATGTAGACCACCAAGCAAGGATCCACTCATCAGTATTGCAGAGTGCCTCAAAAAGGTTTCATACAGCAGGAGTTGTAAACCAGCAGAATAAAATGGTGTTCTTCAAGTTCATGGGAAATGTGTATTATGAAAAACCATGCACTGATTTAAAAAATGTTTTGCACCAAAATAAATTTATTTGTAATTTAATTTTTAAAATGTAAATTTTATTTATTTGTGAGTTAGAGAGAAAGACAAACAGAGCTCCCATCCACTGGTTGAATCCCCAAATGTTCCCAATGGCCACAGTTGAGCAAGGTCAAAACCAAGAGCTAGAATCACAATCCAGGTCTTCCATGTAGGTGGCAGAAACTCAATTACTTGACCTATCACGCCTGTCTCCAAGAATCTGCATTAGCAGGAAGATGGAATCAAAAGTCAGGGCTAGGCATTGAACCCAGGCACTCCTGTATGCGAAGTACATATTCTAACTGACGGACTCAATGCCTGCTCCACAAATAAAATTTATTTTTATCTCCATTTTCCACAAACTTTTTGAAATACCCTTGTACTTCCTCTGATCCCTAAACTAGGGAGAAGAGGACATTATTAAAAAGAAAATGTAACATGTGGCATATGACCCATGCATCCTAGTATAACTTCTTCCCAGCACTATAAGTAGTGCTGGAATAGATGAACAAAAAAGAGTTTCTCATGTAATTGAAGGCTTACAGTGTAAGTTTAATAGCCTCGAGTGTGGCTTTTGTGTACCAAAATGATTGCCCAGAGGGAGGTTTTTTTAAAAAAAATTATTTGTTTCATAGATATTTTAAATCAAATCCTAGTTCTTCCTTGAACTTCAAAGTACTTCCAAATGATGAATCTTATGATATTATTTATTTACGTGTTTATTAATATCATGACTTTTTTTTTTGACAGGCAGAGTTAGACAGTGAGAGAGAGAGAGAGAGAGAGAAAGGTCTTCCTTTTTCCATTGGTTCACCCCCCAAGTGACTGCTACGGCTGTCGTGTTGCAGCCGGCGCACCGCGCTGATCCGATGGCAGAAGCCAGGTGCTTCTCCTGGTCTCCCATGGGGTACAGGGCCCAAGCACTTGGGCCATCCTCCACTGCACTCCCAGGCCACAGCAGAGAGCTGGACTGGAAAAGGAGCAACCGGGACAGAATCCGGCGCCCCAACCGGGACTAGAACCCGGGGTGCCAACGCCACAGGCAGAGGATTAGCCAAGTGAGCCTCAGCGGTGGCCAATATCATGACTTTTAGCAACACTTTTAAAAGAGGTTTTAAAACTTGGTTAATTAAATTCTTGTAAGCACTTTAAACTGCAAATACAACAATTTTCTCTCTAAGTGGTTTGTCTAATAAGCAAACCTTCCCAAGTACCAAAATAAATCTTGTGTATCTAATGAATTGAATTTACACATGGCTTAGTCATTAATTATAACTATTTTTCTAATCCCTTAAATATCCCAATACTACTACTTTCACCTGTGATCGAACACGCTTATACTTCTTGGCCTAAAACTGTAAGTTTACACCAATAACTGAATTACTTATTCCAATTGAAACATCAGACTGATCTTTTGGGTACTCACTTTCATATTCCAATTTCTCCTAGATAAAAACACAATTAAAATAATAAACATATAGAGAATATTCCTACATCTAGCAGAAAGTATTACTATTTTTACATCCTATTTTCATTTCCATTTCTACTTTTTAGTTTCAGGATGTGTTCTCAAAACCAACAGCGTCAGCATCACCTGGGAAATTACTAGCAATGCAAGTGTTCAACCTCTGAGTCAGAAAAACTCAGTGATGGTGCCCAGCAGTTTCTGTCTCAGCAAGACCTGCAAGTGATTCTAACGCACGCCAGCGTCTAACAACTGCTGCATATTGAATTCTAAAGTGCCTCAAGGGTGAGGCAATAGTGATACAAACATAATTAAACTATCCTAAGTATTTGAGATTATTTTCTCAAATGACTTGGGGGTTACATTCTCAGCTGGCTGAAGTTGCATATTCATGAGAGGTTTTTGGCCAAACAGGAAATGTGGGGCATTAGATATCTTGGGTTATCTTTCTTATGAAAATGGGTTATATAGAGAGCCTCATGGACAATAGTTCATAATCTCCAAACATAGTGATGGCATGGCCCATATTCGCTGGACTCAAATCACACATCTCATTTGCCAAGTCTGATTTAAGTTAGCAGCTACCATCTAAGCAGCTTCACTATTGATTGGCTTCAAATAATTTTTTTCTTATTTTTTTCCTAACCTGGATTGTTTTTTGTCTGTTTTCTTTTTGATAGGGCTACAATCCTTACAGGTTTTTGAGTGATAACTATTTTTAAAGATTTATTTATTTATATTTGAGGGAGGGAAGAAAGAAGGGAGAGAAAGAGAGAGAGAGAGAGAGAGAGAGAGAGAGAGGGAGAGAGGGAAAGGAAAGAAGAAATTCATATTTTCATCTGTTGGTTTACTCACCAAATGGCCAAAACAGCCAGGGCTGGGCCACACTGAAGCCAAAAGCCAGGAATTCCAACTGAGTCTCCCACGTGAGTGGGAACTCAAATATTTGAGCCATCATCAGCTGCTTCTCAGGCACATTAGCAGGGATCTGGATTGGAAGCAGAGCAGCTGGTATTTAAACTGGCACTCCGATGTGGGATGCCAGTGTTGCAGGGAAGCTTAATGAGCTTCACTACAACTCCAGCCCATAGCTATGTAACTATTTGATTCTTGCGTGATATGCATTTTGATTATTCCTAAATTGGTGTGTATCACTTGTTCAAGCATTCAAGATTAAGGAGGGAGGTAGGCTTGTGTGCAACTTTTATCTAAAATTTGTAAAGTGGGGCCTGGCAGAAGTAAACCAAACCAAAGGATTTTTGGAAGAGCTGGCATCAGGTGGTATCATTATTTATAAATAAACAGAGTTATTATTTATAGTAAAAATAATGTAGGCAAGAAACTTCCCCTTGGCTCCTAATGAGCCCCTGGGATAAAGTATCCTTAGAACAAGGATCACCAGGAAAAGCAGCAATATTACAGAGGCAGAGGTGTAGGTCATGTACTGTGGGATTAGGAAAAGAATTTGTTTCAGCTCAGGAGTTTGGAATCAGCGAGCTGGTTTCTGGTTGCCAATAGAAAAGATGGAGTTGGGTGGGTTGTGTGTTGGACAACACCTGTGCAGAAGAGCTGGCAAGGTGAGATACAAATATAAAGGAAAAACAGATGTCTTGGTAAAGCTTGTACTTCAAGGAGAAAGGAAAAAAAGCCAGTTTCCAGAAGGGAAATACAGATTATTTACAAAATGGGAAATGGGGCAGTGTCAATCTTGTCTCTAGATTGGCATAATAGGGGAGGAAATAGGCACGTTGTCACAGGTCTAAGCGGAAATGCTTCTGAATCTAGAATTCTTTGAGGTTTCCAAAGAGCCCAAATTTTATAAGGTAAGTGATGTAAACTAGTGGAACTAATATGGGAGTCTTCAAAGACTTCATGGAAAGCTATGCATGGACTTCAACATTTTGCACCAAAATAAAGTTACCTTTTACTTCAACTTTCTGTAAACTTTTTGAAATACTCTTATAGTATTTGACAGTAAGGCTACGAGAAAGATCTCTTCCAACATGCAGTGAGTCTTGAAAATGTTTTGTAGACCAAAATCAATCAATTATTCGATCAAAATAATCAGAGAAAGAGGAAGACATAGGAGACAAAACCTGTAAGATGTGTAGTAAAGTTTAATAACTGTATTAAATCATTTCTGATATGAAGATAATTTTAAAAGCTAATTTCTAAAAATAGATATCTAAGTTTTAATTTCAAGATAGTTTGAATTAAGGGAATGGAGAGAAAAATATGTTAAATATGTATTGATTATATGGTGTTAATACTAGATATATTTTCCAGTCTAGAAGTTGGAAAATATATATTTTAAAATTATAATATATTCAAAATGCAATTCCACAAATTCACTCACTCATTCAACAAGTATTTATTCAACACCTGTTCCATGCCAGGCTGTGGAGAAGCTCAGGGTACATCCCAGTGACATGGAAAGCTCTGGGTACTAAGGGAGTGCACAAGACTGGTGCCTGACTCAGACTTGGTGAGAGATTGGAGTGAGAACACATTCCTTGAAGAAATGATCATTAAGAAGAGATCAGTAAAAGTTTTCCTGAGAAACAAAGAAGTGTATGCATGAGGTCACCAGAGTGAACTCAGAGAGCTCCCAATGAACTGAAACATTAGGTTGGCCAGAGCAAAAAAAAATACAATGGGGTGGTATCATGAAATTAAGTGGGAGAGGCAAGCAGGTGTTAGATCATTCCAGTCCCTATAATGGATTTTGGAGCAATAGTAATAGCCATTGAAATATTCTCATGCAGGAAAGAGTAGCATGATATATCTGTATGCTAGAAAGTTAACTCAACCTCAGGGAAAACATGGTAGAAATGCAGTCTTTTATTTGTTCAACATAAATAAAATTTCGCTATGAAGAAATTATATCTTGGATTTGAGGCAAAGCTTGAGATTTGTCATTATGGATTCAAATATCAGCCCTGTCACTTACTAGCTATGTGATTTCAAATATCTCATTTAACCTCTTGAAGCTTGTTTCTGTCTTGTAAAATAATAGAAAGAAAATTCTGCCATCTTCCCTGCAAGGCTTTCGTGGAATCAAGGGCTACAAATGAGAAGTCATTAAGCATTGCTGGCTGTGTGCAACTTCTTTTGTTCCAAAAAAAAAAAAAAAAAAAAAAAAACAAGAGCCCATCTCAAATTAGATAAAGTGAGAACACACATCTCCTAGAGGCCAAGGGTAAGACTGATGATTGGCCTCAGGAAAAACTGGAATTAGGAATTTGAAACTGTAAAGATCCAACACACTGACTTTCTTCTCATTTGCTAATGGCCAAGTTCTCCTTTGAGCCTGCAAAAGCTTGGGGCATCTCAAAAAACAGTCCAACTGAGTTGTAATTGCTTAGCTTCATTTCCAGATTCATAGAGGGCCTCTTCTGTGCTCTTCTGTTTGTTCTGCACCCAAATAGCTGTAGCAGTAGGTGAGTCATGCACTGATAGGACAGTAGGTGATTTTGTGCACCAACATGGGGCAGTGATATTTCCCAGAAAAAAAATGATTCTTCAAAGGGGGACAAAAAAGTCAGAGTCTCAACAGAAGCAGCATGGCTCAAATAAATCAGTATAATTCAAAAAAGGTTTTCATGTAAAGTGACCAGTCACAGAAATTTGGGCAAGTTGTTGGAGAGACATCAGGGATCCTACACAAAACTGGGGCAAGACTCATGTGTAGACTGTTGAAGATGAAAGGAGCGTTTTCCAGAACCCAGAAAGAGGTATATGGCTCAGCCTGCCTTGAGGAAAGTTGGGCATATCTCTTTGGGGATACTGCAAACCCAAGGACACTTCCTAAGGAAAGTTCTGGAAAATACAAACCCTGACCCTATACCTTGTATCCCATATCAGCTCTGTGCTCTCTATTGGCCAAAACTTCATGGAAGCTCAGTGGCACAGGAGTCTACGGGTGCTGTTCATATGGTTCATACCCTTGGCGGAGTGTAGAACACGAAAGGTAGACAGCACACTGGAAAAGGAAGCCAAGGCGTTTGCCTCAGGAGGTTGTTGGCAGACAGTAAGCAGTGTCAAGTTCTTTGCTACATAGAATACACTAACTAAATTTTAATTCCAGTTTTCCTTAGGAGGATCCACATTAGATTAGATATCTGTGTGGATATATAAAATCTTCTTATTTAAACATCAACTAGTTTCATCTGTTGACTGCTAAACGATCAGTTACATCTTTTTAGAGATGAGTGGTATAAATTTCAGTTCTATAATTACCATAGTTGCCCTTCATTGAGTTCATTTGAAGTATGACTATTGTTTCAGGTGCCTGAAACTTGAAATATCAATGTCTAGACTTTAGTTGGAAAATAAAATGAGCAGAATATCTTTAAAGGCAAGCACATTTTGACAGATGTTTGTAGAAAAATGCTATTTTCAGAGTAATTTTGTGGTATCTTGGCTGATAATTTGTATGTGACTTTTTTAACTCTAATTCTAACTTGTTTGGAATGTTTAAAAATATAAACTTCATTATATATGGGACAACTCTATGCATTCTGTAACTATTCTAAAAATAATGGGTTCATAAAGGAAGATGGAAGGGAAAAAGAAAAAGTTTTAAGGTGATTTTCTTTTGGGAACAAGCTTGCCAATAGCATTTCCTTTTTTATTTTAAAAATACAGTGTTTTCTTAAGTAAAATTTGATAATAGAGTGGGCATCTAAGTTAGGAATCCTAACAGGGCAGAAAGATTTACTTTTCTTTTGTTAACTGATTTGTACAACTGCCACAAAACTGAAAGGCAAAGTCACGACAAGAACCACAAATGAAATGCACAAAGTAATTCAAAAAGAAAAATCTTTGTAGCAGCTAACAGTACTGAGATGTGATTTGTACACCAAGGAATGGAGGCAGGCATACATGCACAGGTACTAGAATGAAACTTTAAAATGAAGGAAAACAAGGTTTCAAAAATTTTTAAAAAATCTAGTTGCTAGTATTTATAGTTTAAAAAATATTCTCTCCTTTTTCCCACTCCATCCTGGAAATCCTTTAAATTCTCAGAATATACTTGCACTTTCAAACTCTCAATCTGTTCCGTTACCATTGGAAGATTATAATGTAGCATTTTCTTCAGACCAACTATTTTTGCTTAAAAATGAAAATATGTATTTTTAAAAATTTTAAGGCCTACCAGGGAGCAAAATCCCTCTTAGAGGAGGGCAATTTTCTTCTTTGGGAACAAGGAGGGAGTTTTAAGGACATTGATGTCCCAAGTAGTAGGGATTCTGACTTTTATGGAAATCACTGATATAATATTATTTAAAGGCTTGGTATCTTAACATGCCAATTTGACCTTTCTGTAAGATTAGATGCTTATTTAAAAAATACATTGCAAAGGCTGCAAGCTTTACAATATCTACCAGGTGTTAGAAAAATTACATGTAGTCTTGTTCATTTAAGTGACCCCTCCAAGGCTAAGAGACAGAAGTAGGTGGCCCTAGCATGAGAAGAATGCCAATGGATTGAGCCACAGTATCCCACTGTATTTGTGAGGCTGACTAGTTTATAGCTAACTAGACTTCCCTGAACCAGGATCCCTAAGAAGAGTGATAGACTCATGCATTTTAAGCAGCCTGACTCCTTGTATTTCCAGCAAAGCAATTAAGCAGATATAGTATTTATCTCTGGGTTCATTTGAACAAAATCTCCAATTCTGATTACTTACAAACCATTGTACTAAACAGTAGTTGATTGCATTTAGGTTTACATAAATATATGGCTACATGGTCAGTTTTACCATGTAAATAAAATAGAATGCATTTATAAAATTAAAATTACACATTTTAAAACTTTTGAACAACATATAATGATATGAGAAAATGTTCACAACATGAAATTGAATCACAAAAGCACAAAGGAAAATAACAACCAGTAAGACCTCAGCCTTGCAAAAAATGTAATTAAAAATTCATTGTTGTCTAAATATACAAAAATAGAAACTGCTTACATGGTAAGAATGGGAAAATTTTTCTTTTCTTCTTTATATTTCTGTTTCTATTGTGATGTATTTTTAAATTAACAGATATCTTTATAATCAGAAAATAAGTAAATGTGATTTACAAAAAGAAAAAGAGAAAAAGATTAACGTTCTGCTTTAGCAGCAGACACACCCCATTTCTGGATGTTTAAATATTCTAGTTAATTGTTCAAAAAACATTTGCTATAAATAAATAAGTCTACCACCATTTCTACTGGAATTAAAGCCTATATTAGAATAAATATCCAAATGTTGCCTATAATTAATGATGGTAGCCTTAAAGCAGTTCCCTGGTTTTGTGTTTTGTGATTCATAACCAGTCATTTTCTTATTCAACACAAATACATACTCTCAAAGTTACTATTGTATTAAGAAAAAGAAAGTATACTTGAATGACTGCTTCTGTTTTATAAGAGAAGTCCATTGCGTATCATTGTTCTATTCCAGACATACTGGAATAGAGCCAACATAAAATATTATTAATAAAGAATAAGTACTGAGCATAATAATTTAATTATCACTTGTTGTCATCTTTCCTCTAGCCTACATTAATCTTTGTTCCAAGGGTACAAAGGCATCATTTCACTGAAGTTGATGAGTAACTGCTTATATGTTTTCTTAATAGAATAGATTTGCCTTGTCCATTTGCATGGTTTTAGTTGTTATTGTTGCTTTTGGTATTAAAAGGCATTCAGTTTTGTCTACCATGATGGTGGAAAACATATTCCTATACTATTGACTACCATTTAGTTTTAATAATTTTTAATACAGAAATTGCTTGTTTTGTATCTGTATTTCTATGTATGCCTTATCCATTGCCCCTTTTCTCTGTGAATTCTACTGATTTTATTAATTGACTCTGCAAATACTTTTCCACATACAATGTGGTAGACACTACTGCATGCACTGTGGATACCGCAGTGACCTCAAATGACAAACTTCTTGCCCTTTGGGGCTTAGAGTCTTATAAAGGTAGATTAACCATAAAGATTAAAGCAGACTCAAGTTTTGCAGCATGTGAAGGCTAAATAAGTGAGGGACTATATTTAAGAATGAGAATACAAAACAAGATTCCAGGCTTCCGAAGGGGCCTGCAGAAGTAAGGGGCTTCTGAGCAGTTCACATGGGTAACAAATGGAGGCACAGGGTAGGAGATGCTAGGGAAAAAGAGACGATCACAACTTCTTCAGAGGAGCGTCATTGAGAATATGCCATATAAACACAGAGAGAGAGGAGGGAAGGGACCACACGGGGGTTATCTTATCTGAGATAAGAGCATTCCAGAAAGAGAAAAGAGAAAGTCCAAAATTCCTTCAGGGAGAGCACACCTGTTGTGTTCAAGAAATGGACAGGGAGTTGGTGGGACAGGAACAGGGGAGCCAAAGAGAAAGTGATAAAAGAAGATTCATAGAGGTACTCAGAGAGAGAGAGAAAGAGAGAGAGAGAGAATGTTGTAGGGGATGAGAACAAATTATATAGGGCTATGCAGCCTGCAGCCTCTGTAAATTCTATCTCTCTCAAGATTTATTTTATTTATATGAAGGGCAGAGTCACACGAAGAAATCTTCCATCTGCTGGTTCACTGTCCTCGTGGTTGCAATGGCCATGGCTGGGCCAGGAAAAGCCAGGAGCCTGGAACTCCATCTAGGTTTCCCATGTGGGTGGCAGGGGCTCATGTACTTGGGTCAGCTTCTGCTGCTTTCCCAGTGTATTAGCAGGGAGCTGGATGGGAAGTGGAGCAGCCAGGCTTGAACTGGCACTCTGACATGGGATGTCAGCATCACAGGCAACACCTTAACCCTCTGTACTACAAAGCCAACCTTCTGTCTTTTTAAAAAATGATTTATTTATTTGTTTATTTCAAAGGCAGAGCATAGGAAATAGGGCAAGGGCAAGGAGAGACAGAGAAATGACAAGACTACAACAGCCAGGTCTGGGCCAGGCTGAACCCAGGAACTTCATTTGGTCTCCCACATGGTTGGGAGGGAGAGAACTAAGTCAAGCATGCCTAATCAGAAAATAAGAGAAGCACACAAATCCAAAGCATTCTGAGCACTGACATAGCTCCACAAGTGGGAAATTTCACACTTGAACTCATGTGATGGATTCATAATCAAAATTCAAACGTGAATATGCAATTACCTCAAAATAAAAATTAAAATGATATAATGGAAAAATAAATCTAAAAGAAACTGACTAAATTCAAAAGTGGCAGAATTCTTTTTTTTTTTCTTTCTTTTTTAAAGGTTTATTTATTTATTTGAAAGGCAGAGTTACAGATAGGCAGAGGCAGAGAGAAAGAAAGAGAGGTCCTCCATCCACGGGTTCACTCCCCAGATGGCCATAACGGTCCGAACTATGCCAGTCTGAAGCCAGAATCCAGGAGCTTCTTCCAGGTCTCCCATGTGGGTGCAGGGGCCCATCTTCCACTGCTTTCCCAGGCCATAGCAGAGAGCTAGATCGGAAATGGAGCACTGAGGACTTGAACCAGCGCCCATATAGGATACCAGCACTGCAGGCAGCGGTTTTACCCACTATGCCACAGCGCCGGACCCAAGCAGTCTGATTTCAATGCAGCTTCCTCTCTTCGTAAAGCTTAGTTGTCTTTCTTTGATGGCAAAGCATGTGCTGCAGAAAACCTCATGTACAAAGCAGCTAGAGTGGAGTCTGGCACACGGTAACGACCACGTAAGTGTCAGTCAGCACAGCTCAGGCTGTCTTACTGGAACCCCTGGAGCCAGATGTGCTTCTGAATTCAGAACGTTTCGCATTTTAGATAGGGAATACGGTGCTTGTGCCATAGATCACACAAAACCTACAACAGGTCTGAGACCACACCCCGTGTTCAAAATTGCTAACATGTAGTGGCAAGAATTCTTAGAATGGACTAAAAAGCAGTCCATTTGTATGTAGTTTTTAAGAGACCTACTTAAAACATAAAGAACAAAAAAGTGAAGAAATGGAAAATGACATTTGAGGTAAATACAAACATACCAATGAATAAGACAAGCTAGCTAAGTAAAAAGTCAGGAAAAAGATAAGACAATTCATAGAAGAGAAATAAATAATGAATAGACCTTTAAAATTATGTTCCATTTCATTGAGGATATAGAAAGTAAAACTTCAGTCAAATAGCATTTTCTACTCCCTAGATTGGCTATAAGTAGTGTCTGATGAATTCAAGTGTTGGGAAGTCCAGATCTCCTATACGTTGTCTGCTGGTACTATGCAGCGGTGGAGAAATTTGAACAGAAATTTGGTAGTTTGGAGAATTTGGCACAGTGGATGTGATGAAACTTAAAGCTGCATTTCTAGAAGTCTTTAAAGAAACTCCTGCATGTGTGCAAGACCTAGAAAAGCATGCTAATTTCGGTCCTGTTTGTAAAGCAGACAGGTGGAAAAGCCTAAGTGGATAACAACTCAATTAGGGAACTGGACAAACATCTTGTGGATTATTTATGAAAGTAAATTTTATACAAAAGTTGAAATGAATGAACTATGTCTACCTACGCAACAGGTTTGAGTATAATTCTCTCTCACACAAAAAAGCCCTACATGGTTGACTGAAAAAGCAAATTACACTAGAAATATTTAAAACACAAAACCATTGATGTAAAATGTTATATACAGAAATACTGTTACATGTTGTAATGGGTATATAAATGCACATTAAAGTACAAATACAGCACAGGTGAAAGGAAGTATAAACTGTAGCATGGTGTTTATGAGCAGCAAGCAACTAAGGAGAGGTGTTGGGGCAGCTAACGCTATTATTTTATTTGCAGTGCTTTTTGTTTTGTTTCAACTATTGAAAATTGCACCAAGTGCAGAAAAATACTAATATCTCTTTACTGTTAGTGAGAGTTGCAGCTTTCTGTTTGAATATTTTATAATGAAGAAATTAAGGCAAGGGTACGTGAAACACTGTGACTGCTTAAACATTTTGGTTCTGTAGAATCACCAAGAACCACACACAGATATCAAACTATTTGGCTTCAGCGAGAGTGGAAAATGCCTTTGGATTTGGTGTCTTTGATAACACTGCATGCCAGAGGAAGTTAAAATAATAAATAGGAAATTGGTATAGATATTATCCTCATAGAACTAAATGTTAAAATTCTTACTCATGTGAAAGAAGCCAGACATAGAAAGACAAATGTTGAATGATTTCACTGATATGTGGAATCTAAAAATGTCATTCTCATAGAAATTGAGTAGAAAGGGGGTTAGCAGAGGCTGAGGTTGGGGGAGGGATGGGGGAAAGATGTTGATCAGAGGGTACCATGTTTCAGTTAGATTGGAGGAATTCTTATGATCTATTACACTGCATAGTGAACACTGTTAATAGTGATCTGTCACATATTTCAAAATTGCTATGACAATAGATTTTAATGTTCCCATCCTAGTAAAGTGATAAAAATGAATTGTTATAAATGAAGCCTGTTCTTCATTCACTTCCTTGTTATTTCCAAGGAGAAACGCACACACACACACACACACATTTCTGAAATGACATGGTAAATACATGAGAAATTGATACTGAGCATATACATGTCAGTGATATGTAAGCTTTCAGTAAAGCTGCACATGTGAAAAATGACATGGCTATACCTGATAAAAAAGACAATTTAATAAGCCTGACAAAGAGTATCCAAAAAATTTATATTATTTTAAATGTTACAAAAGCATGATGAGCAATTATAGTCAATACTTGTCATATTACATTCTATTTGAGTTTAATTATATGAGACAGCTATTTCCTCTTCTGAGTCATTATGTCGTACTATTTCATCTTTTTTCAGTAGTGATTATTCTAATCTGCCGTGGTGTTACAGAAAGGAAAAAAAAAGTCTTAGTTTTTCTTGATGCCCTAAATTTCCTTGGATTTCATCTATTTTGTTTATTAGGTCACAAATGGTCTAATTCTAAATTAGTTGAGCTTATTATTTAATATTAACAGTAAGAGTGAAGATAAAATATGAATAATGACTTGGCCATTACAATCTTCCATTAAAGTGGAAAGCTCTGTCATCACAGACAGCGCACATTAGCTCCATCTAGTCTCTGCTGCCATTAATCAGCATTGGAGATTGAGAGATTTTAGATCACTGTTTTTTTAAAATTGATACTTGCTCAGTTTCAAAGCCTCTGTGTCTTGAAAACACATAAAGCTGAGATATTTAAAGTACAGGGCCATAGGGCACAGAATTTCCATCAAGCTGAGCACTGATTTCCACATACTTTTATGTTTGCTAACAATGATTACTACTAAATATAGATTCAGGCTTTGAGCTAACTTAATGTGGGGAGACTTCACAAACTGCTGCCTGGATCCTGCCAGGTCACGTGTAGGAAACCTTGTGCTGCAAAGTTCAGGCAACACCATAAATCCTTGTTCTTCTTTACAATCCCAAGAAGAGAACTATTAGCAAAAGCAACTGAAGTGATAGTCATTTTATCCACATCATGTTGATGCAGGTCTACTTTGTCCTACAGTCTTTAAAGTTATGTTTGTTGCTAACATTCTTTGAACAAACCCAAATCTGGTGTGCATTTTGTTTCCATTGCCGGGCATTTTACCTGTATTTTTGGCTTGCACAACTTGAGGTGAACCTGTGCCATATTATGAGATTCAAACAAAACTCTATTTGAATACATGTATAGAATTCGACTGTTCAATCGGTTTTCTTACTATCTGAGATCATACAGAAATATTTATAGTATCATGCATTGTGAAGTTATTTTTGTGTTTCAAAGAAGGAAACACTCTGAATAAATAATTCCAAATAAATTTTTATTGAAAATTCTTGTTTTCACATGTATTTTTCCTTTCCTTTAGATAACCAATCATTGGAGTATTGCTCACCCTTTTTAAAGGTACCTAAAGAAATAAATTAGTGGGCTTGGTAAAAATTTAAATGTATTTTCCTGAAGCACCAAGAAAAATTTTTAAGTTTTAAATTATTATTCATTCGGAAATATAATTGCCTTTAAAGATTTTTGGGCCTTACCCTGGGAATGGTTAATTAGATCTCATGACATTATTAAACAGAAAATGAGAGTTGTATTACTGTCATAGAAGTTATAGCATAATGAGGATGACAAGGATCATGTACAGGAAAAGCTAAACAATAAAAGTCCAAGGTAGATTAAATGACCACAAGAGCAATAAATACTACCTCTGCTAAGTATATTAAAGGCAGAAGATAAGAGGTCACAATAGGTTGGAATAATAAGGAAATCAATAGGATTTTGAGTTGTAGAAATGTGCAGTTTAAGAAAGATTTTAAGGGGTAGATGTTGTGGCACTGTGGGTTAAGCCTCTGCTTAGGATGTCCACATGCTGTATCAGAGTGCCTGGTTTGAGTTCCATCTCTGCTTCTGATCCAACTTCCTGCTAATGTGTCTCCTGGGAGGCAGCAGTTTATGGCCCAAGTGCTTGGATTCCTGGCTTCTAGCTTTGGCCTTACCCAGTTGCTGTTGTGGGTAATTGAGGAGTAAACCAGCAGATGGAAAATACCAGTCTCTGTCTCTCAACCAGCATATGGCTTGCTCTCTCTCTCTCTCTCTCTCTCTCTCTCTTTCTCCCTCTCTCTCTCCCTCTTTGTCATTCTATCATTTTTTAAAAAATAAATATATATTTTTTAAAAGAATGGATTTAAGATAAAGTTTCTAGAAAAAAGCAGTGTTGAAAAGGTTAGGAAAAATAAGACTAGAGGAAAGAGGGACAGTTAATACAAATTTAGCAAAGTAGCCAAGGTCAAAGAAAAGTGGAGAAAAAAAGAAAATTAAGAGCTAGAATTAGTTGTTAGCCTTGGGGGCAGGGGAGGTGGGCATTTATTCACTGGGAAACATGGGAAGGAGAAAATAGGAAAACTTTGGAATATTTGAAATTCACACTCCCCATGCATCATATATTGATTTCATCATATAACTTTGAAGATATTGGACTATTTCTGGCCTATAAACCATATGGTTCAACATACTGTATTAGCACTTCTTACTCTCCAGGCTTCATACCTCCTTTTATCCCCCATAGTCTGCATCATCACTGTGCCTATTATATACTTGTTTATTGCCTCTCTTCCTAGAAAATTATTTTAGGAAAACAGGGATTTTTAAATTTGTTTTATAAAACTATTATATCTGAAACAATGCTTAGTGTTTAGAGGACACTCAAGAAATCATTTTTTTCCTCTTTTTCCCCTTGCTTTATAATTAAGGATGGATTTGGAACAATCAAAAATAAGATGCACATTCATTGCAGAATCGAGATGAACAAGGGATTGCATCTTCTAAAAAGGCCCCATTGAAACCAAGCAGTAACATGGGCATTGAGCAAGTCCTGCAAAACACTAACATAACCTAAAGAGATATTCTTCACAAAATTCCAATGGTGAACAACAAATTGAACTGAATAACAAGGAAATGAATTGATTAGTGTAGGAAATGGGCACAACCCAGGTGACATTTTCCAGCTTAGCCAAGAGGCTAATGAAGATGGTAGCTATCAGTTCATAACTGAACCCAGGAGAGAACTGAAAACTTATTGTTGGAAAAGGGAAGCTTGATGAAGTAAGAATGGTGGTCAAGTAGAATTTGTGGGTTGAGTCTATTTTATAACTAAAGAGGTAACATGCACTTTTTTGTTTTTTGCTATGAGAGAACATTACTTGGATTTTAAGAAGAAGCTAAGTCCTATTGAAGGAGTCTATATTCTTTCTAGTAATCAAATATTGCTTTCTTTCTGATGAGTGTAGCTCCCCTGGTTTGTGTGCTTTTTTCTTTAGATTTTAATAACCCTTCCTCTACTTTCCACAAAGAGTGTCCCACGTACATTATCTCATCTTATCCATGGAACAATGATATTTAAAATGAAGACACAGACACACATACAATCTATATCAAATAGCTCCTGGAGTCTACTTATCACCAATTAGAAGAATAAAAGTGCCTTTTCTTTTTATATTGGAAGGAGTCCAGCCTGACAAAAGGTTTAAATAATTACATGTTTTCTTTTTGGAAGCATACCAAAGAATATACATTGAAAATTTCTTGGCAGAATGTTCATCTTAGGAAATCAGATCATACTGTCTCTTTGAATGTCCTGAATCCTGCTTTATTTGCTGATGTATCATACATACAAATTCTGCAACTTATGATGAACTCTGTGTGAACTGGGTAGCTTTGAATGTGGTTTTTGTCTGTTAAAAAGAAAATTACAATTAACCATAGTTTTAAATATCTTGTTGGAATCAATTTGACAAATGGTTGGCATTGTAAAATGTTGTGCTGACTGATCATAAAGTAACTTTAAAAAAAGATGGTGGGGGCAGGTGTTTAGCCCAGTGGTTAAGAGGCTGATTAGGATACCACATACTACATGGAAGTACCTGGGCTGGACACCTGATTCCCGTTCTCAATTCCAGCTTCCTGTTAATTCATCACCCTGGGAGGTGGTAGGGATGGCTCAAGTAATTCACTTTCAGGATTCTGTTCCAAGCGCCCAGTTCAGGCCCTGTTCCAGCCCAGGCCACTGCAGCCATTCCGAGTGACCAGTGAATGGGAGCATGTGCTCTCTCGCTCTTGCTCTGTATCTCTACCTTTCAAATATGTAAGTAAAAAAGTTATAGAATATATTTTTTAAAAGAACATGGCAAATTTTATCTTAACTTAGCAGTTATCATTATGATACCTTGGCAATGCTATTCCACAATCTATTTTTCAAAAAGCAAGGAGCAGCATTATTTAAAAGTCCCAGAGCAAAATTAATAACAGACTTCAAAACAGAATGGAAAATATCTTTTTTTATCTGCTGATGATACTTATATAAGGAAAACCAGAACTTTTTAATTTTGTTTTCATGGAATGATCTAATTTTATGTGCTGCCTAAACATCATTCTTTAAATATTGTAAAATATTTAATAAAATGTTAAGTAACTTTGAACTTTAAACTTTCTCTATCCTATTTTGTTGCTAACATAATGACAACTTGCATTTATCAAATACATTTGCCTTCTTCATCCAAATGCTTCAACATAAACAAGTGTTACCGCATTTTGACATCATAACTGTTTTTGTTAAAATGTTTGACCTCATATTTTAAACACAAATAAAGTTTTAAAACACTGAATATTGATATCACTTTCCAAGTCACCACAGGCATATATTTTATCCTCACCAGGAGAGTGAGACTCTACTAGATATAAGATGCTCTGTTTATAAGATATTTTATAAGAAATTGCTTTTTGTTCATGTATAGTGAAAGGGGAACTACAGTCACTGGAATTCTGTGAATCATTAGGACATACAGTATGCAATGCTTTGCCTCAACCTTAAGTGAAAAGAATTTTGGATTGGAGCCACTAAGTGTGTAATTTTTTAAAAAGATTTTATTTATTTATTTGAGAGGTAGAGTTACAGACAGAGAGACAGAGAAAGATCTTCCATCTGCTGGTTCACTTCCCAAATGGCCTCAATGGCCAGAGCTTGAGACAATCTGAAGCCAGGAGCCAGGAGCTTCTTCTGGGTCACCCACATGGTAATAGGGCCCAAGCACTTGGGCCATCTTCCATTGCGTTCCACGTTCCCAGGCCATAGCAGCAAGCTGGATTGGAAGAGGAGCAGCCAAGACCCAAACCGGTGCCTATATGGGATGTTGTTGCCACAGGCAGAGGCTTAACCATTATGCCACAGCAACGACCCCTGTGTAATTATTTACAGAGTCAACAATATGGATTACTGAGGTTTGAGTGGATCTGTACATACTTTGAACTGTAGAAAACATGACATCTAAAAAACAAATGGAAGTATAACTTCCAAAATGAATAACCAATTTTAATCTGTTTTTCTGTGGGGAAAATGATATTGAACTATATAGTGAAAGCTTACTGAAAAGTTACAGTTCTTTAAGGAATTAGTCTCTCAGTGAATCTTTATGATACTACCTGATACCATGATATGATTAGATATTGACATGATTAACAATACTATAACAATTGCCCCCTTTGTATATATGACTTTTAAAGTTTTATGTAGGGTGCTGGTGCTGTGGCGTAGCAGGTAAAGCCGTGGCCTCCAGTGCTGGCATCCCATATGGGCGCCTTTCTAGTCCTGGCTGCTCCACTTATGATCCAGACTTCTGCTATGGCCTGGGAAAGCAATGGAAAATGGCCCAAGTCTTTGGGCCCCTGCACCTGTGTGGGAGACCTGGAAGAAGCTCCTGGCTCCTGGATGGAAGATTTCTTTCTCTCTCTCTCCCTCTGCATCTGCCTCTCTCTCCCTCTCACTCCGCCTCTGCCTTTCTGTAACTCTGCCTTTCAAATAAATAAATCAATCTTTTTGTTTGTTTGTTTGGCAGATAAAGTTAGACAGTGAGAGAGACAGAGAGAAAGGTCTTCCTTCCGTCCGTTGGTTCACCCCCTAAATGGCTGCTATGGCCAGAGCTACGCTGATCTGAAGCCAGGAGCCAGATGCTTCCTCCTGGTCTCTCAAGCACTTGGGCCATCCTCCATTGCCTTCCTGGGCGACAGCAGAGAGCTGGACTGGAAGAGGAGCAACCCGGACTAGAACCCGGTGCCTATATGAGATGCCAGCGCCGCAGGTGGAGGATTAACCAAGTGAGCCATGGCACCGGCCCCAATAAATCAATCTTTAAAAAAAGTTTTATGTAATTGCATTCTTTTGAGATTGTCATGTGTAGTAGGGACTTTGTTTCCTAAAATACAGATAGATTAATAGGTGAAAAGGTAAGTATGTAGGCAGATGGATAGATTGACTACTTTATTGACTGGTACTAAATTATCCTTACAATTTTTATGGGGGACACAGACCCCTTGAGACTTTAAGAATACATTGTTTCATATGATCTCCTATCATACATATATTCATATATTTGAATATATTTAAATATACCCTGGGTATACCCAGTTCACCTAAATATATAATATATATAATATATAACTTATATATATTATTTATATTATATATTTTATATATTTATATAATTATAATATATATTATATACATAATATATAAGTTATATTATATATATACATCCTTATTGATGTGCTTAATAATTTAAATTTTATGAATAAAATACAAAGAAACTTCAAAAATTTGTGAAAAAATGAAAATAAAATGTTCTTTTTGATGCAAAAAACTGAAATTCACACATAGCTTTTTCATGGTACACATTTTCCATTAACTTTTTGAAGACCCTTCATGCTTAGATAAATCTCAATTCTCACTTACTGTTAAATTTTTACATAGAAGTTATTAAACTGTTTACAATTATAAAGGGGAATGATATTGAAGCCGTGACATCATTAGGTACATCCTACTTTGCTAGGACAGTTTTTATTAATGTTAGTAACTTGAACTATGACTAGTTTTACCCTTTGTTTCTTGTCTTAAGCCTCTAGCATTGTTCCAAGTGCTCTCTGCTGAGTTCGGTGTTACTTTGGCTTTGAGACTTAATGTGTCAGAGGTGTGCATGAGATATGTCATGTGTCAAAGTGATTCAATTAGAAATCATTATTCCCAACCAGAGCTTGTAAATGATGGCTATTGGATGAATGCTGGAGCAGAATCTTACCTGTGTATGCCCTCTGTGTATTTCAATCCGATTGCCAGGCCAGTGGGTGAAGCTGCTCCTTGCAATGACTGAATCCCACATCAGATCTCCAGTTTGAGAGCTGACTTCTCTGCTTCCAATCCATCTTCCTGCTAATGCAGCAGGGAAAGCAGCAAATGGCTCAAGTACTTTGGGCCCCTGCCACCCATGTGCAAGACCTGGTTGGAGTTTCTGGCTCCTGGCTTTAGTTTGGCCCAATTCGGACTGTTGCAACCATTTGGAGAGTAAATCAGTGGATAGATCTCTGTCTCTCCCTTTCTCTCTTTTGGCCTGCCTTTCAAATAAATAAATAGCAAATCTTAAAAATATAACACTATAATTGCGTGAAAGGTAAAGACAACGTCAGTAGTTTTGTCCCTTGGTTCATGAGACCCTGTGGCATCCGATTTGTAAAGACACAGTATGTGTGAGTTATCCTCCACTCCCCTTCTGAGGCTTATGTCCCCCATTCTTGTTTTTAGCAAGAACCCTACTGAACCAGATAATTAGCCTAGAATTGGAAGTTCTGAAACTTCTTGCTTCTGGCAAGTCGATAAAGAAGAAGATATGCTTTTTCAGTTTTCTTTTCTTTTTTTTTTTTTTTAAAGGATTTATTTATTTGAAAGCCAGAGTTACAGAGAGAGAGGGAGAGGAGAGAGAGATGTTCCATGTTCCTGTTCACTTCCTGAAATGGCCACAATGGCCAGGGGTACGCTAGGGTGAAGCCAGGAGTCAAGAACTTCTTCTTCTGGGTTTCCCACGTGGGTGCAGGGGCCCAAGGACTTGGGCCATCTTCAGCTTCTTTCCCAGGCACAATAGCAAGGAGCTGGATTGGAAATGAAGCATCCAGGACATGAATGGGTGTCCATATTGGACGCCAGCTTCGCAGGTGATGGCTTAATCTGCTATGCCACAATGCTGTCCCCTCAGTTCTTTCTTAAAGGAAATACCTTAAAAGGGTCATCCATTTCTTTTAAACATCCAATATATTCTTTATGCGATAGCTCTGAAAAATTGTGAGTACTATGAAAACTTGTAAAACGCTATTGCTTTCTGAATGACTGCTGAAGACAGCTGATTTACAGCCAGAAGACAATCATATTGAATGACACTTTCATAGTTCATTTATTTCTCCCTTAAGCACTGCAACTGTAATAGCTGGTAGGAAGCTTTAAAAATATGCAAAAACGTTTTAAATCTCCGGAAACACTCAGACTTCAAACTACTTCTTCTTGTACAACATCTTTAAATAATTAATTATTTCTTCCGTTTCTTTTTTGGTGTTCTGGCTTGGGGAATATCAAGGTAACTGGAAATAGAGGGGGGGAAAGCACACAGGAATCTTCTTGTGATTTTGCAATTTCCATAAAATCAACAACCTTGCATTTGAGACTGCCAGTGTGGAGGCTTCCAGAGGTCAATAGTACACTTGTGTGTAGTTGAAAATTGTTAGCACTCCTCTCTAAATGCCACAAAACAATGTTCCAAAGACTGTGTGAACAAAAACCCCAGGGCTCCCCAAGATTCTATTTCTCTTTTTACCAGTGGATTTTTTCAAGAGCATTTTTGAGAAATGGTCATAATGTAGCATCAGACAGTTTGGAGTGAATCTGTTTTGTTGGAGGAAGGGGTTTAATTAACTTTTGAGATGCACAAGTTAATCTGGACCCGAGTGAGGGCCTAGGAATTGATTAAACTGTGACTACTTATTCAGGAAGTATTTGAAGTATTTGACCAGGAAATAGATTCATTTCTTCAAAGTCAATGACCCTACAAATTGATGGATGCTTTATAGATTAATACGTACCCAAGTGTCAAGTGTCAGCCATTGCTTGGCAGAAGCTCCTCCCCCCACCATTCAATGCCCTGGATCATCTTCCTGACATGGTTGTCATCTTTTCCCTGGGCTATTATTTTCTTAGAGAAACATTTGTAACATTTTTTTTTTTTTTTTTTTTTTTTTTTTAAGCGGGAGATGGGTTGGGGATGAGAATTGTAATCCGTGTAGTCTTGCATTTTGTTTAATTGAAGACTGAATCAGAACATGAGTTAAAAAGCAAAACAATATCTTTACCTTATTTTTATCTCCTAAAAATATTAAGTGACCATCAAAAAGAATGCATGCCTAGTTTAATGAAATCCCCCTTGAGTTAATGAGCTGCTTTGTTTTCTGCAGTTCCTTATTTTTTGCCCTTGAGTCTAAACAGACACCACCTAAACACACCCACACACACCATAAGCACTCAGAAACTCTCTTTTTTTTTTTTTTTTGACAGGCAGAGTGGATAGTGAGAGAGACAGAGAGAAAGGTCTTCCTTTTGCCATTGGTTCACCCTCCAATGGCCGCTGTGGCCAGCGCATCTCGCTGATCCAAAGCCAGGAGCCAGGTGCTTCTCCTGGTCTCCCATGCGGGTGCAGGGCCCAAGTACTTGGGCCATCCTCCACTGCCTTCCCGGGCCATAGCAGAGAGCTGGCCTGGAAGAGGGGCAACCGGGATAGAGTCCAGCGCCCCAACCCGGACTAGAACCCGGTGTGCCGGCGCCACAAGGTGGAGGACTAGCCTGTTAAGCCACGGCGCCGGCCAAGAAACTCTTCTTTACATTATTTAATAATACAAAGGTATTTCAAAATGTTTGTGGAAAATGGTGAAAAGTTAAATTTGTTTGAGTGGGAAAACTTTTGAAATCCATGTATAAGTGTTTCACAATACATACTTTGCATGAACTTATTGGTTACTCCATACAAGGAATCAGGTATTACTGTAACAGAATATTGAAATGCTTAAAGATATTTTATTTAAAGGAATAAATGAAAAAATTTATGTTTACTGTGAGAAAGCATAAATGGTAGAAAAAATATTTTGGGGCCAGCGCTGTGGCATAGTAGGCTGTCTCCACCTGTAGTGCCAGCATCCCATATGGGTACCTGTTTGTGTCCCAGGTGCTCCTTTTCTGATTCAGCTCTCTGCTGTGGCCTGGGAAAGCAGTGGAAGATGGCCCAAGTGCTTGGGCTCTTGAACTCATGTGGGAGACCTGGAAGAAGCTCCCGGCTTCTGGCTTCTAATTAGCCCAGCTACAGCCATTGTCCTCATTTAGGGAGTGAACTAGAGGGTAGAAGACCTTTCTCTCTGTCTTTCCCTCTCTGTCTGTAATTCTACCTCTGAAATAAATAAAACCTTAAAAAAAACCTCAATCTACTTAAAAAAGATTTTGAGATGTTATTCAATCTTTATATCCTCATTTAAAAAAACAATCAATTGTTGTCTTACAGAGTTCTCATACTACATTCTTTCAGAGTTTGCATGAAGTGGCAATGATGTTTCTGTTTTTTTTCTTGGTTTAATGTCAAGTATAATTTCATGGAAAATTATATGCAATAACTTTGATAATTCATTTTCCATACCAAATTAGGCTTTGATAACCCTTCTTTTATTCTGGTAGAATTATTCTGGTAGAATTATGTCTTCTATTTCTCTATAAATTCTTATTTTTTGGAATACATACATATTAATTATTCCACATCATGTCTTTCTACTGTGATTTCATCAGAGTGTGAGCTTTTTTAAGTTTCTCCCTGGGAAGTCCATTCACTATGCTGAAGCCTGTGATAGATAGTCATGATCGTCTTTTTTTTTCCAGACTTGAAAATATGTAGTAGTATAGTTTTCTATTCAATAAGTACGTATTGAAGAAGTGAATGAATGTTTGAATTATTATAGTTAGATATAAGTAGGAAGATTAATCTGTGCAATTAAAATATTTATTTTCATTTTGTGAAATAGAGAGACAAACTGAGAAAGATCTTCCATTTGCTGGTCCTTTCCCCAAAGGCCTACAACAGCCAGGGCTGTGACAAGTGGAAGCCAGTCTCTATATGAGGAGCAGGAATCAAAATACTTGAGCCATTACTTGCTCCTTCTCAGACTGCACTTTAGCACGAGGCTGGATATGAAGCAGTGGAGCTTGGACTCAACCCAGGACCTCTGATATGGGGTGCAATATGGTTGTCACAGCAGCATATTAATAAAGGATGTTCCAATTGCCCACCTCGGGATCTGTGTAGAGTGTGCTAATTCAAAGATTTTTAAAATGAGTAAGTAGAAAAGCATTTTTTTCTGCCATACATTTGATGGTATAGCCAGGTTGTAGGAAGTATAGAAATCATTCTGTTAAATACACGTAATGATTGATAATTTTCAAACCAGAGAATGCTGTCTGTTTATGATAATGTATATGGATGGACAAGAACAAATAAATCCTTAGAATAGAATATTTGAATATCCATAATTATGTTTCTGCATATTGGAAGACTAATAAGAAAAAATCCTAGGCTATCCCATAAGACAAAGAAAAGGTACATGATAAAATTTATTTTTTAAAGTTCTTATTTAAAATAAAACAGGAAAAGATGCTGAAATTTTATAACATGCTTATAATCTTTAATTTTTATAATATTTAATTTTATTATTTAATATATTCTTTCTTTTAATTTTTGACAGGCAGAGTGGACAGTAGAGGGAGACAGAGAGAAAGGTCTTCCTTTTACTGTTGGTTCACCCTCCAATGGCTGCCGCGGTAGGCGCGCTGTGGCTGGCGCACCGCGCTGTTCCGATGGCAGGAGCCAGGTGCTTATCCTGATCTCCCTTGCGGGTGCAGGGCCCAAGAACTTGGGCCATCCTCCACTGCACTCCCTGGCCACAGCAGAGAGCTGGCCTGGAAGAGGGGCAACCGGGACAGGATCGGTGCCCCGACCAGGACTAGTACCTGGTGTGCCGGCGCCGCAAGGCGGAGGATTAGCCTAGTGAACAGCGGCGCCGGCCTTAATATATTCTTAATTTAATAATTATTTATAATTTAATAATATTATTGATATTAAATTTGTATACAATATTAAAAGAACCTCTAGTTTCACATACACATCATGAGGATAAAAGAGGAGTCCATTGTTGTACATTTCTTATCCCCAAATCAGTATTATTCTTTTTTTTATTTTTTAGCAAGCATTTAAAAAATCTAGCTTATTTGAGAAATATAGTTAAGCAATGAGCATATTTTCTAGGTCAAAGACACAAATGATTTTTCTGTGTTTAGAATGAAGAATTAAAATTCTCTTCTTGATTTGCAGCTAAAGGCATGAGATTAGTTTCCAACTCCTTTTGCTTCTGGAGAAGGCCCTTAGTTCTGAAAGTCCTTTAAGACTTGCTTGCTGTCAATCCCTGGTTTTCACCAAGTTGGGATTAAGAAGGGGATCTTTAACATGGTCATAATTAAGTAGCAGTTGCTGTTCTTGGTCAGAGCCATGTGAATTTTGTGTTGAATGCCTAGACAATGCTGCATCTGGATCAAGGTAATAGATTTCATTTGTTTGAACATAGGGAATAAAATGGGATGGTTCAGAAATGCCAGGTGATAATTCTGTCTGACTACTTCCTGAGATCACATTTCCTTTTTCATAGCTATTGTTTCTTACTGGTAAGTGCAATGTTCTAGTCCGAGTTTGTTGGGTTTTGTGTTTCGCTGCTGGAACTGGTGTTGACTGAGACCTTTCTTTGCTGAATGAATGAATGTTCAGAGGCTCTGCTTCCTTCTTGCCTGGATGCCCCTTGATCTTTGACTCGACTTCTGGATGGAATGGATGCAGAATTGGAGAACTGCCTCTGTATTCAGATAGTTGTCCAGGATTGTTTCTTTCTACCAAATAAAGCAGTTCCGTCTGCCTTCTTAGCTTTTTTTTTTTTTTTTTTTTTTTGATGCTGGAATATACCATCTGAATGGCTTATTAATATTCCAATCAAGCGTCTTAGGGCATTTCTTCATGTGTTTTGTTGGTTTCTCTGTTCTTGTGAACCTCTTAGACTTGTGGTTTTGCCAGCTGTTCTCTTTTTCTAAGTTAGCTGCTTTATCCTGACCCAGTCCTTGCTTGTTTTTCTTAAACAGCCCATTACATTCTACAGAAATCTCTGGAGATGGACAACTGGAAATTTCCCTCTCTGTTGCTGATTCACAGTATGATTCTGCTTTGTGAATATTCTTTTTAAGTCATCTGTTTGCACACTAGTATTCTTCTTGGGAGAAGTTGTAGGACTGATACAAGTATTCACTGTACCACTGACTTCATGAAATTCATGTCTTACACTGGAAATGTTGCTAGTGGACACATTATATTCCAATTGTATTGTACCAACACCAAGATTTTTAATCAATCTAGAAAAGCCATGTCCCTTCTGAGCCAATTCCCGGATTTTATGTTCTTGTTTCAGTCTCTCAGCTCCTGTGCTCTCTGCGTTGTCTGGAATAATTCTTTTGTCTCGAGAGTCATTTTTTTTAAAACTTTTATTTAATAAATATAAAATTTCCAAAGTACAGCTTTTGGATTACAGTGGCTCCCCCCCCCCCCCAACTTCCTTCCCACCGACAACCCTCCCATCTCCCATTCCCTCTCCCATTCCATTCACATCAAGATCCATTTTCAATTATCTTTATATACAGAAGAACAATTTAATACATATTAAGTAAAGATTTCAACAGTTTGCACCCACACAGAAACACAAAGTGTAAAGTACTCTTTGAGTGCTAGTTATAGCATTACTTCATATTGGACAACACATTAAGGACAGAGATCCTGCTTGGGGAGTAAGTGCACAGTGACTCCTGTTGTTGACTTAACAATTTGACACTCTTGTTTATGGCGTCAGTAATCTCCCTAGGCTCTTGTCATGAGTTGCCAAGGTTATGGAAGCCTCTTGAGTTTGCCAATTCAGATCTTATTTAGACAAGGTCATTATCAAAGTGGAAGTTCTCTCCTCGCTTCAGAGAAAGGTACCTCCTTCTTTGATGGCCCATTCTTTCCACTGGGATCTCACTCACAGAGATCTTTCATTTAGGTCCTTTTTTTTTTCCCAGAGTGTCTTGGCTTTCCATGCCTAAAATACTCTCATGGTCTTTGTTCGAACTGTTTTTGTTGCCTCCTGTCTTGTTGCTCAATTCTGAGCTGGGTCCAAGAAAGCAGTCATAGAATGGAGAAAGTTTGTCTTCTAAGTGTTTAACGATAGTCACATCCCACACAGACTTTGCTATTTGTGCCTCCTCTGAAGCTTCAACCTGACTTCCGGTCATAGGTGTACAAACACTGCTGCTATCAGCCAGCGCCTGAATGTCAGGTGAGACACAGGAGCACTCTGGTTGTTTGTGTGTTGATCGAGAGGACAGTTGAGACTGAGAACCAAGACAACTTTTTTTTTTTTTTAAGATTTATTTATTTATTTGAAAGAGTTACACAGAGAAGGAGAGAGAGAGAGAGAGAGAGAGAGAGAGAGAGAGAGAGAGGTCTTCCATCTGCTGTCACTCTCCCTATGGCCGCAACGGCCGGAGTTGCACCAATCCGAAGCCAGGAGCCAGGAGCTTCTTCCGGGTCTCCCATGTGGGTACAGAAGCCCAAGTACTTGGGCCATCTCCTACTGCTTTCCCAGGCCATAGCAGAGAGCTGGATTGGAAGTGAGCAGCTGGAACTTGAACCGATACCCATATGGGATGCCGGCAATGCAGGCAGCAGCTCTACCTGCTACACCACCGCGTCAGACCCAAGACAACCCTTTTATGAATCGAAATGCACTGTCCATCTGGCATGCTCCTCATCCTTCAAACAGAAAATCTTTTCCTCTTTTTCTTTGCTGATCACCTTCTATTTGCTTATTCAACTCTTCAATCCACTTTCTCTGCTGTTCTTGTTTAACAGCACTGAGAGGGTGTTCCGGCATGGCTGCTATCTCTAACATTGGACCAGGTCTAAGTACTGAGTTCCCATCAGCTTCGACCACTGTAACCTGATTAGGAGATGGTGATGTAATGATTGAAGAGCTAGCAGAGACCCTGGATCTGTCAAAATCTTCAAGTTTTTCCCAGAGTATTTTATCACTCTCAGATTTTTTCCAAGGATTATTCCATTTTTCAGAAACTTCATTTCCTTTGCTCTTTAAAGCAACCTGTTCATCTGTAAATAATGTCCTTTTTTAAAAAAAAATGTACAAAAATCAGCTCTTTCCTCCATGGGGCCTTTTTTGCCTCCAGCAAACTTTTATCGAGTTCCCTGTCCCCCAGAGTACTGAATATGTCAGCTGGCTTCCATTCATTCTCTAAGCCAATTTTCTGCTCAGACTGCATAGACGCCTTCTTATTTTTATTTAAGACAAATTTATTTTCATCTGGGACAGTGACATAGCCTTAGCTTTTTGGAGTAATCCTATAATGTTCTCATCCTTTGGCTGATTAGGAATATTGCTTAAATTCAGACTACACTGACCTTCACAGAATTTTTTGATTTGTTTCAATGGAGACAATATTAGCTTGGTTTTTCCATCCAGTAGCTCAGTTTCAAGCTTTAAAACATCTCCCAAGTTCATGGTCTGGCTTTCGCCCAGGATTATTCTTAATAGTAAATAATGTCAGCAAAAATGTAGTCAGGAGGGGGTGGTATTATTGTACAGCTTGTTAAGTTGCCCCTTGCAATACTGGCATTCCATATGAGTGCTAGTTCAAGTCCTGGCTAGTTCAGTCCAGCTCCTTGCTAATGCACCTGGGAAAGCAGCAGATGGTCCAGTACTTGTAACCCTTCATCCATGTGGGAGACCAGATAGATCTCTTGGCTTCTAGCTTTGACCTGGATCAGCCTGAGCATGGAGGTGGTCATTTGAGGAGTGAACCAGCAGATGGAAGATTTCTTTTTTTTCTCTCTCTCTCCCTTCCTCACTCTGTATTTCTACCTTTGAAATAAATAAATAAAATATTTAAAAAAATTTTTAAATTGTATAATTTTAAATTTTTAAAAATATATAGTCAAGCAAAATAGAAGAAGGCCTAGTCTCACCACTATCTTTTGACATTGTTTTGGAATTGCTATTAAAAAGAGACTGGAAAGATTGTGTGGTAGATAAAAAGGGATTTTGTTTTTAAGTTCTTTGCTTTTTTTCTTAATGTAATATTTACATTTTTGTCACAAATTTATTATTGTATTTTAAAAGTGAAATCCCTTTAAGTGAAACCTACACTTACCTGGCTTAAGCTATATTTAAAGAAGAATTAGAGTCTGACCCATTTCTCAGCTAACCGGCCAAAATTCTGTTACTCTGTAGACTATTGAGAGCGGGAGATTATAGATTTGGGGCCAGAAGCCAGGCAGAAGAAAAACAAAGCCAGGCTGCAGATTTTAGGATGAGAAGCAGACATGAGTTTTGTTTGATACAATTTTGAATTTGGAATCAGTTGAAATAAATTATTAACATTCAAAATTTAAAATGGTCCACCAAAAGCTGAACAAAGGAAATACATAATAAATCACAAAGCAGGCACAATTTACTTTGATTTAATTCATTAACGCCATAATTTTCTAAAAGAATTATTACCTTTATGTTGCATTTAAGATAAATAAGATATTGAAAAATTAAGTAACATACCCAAAATCAGACAGCTAAGTATAGGCAAGGCTGGGACTTGAAACCAGGTCTGACCCTCAAGAATAGTACTTTCAACTAGTGAGGCAGAGTGCTATTAAGATGTTTTGCAAACAAAAAATAGCTCTGAAATATGATAATCTACCAGATTAACTTTGTCTGCTCATCTTTCCCGTGTGGAGACCATTAATCCTCAGTTTAAATGCTTCTTTCAAACTCAGACTTCCTCAGTAATTTACAAAAACTACACTGACCTTTTTCCATCAAAACATTTCTCAGAACTTATTGTCTACAGGTGTGTTTTTCAAACTCTAGATCAGGATTCAGGGGTAGGTTGTGGAATTAATTAGGTGAATTGTGGCCAGTGTATTTTCAATTTTAATAGTATTGAATAGGAATAAATAGAAAATATTAGAGTTTCTTAAACATAGTAAATCATATATTATTCTGTATGACTTTACTTCCAGATATATACATTCACACATGAATTATAGTTTAAAACATTCTTTGCATTGAAAGAGCTGTGCTCTCATAGCTCTGGCTTGCAAAACTGCTCTGCCAAGGCAAGAAGACTAGACACCAAATGACAACATGAAAAGTATCAGATACTAGCACTCATTATTTTAATATGATTTGTTTTTTCCCCAGAAGCATTAGATGGTCAATATGGAAAATGTGCACTAAGAGAAAAGCAGGGAGGAGCCAGTGGTGGTGGGTATGTGCATGTGTAGGAGGGTGGAGGGTGGATATCCATATATCTAAAGCTTAGAGACTACCATTACTAACATTTATAAGCTTATGCAGCCTGACAATTGACAGTTGCTACCTAGATTTAGAATTTGATTAGAATAAAATACTTACCCTATGTGCAAGTAATAATGATATTACTGTCTTTATCTTTTTGGTTTTATTTTAGTGAGGGTTATTGCTTTTCTGTATTTGTCAACAGTCAACAGTACCCACCATATGAGTGGGTAGAATACAGGATTATTAAAGAAAGCTTGAAGCCAACCTATTTTTGTGTGTTTTCTAGTTTATTAGAATGGAATCTTATTTTCATCCTATGCTTACAACCTTTTTTTTTTTTAATCAGGCAGGCAAATCTTTGGTCTAGAAACAAATTTCTATAATACCCTAGAAGTGATAAACCTTCAGGTACAAGGGAATGTTTATTTGGTAATAAAGTAGCCATTTTTGTAGCCAAGAAGTTTATCACAGTTAACAACTCTGCCAACATATATTGATCCGTCTTTACAATAGTTAGGATACACATATGTCAGATTATATTAAATCAAATCAATTCTAGTGTACTGTTTTCTACAGGTTCTGTTAAAAACCAGGTTGAAAGAATACCAAGACTGTGCAGGATAACCTTTTTCTACTTCTCCCTGCACCTTTCTACATCTCAGGGCATTTCATTTTCCAGGATCCTTTTCCCGTAAGTTTCTCTGTAGATTCAGCCAAAGACAGTGTTATAGACTGACTGTGTCCTGAAATTTCCTGTGTTGAAACCCTAACTCCAATGTAGCCATTTTTGGAAATCAAACATCTGAGGAAAAAATGCAGATTGAATGAGGTCATAATGGTGGGCCCCTGATCTGATCCCATAGGTTTAGTATCCTTGCAAGAAAGCGTCATGTAACTATTCATGCAAGTAGCAGAGGTCATGTGAGGATATATGGAGGAGGCAACTGTTTACCAGTCAGAAAAAGAACCCCAGTGAGAAGCTGAATTATATGTAAACACCAACTTAGACTTTTGAGGGCCAACCTTGGGGCATAGCAGGTTGAGTTGCTGCTTGCCGGTTGCATGGTGAAGTCTACTTCCTCTGCAGCTTCCTGCTAATGCGCCTGTGACAGCAGCAGATGTCCCAAGTACTTAGGGACCTGCCACCACGTGGGCAACCCCTATGGAGAGCAGGATTCCTGGCTTCAGCCTCACCCAGCACTGGCCATTGCAGCCATTTGGTGATGAACAAGTGATTAGAAAATGGCTTGCTCACTTTCTCTCTCTCTCTCTCTCTCTCTCTCTCTCTCACTCTCACTCTCACTCTCGCTGTCTCCCAGATCCATTTTTTAAGGCATTTTGTCCCTGGTATCTTGTTGTGGCAGCCTGAGCAGACTAGTACTGATAGGTGCTGGCCCAAAATTAGAATGCAGAGGATTGGAGTGTGGGTTTTTTTTCTTCCTTATCTCTTTCCTTCTGCTTTCTGCATTGTCTGTGTCTGTGAGTTCTCTGTCACTCTAGTTACCCTCCAAGCAGCCCTTCACGCAGAAGTCTGTGTCATGACCAAAACATTTTCCCCAAGCCCCTGACTCCCACCAGATGGACAGCACTGACCCTCCCCATGCCTAGAGGAGGTTATGGCTTCCTGCTGTTTCCAAGCTCCGGTTTTCCTCTTCTCCTCTGTTTCTGAACAATCGTATCATCTGTGAAACCAGCTTCTGTATTAAATCTTTTGGGCTGAAAGTTGAGGGTGAGGCCTCAGCTTCCTTGATGGAGTTTAGTTAACAAGGTTTAATTTTTTAGAGCTTTGGATGAGTTTTAGGTAATATGTCCTTCAAGTGATAATTATTAGAGGGCCCATATATTCCATTCTGACAAGACAGTAATGTGAAATCTCTTTTACTATCATTTTCTACCAAAGTCTTCCTCTTTTTCTTGTAAGTTACAATATACAGAAAGATGCCAGTTAAAAGTTTCTTCCAGCATCTTAAAATTGCTGCACTCATTTTTTTAAACTCATATTCCTTACTTTCCTTTGCCTCCCCCTTATTCAAACACTTTTCTGTTAAAAATATCTGTCTTCTTGAATGAAAAAAAAAATAGATTGAAACAAAATGATCCATGATCAAATTTAATGCTTGGAGATTCAGAGGAATCCTGGACTCAGACACTGATTTTGTCCTTGTGATTGCTTCTGTAAGGGCCTTGATGGTTCTTCAGAGGGTGTATTAGATGATGAGTTTCTGATTCCCACACATAATTGAGTCCTGAATCCCTAGGTTTTACTTTTTTCCCCCTTTGATCCACACTTTAAATTGTGCCTGGAAAATCCTCTGGTTGGAATTTGATTGCAGATGTCTATTATAGTCTGATGAACGCCTATCAGTTCAGTCTTCCACAGCATTTTATAACGGAGTGAAGCTGACCTTGTAATTCAGTAGCACACTTACCAGGCCATTGAAATGTCTCTCTTATGTCATAGTAGCCAGCTGCAATTGACTGGGAGAAACTATAAAGGGTTTCTGCTTGGAAACTTGTGCAAATATGTTCTTTTTTTTTTTAGAAAGCTTTTATTTAGTAAATATAAATTTCATAGGTACAGCTTTTGAAATATAGTGATTCTTCTCCCCCATACTTGGCCCTTCCAACCCGAATAAGGTCCCACATCCTATTCCCTCTTCTATCCCATTCTTCATTAAAATCCATTGTTAATTATCTTTATATAGAGAAGATCAACTCTAAGTAAAGATTTCAATAGTTTGCTTCCACACAGACACACAAAGTATAAAGTACTGTTTGAAGTACTGTTAATTCTCATAGTACAACTCATTAAGGACAGAGGTCCTACATGGGGAGCAAATGCTCAGTGACTCCTGTTGATTTAACAATTGACAGATTCATCCATTTTGTTACAAATGACTAGATTTCATTTTTTTTTACTGCTGTGTAGTGTAGTATTCCATAGAGTACATATCCCATAAGAAAATATGTTTTTCATTTTGATTTCTTCCCCTAGGATCTTGAGCTTCTCATAGCATATTTAAGTAAGGGCTACAAGGGACATGATGCAACATTTTAGTTAAGACCTATCCAATTTCTTGTCAATAGAATTTTCCATGTATTTCAACTATAAATACAAAGTGTACATTCTGTAAACAATTCATTATCATACTTTATCAAGTACCATGGGGCCATGATACCTTTTCTTCTCAATTGCCATATAGTTTTAGCCTCATTCAACTAGAACAATGTAATTAAGTATGTTAGTATAACAATAAATTGAAATTATAAAAAAATTAATTTGTAATCTCAGAAAATAAATTTGATCTAAAATTATCAAAATTCATTAGTAAATTCTTTTTCCTTTATACATTTTAGTCTACCAAAATAGGATTCCTTTCTCATCTAATATTGAAATTAGCAATAGCTAGGTCTCAATAATAGATGGTATTTTTTATTTTTTAAAGATTTATTTATTTATTTGAAAGTCAGAGTTACACAGAGAGAGAAGGAGAGGCAGAAAGAGAGAGAGAGAAGCCTTCCATCCACTGGTTCACTCCCCAATTGGCTGCAATGGCCAGAGCTGAGCTGATCTGAAGCCAGCAGCCAGAAGCTTCTTCCTAGTATCCCATGCAGGTGCAGGGCCCAGGTACTTGGGCCACCTTATACTTCTTTCCTAGGCCATAGCAGAGAGCTGGATCAGAAGAGGAGCAGCTGGGACTCAAACTGGCACCCATATGGGATGCCAGCATTACAGGTGGTGGTTTTACCTGCTATGCCACAGTGCTCGTCTCAATAGATGGGAATTAACACCATCTATTGTCACAAAGACCTACATAGCTTAAGTATCTATTAGAATTTGTAAATGTGGCCAGCGCCGTGGCTCACTAGGCTAATCCTCCGCCTTGCTGCACCGGCACACCGGGTTCTAGTCCCGGTCGGGGCACCGGATTCTGTCCCGGTTGCCCCTCTTGCAGGCCAGCTCTCTGCTGTGGCCAGGGAGTGCAGTGGAGGATGGCCCAACTGCTTGGGCCCTGCACCCGCATGGGAGACCAGGAGAAGCACCTGGCTCCTGCCATCAGATCAGCGCTGTGTGCCGGCCGCAGCGCGCCAGCGTGGCAGCCATTGGAGGGTGAACCAACAGCAAAGGAAGACTTTTCTCTCTCTCTCTTTCTCTCACTGTCCACTCTGCCTGTCAAAAAAAAAAAAAAGAATTTGTAAATGTGCAGAATCACTTTCTAATCTTGGGAAAAGAGTACCAAATTTGAAGGACAGGGGCAGTTATTGTGGCAAAGCAAGTTAAGCCACTGCTTGTTATGCCAGAATCCCATATAGAAGAGCCATTGTGAGTCCTTTTGCACCTGGGAAAGCAGTGGGAGATGGCTCGAGTATTTCATTCCCTGCCATCCATGTGGGAGACCCAGATGGAGTTCCTGGCTTTGGCCTGGCCTAGTCCTGGTTGTTGCAGATATTAGAGGAGTCAATTAGTAGACATAAGATTCTCTCTTTCTCCCCCTTCCTCTCTCTTACTCTCCTCTGTCACTCTGCTTTTCAAATAATTAAATCTTTTTTAAAAAACAGTACTAAACAACAAGTGCTTTCATCACCTTTATCTCTTTATCATCATCAAATAATACTTACTAAGCTCCCCCAAGTACGTGATGCTGGGCTGCAGACAAGTAAATTGAATTCCACTGTCTTTGTCCTTTTTAAGTAAGAGAAATTTGCTCAAATATTACGCAGTACAGAAAGAGAAAGTGAGAGTTAAACATCTGATCCCAGTAATGCGTTCTGATGTGCTCTACCACAACCAGCATTTTACAATAATTCTAGTGTACTGTTTGTTTTTGTTCTAAGCTAAAACTGAACTTGGGAGAAAATTTCATTTCCTGCAGTAAATTTGCTGTGTGAGAAATGGGAAATAATGTACCCAGGCAGTGTCCAAATGACTGCTGCTTTCCTTCGCACTGCAATTAGAGTTCTAGCTCCAGGTGACTGTGTAGGTACAGACATGGGCAATTCCATCTTGATTGATTGACTTGTGAAACCAGCTGGGTAAGGGTTCATGGGATCAAGTGGAGGATTCCTTTGTCTTCAAGACTGGTTTTCGAATAGATCCTAGGTTTCCCAAGTAAACAAAACCTACCTTCTCCTTCACATATGTCAGAATCAAATGTAGAGTTGGAAAGCATTCCAGGGGCAACCTCCCCAACAGCCAGCAACTCTGTACAGCATCTGCAGCAAACTTGGGCTCAGTCTTTAGTTGCCATGTTTTCATGAGGTTATTGCTTTGGGTTGCAGTTTTAGCACTTGATGCTCTTTTTTTTTGCCTTTTCAGAGAGTCTCCCTCCAAATGGTGCTGTGGACTAAACAACAAAACATATGGCCCAAGAATATGCTCATTTTTTCTGAAATTGATATGTGGTTTTCCGACCATATTAAAATATTGTATTTCTATAATATTTTAAAAAGAATATAAGTACCAACAGGTGTGTATTGCTTTAATAAGTGATAGAAATTTTTGTTATACAGCAGTAAATCATTGTCACTTCCTTCTATCTTATACTATCATCAAATTTAAATAGAACCATATTCTTCATTTCATCTTCCTTCCTAACTAACCCAGAATCTTACATTAAGTAATTCATAGCCCAGGATACTAATCTCTAAGAACCTTTGTCTTCCCAGTCAGATACAAAGTAAACTTGGCAGCTGAGACCTGATTCTTGAATTTCAGGCAGTTACATCTAATTACTTCCTGGAAAGCTCTACTTGGATGTTCCATGTACAGCTGAAACATAACTTGTCAAAAAAAAACTGAATCCATCATCTATGAAAACCAGCTTCTACTTTGGCATTCCTAGTTCAGTGATTGTCATTCTACCCTACCCATGTGTTCAAGGAAGAAGGAAAAAGGGGGAGCTGTCCTAGACTGTATTGTTCTCCCATATGTTCAATTTAGCTGCTATCCATCTCTTCCTCTCCACTGCTACTGATTTAGTTCAGGTCTTCAGTATGTTTTACATGAAAAATATGCCAACATGCATGAATATGTGTACACACATGCATACACATGCACACTTATGCATGTGTACGTGCATAGATGTGCAGTAATGTATACAAACACTATTTGTAATGGCCAGCAATAGAAGACTAGTAATGTGAATCATGCATGCACAATGTCCAGTGTAATGGACCACTGTACAGATATTAAAATATTGATATGTATATGTAAAGGGTCTTCAAAAGGTTTGTAGAAAATTCAAATTTGGAACACCTGCATCCCATATCAAAGTGCTGGTTCAAGTCCCAGATCCTTCGCTTCCAATCCAACTTCCAGCTAATGCATCCTGGGAGGCAGCAGATGATGGCCCTGGTGCCTAAGCACCTGTTGCCTACATGGGAGACCAAGATGGAGTTCCTGGATTCTGGGTTTGTCCTGAACAGTCCCGGCTGCTGTGGGCTTTTGGGGGAGTGAACCATAAGATGGAAGATTCCCTCCTGCCCTCACCCACCACTTTTCAAGTAGATTAAAACAAACTTTTTTTTTTATAGAAATATTTATTTATTTGAAAAGTAGCCTGACAGAGAAGGAGAGAGAAAGAGATCAATCTTCAACCTGCTGGTTCACTTCCCAAATGTCTGTAAGAGTTGAGGTTGAGCCAGGTTGAAACTAGAAGACAGGAACTTAATCTAAATCTCCCATGTGGGTGACAGGAACTCAAATACTTGTGCCATCATCTGCTGCCTCCCAGGCACATTAGCAGAAAACTGGGTCTGAAGCAGAGTAGCCATATCAGCCACTCTGATATGGGATTTGGAAGTGCCAAGCAGCTTAAATTACTGCACCACAATTCCCATCTCTCATATTTTTAAACACTTTGCAGTTTTAGTTATTATTTATTTGAAAAATAGAGCACCACACACACACACACACACACTCAGATCAATCTTCCATCTGCCAGTATACTCCCCAAATGCTTGCAACAGTTGAGGCTAGGCTAGGCCTTTACCTGGAGCCCTGAACTTCATCCAGGTCTCCAAGGTAGGTGGTATGGACCCAAGTACCTGGGCCCTCACCTGATGCTTCCTAGGGTATGCAATAGCAGAAAGGTATATAGAAGTGGAGGTAAGACTCAAACCAGCCAATCTCACACCGGATGCAGGTGTCCCAATTGGTGGCCTAACCACTGTACCACAATGCCCACTACTGAATGTATTCATATTATAATAACTTCTAAGGCTGACAAAAAAATGACTATGTTTAAGCTCAAGAACATAGTTACAGAATAAAACTGTTTATGTAGTTTGAATGAGATCTGTTTAAATAGGATGAATGAGATAGAAAGTAGCTGGGAGGTATTGATAAGTTCCCAGAGATATAATATTGCATCAAAGCACTGCATTTCTGCATTTCTCCAAGGTGAGCCTTTTCTAGCTTTTACAAAGCCTAGGTTTGAACCATGCTCTAGAAGAAAAACAAAAGAGATGTGTTGGAAGTGCTGATAACGAGCGGCTGAGCATTGATAAGCCCTGGTTAAGGGAAGCTCAAGAGAATGAGTGATGTTTACTAGGAGTGGCTCTTTCAGAATATCGGGGCCCCTTAAGAACATCCATTTTTATGAACTGAAAGATTCAGATCACCTAAGAAAAGTCTTTACCTCTTGTCTCAGTGCCTAGCCTTGGACACTTACCTGTTGTTGCTACGTGCTGTACTATGGGCTCTCACATATATTATGTTTTTAATCCTCACAAAAACTTTTAAATTAAATATTATGAATCCTCTGTTTTACAAATTAGAAAAATCTAAATTTTAGAGTAGTTAGATAATTTGCTAATGCTTACAGAGTAAGCATCAGAGCCAGGGTTTGATCCCTAGTGTCTCAGCACAGAACCAAGTTCTTATCCACTAGTGATAGTGAAAGGAGTATCTAGATTACACAGGTGAGTGATGAAGGGTCCAGGAAAATAATATAAGGGGACACAAAGGACGGGTTTAAGGGATCAAGCAGGAAGTGGTTGGAACTACGTAAGCCAGAAAGCTGGAAGCCGATCTGGTGTTGTCAAGTCTCTTGATTTCCTAGGAAAATCCAGAATCCAGAATGGCCACTTCTGTGTGTCCAGAATGACTACTTCTATATCAAGCACTTATTGTCATACTTTGAGGCAGTGCTGATTTTCTGGAGTATTTTGACATGTTAGCCAACTAGCTGGCAGTTCCATTGGTCACAACCTGGAAATTTTCCTGCCTCCTGAGTTCCACATAATTGGATTTATTGTCACAATGAATGGGCAATCCCCTTGCATTTTGTGTGGAGATGATTTGGACAACAGATAAAGCAGGTCAATAATTTTTAAATCTTAGTCTCAAAATGTATAAATTAGTTTTGAGAGTGCTGGGAAAATGCCTGCCTGCCTGCCTGTAGGGCCAGTACTCACAACAGACTTCGCAAATAAAAGTCTTTGACTGGAGACAAATCACCTAATCTCCTGCTTCCCTTTCCCAAACATCTGAAATAGAAACTTTGATGAACAATATATGAGGTTGCAGCTTGGACTGAAAACAGGACCTCACTTCTCTCTCTCCCCTGACTCCTAAAAAATAAAGAAAGTTATTAAGCGCTTATTGAACTAGACAGTTCACACATCTTATTACATTTAACCCTCATAAGAACCCCAAGTAGATAAAACTTCCTACTGTTAAAATGAAAAACAACCAAGATTATAATAGATAATTATACATATCTTTTAAAAAATCACTGAGCAAATGGAAACAGTGGGATTCCAACCTACTTGTCTGTGGCTCCAATCAATACTTCCTGGATTTCAATTTCCCCATTTTTTTCTGCCTCCTCCTAATTCATTTAATTTTCAGTTTCATTACACAATGCTTTACTAGACATTTCAGCTGCTGCCAAGTTGGTATCATTGCTATTGCCTGCATGTACACTCTGTTCTCAGTAATTCTGATCATGTTCAGAACAAGCTTCATGCCTCAACACCATTCTCCACAAAGGAACAGCCAAGGCAATCCTTTCTCTGCAAATATTGGTCGGGTCAACCACCTTCTTTCTACCCTTCCATCTTTGCCTTACTCAAATATTTCAGTAATGGTTTCCCCATCACCTTAAAGATGAAGATTAAACTCTTTAACTGACCCTAAACCACCTACCTCAGGTTATATATGTTTACTTCACTCAGCTTCTCATGCTGTGAGACCTCTCTTTTCATTCTAGCCTTAAAGTGAGATATAACAAGTCAAGTGTCCTCTGCCACCAGGCCTTTACACACACTGTTCCTTCTGAATAGTAAACTCCCACCACTTTCATGGTCATTACTCATACTTTCTCATGCCCTTATTTTAACATTCACACTCCAGGAAAGTCTGTCTCAGCCTGTCCACAATTTATGACATTATAGTTCACTTCTTGGGTACAAAACTTAATTTTACATCTACTTTGCTGGTATCATCTGCTGATATACTCTAGGTGGCACTTTATGGAGCCACTTTTGTACATTATCATATTTATAACACCTCTCAATCCTTGCTCAGTTTATTGTTATAACCAAAGATTGAATGAATGCTTCTGTTTATAATACTTCCCAAGGAGAATCTAGAATGGTTTTCCCTTCATTTACTATTTAAAAAGGACCGTGGGTGCAAGCATTTAGCATTGGAACATCCACATCCCATGGGTTCAAGTACTAACCCTACTGCCTATTCCAGCTTTCTGCTACTGTGCACCCCGGGAGGAAGCAGATGATGGCTCTAGTAATTGGACACCTGCTACCCATGTGGGAGACCTGGATTGACTTCTTGGCTCCTGGCTTTTGTGTGGCTCAACCCTGGCTGTGGGGATTTGGGAAGTGGATGGGCAATTTCATTATCTGTCTCTACATTTGCCTTTCAAAGAAATAATTTTTTAAAAAGAAAATGTCCATGAAGTTTGGTCCATCCATTCAGTGAGCATAACCTTTCTTTTTCAAATATCAAATTGTAAGTTCCACATTCTTAGTCTCTATTTTTTCTTTCTCTTTTCCTAGATGTACCACTTAAAATTCACGGTTACACAGTATAGTTTTGCCTGCTCACCACTCCCCTGCCTCTTTCCAATACCTGAAGCTGTACTACAAAATATTTCCAGTTTATATTTTGTACTAAATAAATACTAATGTGAGATTTCATAAAACTCATTAGGAAATTCATGGAATAAAATGTGAGAACAACAACTTCAGCTGATCACCATTGCTCTCCCTTTGTGATTTCATGTTGGGAACTTCGAGAAGTTAAAAAAAATAGTGTGGTGGAACATAAAAATGTGTTGAAAGGAAAATAACAGAAATTTCAGCAATTCAATTAAAGATAGAATGTGAAATTCATGTAGAATGGAACCTAAGGAAAACATTTTATTTGTAAATAAAAAAGTCCAGCTTATATTGATTGAGATAATCCATCAAGTAGCTTTACATTTATAAACTCATATGCACTGAATAACAGAATCAATGTGAACACAGTAAAACAGAGATACAAGGAGAAACTGGAATAACAGCAAAATACCAGGTAGGCTTAACCTCAAACTTATAGAAATGGTTATCAACATTAACAGACATAGCAGAAAACGCATTCATCCACATACCCCCTCTGTGTAAGATTTAACCCATCAGCTGAAGCTCTCACACGATTTGCTAATAATCTTATGGCAGTTAGGGAAATTGTTCATATGCTAGGATCAAAGAAAATTTCAGCAGCTTGCTACAACTAGGTACTATTAGTGTGGACTAGGTGGGAACTAGTGAGGAGAAGCTAAGAGGCTTCTAGTGGTCTCTGTGCCATAGCCCTTTACTACAAAAAAAAAAAAAAAAAAAAAAGCCACCCCTTTCCATGACAACTCAACACGTCTTCCTGAGTCTGCTCTTTCATGCAGAAGATGCCATGAAGAACATATGTGTACTGGGCTCCACATGGAGATGCCGTGAAAGGTTCCCAGAGATTATGACACACGCTGAACCCTGCCCAAATTCTGCCTTGTTTGTATATTCAATTAGGGCAGCACTGTGTACATGATAAAGGTTGTGGCTAAGCCAGGGTGGGGCCATTCTAATGAGTTGCCCACATTCACTTCTGAGTGTGTACTATCTCTTTAATCTGTCTAAATAAATCCTGTTCCCATTCTTGTATTTTATCTATGTCACTACTTTGAATTCATCTGTTACACTGAGAAAAAAATCTTGGAATAAATCCAGCTGGGAACCCTCCATACATTTCCTCAACACTTTTAAAGGATGTAGTGGAATGGTAGACAGCATAGTGGAAATATATCTAGTCATTTGAAAAATCTATAAATTAATATCCTGATGCATCTTAAGTTAAAGATAGAAACATAAAACTGACATATGAAATATATAAGCAAATTATACTTGATATTAAAAAATAGAACTCAAGAAAATTTATGGTATCATATGAGGATTTTTAAACATAAATTCATTTAGTGAAGACAAATATAAAATATAGTTGTATTAATATCGATATTTTATGATATTTAATTTGGATCTTTTTGTAATCAATTATTTCAGATAAAGTAGAATTTCCCCCACAGACCCATCACTTTCTATCACAAATCTGTTGTGTTTCAGGTACTTCTTTCCATACTCTTAATAGACACTTTTAGCATGAAAAGCCATACATGGTCATTTTATTTTTACATATATGGTGTATAACAAAACTCAATTTGCTTTCTCATTTAACATTACATTTTCAAGATGAATTGGCACTCATTAACACATGCAGAGAATACATTCATTTTAACTGTTGGATAAAATTCCATTTCATTTATTTGATTCATTTTGTGTTATTATTCTTTAGCTAGTTTTCTCTTGTTTTTAATTATAAACAGTACTGAAAGACCATCATTATAATTATCTTGTTGGATATATGTGGAAGAATTTCTCTATACCTAAAAGTGTATCTATACCTGATAAGTGATATTATCATGGAATTAGTTATACCTAAAGAGTGTAACTATATCAAAGAACAGAATTGAAGAAGCACAAAGTACACCTTCTTATACCTTCCTACATATTATGAAATTACTCTCTAAAATAGTGGCAACAATGCACACTGTTGTAAGTTCCCATTTCTTCAAATTGTTAACTCGGTATTGTCAGATACTTTCGTTTTTGCCAATTTGATGAATATACATTATTTAATGTTGCTTTAATTTACACTTCCCTTTTTATTATTAGGCTATTAGTTATGTTGAATAGTTTTCCTTCCACTTACTGTTTCTTTGTTTTTTTCTCTTCTGTGAATTCTGTTTATATACTCTAAACATTTCATTTTTTTAAAGATTTATTTACATATTTGAAAGAGCTATAGAGAGAGAGAGGGAGACACACAGAGACAGATGACTGAAACCAGGAAACCAGGAGCTGAGAGCTTCTTCCAGGTTTCCCACATGGTTGGCAGGGCCCCAAGCACTTGGGCTATCTTCTGCTGCTTTTCCTAGGTCATTTGCAGGGAGCTGGATCAGAAGTGGAGCAGCTGGTACTCGAACTGCCACCCATATGAGATGCTAGCATTGCTGGTGGCAGCTTTACCTGCTAGCCACAATACTAGCCCCACTCTAAACATTTCAAATTATATTATTCACTTCAGAGGATCTATAGATATTTTGAATTCTCACTTTTTAATGTATAGATTGAAAACATTTTCTAAATAATAGTTTTGGTTTTGCTTTGTATACTTTGTTAAATATAAATAACCATTTTAATGTAGTAAATGCATTTATTACAAAAAGAAAAACCCTAAACATATTAAGTATTACATTCAAAAAAGTATATTCTTAAAAAATCCCAAGAGAAACTATAAAAATTTCAATAAAAACAAAAACATAAAAGTGATTTAGAAATTATAAGAATTATACATTAAAAGTACGGACAGGGGCTGGTACTGTGGCATAGCAGGTAAAGCCATTGCCTGCAATGCTGGCATCCCATATATCTGCCATGAGTCTGGCTGCTCCTCTTCTGATCCAGCTCTCTGCTATGGTCTGGGAAAGAAGTAAGAAGATGGCCCAAGTTTTTGGGCCCCTGCACCTACATCAGAGACCTGGAAGAAGGTCTTGGTTCCTGGCTTCAGATCTGCGCAGCTCTGTCAGTTGTGGCCATTTGCGAAGTGAACCAGTGGATGGATGATTCTCTCTCTCTCTCTCTCTCTCTTTCTGTGTGCCTCTGCCTCTCTGTAACTCTGACTTGCAAATGAATAAATACATCTTTAAAAAAAAAAGAACTGCATTTTTGAAAACACTGATAAATTGAAACATTTCTTGCAAGCCTGAACTAATAAATGTCGTTAGAAACATAATTGATAAGATAATCCAAGAAATAAAATAAACAGATAATAAAATAAAATTATATGTAATCTTTTACTAATGTATTTAAGTCTAGGAACTAAATGGACACTATTCTTTGCAAAATACAGAGAATAAACTTAATGTGTTGTCCAATGTGAATTAATGCTATAACTAGTACTAAAACAGTATTTTACACTTTATGTTCTGTGTGGGTGCAAACTGATGAAATCTTTACTTAATATATACTTAATCGATCTTCTGTATATAAAGATAATTGAAAATGTATCTTGATGTGAATGGAATGGGAGAGGGAGCGGGAGATGGGAGGGCTGTGGGTGGGAGGGAAGTTATGGGGGGGGGAGCCATTGTAATCCATAAACTGTACTTTGGAAATTTATATTTACTAAATAAAATTTAAAAAAAATAAAAAACTCAGTAGTTATAAAAATTGATGTAAATAAATAACTATAGAAAATAGGAGAAAGCAAACAAGCAAGCGCAGTGGCATCCAATCTCCAAAGGCAGCTGGCCCAGAGGTTTTATGTTGTGTTTATCCCAATCTTCAAAGAGCAAGTAGCTGTTATTTTCGCTGCATTAGTGCATTGAAGAAAATATAGACACTCTAAAATATTCATTCCATGACTTTAGCAGAATCCTGAAAAATTAATTTAGAAGTTTAAATGGAAGAGAAAATACTTCAGAGTTCTCAGGAATATTTGGAAAGCACTAATGAATTCAGAGCTGTCTTTACACATATCAGGGAATAAGAACAGTAATTTAAGCAGTTTGGTGTTATTCTAAAATAGACAAATGGATCCACTTGGAAGCATATTAATTGATATATCAATTCATTATTGAAGATAGTACTACATTTGAAAGCTATTGGGATAACTTGGGGAAAAGTGTTAGCATCCTACTTCACAGCATGTCCAAAATAATTTTGTAAAGGTTAAAGATCTAGATTCAAAAATCAACCATAAAAACATTTTCAAATGAAAAGCTTCCAAACTAACACAGGAAATGCAACACTTAGAAAGAAAAAGATTAATAGGTACAATATACATGACCTTATAGAAGAATAAACTTTTTATATGGGGCAAAAAATTAAGCCAAAAAATTATAAAGAGATAAGCTTGAGGGAAAGCATAAAACTGTCAAAAAAGTAAGCCCCATAATACGTGGAAGATGAGTAATAAAAAATTAAAACAATAAGGCCGGTGCCGTGGCTCAATAGGCTAATCCTCCGCCTGGGGCGCCGGCATACCTGATTCTAGTCCCGGTCGGGGCGCCAGATTCTGTCCCGGTTGCTCCTCTTCCAGGCCAGCTCTCTGTTATGGCCAGGGAAGGCAGTGGAGGATGGCCCAAGTCCTTGGGCCCTGCACCCGCATGGGAGACCAGGAGAAGCACCTGGCTCCTGGCTTCGGATCAGTGTGGTACGTCAGCCGCGGTGGCCATTGGAGGGTGAACCAATGGCAAAAGGAAGACCTTTCTCTCTGTCTCTCTCTCTCTCACTGTCCACTCTGCCTGTCAAAAAAAAAAAAATTAAAACAATAAGCTTATACCCCTTACCTAAACATTAGAAAATAATTTTTAAATATTGCAATATTCACGGCTAGCAAGGGTGTGTAGAAAAGTGACATGCTTATGAGCTGGTAAGTGGATAAAATGTTGAAAAGAAAATTTTGGAGGATTTGACTATTCCACTTTTAAATATCTAAATTGTAGAAATGCATGTGGAGATGTACATGGAAAGATGTGCAAAGATATTCAGTGCAACACTGCCTAAATAGTAAAAATGGAGAATCAAACTGGATATCCCTATGGTTAATAAGTTAAGATATCTCCAAGGTTGACAGTAAAAATAGTAAACACACAACAGTACAACACTGGTGCTAACTAGAATGGGTTAGTCAGAATAGATATGGATCATAAAAAACTGGCACATCATCGCTGTATGCTGGCTTGATTTCAGCCATGGATACATCTTTTTAGGCAGCTGCTTTTACATTTAGGAGTGATTGATACGAATTGTTAGAATAATGTCCATCATTTATTGAGTTTTAAAAATTTATTCATTTTCATTTTATTGGGGGTGGGGGATGAAGAGATCTTCCATTGCTGGTTCACTGCCCATATAACCACAATAGCCCAAGCTGGGCCAGGCCAAATCTAGAAGCTGAGAATTCAATCCAGATCTCCCATATGGGGGACAGGAACCCAAGTACTTCAACCATCACTGCTGCCTCTCAGGGTTCAATTATCAGGAAACTGGATCAGAAGCAGAGTAGTCAGGAATTGAACCAACCACTAGGATAATACATGCTGGCATCCCCAGTGACCACTTAACTGCTGTGCCATATACCTGCCCTCATAATATACTATTTAAGGGAAATAAAGTAAGTTGTAGAATTCTATCTATAATTTAATGTGATTTTATATTTGTGAAAAGTAAAAATTAAAATTAAAAATCCACTGCTTATAGTTGGGGTTGTGGTACATATACTTTTTCAGAATTTTGTTGAAATTCTGTGGTTACTTCATGATCCACATGTCTGTTTTTGATTTATCAAGTGTATATCCTTTAGTGTATTTACTTACCCACCTTAACCTTTCTTTTAATTATCTGGTCTCTTTTCCTTCCTGCCTTACAAAAGGAGATAACACTGCAGGGAGCAGACAGAAAAAAAAAAAAAAGTCATCATTCTTAGAGTTTTGGACTTCAGGAGATTAATATGAAAGGAAAGGGGAAGAAATCAGAAAATGGAGAAGAGATTTTGGAGGAGATAACAAGTTCGATGTCACTCTCACCACTCTCGCCATGAAGCAGAACAAAGTAAGAGGTGAGCAGTATGATTCTGATAGGATTCAGTTAACAAAAAAGACACTCAGAACCCCACCCATCAGCCATTCTGGTGCAAAACCCAATGAAGTTCAGGGGAAAGTAATGATAGATTGCAGGATGTTCTGATTCTCTAAGGAGCAGTGTAGAATCAGTGGCTCTATGGTATGCCCTGGGTCAACTTCACAACGTTAAGACATCCAAGATGATGCAGGAATGGTAGGAGGATTCCTACAATCCCCAGTGCAGATCATAATACCTTTTGTCAATCCAAAAATGGCATGAACTTAATCCTTGGAGTCATTTGAGGCTCTTCAGGGAGAGAACCTATAAAAATCCATGATCCTGGACCACAGTAGGCAAGAGTCATCCTAGTAGATACCACAGTGGAAAGATAAGGACAGAAACAAGGTGCCATCTCCATTCCACTTTAAGCCTTGAAACTTTGGGCTTCCAAACATGGAACCAAATCTAAGGAAGCAGCAGGTGTGACTGAAGATAATAACTGATTTGATAGTGTGTGAGTACCATCAGTTAAGTTGTGTAGAAAAACTTATTATAGTTTTTGTATACTTGAGTTCATAGAGTGAAATTTGAATCTTCCATTATCTGAATCTATTTCTCCTGTGATGTTCTGTAAATCTTAAACCCTTACCATTACACATTCCCATGGAGTTTTTTTAGGGAGTAGAGAGAGATTTTTCATTTTTTTCTTATGTGCTTCTATTTTATGTTGAATTGTTTTACAACAGCATGTACTTCTATAATAATAAAAAAGAAAAAAATACTGGGACATTTTCCACAACACATGAATTACTTGATAAAAAAATTGCAAGTTATTTGTCGATGATGGCAAGTGTTGTAGCATAGCAGATTAAGCCATCCCTTGGGATTCCCATATCCCAAACTAGAGTGCAGGTGTGTATCCCTGCTATACAACATCCAGCCCCTGCTGACACATCTGGGAAGGCAGCAGATGATGGCACAAGTTCTTGAGTCATTTTGCATCCATGTAGGAGTCCTGGATAGATTTCCAGCCTCCTACCTTCAGTTCTCAATTCTGTTTCTCCCTTTCTCTTGTCATTCTGCTTTTCAAATAAATAAATTAATAATTTAAAAATTTTTTCAGGTTACATGTTTTCCATCTCTCTTGTTATTGACTATAGCAATCCTCAAATTTTTTTGCATTCAAATTTAAAATTAATTGACAAAATAGATGAAGTCTTTACAAAATAATATTATGGGACCAATATGTGGTATGGTGCCTATGGTGCCAGCATCCCATATGGGCACAGATTTCAGTCCCAGCTGCTCCACTTCCAATCCAACTCTTTGCTATTGCACCGAGAAAAGCAGTGGAAGACAACCAAGTAATTGGGCCCTGCACCCATGTGGGAGACCTGGAAGAAGTTCCTGGATCCTGGCTTCAGCGCTGCAGCCATTGTGGCCATCTGGGGAGTGAACCAGCAGATGGATGATTCTCTCTCTCCCTCCTCCCACCCCCTACAACTCTGCCTTTCAAATAATTAGTTTTTTTCTTTAAAAAGAATATTGTGGAATGCTTTTTTCAACCTGTTCCTCTTCATATCCCCAGTTCTCAATAAGTGAAGCAACATTAACTGCTCATGCCCATTATTGACTGGATGCCGTATTTTAGAATTTCCTTCCTAAGACACCAGGGCAAAATCAATGGCAGTTTCAGCATTCTTGAAGATTGATGCAGCATTGCAATGCCTAGTGAAACCATGTGATCTTTTAATCAATCACTGAAATAAATCTATGCAACTGGTGTCAGGAACCAAAGTCATTGCACGCTCTCCTTCTGGAATCAAAAGAAATGGAATCCAAATTAGGCTCTCTGGGCCATAATACACAGCCTCCACTCCCAAAGGTATTTAACATTTGTCATTGTTCAAAAGACTTGTGATGAAAAGATGCAGGTTGGCATATTTGTCTATAAATATGAAAGTGGTAGAGCCACCCCAATGACCCTGGCTCATAAATAGGCTTAAGTCAGAATATTGTCACATAAAACCATAATTTCTAATCACTGGCATGGAAATGGTGCTGTATATTTTCACAGAATCCTAAAAAGGTTTTGCAGAAATATTATGATTCATGGCCTTGTTTCATGCAAGGTTTAATGAAAAATTTCTACAAAGAAAATTCTCTTTTACTCTTAAATATCCTGAGGAAGAAAGCTTCTCCAAAAATATAATTTATAACCCCGCCCTCTTTATTTCTAGGAACCTCTCCCATATAACATCTACTCTTGATTAACTAAGATAATGGGAAAGATGAGCGGACCCATTGAGTACTGAATGATAAATCAGTTTAAAAGTAGCCTGTGGTGTTGTGGGAGCATTACATAGTAAAGAAAATTGTAATTATATCTTAGTCATCTTTTTAAGAGGTTTATTATCTGACTTACCTAAAATTCAGGTGTGTAATAAAGAAGAGGCTATAGTCAGTGTTTCTCCAATTCTTCAACCAAAAGAGCAACTTAAATCATATTCTTTGCCTCCTAAATTGAATATAGAGCCTCTCTCTGAATGTTTTGTTAGTTGCCTTGTATATCCTTGGATCTGCATGTTCTGGAAGCAGCAGACATGTATTGTTGGTTGAATAGTTGGAGCTAATAGATTTAGATGTATAGCCAACCCAGAGTCAACTTGTTGAGACTGTAGAACCTCTAAATCTTTCCTCCAACTGTATCTGCCTACTTTATTTCAATTTGTGTTGGTCAGCACTCCATAGCATATAAAACTTAGGCCAAAATCATTCTGGGGCTTTCTATCAAATCAGAGAAGTAATAAAGCAATAGAGAACTACAAGTAACCAGAACTGAAAAGCTAATGCAATCATAATTTTGCCTCCAAATGAGAAGAGTCAGTGGCCATCCATCTCCTTGGGTCATAGGGGTATGGTTAAATGCTTGATCCTGGCTATCATAAGGACCCTTTAAGCCATGTGCTGTAACCATTGAGACAAAATAGTAGCAGTTTCAAAACAGTATTATACTCTATGAGGAGAGGTGGTAGCATTGCAATTCTAAATTGTCCCTGGCAACATTTAGGAATATACCCAGAGTTACAGTCCCCTGAAAGAGGATTATTTTACAGGGTATCTGGGCCAGCCCAATTCTGCAGCAGAAGCAAGGGCATTTGAGTACATTAAACAAACGAGTGAACTTCAACGGGAAAGCTGTGGCTATTTAGGCTGAAGATCATCCAGGCATCACTCGGAGCACACCAGATATTGGAAGATCAACTGGATCCCATCAGCTGCTCCCCCAAAACTATTATTACCTTCTCTATTTTGGTAAAAATTCACTCTGAAACAAGGCTGGAATGAGCCTTTAGGTTGAGGCCTCAGGGCTAAAGATTCAGCCAAACTGTGAAAGTTGTGGACACCAGTTGTTTGGGATTTTCTCCCCTCCAAACATTGTACCGCTAGGTGTCCAAGGGCTATGTGACATACATAAGCCACAAGATTCCTTCTAGGAAGCATTTCTCCCTGATCAGATTTAAGGCCATATCATCTGTTATTTTTAAGTCTAAGTTTGAAGATGATTTATTGTCATTCAAAGCATATGCTAATTTGCATTTTATAAATGGAAACTGGGTGAGATGCATCCTTTGAAAGACATTCTTGGGGCTATGTTTAATGAAACTCTAGCACTCAGAATGATGGTATTCTTGGCAGAATTTCAAACTAAAGGCCATTCTGAGGACAGGACTTGAAATTATAGCAAGGAGTAGTTAAGGAAGATACCAAATGACAATGCCAATTACAGTGACTTTGGAATGCAGGACTACAAGGTCACACACTGTTGTAAAATTAGGTCAAGGCATATTCAATAATAAGAAATGCTGAGGATGCTGTCACCTAGAAACAGACCAATCAGCCTTTATGATTCCATGTTTTTTTTTTCATTTTGTTATAAAACATAGACTATTTCATTAAGAAGACATTTACCTAATGCAATTTTCTATCTCTTTTACTGACATACATGATAGCACAGAGCAGATGATGTGTAGGGAATATTATAGAATTTGCCAAAATAAAATCTTTACATCCTGGAAAACCTGTCTCCATGGCTCTTTAGCCAGAGGCCAGGCATCACTAGCATGATGGTCTGATTCTAACAGAGTTGATTTTGATTCAAGATGAGAGGTGTCCTGATTCCCTCTTCTCAGATCCAAAGATCAGAATCAATCAGCATTCAGGAAGGTGGTCTTCATGTCTCTGAAGGTCTGTCTGCTAAGGAAGCCTCTACTATCTGGAAAGAAAATCTACCCTGAAACAACCCTTTCAGTGGAAAGCATTCTCTGTGTTGTTTCTTAGGAGCGTGATATAACAAACAACTACAGTACTGTGGAAAGATTTTGGGGCTTCCACAGCACACTGTCAACAACCTTACATCCGTCAGAGCAGGATCTGTGTCTTCCCAGTTCTGTGCAGATTCTGAAACACAACAATATAATGACAGATTGGGATTCTGTGTTTGTTCTCAAGCCTTGAGACACACAGGTATCAGGTTTTCTTCTCTAGAAATAATGAAATGCTCCTTATATTGGCTTTTTCAGTGTGGCGAACACAACACCTTATGCTACATTAAAAAGAATGACTTATCCATTAACACTTTTTACCCTTATAACAAGGAAACCAAATCCTGTTAAAGCTGTGAGAATCTCCACCTAAGGGATCTTTTGTTTCAGATAAGTAGGCTCCCCTGAGCGAGTTTCATTTTCCTTTGGAGGCAGAGTTGAATGTAAGGACTAGTCTTTGAACTTGCAGAAAGCTAAGAGACTATGTCTGTACCTGTCTCAGTAAAATAGTCTGAAAACCATTTTGAGAGTAACTTCTTGACAAACTAATTAGGAGCGATCCATTTAGAAGTGAGATCAGAAACTTATGATATTTGTGGCAAAGATGTAATAGAAGATGATTTTAGCACTACGGGGGTGTTGTGAGAAGAGATAGGCCTATGAGTGAGAAAGGAGACTTCAGCCTTCTTATTTGTCTGCAGGTCTTGCTACTTCAGTCCCTTCTCAAATCCTATGACTCAGGGCAGGTTTCTCCCAAAGTCCCTGAGCAGAATGCTTTTATTTGGGACAGACAGCAGAGTCGCTTGCCAGGGGCCTGTGCTTTCCTGTCCTAAAGGAAAGAATCTGAAATACCAAAGCCCTATGATTGAGAGGCACCTCAAAGATCTAGTCTATCCGTCTACCTAATCTGTGAATCTTCTTGTGATGTCTGTGCTGTGCTGTGCTGTGTGATCATGCAGATGGAAAATTTATTCTCTTCCAAGGCAGTTCACTCTAGGTTTGTATACCTCCAGTTATTCGAAAGATCTTGATTGTTAACACTTGGGTTTGCTCTGTGTGTCACTTCTTGTTCTCCATAACGCTAGTTTAACTACTTGAATTTATGGTCAACAAATGCATTCCACCCTATTTAGGGAGTTCCTCAGATATTGGAGGATAACTATCCTGTTTTTCCCAAGGCTTCATTTATTATTTTCCTCCATGGTAAATATTACCTCTTCTTTTGACCACTTTTCATCTAACACGCTGGTGGAAACCTGACAGTTACACTCTTTTAAACACACCTGGGCTTGTTTGCAACTGGTATTACGGCCAGAACCCATTCTAGGATGGGAATAATAAAGACAGAGAGGAGGGCTGCACTCTTGCCTCTTGCTTATGAAATTCTGTTCTTGCATCAGTGCAGACTGTTTATTACTTTTAGCAACCTCAGTGTTCCATTGACTTTCCTAGGGTTTCTTCTTAAATAATATCTTGACGTATTTTATTTTTATGGTGTGTTGATGTCACATTTTCCCTATTCTGTACCAGGCAGTTGTTTTAGTACAGGACCTTGTAATTTTCTGGGTTAAATTTAATCCTGTTAAAAGTAGACCATTACATTTGATTTATTTTTTAGCACTCAATTTCTTTCAGTAGTAACATGATCTTCTAAACTGACTTTTTCCAACGTGATGCAAAGCACTCGGCATATCAGGAAATACTGCTCACTTTTGCCCATAAACTCCATCATTGGGAGACTATTTATCACTCTGACAACATCTAAGGATGTCCTCCTTGTAGGATTCATGTGCATACATGGTGATTCTCTTGTCCAGACACCAGAGGAGGTCCCAGCACTTTCCAGCACCAGCCTCTTCCCACAAGAATCACCCCAGAGAAAAGGACCACCCAAACCATCCAGCTGCTAGTGAGTTTCTCTGTGGTCACCTGCTGGTTGAACCTCAGTATCACATCTTTCTCAGTCCTGTTGTAGACATATGACTCCATTCTATTCAAAGTCCAGGAGTTTGGACTTAATGATTATGCCACTGTCAGCCCTTTGGTGCTTATTACTTCTGATAAGACAGTCAGTCAATATTTTAAAAAATATGCAATGGAAGTTCCATTAATTGTTATTAAGTTAGTAATATGACTCTTTTTTTCCCTGAAAATTATGTTCTTTTAATATCAGTTAAATTATCCAAACAGCATACAAGATTGTTTTATCAGATTTAACTATGTGGAATTATTATATATAAATGTTTTAAATTTGATGCTACCAATGATTCTCTACTTTTTTTTACTTCAATGTGCACCATTGTTTGATACTTACATACAGCTTTTCATTTAATTTTACTTTTATTTCATGTAGTAAAATGCTTATTTCTTCTTGACATGAACCCTTAAAAAGTTCCTATGGATAATCACAGTTCTGTTGCTGTGGATTCGTTTTAAAAGGAGGAGCACTGTGGGGGCAAGAGGTGCAGAGTCACCACACAGACCCCAGGAGCCGTGTGAAAGCGGGCCAGAGGCGAGCAGCCTGTAGACTCATTTATTTCAGTTGGTATAGCAGCTTATGTAGCTGAGGCAGCCAATCTGGTCAAGGGGTGGTTTACGCCCTGACCAATCACAGCCTGGTGCCAGGCAGTTTCCTAAGCCATCCAATCACAGCCTGGTGTCAGGCAGGCTCTGTTGCCAGCGGCCATCTTAGCATGGCCTTCTCATTCCACCACACGCTTCCATATTTTTACTTTTTAAAAAATGATGTATTTATTGAAAGACAGAATTAGAGAGAGGGAGGTGAAGGGGGAAGGTAGAGGGAAGTGAGAAGGGGCAAGGGAGAGGTAGGGAGAGTGAGAGATATTGTCCATCTGCTCATTCACTCTCCAAATCGCTGAAATGGCTAGGGCTGGGTCAGGCCAAATTCAATATCCTGGAGCTCCATCCAGGTCTCCTACATGGGTGGCCAGAAACATCTTGCACTGCTTTCCCAGGCACATTACCAGGGAGTTGTTTCTGAAGTAGATTAGCTGGGACTTGAACTAGAACCTATAGGATACTAGCATCATAGGTGGTATTAACCCACGGCACAACAACACCAGCAACTGTCTTGGTGCTTTTGAAAATGCTTTGATCAATTTATGAATAAAATATATTTTAACTAAGGACCCAGTTCAGATTATAATAATAATAAAAAAAAATAAACCATTATATGGTTCTCTCAGGATCTCTTTGTATCCAAGTTTAATCAGTTAACATATTTTCTGCATCCTTGATTCCTCATCAATGGGAAAAAATTATAAGATGGTTATAAACTATAAAAGCCAATACATAAATTGCTTAGAATGGGGCAAATGTTTATGTACTCAATAAAGTCAATTATTATAATTCTATCAGCAAGTTTGTTCTTCAAAATCCTTTTTTCACTTTAAAATACATTTGTTGATATCATGTAAATAAGCCCCATCATTTTAGGATAAAAGATATTTTAGTCAAAATTATGTTGTAGGTAGTTTGATGAAAAATTTTTTAAGGAACAGGACATGTGTACAGTAGAGGTCTTTACAATTAAAGACTCCAAAGAAAAATATATTTTAGAAAATCTCTTTATCTTTCCAAATAAGGGAGCTTAGTTGGACAAGTTGAACTCGTCATTTTGAATTCCTCCTAAAATCCATATTCCCACCTCGTAGAGCCATCTGCTTCTAACAAACTCAAAATCCACCAGGATGATAAATTGCTTTGCATCTTCTCTATGTGAAATCATTACTTAAAGCTGTAGGGTGGATCTAAGTTGTTAATAACTAAGCACCATGTGTGTGAGGAAGCTGATACTGCCATTACTGTCAATCTTTCACTGGAAGAATGAGCAGGATGGCTGAGTGGAAAATGCTTGTGGTGTCTGAAGCTCTTAGATGTGGTGCAGAAGTTAGCACAAGAATGTTTTACTTATGTGATCTTGGAAGGGTTACTGGTCTCATCAGTGCCTCTATTTTTTCTTTCTTATTTTCACTTTTATAAAGTGATGGTAACTTCTAGAATTGTTAGTGCTTTGAAGTAAACTGTATAAAATATGACTAATATGAGCAATAATCATTCATAAGAATGGATGGTGATGACAATAATCAGCAAGAATTTATTTAATGCCTACTGGCTTTTCATGATTGGCACTTGAAAATCAGCCATATCAAGAATCTAAACCAATTGGAAGACAACAGCAAAAGGAGAATATAGAAAATAGGACCATATCATATTGTGATTAGGTACTTTGGGATCAGTATGGAAGTAAAATTCTGATTTTTTTTTTAAAAACCAACTTTTCATTTCTTAATTAAAAGCATGGACTAGAAAACAGTCAGGTAAGCTCATAAAAGGCCTAGTATTTTGATATATAATTTCATCAGAACATAGGAATATTCAATAGGCTAATCTTCCACCTGTGGCGCCTGCACACCGGATTCTGTCCCTGTTGCTCCTCTTCCAGTCCAGCTCTCTGTTGCGGCCTGGGAGTGCAGTGGAGGATGGCCCAAGTCCTTGGGCCCTGCACCCACATGAGAGACCAGGAGAAGCACCTGGCTCCTAGTTTCGGATCAGCACGGTGCACAAGCCGCAGCGCACCAGCTGCAGCGGCCATTGGGGGGTGAACCAACGGAAAAGGAAGGCCTTTTTATGTCTCTCTCTCTCACTGTCCACTCTCCCTGTCAAAAAAAAAATGTAATATCACTTAACCTTTATTAAGTGCCTGCTACATGCTAGGTATACCAAACTTTAAGAAGACAGTGCTGTTGATGATCTTAAATGTATTTAACTGTGCTCTTTCAGTGTCTAATTACTCTTTCTGAATCTATGAAATCATAAATTGAAAATATTCTTATCTCAAAAGCATTGAATCATGGAACACTGTTAATATTTTCTTTCTTTTTCTATACAGCACACTAAGCATGAAATGAAACCCAACATCAAATAGCCAAGGTCCATCCCTTGAATAGCTTTTGTTTTTCTCAGTAGACAGGAAAGTCTCTGCTTTGAAGAATGGAAGTATGATGTTGGAGAATTAAAATACATTTACCAAATGCAAAGAATTCAGTAAAATCTAATCTCTATAGTGTAATATTTGAAGTGTGCAATGTTATTTAAAATATAAATATGGATTTACTTTAATCTGGAAGTAGATATTTATAGAAAATCTATAATAATTCTTCAGCAAATTATTGTTTAAAATAGTGAATACTTTTTGTTTATGAATTTTCAAGTTTTCAGTATTATAATTTGTTCCTTTATAGATATATGTAGATATTTAAAAGTTAATTACTTTGGCATCTCTTAAAGTTTCTATTTATGAACCTTCTAAATATTGGATAACTCTAATTTAAAAAGTTTTAAATAATCTTTGTTATCCACCGAGAGAATATAAAAAAAATTCCTAGATATTTAATTAGGCTTGGTAACTTCTCTTCAGGTAGACCAAGGTAGCACTAGATTTACTATGTCACCATAGGAATAAGATTTCATGAATCACTGTGTAATGATTTTTGCCACAATGTTAAAATATGAGGCACAGAAAAACTGGATGGACACTAAGCACTGACTGAGGAAATCAGAAAGCAACATAAAGAGGTGTAGAAAAACTATCACTGGGAGAAAACTGGGAGCTCAAGCTGCTGGATATTAAGCAGTCAGTGGAGGATTAGCCACAAGGTGAATAATATATTGAGAGGAGAGTGGTTTAAGTTATTAACTCCACTGAAAAATGCTTGGTTTTTTTTTTTTTAAGTCTCCATTTCCTGGAAAAGATAATGTCAGAGGGGCCATGATCCCATGGTAATGAGAATATATTGTTTAAAAAAGAGAGTGCTCTCTTACATTTGTACAAATGTGCCTTGGAGGCCATTATGCATGTAGCAAGTGCAGAGACCCTCCACTGAGAACATTGTGCTTTCAAGCCTCAGATTCAGGCTCCCACAGCAGGAAGCCTGAGGAGGAGATGAGCTTACCTGTGGTGATGAGCTGTCTGTGAAACAAGCTCCTAAACACCAGTCTTTATGGTTGACAAGTTTCCTCCCTGAAGAACACCATCCGCTCCCAGCCCCATCCTCACTGGTGAGTGAGAACCAGAAAGTCCACGATAGCTGGGTGTCTTGGAGAGGGGGAAGCCACTGCCAGGCAGCTAGTTGCAGTTAGCAAGGCCATTTCTCTAGTCAGAAAGACAACAGGGAAAGAGGCTGGAAACCAAGGAAATGAGCCGTTCAGTGTGAATAAAAAGCTAAGCCTACTCTTTGGGTCAGGATGAGCTTAGAGACAGAATTAAGGAGGGTTCAAAGAAAGGTTATAAAAGTGTTTCAATGTGCTTCCACAGTAGCATTTACAAGCTAGATGGGTCACAAGGGAGGCTCCATCAAAACGAGTTTGTCAAATCAACTGAGTAATGCTGAGTACTTTAGTCATCTTATGGTCATTGACAAAGCTTGGGAGAGGTCTTCAACAAATGAATTTGCTTGATTTTGTCTAATAGTTTATCACATTAGAGATGATTTGAAGTAACATTTACTATCTCAGATTAAAGAAATTTTTATACCTAGTGAGGTTTAGTGAGGGAGAAGATTTTTTTTTTTATCACGAACAGAGATTTCAAATGACTGATCCAAGTTCATATCACCAGGTACATGGTGGATGTAAGGTTTGCCCCAGAAATCCAGACTGTTGTCAGGGCACTTGGAGTTGCATCAGCTCAGACACGCAGACTCTTTAAGGAAACTGCAGAAGCATGTTTTGTAATCTTGTGGAAGGATAGTTGATAGAATAAATAGCTTTAGAAGGAATTCTAAATTAAGAGTTAAGAAACATCATTTCCACTGCTGGAAGTGTGGAGCCTTGGGAAATGAAACAACCTTTCTAGACTTGGGTTGCATTGCAGTCAGTGACAATTGTTTTAGGTCCTCCAGCAGGCCTCTTGTATTTTTTGGGTAATAAAATCTCCTCTCGCATGAGGATTCATGGCCTGATGGTTTGAGCAGAATTGGCTCTATTTCCCCTTGTCCTCTTACTCTTTTATTCATGAGGCCGATATTGACAACTGACCAGCTATACTCTTCTTCCTGCACCTACCTCACTCGCGGGTTTGTTCAGCAATTGACAAATGACCAAACTGGGTCAAAGTTCTCCCAGGAAAATACAATCTCTTTCTGCTGGGATTGTTAAACTGGTAAAATGTCACCATGGGCAATCGGGGGTCTATATCTGTGTCTTTTATATTCTCATCATGTGAAAAATGCTTTTCCAAGAGCTGGAGAGAGTCTGGATAACATCAGGTAGCAATTTCCATTTCTGATGTACCTGTATGCTTGTACTTACAAGTCACATGAGGGAGTCAGTTCAGATTTCTTTTAAACATTGGCTTGAACTAGATCTATGTTGATTGCAACCCAAAGATTGTTAATTAATACAGCACATTCTAGTTCAAACCTTTGATGGCTTCAGGAAATGTTTATGTTGTTTAAAACAAGGGTATACCATCTTAGAAAGCTCATCTCCTGAATGTAGTAAAGGGAATTTCACAGTTGATCTCTTTTTTGAATTATGCAGTCATTGAAAAATCACAGTGGTAGAAACGAATAAAACATTGTTTTGGAGATGAATTTGTAGAAAAACATATCTTGCCTCAAGAAATTCACTTATAACAGTTTCTTCAGGCCTTTCCCATTCATGTTCATTGTGAATTTGAATGTATGAAGTAGAGCAAGTGTTCTGTATGCTACCTGAAGATGTGGGGGTAAAGTCAGATTATTATTTATGGAGAGAACATAGAGTTCTTAATTATGAGAAGAGCCACAGGTGTGTACTGTACACAGAGCTGGATGTCCAAGGACATAGCCACACAGTCAGGCAGAAGTCAGAATGGAATCAGATAAGGCCCCTTTAAATTCCATGATCCTTTGCATTCAGCTTCCAAGGTCTAAGTTAGTACCTTGTGCACAGTCATGCCTATAATGGATACTAAATAATAAATATTTATTGATGATAAAGATAAGAAGGTCTGGCAAGGCTTCTTTTGTCCTTTGGATAGGAGAAAATGGATCCAGCTGACAGAATGTTTGTAACTAGTCCAAGACTCCAGAGAGAAGAGAGAAATGAAGAAGGAATGAACAGTCTTCCACATTCTTCCCACAACGCTTATCTCTTACCACTCAGTAGTCTTTGGTTCTTTTATTAAGTACTCTAAATGTACACCTTTCTTCCCTCTATTATTAGAAATCAGAATATGCCTGTATACTTCTTAAAATTTTACTTGATAAGTGCCCTTTATTTTCACTGATCTTCAAATTTAGGGCCTCCTTTCATTTCCCTTAACTTAGCTTTTAAAGATTTTCAAGCTTGTACAATATATAATCTTTGACTTTTAGAGTTTTAGCCCCTTTTTCTTTCTAATTCTTAGATGAAGATTGAAACATGTATCTCAAGATATAGATGTATTTGAAAGTTCAAGGCACTTCATAGGAATCTTATTTACTGAACATTTTGGGACTATTTACTTGTAACTTTTTATATACATTGTTTGACTGTAAACAAATACATAATGTAAAAGAAAGAATTGGTGGCTGTGAGACGCTTCTCTTCAATAGTAGAATAAACATGTTTCATGAGTATAGAGCATGGGAGACCCTGAGCATGTGAATACGTGCACGCACACCTGCGTTAATCAATAGCACCAAGAATATGAACGACATGATCCTGCACAACTTACAGGCAGACAAATAAAGCGAAAGAGAAACTCGAGATCCCAGAGGGATTTTTTTCCCAAAGCAATCAGACATCTGGAGTCTTGGTCTGATAAAAATCAATGACTCTTTAATGGCAGTATATCTTCAGTCATGGGTGAGGGAAGGAGTGCATAATGAGAGAGAAATTGCTGAGGGTAGAAGACAAATACAGGAAAGAAAAATCAATGAGGAAACCTGTAACCTTTCCCCCCTGTAATAGACCATGTCAATGTGTAGGCTCTTGCATAATTACACATGTGTCTTTCTATTGCTATAAGTTCCAGAAATCGTACAAAAACTTTATTATCTGATGCTTGTAGGTGAATCATATGTGTCTCTAATGTATTCTTGTCTATGCCTGTGTTCTGGGGTTCAAATAGATAGGAACCATCTCATTTTTTTTCAGCAATAAGTTGCAATGCACCATGTACACGAGTGCTTGAAAAATATTATCTGACTGTTTGAATTAAGAGCGTATAAAATATTACTAACTAAAGGAAACCCATTTTAAAATGGGAGAAGGTAGGGCCAAGCTCTGTTGTGGCATTATCACAGATGACTAGATGTTTTCTGTATTGATCACTCTGTACCTGCATTTACTCACTCAAAAATATTTCAGCAAGCAAACTTCTAAAATATTTAGAGAGGGAGGCAATTTACTCATCCTTTCAAAATATGCATCATAAGTAGCCAAATAAATCAAAAGAAACCTTGTTTATTCTCAAATATCATATATTGTTATTTAATGTAGAAGCAATCCACTGTTTGCAAAGTGCCCAGAGGTATTTTAAAGTGTATCTAGTGATCCTTGTAACATTCCTTGTAGAAGTTCCCTCTGAAATATTTTGAGCTCCACAAATATGATAAGTATTAATATACATTCAGACTATTTTACTACTATCCTTGTAAATGATACACAAGTGACATATACTTTCTTATTTCTAAACTATACTTTCCAAGAATTTTTAAATCACAGCTGATGCTATAAAATTAATCCTGGGCTTTTAAGCAGAAATATCTGAAACGAAGACAAAGTGAGATGGGCCATGGAAACAATTAGCCATTGAACATTTCAACTCAGACATTAGGAAACAATTACTACTGCTGGAGCTGACTTTAAAACACATCCCATTTGAGCCATTGTGCACATGTCTAAATGGGATTTGGCAGGTGAATAAAAGATTTATTGATTCCTGTTTTGAGGATTGCTGTGGACTTGCTGCTTCAACAGGCTTCAAACTAGCTTTGAGTCTCACAGAACAAACTGAACCCTGGAATCTTTTCCTGGCATTGCAATCCCTAAAATGACAAGTATAATAAGCCAGGGCTAAGGAAGGCTCTAAACTGCATGTAGAACAGCTGCTGTGTGCTGTTGCAGAAGTTCAAAGGCACACATGCTTTGGGGGGAAATTGGCCGTTAATTAGTCTTAAAACACCCAAGCAATTCCTATAAACAGTGCCTAGTAGCCTGAATGTGTACCTAGAAGAATGACTTACTCCCTGGTCCACTGGGTTTTGCTTTCATGGCTTTATCCAGGGAGAACATAGAGATCTGGGACATTTAAGGCACTGGTTAGATAGTGTGAAATCCAACAGGCTAGACACTGCCATCTACCCAGGCCTATCTAGGTGTCTCAAATTTTGCTTTGATTATTGTAAATATTATTTCCTGAGCCAAGTAGCACTTGACTTGTGAAAAAAAAAATCTACCTAAAATATCAAGATTGGAAAGATAAAAAGAATGTTTTTAAAACACATAAAGGATTAAAACATGAGACATGAGATAGGGAATGTTAAACAAATTAATGAGATGGAGTCATAGAATTGTAATATCCTTCTAGAATCCGTCTTCCCTGAGGCCACCCAACTGGTTAGAGACCAAAACCAACATTTCTAACCTCTCAGTTCAGTGTGTCTTTCCCTTCCTCACTCAGAGTCAGCACAGGAAGACACTGGAACAGGAAAGACTCTGGATCTGGTGAGGAGCCAGGGGTGGTTGAAAATCAGAAATCACAGCTCATCGCCCAGGTATGGTTTCAGACTTGACAGGGTAGTAGGACCTTTGCTTTGACTTCCTTCAAGGTGTCCAGCACTCAAGTTCCTACTCAGTTTTCAGAGAGAGAGTGGGGAGATTCATGTCAACAGTCGGAAGGAAAATAACGTCTGCCATCCATTGGTTAAGCAGTGTACATGGAGGCCACCCAATTAGGCATGAGAGGCATCAGTGGCTTTCTACCCAGCCCGAGAGCCCGCTAATCCACCAGCTGTGTCTCCTGAAAACCTCTCCCTGTGTCTGCAAAAGGGCTCTGGGAAGCCTCAGAGGAGTCCCCAAGGGCAGTGGCAGATCAAGCAAGCTTTTACAGGACGCAGTCTTTCTCTCCCAGGGCCTCCCCCTAATTACTGAGCAAGTGGTGGACTTAGGTGTGGGACGGCAGGACCTGCCTGCCTGCATTCACCCCCACTCCCAACTCACAGTCTCTCAAGGCTGACATGGCTCTCTTAGGTGAAAAACAGAAAATGCCCTTCAAAACCTATTTTCTTTACATTGTGTCTGTGGGAAAAGACTGACACGCCATAAACTCAGGGCAGGTTTAGAACGTTTCACTTAATGCATTTGTTAGTAGGAGGGATGAAGAGAGGCAAGGCAGACTGAGAGAGGGAGCGGTGTAGGGCCCAACAAAGTGGTTGCTGTGTGCCCATCAGGGAATAGGGAGTGTAAAAAGCTCCTTGCCTCATCTATAAAAACCAGACCCACTTGGCATCGCTAAGTAACAAATGGATCTCGGTGCGGGAGAGGTGAGTTTTTGGCAGGGAACAGTCCCCAGAGTTCCGTGCATTTTAGACTGGGTGTATTTCCCCCAAATGCATAGATCCCAGGTTACAGAACTATGATCATGTGTCTCTCTACCTAAGGACCACATTTTGTAGGTTCTGCTTTGTCTCATGATCACAATTTCTGGGAGTGAGAGAATGAATGTGGACAGTTGAGGAGAGGAGAAGCTTAATTTTGCTTTGGAGGTGTAGGAAAGAGAGAAGAGGCATGAAATAATATTAAGGGGAACAAGACAGAAAGATGGTAGAGGTCTTTAACCCTGGGAAGACTCCTCTTACCTGAAAGACATGTATTTTAAAGAAAATCCTCTGTTTTATAGGATCTAGAATCGACCTATATAAGATCTGGGCCCACCCCCACCTTCATGTCTAAAATGGCTGTGTAAGCATGCACTTGGCACACATGAAAGCACAAATGAAATTCTTACAAACTGTAGCTTTTGATCCCAAATGGATTTCTGCTAGAGCGCTCAATTCACTGGAGGATTAATAAATCGGTGGGAAGAAGGGACCCTTGATGGAGCTGAACTACAGAAGCCTGAGTTACAGCTGACGACCTCTGACTTGCCCCATGGTGAACCCCTTGCTTTGCTTTATCTCTCCCTCTGAAACATGGAGGCGGCAGGTTAACTTGGTGCCACAGAACTGTCTATAAAATAAGACGTCTCCATTCTCCGTTCCACCCACTAGCAAAGGTGAACTGCCTTACATACTCGCCCCATCTGTAGATTAGTAACCCTGCCTCCCCCCATACTAAACAAAAAAAGCAAACAAACAATCCAAACTGGTAAGAAAACCCTTACCTATTGAAAAGAGAACAGGCAAAACTTCAACCCCCACCCCCACCCCTACCCAAGCCTGACATCCATTAGCGTTCAAAAAACCGTATTAGGTTACAATTTCTGACAAGATTTAGAGAGTGCCAGGGCAGGTAAAGGTACACAGGATGCCAAATGGCACAAACCTTTTGATCCCAACCCTTTGACTCACTGGCATTGTTTACACCAGAGGTGTTTCTGCCTGAAGTAAATGAGCCACTTTATGTAAGTAGTCAATTTTAGCCAGTATTACAGCTACTACGGTGAAGGCTCTGATTAATTGCTACAACATCTTAGGGGATCCTTTATATTCTTGAAAATATTTAGAATCCAACCCCAGACATACAAATAAACTCAAAATCCTTTGTCGAGGCTAAGCTTGAAATTAATGTGTTCCTTAGGTTATTTTCACGGGCATGGTTTTCCAAGCTCTTCTTTCGAACACTGTTCAATTTCTGTGTCCTAAATGTGCCATGACCATGACCATCTGTAAGTCTAGCCGGGGCCAACCTTCGCAGCGTTGGTTGCCACAGTCATGTCTGACATTCAGGACCTCGGCTAAATTCTGGTACCTCTGCTTGGCCTGGGGCTGACTGAAACCTCTACAGCCGACCTGCGCGTTTGCTCTCTTTCTCTCTAACTGACCAACAGTCATTGCCCATCCTTATGGAGTAAAACGTGGCGTTTCTTTGCATGTATACAGTTGTGGATGCTCAACTCAGGCTCACAGCCTCAAAGGTTGATAATTTCTTCCAGTCTCATTTCGGCTAGCAAAGGTATTGTGGGGGAAGACAACAACACACCGCGTGTGTGGGTAACAGAGAGCGTGAGCGTCAACCCCGCCGACTGGAGCAGCTGCCTCGCCTTTCACACCCTCGCTGGAGCAGCACCCGACGCCGTGCCGCGGGCGCTGGCCGGGGCGAGGCGCCCTCCCCCACGGGCCGGCCCCGCCACCCGTGCCTTTCGTTAGCGGCGTAACCCCGTGTTCCCGACGGAGCCGGCCAGGAAGTGTCATTTTCCCGCGGGGGGCCCTCTCATTGTCAAGCCTACCTGGGAGACAGCTGCGCCCAGGGCTCGGGGCTCTCTCCGCCTCGCCCCACGCGCGCCTCCTCGGGACCCCCGAGAGGCGAACCGCAGCTCTCCAAGGCGAAATTCCCCTGGCCGCGGAGCAGACTCTACAGCTGCCCGGTCCCCCTCTGCCAGGGAGCGCAGAATGACCACGAAGGAGGCCAGGAACAAAACACTTACAGGTCGCATTTATTAAGGAAATGTTTAAGAAAGAAAGTCGAAACGGTGTCACGGATGTCAAGAGCACTTTTGTGGCGTAAACCGTGCAGTCAGAGCTAGTTCTATTCCGAGTCTTTGTCCCGGGGCCGGCGGCGGCGGCGCCAGCCCTCCAGAGAGACCCAGCTGGAAAAGCGTGGAAAGGCCAACTCAGCCGGTCCACAGTCGCAGGCCCCCTCCCCCCCACCCCTTCTCCCGCGAGGACAAAACTCTACCCCCCCTCCCCCAGGCAGGCAAACGGGCCACTAGGGCAGAAGAGAACGCATCGAATAGTCGTATGCAAGCAAACACAAAATCCCTTGAAGACGGCACGTTACAGTCAAAGGTGTTCGTGGCGCGCCTCTCCCCACGCGCGGGGGGCTAAGGGGCGGCGGGACGCAGTGGACGCCAGTCCCGGCCAGGATGTGTGAGTCCCCATCATCGGGTCTGAAGTGTGGCCACTTTCCCCGTCAGCAGGCGATCCTTGCCTCTGGGACTACCCCCCCCCCCGGCCCGCCCCCTCCAAGCGCTTGGCCCACCTGCGGGTGGAAAGCGGCCTTCGCCCCGCCGGTCTCCCCGCTTTCCACGCGAGAGTCAGCTTCCAAAGTTCTGCGCCCCCAACGCCCTGTTCTTGCCACCTGCTGCAGAGTGCAAACGTCAGGGCGCTTGCCTATAGCCAGCCGCGAGGCCTCGCAGAGGGTGAGCGAGAGAGACGGGTCGCTTCATCCCCAAAGGCAGAAGTCAAATACTTGACTCCGACAGGTTTGCATCGCCCAGTCTCTGAGGCCGGGGCGCACAGCCGAGCTGACCGGGTCGCGGCGGCGGCGAGGGGGCGGCGGCCGCGGGGCCGCAGGGCCGGTCAGTAGGGCCCCACGACCACCGCCTCCACTTCTTTCGACGGCCTCCGGTCCTTCACCAGGAAGTTGATCATGCCCTCGGACTTGATGAGCAGGTTGCAGCCGAGGAAGAAGATGCCGAAGACCACGGTGAGCGAGAGCACGCACATGACCGCGATCTGCACCACGCGCATGATGTACAGGCTGCGCTCGTCCGGGCCACCCTCGGCGAAGCCGTCGTCGGTCACCACGGACGCCTGGGTGCAGCAGCGCACCGCGCGCTCCAGCGCCTCGCTGCTGTTGGCCAGGAACAGGCCCGCCAAGTCGGTCTGGTTGCCCAGCGCCGGATTCATGGCGGGAGACGGCGGGCGCCCCGGGAGGCGCGGGGTCCGGTGTGCAGGAGGAACAGGTGCCGGGCTGAGCGCTTGCTAGCTGACTTGGGCGCGCGGGGCTTGTGGCGCTCTCCTTGCCAAAGTCGTCGGTCGGGCCGTGCGAGTCTCCCGGGAGCCTCTCCGACGCGCACCGCAGCCCGGATCGTCTGCGCCGTCCGCTCCGGCCCGGGCGGTGCTCGCTCGCGGCGCTCGCTCGACTGGGGGCTGTTGGAACTTGGCGGGGCTGGGCCAGCGGCGCCGTGGGAGGTGCGGGACGCGGCGGCGGCGGCGGCGGCGGCGGCCACGGGGAGCTGCTCTGAGCGAACAGCGGCCCCTTGCGGCCGCGCCGCCGCTCTGCGCCCGCTGCCGTTGGGCGGTGGGGGAAAGCCAAAGGGCGAACCTAGTCTCGCTTTCCTGGCTTGGTCTCTTTGGCAACTCCAGAGGCCGGGCAGAGGTCCCAGGACTCTTCTGGTTTGCTGGACGACTGAGGCGTTTGCGGGTTAAAGGTGCGAGCAGTTGAAAGTTTCAGAAGCGCTGGCTCGCTGGAGCTCTGTGTGCCGGTTGCCTGGCGCCCCTCTCACCTCTGGGCGTGTGCAAAGTGGCAAGGAAGTGCAGGTGCCAGATGGCGCTGGCCAGGGCACCAGCCTCCCTGCCGCCTGAGCCTTGCTCCGCCCCTCCGCGACCGACTGGGGCGCCCTGGGGGTGGTCTGGGAGGACCACCGTTGAAAAAGGAGCGCATTTAGAAAGAAAAGCAGGGAAGCAGGAAGGGAAGGAGGGAGTTGGGAGAGACAGGGAGGAAGGGAAGAAAGAACTGTAGCCCCACGCCCCTGTACAAAGGCGAGGAGGCGGCAGGTTTTATAGCGGTGTTTGAAGCGGAAGAAAGAGGATTGGAGGAGGGAGCTGTCCCTCTGTGACCCTTGTGGGGGTGGTTACCAGGAGCAGGGTCACCTCTCTGGGAAGGGAGTGGACAGGGTGACCACTTGGTTGCAATTTTAATTGCAGATGAGTTTCTGGATGTGCTTCCAGCGCTTGTCTGTTGGCAGTAAATCACTTGTTTAAGGGAATTGCTCATCAACAACCGTCACCTAGCTTGCTGGCCAACAGCAGAAGGCCCTCCCCACTTTCCATAGGCGGGTGTATTTCACCCTTTGTCATTTTAAACCAGATGGTTTTTTTTTTGGGGGGGGGGAGCGAATTGAACCTTCAGCCCATTAAGGTTGTGCTGTTGGTTTGGGTGAAATTTTGTAAACCTGTCAGATTGAGTAATTTTAAGTTCCAGAACAATGCTTCAAACTCCCTCCCTCTCCCTTCTTTTCTTTCTCCTCCTCCTCCCTCTTTCTTTCAGCTTTAGGAACTGGAAACCAGTAAGTTGAAGCCTATTGTAATCTTCTGATAGAATGCATTTACTAAGTGTCTGGTAGCTGTCTAGCTATTTTCAACTCAACTCTTAATTCCACTCTGTTTGCTTATTAAATCCTCTTATGTTTATCCTCCCAAATTGTTTTTCCCATGTTCAGAGGTTTCCTTAAATGTTTTTGCACCACTTTCTGACCACCATAAGATAGAATGAACTGCTTTTAAATTAAGAGTTTCCAATTTGAGGATATTTATTGTCTGCCAACTTCAATAAGTTTGATTCATCAAAATTGCTGTTGTTATTTGGGATGAGAAGTGGGCCCATGGTAGCTGAAAATCCAAGTTTCGGGGCTCACCCAAAATTCACTGGGCTTATCCTTATAGTTTCCTATTGTTCAGTCAGCCCTGGAGAATGCCCACTCCCAACAATTTCTTCTCTGGACACATTTATTATTAACTGGAAGGAATTTTTTGGAATCTCACTACCCAGTGTATCTGAGTTAATGTGATAATCAAATTCTTAGATCTGGGAACACTTGGCTTTGCTTCTTTCAACTCTATTAACCAGCCCCGGAATCACTGAATAAGAAGATGTTGTTACTCCCCATCTGTCAGTTTACATCTCTGAGTCTGTTGCCTTCACCCAACCTCACACTCTGACTTTGTTGAATAAAATCGTTTGAGTATTCAAATAGAGAGCACTGTCTACCTAGTGGTACTAAATTCTGTTCACTCATTCATTAATGGATTTAAAGGGGCCTGGGATGCTGGAGATTCCCTACTGAAACATTTTATCTTTTCCTTTTATATTTTGAGTAAACAGTTGTCTCCCACCTTTACTCTGTTACTTGACTGCTTCCTAGGAAAACCTTAACAAGCGTGGGACATGAAACCTCTAAGAAATGTCCACATAGAACATTAATTTCCGGAAAAATGGATGGGGATGTGGTAGTGGTGGTGGGGGAGGGGAGGTGCTGATAATTCACTTTTAAGAAATGCTTTTTGATACGCAGAAGAACTTCTTGCTGTGTTTAACTAATGACCTCTTCTACATCCTTGGAAATAGATTTGACTTTTGAGAGTTAGATACTCAGCCTTTCACAATGTACATGTTACACAAAGAGAGAAGCAAACATTTGCTTACTCAAAGAAACTGTATCTATTTCATATAATAAGTTTTGCAAGGATATTCTAAGCTGATATTGATGTGGTTTGAATAGCCTTGATGTGAATCAAGGTATTTTCAATACTAAAGGCCTCTTCAGGGATTCTTTGTGTATATGAGTATGAAAATATGAAGAAAGCATTTTAGAAAAAGAATACTGTACATTGAAAAGATTTTTTTTTTGCTTTGGGGAAAGCTTTTTAAAATATAGTATATTATACAGTATAAATAAGAATAAGAGCAAAATCTCATATATTCAGAAGACACTTATAAAAGATTCAGTGCCTGAAACAGAGGAAGAAACTGGAAATAAGCAAAAAAAGGTCATTGATCCACCAGAGATCCTGGGGGCCAGATGCTTAAGCTTATATGTTTTACTCTTAGATTGATCCTTCACATTCTCTCTCAGAACCTGTGCACTTCTGTGTTTCACACAATGTTACCTCTACTCTTTTCTTTTTTCTCAATGACAGGATATTGGAATCAAAGCATGCATTGGGGAAGAAATGACCAGAGGTAGGTGTTTGTACAATCACAAGCATTATAACACTGGACGGAAAAAAAAAAATCTAACAGGTTAAGCAGCACACACAGCTATTCCTAAGACCATAGAGTGTTAACTTTGGAAATGTTTACTGTAGAGAGAAACATAGTTTGCTGGCAAGAATGTGTGAAGGTAAGGCATTGGTCCTGCTGCCTTCTCCGGCTAGTGGTGTGATATGGGGCAGATGTTAATTGTATTTTTCACTTCAAATTTTTTACCTCCATGTACCTCATTTACTTACCTGTGATATGGGGACAATATTACAATGGTTTTTGAAAGGATTCTATTCTATGGGAATTACTGGGAAAGGTATATAGCACATTGCAGGATCTCAAATATGTTTGCAGTAGTTCCTGAGGGGGCATCAGTGTGCCTAATTCATTGAAAGAAAAAAACAAAACAAAACAAAACAAAAACTCGCATTAAATGTTGCTCAATAGTTTCCTCTGACGAAGACTGGAAAGTGAGTGCCTGGTTTGAATCCCAGCTCCATGTCAGATCCCAGTTTCCAGCTGGTGTACATCTTGGGAGGCAGAAAGTAAAGGCTGGTTTCTCCGCCACCCCCGTGGGAGATCCAGATTGGCTTCTGGGCTCCTGGATTTGGCCTGGACCATTTGATGTGGACATTTGGGGAATGGACCAATGGTTGGCAGATAACCCCCCCTGCCCCCCACCATTGACTTTCAAGTAAAAATAACTCAAAAATTTTAAGAAGGAATGGAATTCTGACACATAATACAACATGGCTGAATTTTGAAGGCATTTTGCTAAGTGAAATAGGCCAGATACCAAAGGACAAATATTGTTTGATTCCACTTATATAAGGTCACTAGAATAGTCGAATTCATAAAGACAATGTTGAATAGTGGTTACCAGGGTCTGGGAAAAGGGGGTAATAGGAAATTATTTTTAACCTATATGTTTGGGAAATTAAAAAAAGTTCTGGGATGAATGGTGGTGATAGTTGTACAAAATTATGAATGTACTTAGTATCACTGAATTGTACACATGAAAATTATTAAAATAGTTTTATGTTCTGTGTACATTACTACAATAAACAAAACTAAATATTTTTAAATTTGACCTGAATATTAAAATTTTTGAAAAAATAAGAGTTATAGGAGTTATTAAGGAGCCCCCCAAAAGTCATTCATCACCCCATAGCTCAGAGATAAACACCCTAAGTATGTAGACTATTTCCTTCTTGTCTTTTACTATGCTTATTCTAACATTGTCATCACCGTACAATACAGTTTCACAGCTTGCTTTTCCTTCTTATCACTTCGAGTATTTTCCTATGGAATTAAAAACTTACATGCATATTTTATATGAGTATTGCACTTCATTCTATGAACATACCATCATTTTAAAACCATTTCCTTATTAACGACAGTTACGTTGATCTCAAACATTGTTATTGAATCAATTATGCACAAAGAACATCTTTGCTCATAAATATTTTGTATATTTAGTTACATTGATAGAATAAAGCTATACAATTATAATTTTAGTGAAAATAATATTACTTTTTAAAAAGCAATATGTATAAAAAAGCACATAAGCAAAAAAGCAAAAACATTCGATTCTACCAGTGTTTATTCCCATGTGTAAGTCATGCAAACACTGGTTTTTATCATAGCCTCTAGAGCAGTAGTTCTCAACTTTGGTTACATATTAGAAAAACTTAAAGAGCTTCTTAAAGATTTTGCTACCTGAACCGAACCCACAAAAATTCAATCACTATTTCTGGGAGTAGGACTAAATGTCAGTATTTCTTAAATTGTCCTGGGTGATTTGATAAACTGGCCAGGTTGAAAACCAGTGCTTAGAGCAGTGTTTTCCCAAGTTATCTTAAGATCAGTCACCTGCGGTGGAGATGGGTGGTGTCTGACTTTAGATGGTACTGCAAACCAATTCAATCAGCTCCCCAACTTGCTAGCTGGGCTTCCCATAAGGATTCTGCTTTGCTGATGTGGCTGAGTTCTATAAATTTGTGTTTTTACTGAATATTGAGGAAATGCTGTTTTCGAGCACTAAGTATTAAGATTTAAAATATCACAGTTGCTTGGTCAGCTTTATGGTACAGCAGGTTAAGCTGCCACTTGTGACACCAGCATCCCATATCTGAGTGCCAGTCTGAGTCCCTACTATTCCACTTCCAGTCCAGCTCCCTGCTAATACGACTGAGAAAGGTATCTGGGTCCCTGCCACCCACTTGTAGGACTAGAGGGAGTTCCAGGCTCCTAGTTTTGGCCTGGCCCAGACCTGGCCACCGTGGCCATTTAGAGTGACCCAGCAGATGGAAGATATCTCTTGCTGTCTCTCTCCCCCTCTCTCTCTGTAACTTTGCCTTTCAAATAAATAAATCAACCTTTTAAAAAAAATCTTAGTTGTGAGTCTGATGGAGAAAAATGGTACCTTGTTTAAAGTTTCCTATGTAGTGGACAATTTTCCCATATAATTGTTATAGAACTGTATTTCCTACTTTGTAAACTTTGGGTCTTTGTCTATTTCTCATTTGACATTTTATTATTCATGTTGATTTATTATCTCTTCCTTTTTCACATATTTTAACTACTTGAATGATACTTGTAAAATATCCCAGTTCATTTGTGTTTTCATTTGGGCTATATAATTTTTAAGCATATGGAATTTTCATATATGTAAATTTATCAACATTTTCTTTGGTGAGTTTTTTCATTACTTTTAAGTAGAAAATTTGCCTTGTCCAGAATTTAGTTATTTATATACTGTTGTTTTAAAAATATTTTTGATATTTGCATTACTTGACATTTAACACAATGGACTATCTGGAATATATTTTGATGTAAGATAAGTTTGCCTCTACCATAAACAGCCCATTAATACATGAATAATAATATTGACAAAATTTTAAATTTTGGAACTTATGAAATTTCAGGTATATTTTTCTTTACAATGGGAAATATGTAAATTTTGTTTTAATGACAACTTGAGTTTTATGCTCCTAAAATATGGAGACTAATTTATCTTTTTGAGTTTAGTATCTATTCTCCAATATATCAAAGTTATTATTTGATAAAGGTAGTTCAGAGGAACAATAGTCCAGGTGGGAGAAATATTAAAAGTGGAACCAAGTGCCTGCCTCTTCTTTAATTTGAATCCCTACCGTGGATTTCTTATGTGTACCATCTGTGACAGACGCCTTCTTTTTTGAGGGTGAGATGAAGACGCTCCAAGTGTTACACAGCTGACTCCATTGAGTGGGAAGGTCTTTACATGCAGAAACACATGGTACAGTGTGGTGAGTAGCAGCCACAGTACTCTCATCTGTTAATACCTTTTTACTGCTGTGGAAATAAAGAGCCAGGGAAGTCACGTAATAACGTACCCCAAGCTTGCTTTAAACATCCTGACCACTAAGCATGCAGAGAAGTTTCAGGATGATACATCATATACCCATGGCATGCTATTTTTAGATGTGCAACATAGACAATTTCGCCTCCATGGAATTTTTGTCATTATTTCACTCTGATTATTTGCCCACTTTTAAAGTCTGCATGATTCAGACTTTAATGTGAAAAAGCCACTGAGATGCGTAAAGCCTTTCACATTACTGATGCATCCTTTCCCACATTAAAGACACAGGAATCCTACCAGCCTCAACACAGGGGAAGCAGGTGGCTTTCAGGGGGCATGAGGTATGCAATTTCTGCAATTTCTTGGCTTCAGCTTGATTAGTCTGAGGCAGGATTCTATTTTCATAGTACAAGTTTCTTTCATTTTACTCTAATATTTATAAACACAATGTGAAGGAAAAAAATCACTCTGGAAGCAAAACATACAAACTATATCTCTCCAGTTAGCATGATCCACTTAGACTTGTGTATTTGAACTCATGAAGAGCATCTGCAAATTTGTAGACACAATGAAGGGAAGAAATAAAGGTCACTCAGTTTCAGATAACAAACAGGGTGGCAGTATTTCATATTTATACATGGATCTTTGTGGCAACAATAGTCCAACATTTACTGTATGCACACCTGTGATTTTGCAGGTGACAACTGTTTTTTTTCTATTTTTTTTAAATTTTTATTTTTATTTATTTATTTTTTGACAGGCAGAGTGGACAGTGAGAGAGACAGAGAGAAAGGTCTTCCTTTACTGTTGGTTCACCCTCCAATGGCCGCCGCGGCCAGTGCACCGCACTGATCCGATGACAGGAGCCAGGTGCTTCTCCTGGTCTCCCATGCGGGTGCAGGGACCAAGCAGTTGGGCCATCCTCCACTGCACTCCCTGGCCACAGCAGAGAGCTGGCCTGGAAGAGGGGCAACCGGGACAGAATCCGGTGCCTCGACCGGGACTAGAACCCGGTGTGCCGGCGCCGCAAGGTGGAGGATTAGCCTAGTGAGCCGCGGCGCCGGCGCAGGTGACAACTGTTAAAAGTCAATGTGATAGATGTCATTGGGCAAGTTGTATGCCAACACCATGTTTTTATTTTGAAACCTTTTATTTAATTAGTATAAATTTCATGAGTACATCTTTAGGAATACAGTGATTCTTCCCACCAAACCTGCCCTCCCATCCCCACTCCATCCCTACTTCCTCCTCCCTCTCCCATTCCCAGTCCCATTCTCCATTAAGATTTATTTTCAGTTAAATTTATACACAGAAGATAACTCTATACAAAGTAAAGATTCAACTATGTACACACACACACTAAATATAAAAAACTTCGTGAACAAGTTTTACAGTTAAATCTCATAGTAAGACTCATTTAGGACAGAGGTCCTGCATGGGGAATAAGTGCACAGTGACTCCTGCTGTTAATTTAACAATTAGCACTACTATGTATGACCTCAGTGATCACCTGAGGCTCTTGCCATGAGTTGCCTGGGCTATGGAATCCTTTTGAGACCACGGTCTTTGTCAGAATTTAGGCAGGGCCAAAGGCAAAATGCAAGTTCTCTCTCTCCTGTCAGAGAAAAATACGTCTTTCTTTGATGGCCCCTTCTTTCCATTGGGGTCGCATTCATGAATACCCTTTATGTAGGATTTTTTTTTGTGGCCATAGTATCTTGGCTTTCCATGCCTGAAATGCTCTCATGGGCCTTTCAGCCAGACCAGAATACTTTAAGGGCTGATTCTGAGGTCAGAGGCCAGCACCACTTTTTATAATTTCCTTAACTTTCAACCACTTCTCTCTCCTTTCCATGATTCTACGGCAATTAGAATATTTATTCAGAAAATGCTTTTGGAGAATCTTATAACACTACTTCTGAGTACAGAACTAAGACACAGTCTCTGCCTTCCAGAAACTTAGAAAAGAGACCTGCAAACAGATAATTATTGTAGCCTGTGATAAATTCAGTGGGAAGTAGATAAATAGCATCTGACCCAGACTGGAGCATTGGGAGGTGGTAATGAAGACAAGGTACAGGAGCTGAGTCTTGAAGGATGAACTTGGAATGAACTAGCCAGGGGAATGTGCTGAACGCACCAAAGCATGAGAGAATGTATATATTACCTTTATATATCTGCAGGTAGTTCTGCATTTTTGCAGGACTGACTACTGCAGACTGGGGGATGATGAGAGTTTGGAGAGGCCAACACATAAAGAAAGGCTCTTTATGTCATCTGTGGAACCTGGATTTCCACTTAAAAGCCATTGGGGAGACATTGAAGGGTTGTAAGCAGCAAACTAAAAAAAGAAATCAGATTTGCATAAAAAAGAATCTCTGCAGGCAGTGCAGAGTATTAAGGAGACTTCCAGAAAGAATATAAAGTCTTAGACCTTAGATGTTAACTAAGTCATGCCAGAGAAGCCTGGTAGCCCAGGGAAGGAGATGGCTCCTCATTGCTGGAACTTTATTATCTAGTTCACTGAAGACAACACCAGAACATGGACATGTATTTTTTGGTTTCAGTTTTTTCAGTTGCACTACATCCCTTTGTGGAAGAAGATACTTTCCCCAATGCACACCTGACTGAACTGAGCAGGGCAGGCATTGCCACCTGTTGAACCTGTGTTCTTTCTCTGGGATGACCGCTGCTCCTGGTGAAGTCGGCCTCTACACTCAGCATGGCACATTCACACACTGAACCCTGCCTCAGTCTCTCTTGCTAGGCTGCTCTTTTAGTCACTATTTATTTCTCAGCAACCTAGAGACATAACACATTGCTCTATGCAGAGTTTTTGTTGTGCTTTGCAAATGAATTTTTTTTGACTGCTGGGTGACCCACTTTCACTGTGGTAGTCACTGAACAGGTCCATGACCTAGCCAGTTAATGGTCCTTTGGTGGTTCTTCAATCCAGCTGGTGTTCTGACTGCATTCCACAACACCATTGCTGGAGAGCCTGCCTTGAATTCAGTCTGTATGAAGCTCATGTAGTGGTACTGTTGAAACTCATCTGAATTCTAGACGATGTATCTGTGATGCTTCCAAAACTCTCTTGAATATTGAAGATTTAGACAGTTGGGAACTCTAAGAAAAAGAAAATCTGCTATGGTTTGAATGTGGCCTCTCCAAAATACAGGTGTTTCCAATGTGTTGGTATTATGGAGTGAGGCCTTTAAGATTTGATTAGGCCATGAGGGTTGCTCCCTCATGAATGGGATTCAGCACCATTATAAATGACTCTGTGGAGGCTTCTAGCATATCTTGCTCTCTGAAGACGTGGCAGAAAGGCTTCACAGATGCTGGTACCTTGATCTTGGACATCCAAGTCTCCAGAATTGTGAGTAATAGATTTTTGTTCTTTATAATTTGCTGTGTCTGTGGTATGTCATTGTAGCAGTATCAAGGACTAATTCAGAAATTTATACCAAAGAAATAGTGTGTTGATGTAGCCAATACATAAAAATATGGAAGCAGTTTTGGGGCTGTGTAATGAGATGAAGCTGGAACAGTTTTGAAGTGATTGATGGGTAAAACCTAGATTTCCATGGAGGGAGCAGTAGGCATGCCACCGGGGAGGTCTCAGAAGAATAGCAGAGCTATCAGGCAAGGCTGAATCTTCTAAGGGATGTCTTAAATGTTTATAAGCAGAATATTAGTAGAAACATGGACGGTAGAGACTGCTATGATGATGACTCAGACAGAAATGAGTGATAAGGTCTTGGAAAGTAGGGGAAGGACCATCATTATGATAAAGGGACAAAGAAATTAGGTGAGTTTTATCCGTATCCTAGAACATTGTGGAAGCAGAATTTAAGAGTGGTGAAAAGTCACTAGATGGAAGAAGACTAAAAGCAGAAATATACTGAAAGTATTGCATAACTTACTTTAATTCATTATATAGTAAAAATGCAAGTAGAGAGGATGATTTAAAGATAGAATTTAAAATTAAAAGAGAAGTATAATATATTTATAGAATTCTCATCCTGCTAATGTAAAGAATAAAACATGTTTAGGAGAGAAAACCTAAAAAGTGGCCAAACTATCAATTGGGGAGCAGCTCAATAGGGCTCTAAGGAAGCTAGGTGCAATTCATCAGGAGAATGAGTGCATGCCACTTTGGGCATTTGGGAGATCTTTGAAGCTTCCCATCACGGTGTCAGAGTACTAGGGCTCCTGGGGTAGAATGGTGTCAGGGGAGGGACCCAGAGGCACCCATGAGACCTCAGGTCTTGCTGGCTAGGACTACCTTGGATCTTTGCTGCCTGCATTTTTGTGAAGCAGTCCTTGGTCATCCCAGCTGTGGCTCATGTGGGACCAGGTGGAGCTCAGACTGCTGTTTCAGAGGGTACAGGTGGTGAGCTTTGGCTGCATATTCTGCAGGTGTGTAAAGTGAAGAGCTATGGAGTGGTTCTCTACCACTAGATTTCAAAGGATTCTCAGCTGATTCTAGGCCGAACTATCACTGAGAGCCTCCAGTAGGGTAATGCTTAGTGGAGACACAGAGACAAGGTCATCTTCAGACTCCAGAACTGTGGAGTTACTAACATGTAGGGCCAGGTTAGGAAAGCCTCGAGCATGGGATTTTAGTGTATAAAAGTTTAAGCATGGGGTGTGTCCAGGAAAGTCATAGGAATGGAGCTTCTCAAAGCTTTGGGGGCCCATCTCTTGCTTTAGTGTGTCCAGAAGGCAGGACATGGAGTCAATAAAGATTATTCTCCTTTTATTCTGTTGGGTTTTGACTTAGTTTGGACCTGTTGTGACTTACTTATTTCCTATTGCTTCCTTTTGGGAGAACGGAAATGTGTATCTTATGCCTGTCCTACCATTATATTTTTTTCAATACATGTTTGATTTCATAGCTCACAAATGGTGAGAAATTTGCATCACGGTGAATCAGACGTTGATCCTCACTCGTGTCTGATTTAGGCCAGACTTTGAGCTGATAAAGTGGATAATGCAATGAGTTAACACTTCTGGGGACTGTTGGGAGGTGATGCAGGTGTTCTGCTTGTGAGAAAAACATACATTTTGTGGGGACGGTCTGAATGTAGTGGTTGGTGTCTTCACTCTCAAATACAGGTGTTAACAATGTAATAGTGTGTGTGGTGGGGAACCTGAAAGAAATGATTAGGCTGTGAGGTTTCTCCCTGGTGAACTGGAATAGGTGCATTTGTAAAGGCACTTGATGGAGGGAATTTGTCTTTGTTCTTCTGCCTTCTTTTTGAGAGGACACAGCAAGAAAGCACTCACCATATGCTGGTAACATGATCTTGTACTTTGTCACCTCCAGAACTCTGAGAATAAATTTCCATTCTTTATAAATTACTCAGGCTGTGGTATTCTATTACAGCAGCACAAATGGACTGAGCCCCCTTGCCACGTTTTTAATGATTGCTTCTGAAGTGTTAAACTTCTTTTATGTCCTTGTAGTACCAAAATTGTTTGCATAGCACTTCAACATGTAGGGTAAAAGACAGTTGTTGGGACATATTTTTTTCTTAATCCAAACTTATATATTATTATTGCAGGGGCCAGTTGCACTGGTCACTACTACATACAATGGAATGACTGCTCTTCAAACTTTTCATTGATTAATATAGCTGGGGTGTAATTAAGGCAACCCACCATTTTGGAGAGAGACTTTAAGCACATAATTGGTGAGGTCAGGTACCAATGGTTCCTGTACTGTATAGTAAATGGTGTTAATAATAGAAGTATTATTGTATTCAAAGTATTGTGAGGTAGAATTTCCTAGCATGCATAGTTAGAATGTGTCATTAAAAAGAGGAAGCCTCAGGGAGGCAGCATGGAAAAAGCTAAGGCAAAGAAGGCAAACTTGCCAATGTGTTACCTTCTCTGTCACAGGGTTGGGCAGCCCTTTTTTTCTGCAAGGGCCATTGAATATTTAGGACATCATGCAAGGGCCATGCAAAATTATTAACTTAAAAATCAGCCTGCTGTGGATTTATTGAATTTCAACCCTGCCTGCGGTTGTGTTGGCAGGGCCAGCCCAAATGATTTCATGGGCCTTATGTGGTCCCAGGCTGGATATTCCCTACCCCAGTCAAGAGGAACAAATGTCCTGGCACATGGAATTAATTTGACCAGAACTTGTGACAACAATATTTCTGTTGAGGTGGCTGCATCTATAGTATATTCTAATGCATTAACAGTCCACTATATTTTTCATGAAATGATTCGAAAGAAAAATATAGCTTAACTTTTGAATTATTCATAGAGAACATTATTATGGGTAAATATAAAAGTCTAAAAACAGCTGTTGATATTTTGCATGTTTAACAAATTTTCACTCATGTGCTTGGATAAAAGATATGTAATTCAACAATGAGAAAAGAAAAAAAAAACTTATTTTAACACATGAATCTGTAAAGCACACAATAATAACATTACCAAGGAATGTGTAAAATCATCATTAGGGAGAGATATGACACATTACAGAGTTACATGAAAGAAAGCTACAGATGGAGAGATACCTACCATTCATGAATGGGAAGAAAAATGTCACAAAACTGGCGTTTTCTTTACAAGTTAAATTAATGCAGCTATCAAAATCAAAATGGGATTACGTTCGTGTCTGTGGGAGCGATTGCTGTATATCTGAAAAGGAAGGGTCATGAGGCTGGATTTGCTCTGCTTGTCTTCCAAATGTTTGATCAAGAATGGGAAGAAAGATCACAGTACAGAACACATGCCTATGAAAATACTCTGGTGTGCTTCAGAAGTTAGATACGCTAGAAGAACTGTTACAAATTAATAGGAGAAAGGATGAGTTTTAGAATAAATGGATCCAGAAATATTGGATTCAATTTAATTGGAGTCCCATCTTATGCTATAAATTGAAATAAAATCCATTCCATAAATAAGTCATTCTATCTAGACTAAAATATAAAGGCTTTCCATATATTATAAAGATAATTTGACTATATTAAAATTAAAAACAAAAAATCAAACTTCACATTTTTGTACCATATTGCCAACACTGTAAAAGGTAATGTCAAAAATAATTTTACAATCACAGGGTGGTTGGCAGAATATTGTTGTTCTAAAATATGTCCATATCCTAACCTCCAGAACTTGTGAATATTTTACCTTCCCTGGCAAATGAGGAGGTAGCAGTGTGCTACCTAGTTGATCTTTGAAAAGGGAGATTATCTTGAGTTTGCTGAACAAATTTAGTGTAACTTCCAGGGTCCTTCAATGTAGAAGAAATGGCAGAAGTGGTGTGAGGAGAACTGAACTGCTGTTGCTGGCTTTGCAGATGGAGGGAGATGGCCAGGAACCAAGGGAAGTGAGTGGCTTCTAGAAGTCAGAAAGGAGGCTGGCTCTTCCCTAGAGTTTCTGCAAAAGAAAGCAAACTTGACTTTAGTCCAGTGAGATCCATTTTGGACTTCTGACCTGCAGATCTTCAAAATAATGAAGGTTTGTTTTCAGCCGCCAAGTTTATTACACATAATCATAGCTGCAATAGAAAACTGATGCATCTAGAGGTGGTTTTCAAAATTAAAAGAGTATTGTTCAAAAATACATGCAAGTTCATTTTAAAGTGTAGTCAATTTGTCAGACAAATATAAATTGGCAAAATTGACCCAAGAATAAGAAAACATAACCACAAAAATTAGATGCTAAATTGGAAAGGTAACTAAAAGTTTATATGCAAGGAAGATACTGGCCTCAAAACATCTTTCTTCAGAGTTACAAAAAAAAAAATGATTCTCATGTTCTATAAACTGTTAGGTCATAAATAGCAGTACAGAACTTCCTCCTACATTTTGCAAATGTGTCCTCACCGTGAATTCCCAGCAATACAGAGAAAATACCAAACTGAAGCACAGATGAAATTTACTTATGAGTAAATATAAAATTGTGAAGGAATTATACATGAATTCAATCCAATATTACATTAGTTCAATACTGTACAATTCCCTATATTCTAGGAGTAAGTCTGACTTAGAACATATTAATATGAATCATATTAGTTTAGTATACACATATAATTGATCTAATTAAGCAGTAACATGAAAAAAGCTGTCAATAGGCAACATTTTTGTTTTAACCCAGCAGTAACAGATCTTACTATTTCAGAAAGGAAATGATTTCTCATTCTCATTGCTACATAAGTTTTAGAGTCACCTAAATTATGTTCTCTAAATTTGTGGGAAATTTTGATTGGGATTGTGTTAGGAAAGTATTCATACAAACATACATGTGCGCATATACCTGGAGAAAATTATTTTAATGACACTAAGATATATTGTATATCTGTTTATTTACCTAGAACCTTTAAATTCCTCTTGTTATGCTCATTAATTGAATAAGTCTTTTGTTAAAATTACCTGTAAGTATTCTTTGTTGGCAATATAAGGAAATTCAGTTTCATTTTAGAAATTAATCCTGTATCTCCTAACCTTATAAAATTTATTCACTTGTTCTGGTAGTTCTATTTTATGATTCTCTAAGGTGTCTTATATAATATTAAACACATCTGAAATATAAATAACTATTTCATTCTAAGCTTTATAACTTTTACTATTTTTCTTGCTTCATTGCAATAGCAAAAATTGCCAGTACAATTCTTAGTAGAAGTAGTGAGAGCAGACATGCTTATGTTATTCTTGTTCATAGGATAAAATGTTCACAAAAGGGCTGGTACTGTGGTGCAGCGGGTTAATGCCCTGGCCTGAAGTGCATCTAGATCCCGGATGTTCCACTTCCGATCCAGCTCTCTGCTATGGCCTGGGAAAACAGTAGAAGACGGCCCAAGTCCTTGGGCCCCTGCACTGTGTGGGAGACCCAGAAGAAGCTCCTGGCTCCTGGCTCCTGGCTTCGCATCAGCGCAGCTCCAGCTGTTGCCATCTGGGGAGTGAACCAGCAGTTGGAAGATCTCTCTCTCTATGTCTCTACCTCTCTCTGTAACTCTGTCTTTCAAATAAATAAAATAAATCTTTTTAAAAAATGTTCACAAGGATCTTGACTGTAAGTTCTTTGTGGATGTCTTGTATCCAATTGTGAAGGTACACTTTTGTTGCTAGCTTCTCATTTTTTATTTGAAATTGGTGATTCATCACAGATTTTTTTCAGTGTTTTATATCCATCTCTCAGAATGGTCTGTTCTTTATCCTGTTAGGATAAACTACATTGACTTTTTCTTAAAAGATAAACCACACATGTACTCCTAGCATAATCCTCCTTGATTCAATATATTTTCCTTTTTCATGTATTTTTGGTTTGATTTGCTAACATTACACTAGGGGTTTTGAATCTTTATTCACAAGGAATATTGATCTATAAAATTTTAATTTTTATAATGTATATACCAGGCTTTGGTATCAACATTATGCTGATAGATTTTAAACAAGTTTGTGTTATTTCTTTTTAGAATTGTGATGGAATTCACCAAGGAAATCATCTGAAATTTTCTGGTTGAAGATTTTAAGATTTTAAAAAAAATTAAAATATTATTTCTTTTGTATTTTGTCCATTTTTGATGTTATATTTCTTAGAAAAATTTGTGTATCTCATTTATATAATTTTGGAAATAGAAGTTATCAACAATGTTGTATTATTTTCCTGTTAGTATTTGCAGAATCCTTCATTTCTAATCCTGATTTTTTTTTTCTCTTCCTCCTTCACTAAAAATGATTATTTTTCTTGGTGCTTACCAATTTTGTTGACATTTTCAACAAACCAGGTTTTGTGCTTTTTTACTATCCTTTGCTTTCTATTTCCTTAGTTTCTGATTTTAATTTTATTATTTCGTGGCTTCTACTTATTTTTTTATGTTGATGTCTTGCCAGACAAGGTTCTTGTTGTCTGAACTGACAGGAAACCAAATGTGGGCAACCCTGCTAATGTCCTTACAGAACAGCATGTGGCAGCAAAAAGGAGGGTGGACAGGGGCCCAGAGCAGAAGTGAAGGGACAAATGGAAGATATGCAGCAATGGTGGTTTGCCAATGCTAAGGTTATAATTCAGGGTTTTACTTTCCTTAAGCATATTAACAAATGCTCTTGTAATCTATTCTTTGTGACATTGTCTCCTTTTCTTTTCCTTGGGATGTATCATGATTTCTCCTACAACATTGCTTTTTGAGTTTTTTTCTTTCCAAAGAACCCCTAACAACAGAGGGGAATAAAACCTGGCTTTTAAAAATCGTCTTTTCAGATCAGTTTCCAGTAATTGAGTAAAAATAAGGTTATGGAACTTTTTTCTGAATGTATGAAATATTAAGAACCATAAGGGATCATGCTGTGGCATAGTAAGTAAAGCTGCTACCTGCAATGTTGGCATCCCCTGTGGGCACCAGTTCAATTCCCAGCTGCTGATCAAGCTCTCTGCTAATGTGCCTAGGAAAACATTGCAGGATGGTCCAAGTGATTGCCCCCTGCACCCATGTGAGAGACCTGGAGGAAGCTCCTGGCTTCAGCCTGGCCCAGCCCTGGCCACGCGGCCGTTTGGGGAATGAACCAGGGGATGGAAGATATTCTTTCTCTCTCTTTCTCTCTCTCCCTCCCCCCTTCTCTCTCTCCGTATTTCTTTCAAATAAATAAAATCTGTTTTTTTTTTTAAATAATAGATTTTCATGTGAGTATCCACTGTCATTTCTTCTGCTCTTCAGAATTCCGTTCAGTGATCTATTTCTTATGGTGGTATCTCTTGTTAAATAAGTACTATCTTTTTTAGAGACTTCCAGTTCACATTGGGATAGGAGAAACACTAAGAAATGTTGCAATTAAAAGTGTGCTTATTGGTTTTGTAATAGCCAACTGTTTCTCAAATCTATTTATGGAATACTTTTCTGCTGAACACTTATTCCCATTCTTAGAGATGTAAATATGGTTGATAACAGTTGCTCTAACCTGAAGAAGCAAGAGTAACAATCACTTCAGGCATATAAAAGTCTTTCAAATGAGGAATAGCTGTGTTTCTTGGGGGCCTGGTGCTGCTGCCTAATTCTCTTGTGAGCCTCTTCCCTGTTCCCACCGTTCTCTGCGTGTGCCGCCTTCATAAGTTCCCTGGTGTCTATTGGTACTTGACACACAGAAGGTGTTCTGTGCTGAATTTGAAACACATGAATTTCATTAGTTTTAATTTGCCTCCCACAGCATTTTTTTATTTTTATTTGAGAGAGAGAGAAGGAGAGAGGGAGAGAGAGAGAGAGAGAATCTTCCATCTGCTGGTTCACTTCACAAATGCTTGCAACAGCCAGGGCTGGGTCAGGTCAAAGCCAGGAAGCTGGGGTTCAGCCTGGATCTCCCACAAGGGTGGCAGGTTCCCAAGTACTTGAGCCATTGTCTGCTGCCTCCCAGGGTGTGCCTAAGTAGAAAGCTGGGATTGAGGAGCCAGGACTCAAACTCAGCCATCTGGTATTGGGATGCAGCCTCCCAAGTAGCATTGTAAATGCCATCCTGAACACCCACTCCACCAGCATCTTTTATGAAAAGGACCATTTTTTGCTTACTAAATACAAAGTTTTCTAATTGATATCAGAATCTGAGAAGAAAGAAGTTGATGAAAAGAATAGCTATAATGATAGCTTTGTAGTTTAATATATGAATTGCTGGGAGAAATTAGAAAATAATTTGTTTTTATTGATCAAATACAAGCAAAGACGCTGCTAAACCTGGAGATCATTTGTACTGTGACCTGTAAGAGTAAAGACATAGATCAAATATGGTCAGTACTCCAGGTCATCAGTGACATCTAGTGTGTGTACGGGACAGTATGTCAGTTGGACAGCTAGTCCAACTCTGAAAAGACAGAACTTCTTAAGGTTCTTTTCCTAAAATTGTAAAGCAAGAGTAGTGATCCCTTTGCTTTTAATTAAGAGCTTGCAGCTATCTACCATAAATCATTAGAATATATCAATGCACATAAAGAAATAATGTGGGTGAAATATTTAGAAGCACTTTGTTAGTAAATTAACTGAACTTCTTGTTAAAATATTATCAGTTGCCCTTATATGTAAGAGGTATCAAATTCAACCATTCACTAACTGGGAGAGAAAGCGACAGAGATTTTAGCTTAGACAAAGCGGCTAACTCTGGCAGTCATCGGTTATAAGTAGTTTTCTAACTCAGGCTTATAATAAGAAGGCTTTGGACCCTGAAACACTCAGAGCTGACTCTGATACAAGACCTTTCTTCTTCTTCCTTTTTTTTTTTCATCTGTTTATTTCTTTGAAAGGCAGAGTAGGTACAGGGGCCATCCTCTGCTGCTTTCCCAGGCCATTAGCAGAGAGCTGGATCAGAAGTGGAACAGTCAGAAAGCAAAGCGGTGCCCATGTGGAATGCTGGCATTGCAGGTGGTAGGTTAACCCACTACACCATAGCACCAGCACCAGGCCTTTCTTGTTCGGCTCAGAGATGATAAAGTTTTACAGGAGGAACCTGGCTTTATCTCATTAATTGAAGGTGGGGAATTTGCTTGTAAATTACATCTTTTAATTCAGGTACAGGACCTAATTTGATTGCTAGTGATGCTTTTTACTTTAAATATATTTTAAATCTCAAGTTCACCCTGCACTGTGTTGACTTTTACTTATTTTGTGAATATTTTAGTACTGATACCAGGACTTGTCTTCTAGGAGTTGTGACCCTTTAGGGTCTCAGAGAATTTTGAAGAGACAGAAAGTATTTAAATGTAGGCAGAAAATGTTCCACCCTATGAATAACTCAAGAATGCGGATCTCAAAACGTTTTATTTTAAACCATGGTATTGAAATATCTTTTTTAGTTTCACCACACTTTTCCTACTAAAACTAAGAATCATCTTAGCAAAATAGGAACAAAGTACAGGTTAAATTTCCTGATTTGAAATGCTTGGGACCAGAAGTGTTTGAATTTCTTAATTTTTTTTGAATATGTTCCTATATATAGTGAGATATCTCGGGATGAGACCTAAATATAAACACAAAATTCATTTGTGTTTCATATACACCCTACACATACATGTAGGCTGAAGTACAGCATTCCTAGTGTACCTGAGTGTTGTTGGTGACACATCAATGAGGACAGATGTGGAATGTTCCTCTTGTGATGTCATGTCATTGCTCACAAAGTCACAGATTTTGGAGCATTTCAGATTTGGATTAGGGATGTGCAAAGACTTGTTCAGTTCTGACAGATTCTGTGACAGAGTACATATTTGGCTGCCACAAAGTCATGTTGTGATGGAGGCTTCAAAACTCATTCTTTCGGGAAAGAATGAGGATCAGTTTGGAATCGGCCATCTTATTACAGTAATATCACATAGGTCGTGGCCAGGTTCTTTAGCTTCTCAAGCCATACTCAAATTTTCAGCAAGTGACTGCTGAGCATCTAGAACATGCCAGGAGCCATTCTAGGCTTGGACTAAGATTCAGCCCTTGAGAAGCCTGTTTACTATCTGGGCAGACTGCAAACACTATACAAAGCTGGATAATAGGGAGTATATGCTGTGGGTGTGCTATTTTACATGGAATGACTAGAGAGGATCTCAAAGAAGAGATGACATTTGAGTGAGTCAGGGAAGGTATTTAAGAGAATAATGTCCCAAGCAGTGGAACATCAAGTCCAAATGCAAGACTGCACCTGTCATGCTTCGGGAACAGTATGTGGCTAATGCCTGATGCACTTGAGTGGAGAGAACAAGAGAGAGTGGAAGAAAATGAGTTCAGAAGGGGAGCAGGGGGTCACAGGTGAATGATGTACTCATAGGATGCTGAGCTGTGAGGTGGCGTGATCTTAACTGTTTCATAAAAGGACTTCTTTGGCTGCTGTCCTAGATTTAAGATTTATTTATTTGAGAGGCAGATTTAAAGACAGAGGGAGAGACAGAGTGAGGTCATCCATCCACTAGTTTACTCTCCAAATGGCCACAATGGCCAAAACTGAGCCAATCGGAAGCCAGGATCCATGATCTTCTTTGGGATGTCTCATGTGGGTTCAGGGGACTAAGCAATTGAGCCATCTTCCACTGCTGTCCCAGGCCATAAACAGAGAGCTGGATCAGAAGAAGAGCACCTGGGACATGAACTGGCACCCATATGGAATGCCAATGTTGCAGGTGGAGGCTTAACCTACTAAGCAAAGTGGCAGCACCTCTATCAGTGTGTTTTTTAAAACTGACTAACAAGTCCTTATTTATAGCCAGAACCAAGGCCAGATTGACAAATGGGAGTGGTCAGGACAAAGGAAAGGGAGAAGTGTGGTCAGTGAGGAAACAGGAGAGTTGTGTTGCAGATTTTAACTGATGGAAATGTCTGAAGAGGGAGGAGGTGTCCAGTCTAATACTACCGAGTGGAAGGAATGACGATGTGTGTCCTCTATCTGGAGCGCACTGTTAACCCAGAGAAGATGCGATGGAGAGGTGGGGATGAAAGACTGGTTGAGGAGCTACAAGAGAGGAGAGAAGTAGAGAGCAAGAACAACTCTGTCCAGAGCCCTTGTGCTATTTGGGAGCAGAGGAATGGGTAGGAAGTGGAACAGGATGTGGAGTTGAAAGAGGAGGAAGTTTTATCTCTTTTGATAGGAGTTCTTAAAGTATATTTGCATGGTCATGAGACTTATCCAGTAATTAGGAAGGGATTGATCGGGCAAGAGAAAAGAATTTTTCAACATATTGTCTTTAATGGTAGCAGAGGAACTGGTTGCCAGTGCAGAAGTGAGGTGGGTAGCTGTGGACTGGAGCCTACGCGGGGCTTTCCCAGGTAATGGGAGAGAAGGTAGTGGGAGGTGCAGCCTCAGGAAGGTGACAAGTGATGGTGGAAGTGTTTCTCAGATGAACTTTGCCTTTCTTTTGGGTTGGGTAGAATAGGCAGCCAGGGAAAGGTTTGTGTTAGACTTCTGAGGGAAGGAAATACCTGGCGTCTAGGAGGAAGGGGAAATGAATGGACCAGGACCCCACCATATTAGTGGCCTTGAATGTAATGTGTGCTGCTTAGTTAACACTCTTCTGTAATGTTCTCTTTCGACCATCAGCAGTGTGGGTACTGGTTCAGTATATGTGAAGTGAGTCATCAAGAGAATTTATTTTTGTTGGGGTTCAGGTCTGGCAAATGAATACCACAAACAAGACAGGAGTGAGATTTCTGGGTAAATAGAAGGAAGCACTTATAGTGATGAACCATGTAATCTCACATTGATGAGAGAACACTTAGGACAGGAAGCAGATGAGAGCAGGTGTTTAGTAAGTATAATTCTGGTCTAAATGGGGTTGAAGAATAATTGGAGTCTGGAGACCAGTATGTTGGAAAGATAAGAGGTGATGGCCAGGAAGGAGATTGCTTAAAAGTGAGTTTATTGAGAAGGTACAGAGTTTTGGTCATCTGTATGTGTATGACCGTGGGTTAGAGAGATTGGAATGGTGAAGGAGTCAGGGGGAACCGAACAGAGAGACCAGGTGATTGGAAGGCTTCCTACAAAGATACCAAAACCACCAGGATCCATGGTGGAGAGAGAAGATTAAAGAGAATGACTAATCCTGTTCAGGCCTTCGAGGTAAAAGAAGATGGCCCTAGAGTCTGTAGTTGGACTGTCACAAAGCAGTATAGCAGGTGGGTTCGACTTCAGAATGGAGTATTTAAGGAAGAGGGGAATCAGTTGTTTGGAAGTAATAATGAGGACATGAAGAGCCCTTCCGGGTACAACAGACAATGTCTGTGGAAGAAACAACTACCATTCGAGAGCACTACAGACTGTTGACACTGAGAGTGAAAACAATATTTGTAAACTCATTGGCAGCTGTAGTCTATAATGGCAGTGAGAGAATGGGCTCTGGAGCTTAATCATTTACATTCTAGACACAGCTCCTTTACTTATGAAGTTTGTGACATTAATGCCTTCATACCTTGTCTTCATCTATAAAACTGGGGAGAATCACAGGATTTGTCTCTGAGGGTTCCTGTGCAGAGTAAATGAGTTACTAACCTGTTCAAACACCTAGGAAACACCTGGCACCTGCAGTCAACAAGTGTTCGTCATGATGGTGATGACTAACATTTGATTTGCCTTTGAGGAGTGACAAAGATTATTGATATTATTGTTATTACTCGTTTGAAATTTGCCTCTGGGGAGAGAAAAGCAGATGCCTGGCAGAGAATGAGTAAAATCGCTTCCTGCCCTGCTGTATTTACTCCAATTTTGTTTGAACATTTGGTCTCCATATGATATGTATTGGGCTTCTGTAGCATCAGGCCTCTGTAATGTTAATTAATAATTCTTAACATGTTATTTGCTAATATAATACATTTCTAAAATCTTCTTAGAAAAGAAATCTCAAACAAGGGGACCATCTGTTGAATGGCTGAGCTCTCAACAAATGTAATTTGAATTTCACCCATAGGATAAAATAAGTGTCCATTGAATACACATTGATTAAAAATAAATAATTGGATAAATTTATTTCTGCCTTATTTTTTGGTGACTCTGCATTTTTGGTAAATATGTTTCTCTTAAGCATCTTAGTTCTGGTCCCCTTCCCTTTCCAGTTTGAGAGTCTGAATCTTAGTCTTTTTATGGATTTTTATGTATTGAAATTGCTGTTCTCCTGGAACTTAATTTTACCATCCTATTTAAGGAATTTAATTTTCCTTAATTCCTTTGTTTTTCTTGCTTTTCTCATCCTCTCATAAAATTAGATTTTTCTGATGCTTTGAGCACTATGCTTTCAAATTTTCCCCATCTGGTAGTTACTCCTAAATTACACTCAAACTTGTGCTGAGTTTTTGTTATTAATATATAAAGCCTACTGATATCTGTTTATCTCCCGAATAAGAAAATAATCTGAGGGGCTGGCATTGTGGTATAGTGAGTAAACATGCAGCCTGTGATGCTGGCATCCCGTATGGGCACTGGTTCCTGTCCTGCTGCTCTGCTTCAGATCCAGCTCCCTGCTACTGGCCTGGGAAAAGCAGAGGAGGATTGCCTGAGTGCTTGGGCCCCTGCTACCCACATAGGATACCTGGAAGAAGCTCCTGGCTCCTGGCTTCAGACTGGCCCAGCCCCAGCCATTTGCAGTGAATGGAAGTGAACTGGTGAATGGAAGACCTCTCTCTTTGTATCTTTCCCATTTTTTCTTTGTAACTCTGACTTTCAAATAAATAAATCTATTTTTAAACTTTTATTTAATAATATAAATTTCCAAAGTACAGCTTTTGGATTACAGCGGCTTTTTCCCCCCCATAACCTTCCTCCCACCCGCAACCATCCCGTCTCCCACTCCCTCTCTCATCCCATTCACATTAAGATTCATTTTCAATTATCTTTATATACAGAAGATCAATTTAGTACATAGTAAGTAAAGATTTCAACAGTTTGCACCCACACAGAAACAAAGAGTGTAAAGTACTGTTTGAGTACTAGTTATACCATTAATTCACATAGTGCAACACATTAAGGACAGAGATCCTACATGGGGAGTAAGTGCACAGTGACTCCTGTTGTTGACTTAACAATTGACACTCTTGTTTATGGTGTCAATAATCACCCTAGACTCTTGTCGTGAGTTGCCAAGGCTATGGAAGCCTTTTGAGTTCACCGACTCTGATCTTAAATAGACAAGATCATAGTCAAAGTGGAAGTTCTCTCCTCCCTTCAGAGAAAGGTACCTCCTTCTTTGATGGCCTGTTCTTTCCGCTGGGATCTCACTCACATAAATCTTTCACTTAGGTCATTTTTTCTTCTTCTGTGAGTTCCAATAGTCTCTTAGTAGAGTTCTTTGGGTCCCCTAAATAAAGAATCATATCATCTGCAAAGAGGGATAGTTTGACTTCTTCCTTCCCAATTTGTATCCCTTTAATTTCTTTTTCTTGCCTAATGGTTCTGGCAAAAACTTCCAGAACTATATTGAATAGCAGTGGTGAGAGTAGGCATCCCTGTCTGGTACCAGATCTCAGCGGAAATGCTTCCAACTTTTCCCCATTCAATAGGATGGATTTTTCATAAATTGCTTTGATTGTATTGAGGAATATTCCTCCTATACCCAATTTGCTCAGAGTTTTCATCATGAAAGGGTGTTGTATTTTATCAAATGCTTTCTCTGCATCTATTGAGATAATCATATGGTCTTTCTTCTGCAGTCTGTGAATGTGGTATATCACATGATTGATTTGCGAACATTGAACCATCCCTGTATACCAGGGATAAATCCCACTTGGTCTGGGTGAATGATCTTTCTGATGTGCTGTTGCATTCTATTGGCCAGAATTTTATTGAGTATTTTTGCATCTATGTTCATCAGGGATATTGGTCTGTAATTCTCTTTCTATGCTGCATCTTTTTCCGGCTTAGGAATTAAGGTGATGCTGGCTTCATAGAAAGCATTTGGGAGGATTCCCTCTTTTTCGATTGTTCTGAATTGTTTGAGAAGAATTGGAGTTAGTTCTTCTTTAAATGTCTGGTAGAATTCATCAGTGAATCCATCTGGTGCTGGGCTTTTCTTTGTTGGGAGGGACTTTATTACTGATTCAATTTCTGTCTCAGTTATGGGTCTGTTTAGGTTTTCTATGTCTTCATGGTTCAATTTAGGTGGGTTGTATGTGTCCAGGAATCTATCCATTTCTGATAGATTTCCCTGTTTGCTGGCATACAACTATTTGTAGTAATTTCTGATGACTCCGTTTATTTCTGGTGTCTGTTGTTACATTCCCCTTTTCATTTCTGATATTATTGATTTGGGTCTTTTCTTTTTTTAGTTAGTTGGGCCAGTGGTATGTCAGTTTTGTTTATTTTTCAAAAAAAAAAAAAAACAGCTCCTCGTTTGGCTGATCTTTTGTAATTTTTTTTTTTTTGGATTCAATTCTGTTATTTCTCTAATTTTAATCCTTTCTCTTCTCCTACTAGTTTTGGGTCTGGTTTGCTTCAGTTTTTCTAGATCCTTGAGATGCATTGAAAGCTCATTTATTTGGTGCCTTTCCAATTTCATGATATAGTCACCTATTGCTATAAACTTTCCTCTTAACACTGCTTTTGCTGTATTCCGTAAGTTTTGATATGTTGTGTTGTTATCTTCCTTTACTTCTAAAAAGATTTTGATTTCTATTTTGATTTCTCTTTTGATTTCTTCCATGACCCAGTGTTCATTCAGTAGCATGTTGTTCAGTCTCCATGTGTTTGCATATGCTCTAGGGATTCCTGAGTTGCTAATTTCCAGCTTCATTCCACTGTGGTCTGAGAAGCTGCATAGTATGATTCCAATATTTTTGAATTTGCTGAGACTTGCTTTATGGCCTAGTATATGATCAGTCCTAGAGTAGGTTCCATGTACTGCTGAGAAGAATGTAAATTCTTTTAAGTGTAGGATGAAAAGTTCTATAGATATCTATTGGATCCATTTGGGCAATAGTGTCAATTAAATCTGCTGTTTCCTTTTTGATCTTCTGTCCGGTTGATCATTCTATTTCTGAGAGTGGAATATTGAAGTCCCCCAATACTATTGTATTGGAGCTTAAGTCTCCCTTAAAGTCTCTTAACAAATCTTTTAAATAAGCTGGTGTCCTGTAATTAGGTGCATATACATTTATTATAGTTACATCTTCCTGTTGAATTGATCCCTTAATCTTTATATCGTGCCCCTCTTTGTCTCTCTTAACAGTTTTTGTGGTAAAGTTTATTTTGTCTGATATTAATATGGCTATGCCAACTCTTTTTTGGTTTCTGTTGGCATGGAATATCTTTTTCCAACCTTTCACTTTAAGTCTGCATGCATCTTTGTTGGAAAGATGTGTTTCTTGCAAGCAGCAAGTAGATTGATTTTGGTTTTTAATCCATTCAGCAAATCTGTGTCTTTTAACTGGAGAGTTGAGGCCATTAACATTCAATGTGACTATTGGTAAGTAGAAACTTTGCCCTGCCATTTTCCTAAAGATATTTTCTAATATATGCTTTGAACTTCCTGTGATCTTTTAGTGGGAGGTTTTCTTCCTTTACCTTCTTTCGTACTGATGGCCGTGTTTCTGTGTTTCTGTGTGTAACACATCTTTAAGCATCTTTTGCAGGGCTGGGCGAGTGGCAACAAATTCTTTCAATTTCTGTTTGCTGTGAAAGGTCTTTATTTCACCTTCATTCACAAATGAGAGCTTTGCAGGATATAATATTCTGGGCTGGCAGTTTTTCTCTCTTAGTACCTGGGCTATATCTCGCCATTCCCTCCTAGACTGAAGGTTTTCTGATGAGAAGTCTGCTGTGAATCTAATTGGAGATCCTCTGAGAGTAATCTGATGTTTCTCTCTTGCACATTTTAGAAGCTTTTCTTTATGTTTCACTGTGGTGAGTTTGATTACAATGTGTTGTGGTGAGGTTATCTTTTAGTCATGTTTATTAAGGGTTCTATCTGCTTCCTGTACTTGGATGTCTGTGTTCTTCTCCAAACCTGGGAAGTTTTCTGCTAGTATCTCACTAAAAAGGCCTTCTAATCCTTTCTCCCTCTCCATGCTTTCAGGAACTCCTAGAACCTGAATGTTTATTTTTTTTTAATAGTATCCTGTAGATTCCCAACAATATGTTTTAGATTTCCAATTTCCCCTTCTTTTCTTTGACTGTATACTTTCCTGTGCCCTGTCTTCTAAGTCTGATATTCTCTCTTCTATCTCATTGATTCTGTTTTTAAGGCTCTCTAATGCATTTGTCATTTGATCTATTGAGTTCTTCATTTCATTTTGTTTTCTCTTCAATATTACAATTTCATGTTCTACTAAATTCCTCATTTCATTTTGATTCCTCCTTAAGATTTCATTTTCATGAAAGAGATTTTCTGTCCTGTCCAGTATGAATTTCTGTAGTTCATGAATTTGTTTTTGATAACTTCTAAATGTTCTTATCATAATTTTTTTGAAATCTTTATCTTGCATTTTTTCTAACTCATCATCTTCATAATCTTGTATTGGAGTATCATGTTCATTTGGGGGTGACATTATGTCTTCCTTGTTCTTGTTTCCTTGGTTTCTGCATTTGTTGTTTGGCATTGTGGAGATATTCTTTGGTTTCTCTTCTTTTTTCTTTTTTTTCCCTTGCTGTGGTGGCTTCTCTCATTATATTATGACTCTAGATTAAGTGGACTGTCTGCTTTTGGTGAATCTCTAGAGGCTTGTAGTGGGTGTGGCTGCAGAGCTCTGTTTAGTTCTTTAAGGTTAAGGGTGTGCCAAAGGTGACACACCCAGGTTTGGTGTGGTAAATCTCTCTCTCTCTTTCTCTTTTTCTATTCAGAAGGGAAGTAACTCCACTCAGCTGAGCTCTTATCCTTGATGGCAATCAGTGCCTGACCGCTAGCCCCAGTGGGTATAATATTCGTCTGCTCTGTCCCAAGGACCACACAAAGGATCTGTGCAGTCCTCAGTCTAAGCTTAGATTCCCCTGCAATGTTTCCCACCAGGTTGCCAAGGTTACCAAGTTTGTGGCTTATCCCACCCAGAGTACTCACGTCCCAGGCACAATGTGTGTTCTCCCACACATCCTCAGTTTTTTTTTTTTTCCCCGCAGCCCCAATTCATGAGCTCCACACATTAACTAGGTCTTAATCTCCTGTTATTTCTCCCCACCAGAGTCATGTTTTTCTGCTTGGCTGAGGGCGGGCACAGTCCTGAGCTGGTGCAGCTGTTAGGTATGCCCAAAATGGTGCCTGCTGTATTTTTTCCCCCTGCCTTTGTAAGGTGAGTGGAGAGAGAGAATCATGTCCATACCTGTCCCTTTTATTATTTTTTTCTCTCCTCTAGTTAGGCTGGTGAACTTTTCCACACAGGACTTCAAGCCTCCTTCCCCTCTAGGTTCTTCCTGCTGCTTTCCCACCAGTGTCTCAGGCTACTGCTGTTTCACCTCACTTCCCTTTCCAGTGCTGGTGTGTAGACTCGATGGCTGGGGTCCCGAGCCATGGGCGCCCATGCCCTCCATGTAGGTCCACTGTGTCCCACTAGTTCTGGAAGAGTTTCCTCTGCAGTTTTTTTCCCTAACTCTTCCCTGAGACTATAGTATCTGCACTTTTATTAAACTATCTTTTCGTGGACTATCAGTGTACTTCCTCCCTATTCTGCCATCTTGGAGCTCTCTCGATAAATCTTTTAAAAAATAATCTGAACAAGTTTTTACTTAGCTCAGGTCACTACCTCCTATGTTCCCCTTTAGTCAGTTTGATGCCTAAGTTTTGAATATATTTATTTTTCTATTGGTCATCACGCCAATACTACTGTACTTTCCAATACTTCTTGTACTATTTTCATACTCTTACCTAGGCTTTTCTCCACCACTTCCAAGTTCAGAATTGTAGGAAATGTGATGTAGCTGAATGAGAGATAATCAGAAATTCAGATATTTAAAGACATGGTGAAGCAAACTTTGAACAATGATAGGGAAGAAGCAGTTGGCAGATAAATTCTTTTTTTTCCTATACCCTGAAACACTTGCTGGGGTCATTACAATGAATCAAACCTGATGATGTAGAGAGATCTTTCAGATTGGTTTATGGGAAGAGTTTGGAGCAAGCAGGACAGAGAGAGCTTGAAATGTTGTAGGCAGGGTGTGTGGGCGATTATGGTATCATAGAGGACAAGAAGTTTGTGGAAATGTGGACAGTAAAAACCACACCAATGATGGAAATGAGTGTTCGTCTGGGAACTGGACTAAGGCCATCCTCGTAGTGGTGTGGAGAGCCTGGCTTTATTGTGTTCATGTCCTGAGACTTTGTGGTGGACTGGTTTGTTTGGAGAAGATTTCCAGACAGGATTTCAGGATAGCAAAGCATTGAGGCTATAGCATGGCTATAGCATTGGCTGCTGTTAGTAAGATTTCCATCAAGAATCAGGAGCAAAAAAGATCAGAAAGATTTGGAAAATTTGCAGCCTGCCCAAAAAAGGGAGAAGAAAGAGCTGTTTGTGGCAGGAAAGTGAGATGGAGAAATCCCTTGCTAATGAGATTAGCCTAAGTAAACCCTTGTCCACATATTATTGGACAAGACACTGAGAAAAAGACCCTGCAGGCATTTCAGAGATCTTGAAGGCAGAACCTCCCATTAGGGACCCAACCGAGGCCCAGAGGTACAAGTTTTTTTCGAACATCCTCCAGGGCAGACTTCTTTCAGACAAGGGCCCTGGGCATCCTGCTAGCTAAGGACCTGCTCTGTGTTCTGACTTGCCTGTGAAGAGCTCTGAGGCTCAAACAGGTCCAGAAATGACTCCTGCTGGGGTGGACCTCGGCATCATTCATGGAATGCTGGGTGCTGGGTTTACAGGTATGCTGAATGCAAGATCTAGGGTTTTGGAAGCTTCTACCAAGATTTCAAAGGAAAACTTAGGGGAAGAGGCAGAGTAGAGCTGCAGGATTGGAGCCTCTATGTGGAGTCATGCATAGTGAAGTTTTGAGAGTGGAGCTGCAGCGTGAGCTCAGAAAATCAGAACCGAGGCAGCAGGACTCACCCCCTGAGAAAAGCAGCAAGTGATTTGGCCAGCAAGCCTGGGAAAGCTGCAGGCATCAATGTTTAGCCTCAGAGGGTAGCCATGTGGCAGAGACCAATAGGGCCATGGAGGCCTCCACCTAGATTTTAAAGGATGTTTTGGACAAAATTTAATCCTGCAGTGTCACTACAGAGAACCCCCACTAGGAGAACATGAAGCAGAAATCTGGGGGTGGGGGTGGTCAGAGCTGCTGCAGAGTCCCTGCCAGGGCAATACCTAGTAGAGCTACAGAAGTGAGATTCCAACCTGTGTGAACTCATGTGTGGGATGCTGGCCACAGATTCGTAAGGGTGCTGCTCAAGCTGTGGGAAACTCAGCCCTCATCACGGTGTACCCAGTAGTTCTGGCATGAAGCTTTAAGATTTTATGTTTACCCTGCTGTAGTTTAGTTTCATTTTGGCCAAATTAATCCTTCCTATTTCCCACTCGTTTTGCATTTTGGAATGGAAATGTATGCCTAATATCTGTCTCACCATTGTATCTCAGAAATCCCTACCTGGTCTGAGTGTATAGGGGTTTACAGCTGGAAGAGTTTGGACTTCGGACTTTGAAATTGATGTTGGACTGAGCCAAGATTTGGGGGCTTTGAGGGATATATTCGATGCATTTTGGATTGTGAAACAGTCATAAACCTTTAGGGGTTAGAGGCAGAATATTATGCTTTGGATGTACCCCAAATGTCCATGTATTGGAATGTTGGTCCTAAAATCTTATACTAATGGATTAATGTTCATGGTTAATGGATTAAGGGTGGAAGATTTATCTAAGTATGGCATTTAGGAGGTGGACCCAGTCATGGGGGGCTTGTTTCGGAAGGGGGTTCTTGCTGGAGGGTTGCTTATTTAAGCTGAGTTCAGCCGAGCTTACCTCTCTGCTTCCTGATTTCCCTTGAGATTCTCCCTTCACCAAACTCTGGCCTTAGCAGTTGCCTAAACCAATTGGGGACCCATCTTGAAATGTAAGTCACCCAAACTATAAGCCAAAATAAACCTCCTTCCTAGAAACCTGGTTATTTTAGTTAAAGTAATGAAAATCTGATCAATATACCTGCCTATCTGGATTATAACATAATGGAGATCCTGGCTTTGATTTTCTATCTGTGCATTCATGCATGTAACTGCACTGAATTTGAAAACATACCACTAGTACCTGCTCTCCCTTTTGCCTTCCCTCACTTACCTTTTTCACCCACTCCTCCCACCCCACAATTGCAGTTTCCAAAAATTCTGTGGCTTGTGAGCTTTGCCTCAAGCTGTGTTTTCTAGGGGATATTTATAACTGTACCTTATTTCCATTTTGGGATCTTTTATTTGTCTTTAATTCTAGGGAAACTCATTCTCATTATTTCTTCAAATAATCTCATTGTTCTCCCTCTTGATACTTTTATTTTAATCCTGATATATTTTTATTCTTCCCCTTATTTCTTGCTTACTCCTATTTGAAGTATTTCTTGCCCTGATATTCTAGCTTATGAAATCATTCTTTAGGTCTTTCAAATATTTAAAAGAACACATTCATTGAATTTTTATTTCAATGAGTATATTTTTCAAGTCTACTCTCACCAAATGGTTGTTTTCTTATTTTATGTTCCTGCTTTATTGTGCCCATATCTTTGTCATCTTATTGAAAGCAAATGCTTACTTTTATGTCTTTTTCTCTCTCTGGCCCATGGTTCTGCTACTTTTGCTCTAATCTTTAAAGTTAAGCTGGCTAAGCCTATCATCTATCCTTTACTAATGATGGTAACTTCAAATGAGCTAGTTACAGACTTATATAATGACACAAAGGAATAGAAAAAGCCTGGACCCTGGTTTCTGATCCATAAGGAGACTCGGGAGGTTGGGAATGAAGGCTATTTATGAATAAGCCTTTCTCTGGCTATAACTTGAATTTAAATGATCACTTTTCCCTGCCCCCCACCCCTACTCCCATCACTCCTCAATCAACGGGAAACTACCAGGACTTCGTCTTGCTGCCTTCCAGGGACTGCCATTCATGGTGTAATTGCCTGTGGATTTGTAAAGACGTGAGGATAATGCATACTCAGATGCCTGCACTTTATGCTGTGGGTTCCTCCTCCTTGTTATTGGGTGTCTGAGCCCGCTACCTCTCGCAGGTGCTGTGCTCAAATGCTGCTTCAGCGCCCAATAATCAGACCAGGACAATGTGGAAGGGACAAGTGTATAGACAGCATGCCTTCCACAGTCAGCCCACTCTGACTCCCATCCTATTCTCTGGCCCCAGGATCCATATATTTTCTTGTTTTTCTGTTCTACCCCAAATTTGGATAAGGGGAGACATATTGTAACCCAGGTTTTTGCTACCTTTAGTCCATGAGTGATATTAAAAGGGGTTTAAATTTGTCAACAACTTCCTTTAAGATCCACCATTACTTGAGAATCACAACACATCACAGAGACCACTCCAATTCTTGCCCCCTTCTTCCCAGCCTGAGGCCCCACTTCTCTGCCCCAGTACTCTCTTCTCTATCAGTAAGGAGCTCTGTAAAGTTCCAGGAACACCTGCTGCTATTTTAGGTTTCAGTATTGGCACTTGCCAGTCCATTTGCTATGAAAACCTTCCTACTTTATCAACAAAATTCCTAGAAAATTCTTACCCATTCTCTTATTAGCAAGCACTGAACAACTCTGCCCATACATTTAATCAGCAAATATTTGCTAACTAACAACCATATGTAAACAATGGTGAACAAGACAGTCTATGCCTTCCTAAAACTTCATCTACTTAGAAATACAGCTTGGTAATTAATATGAAGTTGTAATAAAATGTGATACATATAAGATAGAATATAGGAATCCTGAAGAACTCAGTGTGATTAGTGGGGATGGAGGGGCTCTCCTGCAAAAATAGCTTCTCATGGGCTAGGAGTTAGCTGGACAAAAGGAATCCAGGAGATGTATCCTGTCAAGAGAATAATAGTTTAATGTTCTAAGACTCTCTAAGATAAGAGAATAATATATCTGAAGAATTAAAAGGGTTTCCTTTGGGCATAGTATATGTCAGAAGAGTGGTAAGAGGCTGGATATATGGGCAGGTACCAATCCACTAGGGATCCTGTTGGACATGCTAAGAGTTTTGTCATATACTGTACTCAAGAGCAGTGATAGTAACTGCCTGGTTACATTTATTTTTGGGTATCACTGGCTCTTGCATACCATAAGAACTGTAGAGTTGGGGTGACTCTTAGGGAAAGATCAATTAGGAAATTATTGTGTCTCAGTCCAAGAAAATGATGTATTTTGAATTAGTTGAGGACACAATTCTTGTTACTCTATGCTACTTTTTACTAGATATATATATATATATATATACATATATATATATTTATCACATATTGCATGGCATGTTAATTGTTTATTTACAGATATGTCTCATTATATTTGAGCTAGTATCTTCTTTTTAAAAATATGAACTCTCAGTATTTAATACATGATATGTCCTCAGCACATCCCTGCAGAAAGAATGATGGTATGATCTTACTGGATGATTAATTTGGCTGAATAGACAAGGAAGGTGGAGAATGTGGAAACAGAATCAGCAAGTTATGAGTTAAGAGTCTTGATAGCAGTTAGGGATGGGAGAGAATGGCAATTGGATTTAATAGGAACAAATAAACTTTATAGTAATAGAGTGAAAGGGAAGGTATGAATAAAATGTTGGGTAGACTGCAAGGAAGGTGGTGGGAAGAGCAGAGATCTCCTGTTGGGTTAATTTCTTAATGAAATACTGCAAAAATCATCTGATGGGAGATGGGTGGAGGTAGGATATTTTAGGAGAGAGAAGATGGGACACAGCCATTTAAGAGATGGGAAAGGGGAACATTCTCCTTAGGAAATTGCACTGAGTCCCATTTATGTTTGAGAAATTGTGAAGTAATCTAAATTATTAAACCTGACCTCCACTCTTTACCTCCTTTTTTTTTTTTTTTTTTTTTTTTTTGACAGGCAGAGTGGACAGTGAGAAAAGTCTTCCTTTTGCCGTTGGTTCACCCTCCAATGGCCGCTGCGGTAGGCGCGCTGCGGCCGGCGCACCACGCTGATCCGATGGCAGGAGCCAGGTGCTTCTCCTGGTCTCCCATGGGGTGCAGGGCCCAAGCACTTGGGCCATCCTCCACTGCACTCCCTGGCCACAGCAGAGAGATGGCCTGGAAGAGGGGCAACCGGGACAGGATCGGTGCCCCGACCGGGACTAGAACCCAGTGTGCCGGCGCCGCAAGGCGGAGGATTAGCCTAGTGAGCCACGGCGCCGGCCCACTCTTTACCTCTTTACTCACATTTATAGAGCACCTTTTCCTTTTTCTTGGTTTCTTTCACATGGTTCTCAGGTCCCCCCCCACCACCACCACCACCACCACACACACAAGTTAACCTCAACCCTTTTCTCAATTCTTTTTTTCATAAAGTAGTAACTATTCTTCTCTCCCAGGTTCTTGGCTTTTGTCTACCACTAGGATGGGCCTTCTCTGCTCAGGCTTTGTCTGTAGTCAGAGGAAGCTCTTTGTTGATCAGGGCAAGAGAGTGGGGACCTAAGAGAGAAGATACATTGGCTTTGCTGTTGCAAGCCACTGCTGGTAATAGAAAAGTGAGTCTGTCCGTAGTCCCACCTTCGTTTTTATCAAGTCATAAAGGTAGTGAAAGAACTCCTTCTATAACGAGGTCACTATCACAAAAATGACCATGCTCACCTGCACAGCATTTAAAAACCTAGGCATCTGGGGTGCTTCTTCAGAAAATCGGTTCAATAGAACATAAGTGTCTTCAAAAGCCTCAGGTGAATCTAACATGCACTTTGAAGTTGAGAATCACTTTGCTTCTCCAGTAAAAGGAACCAGAACTTGTAGGAGAAGGAATTGACTTCGGGGTGGGACAGGAAGATCTCACATGCGCCTGGGATCCTTTATGGTGCCGGAAATCCATAAAAAGATAGGAGTTTGTCAAGAAACAAACCTGGATGTAAGCAAACAAAGAAACAAAAACAAAAATTAGTGGTAAAAATGAATTTCACCCCATAGAATAAAATAATTTTCCATGAGCCCTGACTAATATAAGTGAATATTTCACTAGGTAAATGAGACAGCTCTCCCTCATAAAAGAATCTTAACAAATGTAGAAGAAAGAGAGAAATAATCACTGAGATAAATACCATAGTAATATACATAGCAGATAAGATCCAGTGTGTGCTAAAATTGGTAGATAATATAAGAGTGGGAATAAGAGGGGGAGGAGATGTACAATTTGGAGCATGCTCAATCAGACTTGCCCCAAATGGTGGAGTTAGAAACATGCCAGGGGATTCCAATACAATCCCATCAAGGTGGCATGTACCAATGCCATCTCACTAGTCCAAGTGATCAACTTCAGTTCACAATTGATCACACTGATAGATCTAAGAGTCAAAGGGATCACACAAACAAGACTAGTGTCTGCTAATACTAACTGATAGAATCAAAAAGGGAGAGAATGATCCAACATGAGAAGTGGGAGACACAGCAGACTCATAGAATGGCAGACGTCCTAAACAACACTGTGACCTCAGAATCAGCCCTTAAGGCATTCGGATCTGGCTGAAGAGCCCATGAGAGTATTGTAGGCATGGAAAGCCAAGACACTCTGGCAAAAAAAAAAAAAAAAACCGAAATGAAAGATCTCTGCGAGTGAGATCCCAGTGGAAAGAATGGGGCCATCAAAGAAGGAGGTACCTTTCTCTGAAGGGAGGAGAGAACTTCCACTTTGACTATGACCCTATCGGAATAAGATTAAAGTTGGCAAACCCAAAAGGCTTCCTTCCATAGCCTTGGCAACTCATGACTAGAGCCTAGGGAGATTACTGACGCCATAAACAAGAGTGTCAAATTGTTAAATCAACAACAGGAGTCACTGTGTACTTACTTCTCATGTGGGATCTCTCCTTAATGTGTTGTCCAATGTGAAGTGATGCTATAACTAGTACTGAAACAGTATTTTTACACTTTGTGTTTCTATGTGGGTGCAAACTGATGAAATCTTAGTATATACTGAATTGATCTTCTGTATATAAAGATAATTGAAAATGAAAAAAAAAACCTTGGTTTTAAATTGGAAATTGCATAGAAAATTAATCAATTTTTTAAAAATATCATGTAGGATCTCTGTCCTTAATGTGCTATACATTGTGATTTAATGCTATAACTAGTACTCAAACAGTATGTTTCACTTTGTGTTGCTATGTGGGTGCAAACTGTTGAAATCTTTACTTAATATATACTAAACTGATCTTTTGTATATAAAGAGAATTGAAAATGAATCTTGATGTGAATGGAAGGGGAGAGGGAGCGGGAAAGGGGAGGGTTGCGGGTGGGAGGGAAGTTATGGGGGGGAGCCATTGTATTCATTAAATAAAAGTTTTAAAAAACAAACAAAAAACCCAAATAAATAAATACATCTAAAAGAAAAAAAAATTGGTAGATAAAAGTTTCAAGAAAAGTAAGATTTCTCTAGTTTCAAAGTATCTCTCCTTGGGGCTGGCTCTGTGGCGCAGCAGTTCAATACCCTGGCCTGAAGCACTGGCATGCTGGCTGCTCCTCTTCTAATACAGCTCTCTGCTATGGCCTAGGATAGCAGTAGAGGATGGCCCAAGTCCTTGGGCCCCTGACACCTACGTGGGAGACCTGGAAGAAGCTCCTATCTTTGTATTGGCGCAGTTCCAGCCGTTGTGGTCATCTGGGGAGTGAAGCAGCAGATTGAAGACCTCTCTCTCTCTCTCTCTCTCTCTCTCTCTCTCTCTGTCTCTACCTTTCTCTGTAGCTCTGTCTTTCAAAGAAATAAAATAAATCTTTTTTAAAAAAATGTATCTCTCCTGATGCTTATCAACTATAGTGGGGAACATAGTGAACTTACAATGGAGTGACCCAACTCATAGTGATGTTACGCAGTGATCAAGGTCAACATAATAATAAGGCATGTAAACTTCATGATACCCTTGGCATGATGCACTGAGAATGGCACAACATTGTTACAATTCTTGGCAGGAATGAATTCTTTCTCTATGGTGAACACATGGTACCTCACATAGGTTTTCTCTTCCTGGGATGTGCTGTTCCACTTCCAGGTCACTGCTCAATGCACACACCTTGCCCTCTTGCTGCGGATGGTTCTTTCTCATTTTCTGGTTCTCTTCTTCTGTGACTTAGACGTGCTCCTTGACTAACCAAGCTGAATACACTCTCCTATTAGTTTTGCTGTTAGTTCTTTCCTTGCAGCACTGACCTTCTTAAGCATCACCCACTGTCTGCATGATTTGCAACTTGATGGAAACGGCCACGTGCGTCTTGTCCATCAGTGATACTTGATGGCTGACATGGTTCCTGAAATGCATATGAAATCATAAAGGTTTTATGAAAATGAGGATGAATGAGTGGGTGAACAAATAGAAAAATTCCTCATTCTGAATGGAAATCCAAAACATACTATGGAAACAGAATTAGAAGATAAGGCTTTAAATCATGTCTGCTACTGACCGACCTCGTACTGTTAGGCATGTTTTTGTTTTTCTCTTAGTACTCTAGTTGCTAAAGCTGTAAAATGAAAGATTTCTAGGGGTTCCTAGTACTGGTGGAGGTTATTAATCTAAATTTAAATTGTTACTGTTATTGTAGTTTCAGTTCTCTAAGTATCTAATGGATGTTGGGTACAATAAGTAACTTCTCTGGGCTTTTTCTTCTTGGCCCCAGAGATGAAAGTGGGTTTCACCTGAAGTGAGAGTGGGACCATGAAGGATAAGAGGCTTGAATTGGTTCAGTACAGTAAACTACTGCAATTAGTGACTTCTGCCTTGGGCATGTAGACTGTACAAAGCCTAATATGCAAGCCAGAACATTGCTGTCCTTGGAATAAATGACTTCTCAGATTGCTTAAATTTGTGCTAGTTGTGTCATTTTATGCATGTAAAATTACTTCAATTTATAAAAATTCCTAAGAAAAGTACTTAGGAATCAATGGGTTTCTTGTGTTCAAACTCCTGTGTTAGAGTCTAATTTAACTTATCTTTATTCCAAATTGCTACTTCACATATCCAAATACGACTCTGTTGATAAGATGTAAAATATATTTTTTACACAGTTTAAATGGCTTTATTTAGTAGCCCACAGGGTTGATAACATGTTTCTTATAAAATTTTGACAGTTGCCAGCAGATCTAATCGATCAGCCCTACAGGTTTAACAATTCCTTTGAGTTTCTTTTCTGATTAAAAAATTTGGCACTGCATGACATTGTGCACTCTTAAAAGGATAGGGAAAAGTTCAAATATGAAGTTATAAAAAATTAAAAATAATACAAGTACTTCTTAAATTTCCAATTAGTTCTTAAATATCCAATTGGCTAACAATGGTGGATTGCAGCGCCACCTGCTGGCAAGAAACATTGTCGTTTGTTTTTTAACGGTTTTACGAATTTGTTGCCCCAGCCTGGGTTTGTTGCCCAAAATTGTATGTGATCTATATACGCAGGGCTTATTCAGATAGAATTTCTTTTTAAGTCGGATGACAAATCAAGGCATTCATTTGCCAGATCACTCTTGTTCTAAAAGATAACAGCAGTAGGCTTAAATGGGAAATGTTTCAGGTGATAATTTCTTTAAGATTTATTCATCACCTGAAAGTCAGAGTTACAAAGAATGAGTGAGTGAGTGAGAGAGGGAGAGAGAGGGAGAGAGAGGGAGAGAGAGGGAGAGAGAGGGAGAGAGAGAGAGAGATATATAGATTTTCTATCTGCTGGTTCACTTCCCAGATAGCTACAATGGCCAAGGCTGGGCCAGGCTGGAGCCAGGAGCTTCATCTGGGTCAGCCATGTGGGTGGCAGGGGCCCCAAGCACTTGGGCCATCTTCTGCTGTCTTTCCCACGGAGCTGGAACAGAACTGGAGCAGCCAAGACTTGAACCAGTTCCCATATGGGATGCCAGAGTTGCAGGAAGCACCTTTGCTCATTATGCCACAACACCAGCCCCATGATTAAAATTGCTGAAACTTTTTTGCCCTTTCTTGTTTTATACATAGACTGCCACTGTCAGGATCTTAAGTTATGGGAGTTGGAAAACAGAGTGGCAGGCACTGTAAGAATAGATTACATTTCATTACTCTGGGTTGGTTTTAGCACTTTTAGTTTAGTATTATTTCTTCAATGAATCTGGAATTGTGGAGTGCTCTGGATCTATAACAAATGGCTGACATCCCAGCATCACATAATGTGGCCTGAAGATCTTTGGTTTTTAGAGCATGACTGCTTTGATTGGCTACCACTAACTGCAGATGTGGCCCATCTTTAATCTCTTTCCCTGTAGGGCTGTCGGCAAGGGCACCAGATGCTAAATGAAACTATTAAACGTATGATGATGTTAATGTGAGCTGGATGCCTACCTGTCCTAATAAAAAAAAATCCACTCATTTAAAAATGTTATATAGCAACATATTTGAGCTATTATTTATTTTAATTATCTTGATAGGTACAATGATTTTTATTGCATGCTGTAAGGCACCTAAAGCAATGTATAATTATTGCATCTCTCTCCAGATCATAAAAATATGAGACACTAAGCAGTTCAAGCTGGCGTGGTGGGAAGATTACCTGCTAAATTTAGTGACCAGGAAAGATTCTCTCTAAAGTTTTGGATTGACCAGAGAACACACATCTCTTTTCAATCTTGGACTGTGCTCTCAAAATTTCATGGCTGGTTAGTTTCTTTGAGAATCAAAGGATTTATCCAAAAGTGTAACTTGAAAACATCTATATTCAGTTTGACTTCAGGAATGCTTGATTTTTTTTCTTTTTCTAGTCAGAAAAAGATAATGCATTAGTAGTCCCCAGGTGTGGGTTTCATCTTGATGCTTGAGAATTAAAAATTAGTGGTGAGGGGTTGGCATACTTGTACCTGCTGCTTCCCTGGTATTGGCTTTACTACTTCTTGTCATTTCTCTTAGAACTCATTTTGAAGACAGTTTAGTTTAGTTTGGTAATTTCCAGTAATAGTTTAAGAATCCTTTTAATGACATGTTATTATCTTGATGGATATTATTAGAATAGAATCAAATCTGAATGATTCTGCACATATATAGAAATATAGACAGAAAATGTTTTGAAATATTATACACACCACAAATAGGTTATTTTGCTGACAAATATAAATGCACGATGAACACTGAATTGAGATAGTGGATTTTTATGACATCTATTATAGGTCCAAAAATTTCCTTTTGGTACACATCAAGTTTATTTATAATTTTGCTTTATTCTCTTTAATAAATGTAATTTTCTTTTTCGTTTTATTTGTTTTTGTTTTAAAGATTTATTTATTTATTTGAAAGGCAGTTACAGAGATGCAGAGAGACAGAGAGAAAGAACCTCCCACTGTTTCACTTCCCAAATAGCTGCATTGGCTGGAGTTTTGTTCATTAGAAGCCAGGAGCCAGGAGCTTCTTCCGAGGATCCCACAGGATGCATTTATTTGTTTGAGAGGTAGAGTTAAAGACAGCGAGAGGGAGAGACAGGGAAAGATTCTCCATCCATTGGTTCACTCCCCAGTGGCCGCAATGGCCAGAGCTGAGACCATCAGGAGGCAGGAGCTTCTGCCGGGTCTTCAATGCGGGTGCAGGGGCCTAAGTACTTGCACCATCTTCTACTGCTTTCCCGGCCCCTGACAGAGAGCTGGACTGGAAGAAGAGCAGCCAGGACTAGAACTGGCACCCATATGGGATACCGGAGACAGGCGGAGGATTAACCTGTTGCTTCACAGTGCCGGCCCCAGGACTATATTCACGAGTAGTTTTAGAGTCACAGGAAAATTGAGAAGAAGGCATGGATATTTCCCATGTATACCCCACACATACACATACTCCCCCATTATCAACATCCTCCATCAGAGTGGTGTGTTTGCTGTAATCCTTGAGCAAAAACTAACACATCATTGTCTCACAAAGCCCATGGTTTACATAAGATTTCACTTTTTGTGTTATAAATTCTATGTGTTTGGACAAATATATGATCATATGTATCTACTATTATAAAATCTGACAGGGTATTTTAGCGCCCTAAAAAATCCTCCCTGGTGCCTGCCATCCCTTCCTCTCCTCTAACCACTGGCAACTGCTGATCATCTTATCTGCGGAGTTTTGTTTTCCCTATAATACTGTATACAGTCATCCCTTGGTATCTGGGGGGGATTGGTTCCAGGAAATCCACTCCTATGGAAGTGTAACTCTACGTGTGCTCAAGTCAAGTACCTTACATAAAATGGTGTCATTTTTGTATACGGTGGCAAGCATCTTCATGTATACTTTAAATCTCTAAATTACCCATAGTGCTTAATGTAATGTAGCTGTTATATAAATACTTATAATAATGGGGTTGGCGCTATGGCATAGCGGGTAAAGCCACTGCCTGCGGTGCCGGCATCCTATATGTGCGCTGGTTCGAGACCTGGCTGCTCCAATTCTGGTCCAACTCTCTGCTATGACCTGGGAAAGCAGTAGAAGATGGCCCCAGTCCTTGGGCCCCTGCACCCATGTGGGAGACCCGGAAGAAGCTCCTGGCTCCTGGTTTTGGATTGGAGCAGCTCTGGCCATTGTGGCCATCTGGGGGTGAACCAGAGGATGGAAGATCTCCCTCTCTCTCTCTCTCTCTCTCTGCCTCTCCTCTCTCTGTGTAACTCTGACTTTCAAGCAAAATAAATAAATCTTTAAAAAAGTATTTCTAATGTATTTTGGGGGAAATGTCAAGGTAAAATGTTTGTATGTGTTTGATACAGGCACAACATTTTCCCTAGTGTTTTTAGTTTGTAGTTGGTTGAATCCAGGGATGCAAAGTCCACAAATACAGAAGGTTGTACTTGGAATAATGCAGTGTGTGTCACCTTTTCAAATTGGCCTTTTTCAGTTAGCAATGTGCATTCAAGTTTCCAGGACATCTTTCATGGCCTGACAGCCTATTTCTATTTAGTGCTGAATGATACTCTGTTGTCTAGATGCACCACAGTTGATCCACTCACCTGTTGAAGCGTGTCTTTGTTGCTTCTAAGTTTTAGTGAGTATGACTCCATTTGTGAATCTCTACAAGACTGTGTGTGAGATTGTGCTGAAGATTTCAAAGTCAGGAGCCAGGAACTCCATCCTGGTCTCCCACGTGGGTGGCAGGGACCCAAGCACTTTAACCATTTTCTACTGCTTTCCCAAGAATTTTTTTTTTTTTTTTTTGGACAGGCAGAGCTAGACAGTGAGAGAAAGAGAGAGATAGACAGAGAGAAAGGTCTTCCTTCCATTGGTTCAGGCCCCAAAAGGCTGCTACAACCGGCACTGCACCAATCTGAAGCCAGGAGCCAGGTACTTCCTTCTGGTCTCCCATGCAGGTGCAGGGCCCAAGGACCTGGGCCATCCTCCACTGCCTTCCTGGACCACAGCAGAAAGCTGGACTGGAAGAGGAGCAACTGGGACAGAATGCGGCACCCAACTGGGACTAGAACCCAGGGTGCCGGCACCGCAGGCGGAGGATTAGCCAAGTGAGCCATGGCACCGGCCCCCAAGCATATTTTTTAATAGAAATCTTTTATTTAATAAATATAAATTTCATAAGTACAACTTTTGGATTTTAGCTGTTCTTCACCATACCCGCCAACCATCCCACTCCCTCTCCCATCACATTCTTCATTAAGATTCATTTTTAATTATCTTTATATACAGAAGATCAACTCTATAATAAGTAAAGACTTCAACAGTTTGCACCCACACAGACACACGAAGTATAAAGTACTGTTTGAAGACTAGTTTTACCATTAATTCTCATAGTACAACAGATTAAGGACAGAGGACCTATATGGGGAGCAAGTGCACAGTGACTCCTGTTGTTGATTTAGCAATTGACACTCTTATTTATGACATCAGTGATCACCCGAGGCTCTTGTCATGAGTTGCCAAGGCTATGGAAGCCTCTTGAGTCCACAAACTTTGACATTATTTAGACAAGGCCACAGTCAAAGTGGAAGTTCTCTCCTTCCTTCAGAGAAAGGTACCTCTTTCTTTGATGGCCCATTCTTTCCACAGGGATCTCACAGATATCTTTCATGGAGATCGGTTAATTTTTTATTTTTTATTTTATTTTTTTGCACAATGTCTTGGCTTTCCATGCCTGAAATACTCTCATGGGCTCTTCAGCCAGATCCGAATGCCTTAAGTGCTGATTCTGAGGCCAGAGTGCTGTTTAGGGCATTTGTCATCCTTTGAGTCTGCTGTGTATCCCACTTCTCATGTTGGATCATTCTCTCCTTTTTATTCCTATCAGTTATTATTAGCAGACACTTGGTCTTGTTTATGTGATCCCTTTGACACTTAATCCTATCTTTATGATCAGTTATGAACTTAAACTGATCACTTTAACTAGTAAGATGGCGTTGGTACCTGACAATTTTATGGGATTTGGAGTCCCATGGCAAGTTTTTAGCTTTCCCTTAGAAGTAAGTCCAAGGGAACGTGCACCCAACTGTACATGTCCTCCCTCTCTTATTCCCAGTCTTATTTTTAACAGTGATCAATTTTCAATTGGATTTAAACACCTAGGAATAATTCTGTGTTAAATAAAGAGTTCAATAAATGGTACTAAGTAGAAAAAGAAAATAATAAAAAAATAGTAAGCTGTTCCTCGACAGTCAGGACAAGGACTAATCAAGTCATTGTTTCTCATAGTGTGAGTTTCACTTCTAAAGGTTTCCTTTTAGGTGCTCAGTTAGTTGTCACAGATCAGGGAGAACATATGATATTTGTCCCTTTGGGACTGGCTTATTTCACTCGCATGATGTTTTCCAGATTCCTCCATTTTGTTGCAAATGACCAGATTTCATTTTTTTTTTACCGCTGTGTAGTATTCCATAGAGTACATATCCCATAATTTCTTTATCCAGTCTTCTGTTAATGGGCGTATAGATTGATTCCATGTCTTAGCTGTTGTGAATTGTACTGCAATAAACATTGAGGTGCAGACAGCTCTTTTATTGGCCAATTTAATTTCTTTGGAGTAAATTCCAAGGAGTGGGATGGCTGGGTCATATGGTAAGGCTATATTAATAGGGAACTAACTTTGGAAGTGGAGGATATGGAAGTCAACCTAGCACTCAGATATGGGACGCTGGCATTTAAGGTGGTGGCTTAACACAATGTACTATAGCAGTGGCCAGAGAGTTTCAGTTAATAAATGTGTGTGTGTGTGTGTGTAACTACCAGATTTTAGTAAGAGGGACTTTTCTCATTGATTTCTTATTTTTAATTTTGCTAACGTTTTGCTTTAATTTTTCTTCTTCTATGTACCTATGTGAAAGCTGAGATTATTAATGTTGAAACTTTCTTCTTTGGTAATATATGCCTTGAATTCTATATATTTCCCTCTAATTGCTTTCAATGTACCCTACAAATTTTATAAACTATATATTTACTTTCATTTAGTTGCAAGTATTTTAAAAAATTCTTTTTTTTTCATTTACTAATGTTATTTGGAATTATGTTTTCTAGTTTCCAGTAATTTTTAGATTTTAATTTTAATTCTAATGTGATGTTAGCAGACATTATATGATTTCTGTTTTATAAATTTGAAGTTATTTTTAAAAATATTTATTTTTGAAACAGAGAGAGAGAGAAAGAGAGAGATATAGAGATAGAGATCTTCCATCGGCTGGTTCACTCCCCAGAAGGCCACTATGGCTAGTGCTGGGCCCAGCAGAAACCAGGAACCAGGAGCTTCTTCCTGGTGTGCTATGTGGATGGGAGGGGCCCAAATACTTAGGCCAGCTTCTGCTGCTTTTCCCAGGCCATTAGCAGGGACCTGGATTGGAAGTGGAGCAGCCAGGACATGAATGGGCACCCTTGTTGGATGCTGACTTTGCCAGCAGCGATTTAGCCCACCACGCCACAACACTGGCCCTATGAAGGTTTTTTGTAACCTAGAATGTCGTCCATCTTGTGAATGTTCCATGTGAGCTTGAAAGTGTTGTATATTCTGTTGTCGGATTTAATAGTTCATTGGTGTCTACTGTTGCAGTTGATTGATAGCATTAGGGAGTTCATTTCTGTTTTTATGCTTTCTGTGTGTGGGATCTGCAGAGGGGTGTGTGGGATTTCTGCAGAGGAGTGTTGAAATCTCTAATAATAGTGGATTCACATGTTTCTGCTTGCAGTTCTATTACATTCTACCTGGAATATTTTAATGCTCTATTTTTAAGTAGGTATACAGTAGGAATTATGTTTTCTCAGATAATTGATTTATCACTGTGTAATGCCCCTCTTGATGTCTGATGACATTTCTTTCCTTACATTTGCTTTTCCTGAAATTAATACAGCTATTCTTGCTTTCTTTTGACTGGTGTTGCAGTTCCATATTTCTTGCTATCTCTTCACCTTTAATGTGTGAGTACTATTATATTAAAGTGTATTTCTTATAGGTGATGTTTAATTGGGCCTTGTTTTTTTTTTTTTTTTGGTCTACCATGATAATCTGTTTTTAGTTGGTACATTTAGACCATGACTTTCAAAGTGGTGTTGGTAGAGTTGGATTAATGTCTATCATGTTCATATTTGCTACTGTTTCCTATTTGTTGCCCGTATTCTTTATCCCTCTTGTGAAATTTTTTGTCAATTGTATTTTTATAACTTTGGTTTAATGTAATACTTGTACATTTGTATGTGATATAGGGCAATATTTCAATATATACACAGTATAAATTTATTTTATCTTCTACAATTCCTCTCTCTTTTATGGTTATAATTGCAAACTTTAGAGTTTTATAGTCTCCCTTTCTTAGTATACCAATTATGCTAGGTTTTTTGGAGTAAAATTAAGTTTTTATTGTAATAGATCTGTTTTAACACTCATAAATTCTTGTAACTATTTTCACAATCAGAATACAGAATTCCATTACCACAAGGCAACTCCTTCCCACTGCCCCACACACCATACATGCACCTCTGCCACCTCCTGGCAACCACTGATTGCTTCTCTATTAATGTAGTTTTTTCTTCTGTAAGAAAGAAATTGAATAATTTGAACTCTATAATACTTGTATAACTTTGAGACCGGTTTCATTAATTGTCTCACTCCTTTGAAATATATACAAATTATTTGAGCATCACAGTTTTTCTTTACTGCTGAGTAATATTCCATGATACAGATGAACCACAATGTAACTATTTGCATTTAAGTCCATTTTGATTATTTACAGTTTTTAGGGATTATGAATAGAGCTGTTAAGTGTGCACATGTGGACTTTAATGTGAATTTAAGCTTTGATTTCTCTAGGTAAAGTCTATAGGATTGGGATTAGTGGGTTTCATGGTACATGTGGGTGTACCTTTGTAAGAAGCTGCTGAGCTACTTCTCCTGTGGGCATTGAATGTGAGTTCCAGTCCTTCTATATCCTTGCCAGCCATTACCAAGTGTGAAAGGGGGATGTCACAGTGGTTTCAACTTTTATTAAAACCTAATGAAAAAGTTGAACACTTTTTCAGGTTCTTTTTATCATCTATATATTTTCTTTTGAAAACATCTGTTCTAGTGTTTTGAACATTCATTAACTAGATTGTTTACTGTTGAGTTTTAAGAGTTCTTAGTATCTTTTGGTTACAAATTCTTTGTCAGATATCTGATTTGAAGACATGTTCTCCTTGTGCATAGCTTGCTTTTTTATTTCTATACTAATGGCTTTTGCATAGTATAAGTTGTCAAGTTTTATGAAATTCAGTTTATTCATTTATTTTTCTGCTCTTCTACATTATGATTTTGGTGTCATATTTAGGAATCTGGGCCTAAGCCTAGTTCACAAAGATTATTCCAATTTTTTTTTTTATAACAGGCAGAGTGGACAGTGAGAGAGACAGAGAGAAAGGTCTTCCTTTTTCCGTTGGTTCACCCTCCAATGGCCGCTGCAGCCTGTGTGCTGCAGCAGGTGCACCGCGCTGATCCAAAGCCAGGAGCCATGTGCTTCTCCTGGTCTCCCATGCGGGTGCAGGGCCCAAGCACTTGGACCATCCTCCACTGCACTTCCGGACCACAGCAGAGAGCTGGACTGGAAGAGGAGCAACAGGGACAGAACCGGCACCCCAACCGGGACTAGAACCCGGTGTGCCGGCACTGCAGGCAGAGGATTAGCTTACTGAGCTGTGGCGCTGGCCTGATTCATTTTTTTTAAAGTATGAATTTTTATGTTTTGTACCTAGGTCTATGAACAACTTTAACTTTTGCTTAAGTTGTGAAGTTAAGCAGATTTGCATTTTAGCTGCAAGTGGATGACAATTTTTGGCAGTACTATTTGCAAAAAAGATATTTTCCCTTTTCTCTTCATTGAACTGCCTACAACATTGCCAAAAAGGTACTGGCCCCATTGCCTCTTTATTTTTTCATTTATCAGTACATCTGTCCTTTCAACAAGACAATACTGGTGCCAATACTTAGCCTTGTGGAATTGACATGAATGAACTGTGAAAATAAATTCACTTTAAAGAAAGATGTAATTCCCTCTGAATTAAGCCTGAACTTATTTAAGCTCTCAATGAAGGGCTAGAAGTTGGTCAAGTCTTTCTTGACTATGAATATAAAAGTAATGAAGTTTATTTAACAAGTAGGAGCTCATTTCTCTGTGGCATTTGGACACCTTTCAGATCTGCTATAGACTGATTTTCTAACTCTACTGTCTCAAATGATTATACTAGTTTTTATTTTCACTTTTGTTAGTCATTGCTATTCAGTTTGCAAAATATATTTACAACTGATCCAGGCTCACTTTCAAGTAACGTGGTACTGCTTCACAGGTGGAATAAGTACCTTAAAACAAAATATTACTAATGTCTTTCCTTTATATCACTGCTGTCATTAATTTCAGTTATATGTAACAATCATAATCCTATATATGCACATTTAAGGTATAATCATAAGCATACATTATTGAATACATGTTGCCAATATGGTGAAAAAAGTTTAAGGGCTGGCGCCGTGGCACATTAGGTTAATCCTCCACTTTTGGCACCAGCATCCCATATGGGCGCCAGGTTCTACCTGGCTGCTCCTTTTCCAGTCCAGTTCTCTGCTGTGGCCTGGGAGGAGAGCGGAGGATGGCCCAAGTGCTTGCGCCCTGCACCTGCATTGGAGACTGGGAGGAAGCACCTGGCTCCTGAATTCGGATCGGCACAGCGCTGGCTGTGGCAGCCATTTGGGAGGTGAACCAATGGAAGGAAGACCTTTCTCTATGTCTCTCTCTCAATGTCTATAACTCTACCCATCAAATAAATAAAATAAAATAAAATAATAAAAAAAGTTTAGATCAATTAAAAATAAAAATGTTTTTTATTTCATCTTTACTTATTCCTTCTTTGGTTCTCCTCCTTCCTCAGTACAGTTGCAAGTTTCTGACCTGTATCAGTCTCCTTATTTCTCAGAAAATCTCTTTTAACATTTCTTCCAGGACAGGTCTACTGACAACAAATTCCGTCCACTTTTGTTCAGAGTCATTATTTTTCCTCTATTTTTGAAAAATAATTTTGCAAGGTACAGAATTCTAGGTCAGTATTTTATTTCTTTCAAAACTTTGAATATTTTGTTCCACTCTTTTCTTGCTTGTGTGGTTTCTGAGGAGATAGCAGGTGGTGGACATAGTTATTACCTTTGCTCTTCCATAGGACAGTTTTACCCCTCTGCATTTTTAAGATTTCTTTAAATCTTTGACTTGTAGGCGTTTAAAAATGATATTCCGGGGTGAGTGGTGCAGTAAAGATGTACTTGTTAGTCTCAGATCCCATATTGGAGTGCCAGGGTTTAAGTCCCTGCTCCAACTTCTGATCCTGCTTCCTGCTGAAGTGTGCCCATGGAAGCAGCAGGTGATGACTCAAGTATGTGGGTGACCAAGATTGCCCAAATTGAGTTCTAAACTCTTGGCTTCACACTGGCCCAGCCCTGGCTGTTGGAGGCATTTGTGGAGTGAATCTGTAGATAAAATATCTTTATGTATATATCTGTCTGTATTTTCCCCTGTCTCTATGCCTTCTGACTCTTTTTTGGTATTTTTCTCTCTTTTTTTTCCCTTTTTATTTGATATGTGGTAAGTCAAAGAGATAGATGGAGATAGAGCTCTCGTCTGTTGGTTTGCTCCCCAAATAACTCGATGACCAAGACTGGGGCAGAGCCTAAGTCAACCACGTGAGTTATTTTCTGCTGCCTTCTAGGTTTGCAGTGGAAGGAAGCTGGAACTGGAAGAGAAGCTAGGAATCAAACCCAGTCACTCCAGTGTGGTCCACTGGCATCTTAACAGATATCGTCCAAGCGCATCTTAACTAATGCCTTAATCATTAGGCGGAATGCTTGCACTTCAATATTATCTTGGAGTTCTCTGAGCTGTCTGGATCTGTGTTTTGGTATCTAGAATTAATTTGGAGAAGTTGTCATTATATTTCAGTAATGTCCATTTTTCTATTCTCCTGATATCTATTTATGTATCTATCTATCTATATTAGGTCTTTTATAGTTTTCCCACAGTTTTGGATATTATGGGATGATTTATATTTGTGTATTTGTGTTGTGTTTTGCTTTGCTTTTGAGGTTTCTATTGATATTTCCTGAAGTGCCAATTTTTTTTTTCCTGTGTGCTGTGTGCAATCTACTAATATGCTTATGGAAGTGTTTTGCTCTCCAGAATTTCTTTCCAGTTCTTTCTCAAAATTTTCATCTCTGTTTATGTTGCCCATCTGTTTCTACATGATGTCTACTTCATTCATTAGAGCCCTTAGCATATTAATCATAGTTTGAAATTCCCTGATAATTACAGCATCCCTGCCTGCCATACCTGCCTGTTTCTGATGCTTGCTCTGGCTTTTGCCTTTAGTATATCCTGTGATTTGTCCTTGGACATGATGTACTGGGTAAAAGGAAATGTTATACGTAGGGCATTAGATACATGGAGTAGGGTGTGGGAAGGAAATATTCTATAAATGCTATAATCCTGTGATTAGCTCTCAGTTTTTTTATGAACCTGAGACTTTTAATTGTGAATATCACAGATGTTTCCTAGTTTGTTCTGCCTCTTCTATGGGGAAGGATGGTTAGAGTGAATTGGAGTTGAGTATTTCTCTTCCCCTGGGTCAGTGAGCATCCAATAAAGCCCCAGCAGGTGAGGCTCTGATTAACAAGAGCTGACCTCAGGAGAAGCTAGCTAGCAATAAAGTGCTCTGCCATGCTTAAAGCATGGTTTCTTTTCCCCTTCATCCTATTGGAAGCATGAGGCCTTTTTCTTCACCCCCCACCCCGGAGTCTTTACCCACCCTTTATCCACAATTTTGCTTTTCATGGTTTCAATTACCAGTTGTCAACAACAGTCCAAAATGTTAAATGGAAAATTTCAGAAATAATGCATAACATTTAAATCGCACAGTATTCTGAGCAGTATGATGAAATCTTACATACCATCCTGCTCCATTCTGCCTAGAACGTGAATCAGCCCTTTGTCAGGCCTATCCACATTGTATGTGCCCATTAGTCACCTAGGAGCTGTCAAGGCTGTCAGATGACTCTCATGGTACCATGATGCTTGTGTCCAAGTAACCAATGTTTTACTTCATAAAGGTCCCAAAGCACAAGAATAGTGTTGCTGACAATTTGAACATTCCAAAGAGAGGTCATAAAGTACTTCCCTTAACAAAGTGTCATCATCTTATACCACAAGAGAAAAGTAAAAAAATGGCAGCATAATACATTTTGAGGGGTAGAGAGACTACATAGAAGTAATTTTTATTAGAGTATATTATATAATTGCCCCAATTTATTATCATTCATGTCTGTACCTAACTTATAAATTAAATGCTATTCATGTCTGTACCTAACTTATAAATTAAATTAAACTTATAAATTATTGTAGGTATGTATAGTACAAGAGGCTCGGTGCTGTCTGTGGTTTCAGGCATCCATGGCAGATTGTGAAATATACTGCAGACAGGGGGAAGCTCTTCTATTTAGGGTGGGAATGTGTTCCAGCTCCTGAAGATAACTCAGAAATGCCTGGGAGCCTCATTTGACTGGGTTTCCTTGGAATTTTAACTTGGAAACTTGTCCACTCCCAGCCTCCAGCAATTTAGCAAATAGTTCAGATATGCATAGCCAGCACTGGTTTCTATGGCAGCTTGTGATTCTGTACATCTACCAGTCACCCTAGTTTTGAGGGTAGAGGTTTTCTCTGTTATCTCACTTCTCTTGCTTATCTAAGAAGTATTATATTTTATAGCTTAAGTCTTTGGTAGTTTAAGTTTTTATAGCTTAGGTTTTTTGCGTTTTAGGACAGAGCAGCAACTTCTAAGCTCCTTGAATATGGTTTAGACACCAGAAGAACTACATCAGTTTTTTAAACTGAACCAAACAGATATTTGCTGCTCTTTTTTGTTTTCCGACTATTATAATTCTTAGCACTTCAGTTTGCATTTCATTGATTTATTCAATATCCAATGAGCATGTAATAGTGTAGAACTCTCCTTTGTGAAATGAGTGAAGATTTTTGCTCTCAGAGTGTTTACAGCTTAGTGGGAAGACAGACATAAGAATCAAAAATTTTAAAATGTTATAATAAAGATTTCAGTTCAAAGATGTTATATACAGTTATAAGATTTTTTAAGGAAGACACAATTATAGGGTCTAGAATTGTGGCACAGTGCGTTAAGCCACTGCCTGCCACACTGGTATCCCATATGAGTGCCGGTTTAACGCTGGCTGCTCCATTTCTGATCCAATCTCCTGCTAATGCACCTGAGAAAACAGTGGGAGACTGGGATGAAGCTCATTGCTTCAGCCTGGCCCACCTCTGGCTGCTGCAGCCATTTGGAGAATGAACCCGGTTATGGGAGATCTCTCTTTCTCTTTGTCTCTCCCTCTCTCTTTAACTCTGCTTTCAAATAAATTTTTCTTAAGACAATTTTAATTACAAGTCAAAATATATCAAATGAGATATATAATACTATATAAATTTCATGCTTATCAAATAGTATAAAAATGTTTTGAAAATATTTTGCCCTCAATGTTACGTGCTTTTAGTTAAAAACTACCTGTGATCGGGAAGTGTATTAGAGGTGAGTATTGAGCGGCTTTCCAAAGGGTGAGTTGTATGTGTCAGGCAAAATAGGAGAAATGGCAATCCAACAAGAGGAGGCAGTCTGTGAAGCTCATGGGTGTGCATTGCCTGCTATATTCAATGATTCATGGGCAATTCTCTCTGGGAGCATGAGAGGGAGATGTGAGGCTGCAGGTCTAAACGGACAAGAGGATTGATGCTGAACTTGGCCTTGGAAGTTCTGCAGAATCACTGAAGAATCTGTAAACAGATCACACTTGAGTCTTCCAAAGAACTCTCTGAGTGGTGAGTCCTGCGTAAGTTTCAGCCACCAGGTGAGAGCCTGAGCTAAGATTGTAGCTATCAGAAATAGGCAGGAAAGGAGACTGTCTTGAGTGGCTGATGAATGCCACCATTTCCTAAGTGCAGGAAGACACCAGGAGTGTCAAGGAAAAAGCCAGAGCTGGATAGTAGTTGAAAGGTACACGCAAACTTTAATCAGGATTATTACGGTATAGACCTGAGCTTAACTCCGAGCATTGCGTGGCTAAGTAGGAGTTTAGATCTAAAGAGCAGAGTTGGGGCTGCTGGGTAGAAATGATTGAGTGGGAACATCATGGGCAGGTGGGTGATTTTGGCTACTTGGACCTACCAGGAGTCTGCTGAAGAGGCACCAGGGGATCAGGTGTCACCTGGAGGATGATGGATGCTGAGGAAGCTGATTAGATGTGGAGGATGATAAAATGTGGAGGAAGTGGGAAGATTCTGGCTCAAAAAACAGCAGACCTCTTGCTAAAACCAAGTTTTGCAAGGAAGTGCACTGATGGGCCTAGGGGAAGGCTCAGCCAGACTGAAGTTTGGTAAGGCAAAGCATCTGTCAGAAGAGAGACTGGATGAGCTGGTCAGATATCTATTTCAAGTGCACTGTTTTATATCTTAATAAAATATATTACTTTGAGCTTGCAACCAACTTTATAACAACTTACGTATGTTTTATGTGCAATGTACATTATGAGTAGAAATTTTAAAATGCTTGGCCAGCGCCACGGCTCACTTGGCTAATCCTCCACCTGTGGCGCTGGCACCCCGAGTTCTAGTCTGGTCGGGGCGCCGGATTCTGTCCCGGTTGCCCCTCTTCCAGGCCAGCTCTCTGCTGTGGCCCGGGAAGGCAGTGGAGGATGGCCCAAGTGCTTGGGCCCTGCACCCGCATGGGAGACCAGGAGGAAGCACCTGGCTCCTGGCTTTGGATCAGTGCAGCATGCCGGCCGTAGTGACCATTTGGAGGGTAACCAACAGAAAAGGAAGACCTTTCTCTCTGTCTCTCTCTCTTTCTCTCTGTCTCTCTCACTAAGTCTGCCTGTCAAAAAAATTTTTTTTTAAATGCTGGCATTTGACCTAGCATCGTGGCATAGCAGGTAAAGCTGCCTCCTGCAATGCCCGCCTCCCATATGGGCATTGGCTCAAGACCTGGCTGCTCCACTTATGATCCAGTTCCCTGCCAATGAACCTGGGAAAGCAGCAGAGGATGCCTCAAGTGCTTGGGCCCCTGCACCCATGTGGGAGACCTGGAGGAAGTTCTGTTCTGGCTTCTGCTTGGCCCAGCCCTGACAGTTGCAGCCATATGGGGGTGAACCAGTGGATGGAAGACCTGCCTCTCACTGTCTCTCCCTCTCTCTCTCTCTGTAACTCTCTTTCAAATAAAAAAATGCTGACATTTAAAACATATATAAATGAAAACTCTGATTTTCTTTCCACAACCCATTGATTGCTTTTTAAACTGTGTCTTAGAAGCTGCTGCTTTAAAACAGTGTGTAGCTAAGGTCATGCAGGAATAATTATTGAATGAAAAGAGTTGAGGGGTACAGGTGAACATTTGGCAGTACCCACATTTCACAATACAGTTAAGAATCGAGCCATAGAAAATGAGGCCTAGACAGAATGGCCAGAGAAGTTAAGAATAATCTCATAAAAGCAGAAGACAATGATTTGTATGTTTATTGAACCTACTAGCAATTTATTGTTGAGTGCATGCTCTGTGACAGGCACGTTTAGAGAGCTGCAGATAATGTAAAAAAAAAAAAAAAAAGAAAAAGGCATTGTCCTTGCTTAAGGGAGGTAAAAAGTAAATTGAGATTATGTTCAGGGTGATAAGTGCTTTAATTAAAAATATACACATTTTGAATTCTTGATGGAGTGTATGTTTATGTATGGTAGAGAGGTGAGAAGCTTTAGAAGGTTATTCAAAAGAGATAGTGACAGAGCTAAGGATTTTTGGTTTCCCCCCCCCCCTCGAAGTAGAACGTGAGTTAGAGAAAGCTTGCAGGGTTCATGTGTCTCTGATCCTATAGGAAAATAAAATTATTGAAACAGCATGAAGAAGGAACCATCTTCTCGTTATAGGTCATTATCATGAATGCATGCAAGTACTGGCTCATTTATATTCCTGAGGGGTATTACATTCTTGCAAATTGTTACAGATAACAGTGCTCACATTTAAATGAGAACTTTTAAATACCTTTCTCTATTTATAGCAGGAAAGGAAAGAAGTTCCCCAGTTCTGCTCCCCAGAGGCGTTCATTAGGGGAAGTTTAATGAAGCAGGCAAACAGGTGCTTTTAATGCGCCTTTTATAAAGGGCTGCAACAGTGCTCTTAGCATCCCTTCAGCTCCCCACTGGGAACACACGTCATCTGCTGAGCTAATGGCTCGCAGCAGGGTCCTTTAGTGTGCTTCACATAAATATTCAGAGTTTTAATCTTTTGCCTGGTGATCGATCATAAGCACAATGTACGGAGGAAGAGAGGAAAAATAAATACAGAAATGTATGATTTTTGGGTCATAAATCTAAAGAAGTTTTAGCACGGTGAGGTTTAAATAAGGTTTAAAAAATAAATACTGAATGTAGGATGGTGCATGAGTAATATAACCCTGTTGATCATTATTAAGGATTTCCCTAAATCCCCAATATTCAGGGAAAATAATTTTATCTAATGAACATCTGTCTTCCATTGCTTTTTGGTCGCTTCCCCTTGGAAATGACTTTCATGTCTGTGGGAATTTATCACATTTATCATCATGCCTAACTAGTTGCTCTTAACATAAACATTGTATGAGATCTTCATTGTTTTCACTAAAGTCATGAAGTCAACATTTTAATCACTTGTACACTTGGGTACACGTATATGTGGCATATTGTTTCCTTGCAATATCTGCAAGTGGAGAATCACTTTAATTTGTTTCCTAAAAGCTCACTTAAGAAATAATCTTAAATGAGGGAAATTAACAAAATTTAGATAGGAACTTAGGATTCAGGTGAGGTTTCTCATTTAGGATTGACTTGGCAAACTTTCCTGCATGATTTCTGCTAGGGTGCAAGAGTGAGGTATTCTGTAGCTGAGAATTCACTTTGTTCACCGTGGAGGAGATTGAACAAGGCTGAAGAGTGTGTTCCTCTTGTGTGTTGCTACCTTGTTGCAGGAAAAGGAATGGAATCCTAAATTAATAAAACAATTACAATCATTTTGAATTGGATAGGACAGAAGTAAACATTGAGCAATTTTTTTTTTCAAATACGTGGATAAGTGTAATGCAATGATAGAAATGACAAAGGTGTTGTGATTGGTAAGTGATCCCCTAAGCAAGGGCCAGTGGTGAGTGCAGTAGTACAAAAATAGATTATGCTCTTTGGGTTACCTTTAGGATTATGATTCAGCCATGAGTAAAGAGACCCAGAGAAAGAAAGGCGTAACTAATTAGTTGTGTCTACATTCTGATGGTCAGCAGTCCACAGCTGGCGAAGTGGTTCTTTGCTATGAAATCTGGAGTAATTCAGTTCCTTTGAGCTTCCTGTTCAGTCATCCCTAAGGTGTGGACCTTTTTTCTCTAGGTTCAAGATGCTTTCCAAAGCTTGCCATTTGTGTGCTACATAGTACTAGAAATGGCAGAGAAGAAAGGGGCAAAGACTCGGTGGCACTTGTATACATATTACTTTCCTGTATAGATCATTAGCCATGGCTTAGTTACACTGAGTGCTGAGGTGCAGTGCTGACTAGAAAATGCCTGCTTTGTTGCAGGGGGAGAAGGGATATTAGAGGGCAAACATCCGACTCTACCTCAATGGAAAGGATGGGGTAGTAAACAAGGGTAGGAAAAACGTAATGCATGAGGCCTCTGTGGCCCCAAGGATGGGTTCTAGGCTACCCACACCTCCCAACTTCCCTCTTCATTCCTGCCCAGCCACTGCTGCCACCCTGCTCACAGAGCAGGTGTGGGTATGGCAAGGGGTAAGGTCTTGATCCAACGTCTGCAGACAATAGGACATGGTAGCTTCTCAGTTCTGAGATGGCAGCATTAGAGCAGACCCTCGCCCACTCTCAAGCTAGGTGCCCAGCCCTGAGGGTGCAATGCGCTTGACCCTGATGGCCTGGAGCAGCACCTTGGGAAGAGGAAGGTATACCTGGCTGAACTTTCCTGACTTGACCAGGGCAAAGCACATCCATCTTGTGACTGGGAGGAAGTGGAATCAAGCACATGTCAGCCCTGGGTTGTGGTTGGGGTCCCCATTAGCTGTGTTTTGCATTTGCCTTATGATTATACCCATTTGATCTCAGAGGACACTGTCTTCCTCCTCCAACCATCCCAAATCTGTTTCTTCTGGCCAGCTCCTGATACCCTCAGGCGCCATGAAATATATAATATTACTTTCAGTGATTGCTTGTAGGATCTGATCATTGCCTTTAAACTGGCATTTTTCCTCATAAAGGTGAATGAAAAAACTCATAACAATTTAAAATGTTGGGCCAGCGCTGCGGCTCACTGGGCTAATCCTCTGCCTGCGGCACCGGCACGCAGTTGGGGCTCCAGATTCTGTCCTGGTTGCTCCTCTTCCAGTCCAGCTCTCTGCTGTGGCCCTGGAAGGCAGTGGAGGATGGCCCAGGTCCTTGGGCCCCTGCACCCGCATGGGAGACCAGGAGGAAGCACCTGGCTCCTGGCTTCAGATCGGCGCAGCGTGCCGACCGTGGCGACTATTTGGGGGGTGAACCAACGGAAAAAAGGAAGACCTTTCTCTGTCTCTCTCTCTGTCTAACTCTGCCTGTCAAAATAAATAAATAAATAAATAAATAAGATGTTGTAGTAATTCTTTACTGAAAATGAAATTAAACAGCAAAATATAAACATTGTCACAAGTTGGAAGAGGAATTGTAGTGAGAAGAAAAAAAATGTTGTGTTTCAGAATCTTTAACGGCATTTTCACACCCTTTTTGAAGAAGAGGTCCCACATTTTTATTTTGCACTGGACCCTGCAAGTCATGTGACTGGTACCTTGGGTGAACTGCCCTATTGAAACAGAAATGGAGGAATATTTTACCCTGAGATGTTGAACGGAAGGTTGTAAAATTTTATGAAAAGAGCTTTAATACACCTTTTTGCTGTCTAGGTAGGCCTTTAGTCAGATGTCAAATCAGATTATCTCCTCCCCTTCATCTCATTATCTATTTAATCAGTCACCATGCACAGCCTAATAAGATACTCTTATCAATGCCAATAAGCCTTGTGTGCCGACCAATTTGGTATTATTATTAGGTACAAAATAGCCTTGTCAATAAATCAGTGTGCATATTGCCTCAATAACTGTAATGCAATTTTCAGCATGTCTGATATAGATTTATATCCTGTTATTATATTAAAGAAATACTGAAAGTCTTGTGTTTTTGTAAGTATTTTTGAATAATTGCACCCTTTCCTATCTCTGTCTAATTCTGACATTTCCTGAGTGTATAAATGGAAAAGACAAAAAGATGAGATTATATAAATGAATTTATTCTCTTGTTTTCCTTCAGCGATGGCCCACCTACTCAGGGTTCTATTTATAAAGCTAACTTGGCATGTAATTTGGTTGCCTAATGGAAGAGAGGTGAATAACAAGTGGACCCACTGTAAAATAATCATGTACAAGATGGATGAAGTTGAATGCTAGGTTCTCAGAATTTCCTGTACTATTAGACCCTTGGGTAATATGTCTTAACTTTTCTCAATGCATATTGTGCCACCATTATGCTGCACATGTTCAGCTCTTGCAAAAATGTACCAGTGTGCCAGCCCAGACTGACACTTCCACACTGATGTTTCCTAATAAAACAACAACCGACAGGGTACATTTTTAGCCCCAGTACAGCTCCTTCAAGGTTATACTATGTCAAAATACTCTATGATGAGATGGCATTTTGAGGAGTTACTGCTGATATATTATACCCTATTACTTCTGTTTTGGTTTAAGATAAATCTATCGATGCCATAACAATCCAGATATTAGCATTCATATTATAGATGAAGTCCATACTGAGAAATCAGGAAAGATGTAATTTGTACTATTTTAATGAGCCACAGGGGAGTTTTCATATATAAATTAATTTTCTCATTAAACATTTAGTGGTGGCTTATTATGTGCTGTTCTGGATACTGTAGATATAGAAGTAACTGACAAAAATTCCTACTCTAACAGAGCTTATGTTTTCATGAATAGGTATGAATGCATGAGATTAATTTAGGAACTTTAGAAATTATACAGAATATCTTTATTTTCCCATTGTGTTAGATTGTGAAAATGCTTTTTGTACAAATATCAGGCAAGATATAGTAGTGGTGAGGAGTGTGGGATCTAGAATTAAATAAATTAGTCTTTAATGCCTTGCTGTTAATTTTCTGAAACATTTACTCTTATCTTTTGGCAAGTAGCTTGACCTCTTGGAGCCTTTTTAAAAATTATGTTCATTTGGAAGGGAAACAGGCTGATATCTTGGATCTTTTGGCTGATCCCCAAACGCCCACAAAAGCTGAAAGTAGGCCAGGCCAAAATCAGGAACCTAGAACTCAGTCTGGGTCTCTTACATGGCTGACAGGGACCCAACTACTTGAGCTATCACCTACTGACTTCCCCAGTGTGCACTAGCAAGAAGCTGGAATCAGAAGTGGAGCTGGTACCTTAAACCAAGCACTCCAATATGCGACATGAACAAGCAGTGTCTTACACATGGCCTGAGCCTTGTTGTTAATACCTGTAAATGAGGCTACCATAAGGATAAAGGTGGCAATGCTGGAAAATCAAGTGGGATAGTTCTTGAAGCATTGTTGACACCCAATAATTATTTTGTTTTTTATTGGGAAATATTGTGTATATTCCTTCAGGAAAAATTAGTTCAATATAGAGAGTGTAGATTTAATTTCCATAGAAGTCTGATGTATTCACATTGTTTTATGGCATTGCCTTTCAAACTTTAATGCACATACATTTCCATGAGGATTTTGTTGAAGTGCAGGTTCTTATTCAGAAGATCTGAATAGGGCCTGATGTTCTACACTTCTAAGAATCTCACAGTTGATGCAGCATTGTGGCTACTGAGTGGTGCATCATCATATAAAATTAATTTGGCAGCAATAAGAGAAATAGGAAGGTGTGATTCTATAGAGCCAACATTAAACATAGAATGTATATTCAAAGATTAGGGGATGCCAATGACCTCATCAAGTAATAGCACAAATGACAGTAGGGGAAATACCTTGCTTATTGTGGATAGTGAGGTGTGTAGAGGGTTGAGAGTCATGTGAACAGGGATTGCTATACCTGAACAAACGTTCTGACCTAACCACCTTAGATCAGTGATGAACTGAACTTTCTTGGACAAAGGCCCCCAAAACACTCCACTTTGTGTGCCCTAACAAACATAAACCAAATTGACTTTTATTCTCATCTCAGTGTTGATAGTGATGAATAAAATACACTGATATGGCTTAATAAAAGTATCCACTTAATGAAAAATACTGAGTTTAAAGTACATCAAGTCCCAGCAATTCTTCTTCCAGGTGCATACCCAAGAAAATTGAAAATGAATATTCTTCTGAAAATGTTTATATGAATATGCATTTATTCATAATAGCCTCAAAATGGAAACACCCTAAATACCCACTGATTGATGAATGGATTGAAAATATGGTATATTCATAAAATATTCAGTCATATAAAGGAATAAAGTACTGATAAATGCTAGAATATGGATAATGCTTGAAAAGGTGGTGATAAGAAGTCAGACATCAAAGGCCACCTATTATAAAATTTATATAAACTATCACTAAAAGGCCAATCCATTAGTAGTAGACAGTAGCAGGGGTTGGGAGTTTTTTGGAGGGTGATTAAAAATGTTATGGGATTAGAAAGTGGTGATGATTGCATAACTCTGTGAATACACTAAAAATCACTGAATTCAACATCTTAAAATGAATATTTTGCTGTATGAATTATATCAATATAAATGCAGAAAGTAGGTATTAAGTGCCAGATACTTCAGTAGCTAGAGACTTCTCACAAAAGTGCATCAATTGTAGAGACCATCTGTAACTTCACTGTGTTTTGGAAGGTTCTTGTTTTATTATACAGGTCAATGATAGATTGAAAATAGGAATAAGAGCTTTGTGACTCCTTACCTCAAGAGATGGAGTCACCTGCTTTGACCAGTAGCATGTGGTAGAAGTGTTGTGTGAGTGCTCTAAGACTGAGCCTCAAGGTAAATTGAGGCTTCCACTTAGGAAAGCACAGCCACCAAACACGAGGAGGAGAAACCATGGGGAGATTCATCACTGGGTTCCCAGACATCAAAATGTCTCAGCAGGAAGTAAAATCCAAGAACCCAGGAATGGCCTCAGCAGAGACAAGCTGCTTAAATTGCCTACCCATGGAATCTTGAGCAAATAAGTTGTTCTTTTAAACAGTTGATTTCTGGGGTTGTTAGTAACATAGTAAAGTCTTATTCCCTGAATAGATACAATTTCTTAAGAGGATTTTTTTTAAAAAAGATTTATTTATTTGGAAAGGTAGAGTTATAAAGGCAGAAGGAGAGAGAGAGAGAGAGAGAGAGAGAGAGAGAGAGAGAGAGTCTTCCATCTGCTGGTTCACTCCTCAAATGACTGCAACAGTCAGAGCTGGGCCTATCTGCAAGCAGGAGGCTGGAGCTTCTTCTGGGTCTCCCACATGGGTGCAGGGGCCCAAGGACTTGGGCCATCTTTCACTGCTTTCCCAGCCCATAGCAGAGAGCTGGATCAGAAATGAAGCAGCTGGGACTTGAACCGGTGACCATATGGAATGCCATCATTGCAGATGGCAGCCTTATCCTATATGCCAAGCACTGGCCCTAAGAGGATTTATTTTGTTGATGGACCACAACGAAAGCAAGAAAGAGTAAAATGTCTGCTAACATTTGGCCAATTTTTTTATATCTTCTTTCTGTTCCTCTTTTCTTTTCCATCCTTGATTTTTTAAAGACCTTCCTAGTTCATTTTTCTGATTTATTAAAAACCGGACCTCTAGGAGACCATAATAATCTGAGATTTCATGAGATAAATCCAAATGGGTACCTGGTCTTGTACCAGACATAAAGATGGTGACTGAAAGTCCTAAAGGTCATTCTTTTTCTGTTCCCTGATTCCTACAATACCATTCAAGAGCCTAGCTGTACAAATGTCAGCTATCTAAGCAGCAAAGTGATCTCCCAGTCTAAGATATCTTCATACCTTTTTGTGGATGGCAATGTATAGTAGCTATCATAACTGGTTGATGTATCCTTACAATCTTTAGTACAGTGTTCACAGGACATTGAGGCATTCTTTAGGTATCAGTATCTATCACTGTTGCCATCACCAACAACAGGCACATCTTGAGTGCCTACTAAGTGCAGTGAACCTTCTGTACATCCAGCAGATGGGAGATGTCACTTCTCCCATACCTCTGGTCCTCTCATTCACATCAAGGAATTGATGAGTGAGTAGGCTGCTGGAAACTAAGATATGGAGTGGTTATATTTCTTGATAGTCACAAAAGCTAGATTGTAACCATGTGTGTAGAATCGGATATAAAGAACACTGGAGGAAAGTAGGTCATCAACTGGAAGAATATTAAAATCATCAGGAACTGTGATAAGAATATTCCTAGAAGGTATGATAAACACTGTGGATCTTGTCAAGATGTGAGGACATGTCTCCCTAGGGACAGAGTTTGAAAATATAAAATTAAAACTGTGGGATTTAGAAGGAGAAAGTGAAAAGGTTTGGAATGGGCAATGAGGGGCCAGGATGACAACTGGCTACTTGCAGGAATCAGGGCATGGAGAATGTGAGATAAAGCACTTGACAGGGTCTGGGGGAATTGGTGTCCTTGGGGGGAGAACCAGGCTTCACCCAGCACAAGAACTGAAGGAATTTTCAAGGTGTGGAAGAAACTGTGGTGGAAACAAGAAGAGCCTATTCTGAGGATGGACTGCAAATTCCTTAGGCAGCTCTGGCTCTCCCCATGTTTACCAAGCTAAGGGGTTGTATGTGGTTCTGAGTCCTGAGGGTGAGGCATGCCCTTGGTATAAACCGAGACATGGAGAATCATGAGACCTGGGTGCTGTGCATTGTAAGAACAAGTTGGCAAAATCGGTTTTGAGATAGACTGAAGTTAAAAGGAAACTAAACTTGGTCAGTTGCCACAGTGTTGGCATTTGATGCTACATAAACGAGAGAGCTGCTGATGACAGAAACTGTTGATTTCTGTCACGTGGTTTCTTCTCTCATTAACTGGGCATACTCATGCTACATTTTTCAGAAGCATACTTTAAAAAATTCATCCTTCCATCAGGGACCAGGAACTCTGAACAAAATGACATCAATGTCTAAGAAAAGGGCTTTTTACCAAAGCCAGAAACCTGGGATTCTGTGTGCACGTGTATAGGTGCATGTGTGTGCACACAGAAACCATGTACACTTTTTGTTTGCACTACCATATGTGTGCCATGCTGAAGAATTAAAGTGACATTTTTCACTCTCTATTAATCCATAATTCAAAACAGGTTTCCTGCTAATCTCTCATGATGATACCCTTTTCTTTCTTTGGTCCTTTTAAAAAATGTAAACTTACTGTTTTTATATTTGTGTGTGTGTGTGTGTATAGATTTGACTAATATAATATTTGTCTCTTCATTAGAATTTAGGCTGTCCATTCAGGTAGAGGTTAATCCGTATCCCTAGGCCTAACATGCCACCTGACATGAGTAGATAATAATACTTGGTTAAATAAATGAAAAAAAATTCAACTCTCTATTTTTGACTTTCAAAAAATAATTGATTTATAATGCATTTCTACAGTTTATATGAGTGGAGATGAGAGAAGCCTATACTGTTCCCCCAAGTCTGTTTAGTATCATTTTGATTATAATTTTATTAAGGTGAAAGAGAAGCTTTGATCTTATATAACAATAATAAATATAATTATCACAGACATTTTTTAAACATTTATTATATGCAAGGCATTATTCTAACAACTTGTAGTGTTACTTTCATTTTCCTGACAGCACTACGAGGAAGCTGTGCCTATTATCCCATTTATCCCAGAGGAAGCTGAAACATAAAATATTAAAACTCCTGTGGCTGGAAAGTGGCAGAGCTGAACATTTAAACCTTGGCTATCTGGACCCACAGTCCATGTTCTTAATTGCTGTTATACTGTTTCTGAATGATTGGTCTTAAGGACAGACTTGATTCTCCTTTTATATATAATTCAACAATTATAGTATTAAAATAAAGAAGAAAGATGACAATTATATAAGATTATAAGGAGATTACTACTAGCATATAACTTATTTTAATGTTCATTAATTTGACACATTAAACCTAGCATAATGCCTTTGCCTAAAGCTGGGGAAGAGAAATTTGTTGTGAAAAAACAAAAGCCACTGAAAGCTTCTGTTATGAAAGTTGTAAATATTCCCAAGGCTGAGCAAAGCAAGGTGGTAGAAATATGGGTACAGGTTGATTAACAGGTTGTAAGTTATTGTTCGATAAGAGAAAGATTTTCTGTGGTTCTATTGCACTGTAAATTGACTATAGATAGCAAGAGTGTCCAGTATATTTTCCTAAAAATATTAGGATATAGGATATTAAATGTTTTATCATAAAGAGTAAGTATTTGAGGAAACAGATGTGTTTACCCTAACTTGAATATTATGTAATTTTTGAAAGGTTTGTGTATTTATTTTGAAAGTGTTATGGAAACATAGGAAAAGACATCTTCCATCCATTGTTCACTCCCCAGATGGCTGCAATGACCAGCACTGGGCCAGGCTGAAGCTAGGAGTCAGAAGTTTCATCCAGATCTCCCACCTGGATGGCAGTGGCTCCAAAACATGGGCCATCTTCCACTGCTTTTCCCAGGCCATTACTAAGGATCAGGATTGGAAATGGAGCAGATAGGACACAAACTGGTGCCCACATGGGATGCCAGCATTGCAGGCGATGGCTTTACCTGCTATATTGCAATGCTGGCCCCTGAATATTATAAAATGTATATGTGTATCAAAACACCACATGGCACCCCAAAATGCATACAATTTTAATCTATGAGTTACAAATTATAAAAAGGTCACAAATGATTTATGATCATTTTTAAAATATGTATTTATTTGAAAGAGTGAAACACACAGGGGGAGAGAAAGACAGAGACTGAGACATGGAGAGAGATCTTCCATCTGCTGATTCACTTCACAAATGCCCACAACAGCTGGGCAGGTCCAGGCTGAAGCCAGGAGCTCCATCCAGGTTTCCCACCTGGGTGGCAGGCACCCAAGCACTTGGGCCATCATCTGCTACCTTCCCAGGAAGGCAGGAAGCTGCATTGGAAGAGGAGGAGCCAGGGCTTGAACAGGCAGTCTAATATGGAATGCAGGTGTCCTAAGTGATAGCTTTACCTTCTGCACCACAATTCCTGCTGCAAGTTATGATTCTTTATCATCCTAGTATCTATTTTGCAACTGTAGTGAAATCACTTTGTCAGTCAACTGCTTCAACATATTTCTAAAATTTTTTCATTCTTCATTCTCTTTTCATTGATGGTGTTGCCTGAAATAATTTAAAGACTTCCCAATTTTTCAAAATTAAACCCTGTAGGAATAAAAATTACCTATGATAGCTCAATGAAATAATTTCTATCATATTTAAAGGTTGGACTATCCTAATTAGAGAAAACATGGCAGTAAGAGTCAGTTTAAATTAAAAGAAATTTTGTGTGTCATTTTAATGTCTGTTTCCACATTAGACTACAAAGTTTATATCCTTAACACATCAAAAAAAATCTTATAAAATTTAAAACTAATATTCCACAGTGCATAAAAGATTATGATTTGGATGCTGTAAAACATATCTTTAGCAAATATCATTTTTGCAGTATAGTATTATACGTTTTTCCATTGGAGATATGCCTTTGAGAGATTTGCTTGCTTGCCCTTAATGCTGCAGCTATTTTCAAAATCTCCTTTGCAGGCTTCATCTGTCTCTATTCGAATATGCAATATGTAATGAAATGGTTCAAGACTACCCTATCTTCCCTTCTTTTTCAAGCCATGTTGTGAAAATTCAAATGTCTTCAAAGCCAGCAGGTACTACAAATGTGTTAAAAGGCCCAGTGGAAAAGAGGGAAAACTGTTAAACTAGAAAATACATCCAGTACTTAAATATTCTTAAACCCAGAAAAAAAATTTTAAAAAAATTCGCTGGTAGAAATCAATCAGTCCTTCCTGCTGGTTGATCCAGGCTGAGTTGCTCCTCTCTTTTCCTTCAGGAAATTCCATTTATGCCTCTGACCTCATTCACCATCTGGCTAATGACTCCTGTATTTCCAGACCTTTCTTTGTGCTGTGTATTTTCTTAGTCATCTGACATTTCCAATAGGATAGGCTGAGTTCCACATACCTCAGACCAAACATCTTCTATTCTAGTTTTCTCACATCTCTCATCTCCACACACGTGGCCCCACCCCATTCAATTGCACAAACAAGGTATCAAGAAATTTTCTAGGTAGTTCCCTCTGCCACCTCACCTTTAGCACAGCTTCAGTTTCATCTTAACAGGACTCTTCAACCTTCTCTTGGTCTCCACGTTTACTAACCTTTGTTTATTTACAGCCATTGCTTGTTTGGGAATTTGCAACACCCATTTACAATCTTCCTAATCTATTCAGCCTTACTACAACCTGTTGTCCATACTGAGACTAGAATGATCTTTTTAAAACATTTGAAATGATCTTTGAAAAACGATCATGTCACTTCTCTATGTAACATCCTCCAGTGGTTGCCAGCTGTCCTTAAAATACAAACCCCTTTAACATGGCTACAGAGTTCAAGGTTAGACCTGCTCATTCTCCAGCTTCAGCTAGCTTCATTCTCCCTTTAGTTGTATGCATCTGGCAACCTGTAGCATGACCTTTACACACACAATCCATTTTCCCTGAGGGTTTCTGCTCTACCAACTTTGCCCAGATTTACCTTTACTCCTTCAAGCCTCAGGTAAGTGTTATTCCCTGGGAAAGCATTGCCTGAGCCTCTCGGACTAGAATAGGATTCCCTGAATAATGACTCCTGAAGAAACTCGTTTCTCTCCTGGCACAGGTTGGGATTATGTGTTCATCATTATAATTATTTAATAACAGTTGCTGTCTTTTGCTTCCCTGGAAGTGCCTTCAGAGCCGAGTTTTCTCCTTTTGCTCAGACATGACATGCATTACAAACATTTTTTGAGCAAATATAATAATAAATAAATAAAAGAATAACCCAACCCTCAGTGCCAACAGTGCTTTTCAGCTGAAAGTGATTGTGAAGATGCCTCACACACCCCTGAGCTCCTCAGGCAGCTCGTTTTCAGGGATGTTGTTATCTTTCATTGCTCTGCGTGAGCCTTGGGCCACCCCATTCATCCTTGGCAGGCTGACCTAACTGGGGCTCACTGAAAACAAAGCCAGCAGCAGCTTATGAAGAGCTGTTCAGTCCTTTGCAATAGCTCCTCCAGTTGTATTCCACATATCTTAGAGATGGCATCATAAACACCCACTGCTGACCTCCTTAATGTGGTTTCTAACAGTGGCCTGTACTTTAAATAGTGAATCGAGCTCTGCTGTCTTCCCCATTCCAAGGTGCTTTGCAGGTTGACATTTATAAGTCCACATTTAGTGCTATTGTTTTTAACAACAGTCCTGAGACATGTGCAGGTGTGATCAACTGCCTGCATTCAGTTAATGACCCTGTGAAAAGGCAGGGTTCTGCAGGAACCCTGGACCTGGAAACCTTCTGCTAAGATATATTAGTTTCATATTTCACTGAAAATGTTCAAATTATCTGTTATAGGTTCACAGAAAAATCATGAACTCTTGTAGGTCATACATTGTGCCTTTTGCTTTTGTTTTTTCCCAATAGATAAATGCAGGATTGTGCGCAGAGTGGAAAGTTCCTAAATGTCGGTATCTAAATAGTTAGGAACAATGGCCAGTTAAACTAATAAGAAATGGAAGCCTGATTAAAAAGCTGAGTATTTTGACTTGTAGGAATATTTTTTTGAAGATAATAAAAATATTAACAATGCTGAAAATCCAACATGAATTATTTTTTCAGGAGTATCTTAAACAAAATTCTAAATCTATGACATTTCACCCATAAATGCATGAATATGTACTTCTATGTAATACAACCACACATATCAAATTATCATCATTCTAATTCTATTTAATATCCCATTTATATTGACATTTTTCTAATTGTCTTAAAGACAACTTTATATTTGGTTTGAATAAGAATATAAGAAACATTGCACTTGATTTTAATGTCTCATAACTGTTTTTTATGTTCTGACAACCTCCTCTATTTTTCTACATTTCTCAGTTCAGCTGCAGAAATATAATCTTGTTTGTAGAATGTTTAATACTCTAGGTTTTGGCTGATTGTTATAACATGGTGTCATTTGCCTTGTTCCTCTACCCCCTGATTTCCATGGATATATATATATATATATATATACACACACACACACATACATACACACACACACATAGAATTAGATTCTCAGTCAATTGACAACATATCCTGATAAACTGTGCTGTGTACTTTCTGGTACATAATGGGAAACACAAAATATTTGGCAGTTTTGATTTTGTTGTAATACTTAAATTGATCTCTGCTTTTAAATCATAAACAGCCTTATCCCTCCAACAAAGATCCCCATCAACTTTTTTACCTAGTTAGTTATTTTTTAGAAGACTGATTTTTTATTATACTTTTTATTATATAGAAAAAGGAGTTCTTGAATTTCATAGATAAATAGAATGATGCCTTTCTTGTTCCCTCCTTCCATCCTCCTTTTTTAGTTTCCTTTTTTTCTTTAAATTTTCTGGCAAGATCATAACTTAAATTTACTTTACAATCACAAGCTCCATGCTCCTCTGAACCTACAAGTAAAAGGTAGATGGACCCCTATTCTGCAGGAGTAAAGACAAGTGCTACAGACAACAATCAAATCGTAAGATGTCAGTTTAGTATGATGAACATTTTTTTATACTCTACATATTAGCTACAACCAATCAGAGAATGCATATTGATCATCATGCCTACCTATTACTTGGGGAAACAGTAAATTTCTCATTTTATCTACATTTATTATCTATAACTCATCTTTAAGGAAGTTTATCTAATGTATTCAATAAGAAAAATAGGATTTAAACATTTTTCTCCTTTTTAAAATACCAATTTTCAAGCTAATAAAGTATATTGCAGCAAGTGTTAATAATTATCTAAGAAGTTTTTAGAATATTTCTTTTCTTTTAGTTTTTTTCTAGAATTTTAAGTTGGTAGGGCTAGAGTATGCTTATTGATTGTTGACTTTTGAACTGAAGTAATTCATTATATGAATGAAATTTTAACATTTTTCTTAAATGTGTGATATATTGTTTTTTAAACTTTGAAACAAACTTATTTAAAAATATTACAGCATTTGTTCAAGAAAATTCATTAGCTTTACTAGTTTCCAATAATTTTAGACTTATGATTTCCCCTTCTTCCCTCCCTCTGTGTTTGTGTTTATGTATATATGATATGCATGTGTGTGTGTGGTGTAGGCATGTATATGTGTGGGGGTCATGTGTATGAATGTTTTTTCTGAACTATTTCTAATTAATTTGGAGAAATTATATCTAACAACTGCAAAATAATCCAGTGCATACTGAAGTGTTATGATTTTCTTATCTTAAAGTATACACTTAGTCCATTCTTTTATCAATATAATCTGCTATTTCATGATACGATAATAATTAGGCAGTAACTCTATTCTTCTCTCCCTTCCCTCAGAATTTAATTAGGTATTGATCATCTCATACCAATCATATCCTATGGGGCTGTGAACTTGTATCATACACATATTCTGCCTTTTTTACCCTTCATTTTTAACTGTAATAGATTTCTTTTGTCATAATGCATTATATTTACACTCTATATGGGTATGGTGTTCCCATTGATTGGTGTTATCCATAGAGATACTTGGATCCAATTTATTTTAACCATAGAGTTACAGGAAAAAATGTCCAAACTTCCCTTGAGTTCTTGGTGAGCTCCTTTTCTAATAAATTCTCTGGAATGAATCTTCACTTTACAATATTCTCTGTGCTCCTGCAAACCAGTAACAGGGTCTGAAAATCCGTTTGGCTTAATTTAAAATCCTAAGAACACAGTTTTTCTTTGAGTATTTATGTCTCTCTTGTCTTGTGTTATAGTGCATTATTGTTGATGACTGCTCCAATTCTGTTATTTTGTTATAACTGATTTAGTCCATTGGCCTAAAATCTCAAAAATTCTTTAAATTTAAGCCCAATAGTTTTTTTTAATTGAACTTTTATTTAATGAATATAAATTTCCAAAGTACAGCTTATGGGTTACAATGGCTTCCCCCTCCCAAAACTTCCCTCCCACCCACAACCCTTCCCTTTCCCGCTCCCTCTCCCCTTCCAATCACATCATGATTCATTTTCAATTCTCTTTATATACAGAAGATCAGTTTAGTATATATTAGGTAACGATTTCAACAGTTTGCCCCCATATAGCAACACATAGTGAAAAAAAAATACTGTTGGAGTACTAGTTATAGCATTAAATAAGAGTGTACAGCACATTAAAGACAGAGATCCTACATAATATTTTTTAAAAAAAAATAATTAATTTTCTATGCCATTTCCAATTTAACACCAGGGTTTTTTTTTTTTTCATTTCCAATTATCTTTATATACAGAAGATCAATTCAGTATATAATTAGTAAAGATCACATCAGTTTGTACCCAGGCAGAAACACAAAGTGTAAAAATACTGTTTCAGTACTAGTTATAGCATCACTGCACATTAGACAACACATTAAGGACAGATCCCACATGGGATGTAAGTACACAGTGACTCCTGTTGCTGACTTAACAATTTGACACTCCTGTTCATGGCGTCAGTAATCTCCCTAGGCTCTAGTCATGAGTTGCCAGGGCTATGGAAGCCTTTAGAGTTCGCTGACTTTGATCTTATTCCGATAGGGTCATAGTCAAAGTGGAAGTTCTCTCCTCCCTTCAGAGAAAGGTACCTCCTTCTTTGATGGCCCCGTTCTTTCCACTGGGATCTCACTCACAGAGATCTTTCATTTAGGTCTTCTTCTTTTTTTTTTCTTTTCCATGGTGTCTTGGCTTTCCATGCCTACAATACTCTCATGGGCTCTTCCGCCAGATCCGAATGCCTTAAGGGCTGATTCTGAGGCCAGAGTATTGTTTAGGACGCCTGCCATTCTATGAGTCTGCTGTGTATCCCATTTCCCATGTTGGATCTTTCTCTCCCTTTTTGATTCTATCAGTTAGTATTAGCAGACACTTGTCTTGTTTGTGTGATCCCTTTGATTCTTAGACCTATCAGAGCCATCAGTTGTGAACTGAAATTAATCACTTGGACTAGTGAGATGGCATTGGTACATGCCACCTTGATGGGATTGTATTGGAATCCCCTGGTACATTTCTAACTCCATCATTTGGGGCAAGTCAGATTGTGCATGTCCCAAATTGTACATCTCCTCCCTCTCTTTTTCCACTCTTAAATTTAACAGGGATCACTTTTCAGTTAAAATTTAAACACCTACGAATAATTGTATGTTAATTACAGAGTTCAACCACTAGTACTAGAACAACAACAACAACAACAAATACTAAAAGGGATAAAGTATTACATTGTACATCTAGAGCCAGGACAAGAGCTGATCAGGTCATAGTTTCTTATAGTGTCCATTTCACTTCAACAGGTTTCCCCTTTGGTGCTCAGTTGTCGCCGATCAGGGAAAACAAATGAAATTTGTCTCTTTGGGACTGTCATTTGCAGCAAGATGGAGGAATCTGGAAAACATCATGCTGAGTGAATTAAGCCAGTCCCAAAGAGACAAAAATTCTTTCAATTTAAGCCCAATAGTTTAACTAAATATTGTCTTGGTATGACTATTCTCTAATATCTTTCTCAATCACATCATGTGCCCTTAGAAATATGTAGGCTCAAATATTTTATTTTTATGGACTACAAATATGATACTTATTATTTGTGTGTACTTAAAAATTATATATTTGTTGTACCTCCTTTTCTTCTCTAGTCTATATATAGTTTTTTTTTCAAGATTTGTTTGAAAATAAGAGTTACAGAAAGAGGGCTAGATAGAGAGCAAGAGATGTTTCATCTACTGGTTCATTCCCTAACAGTCAGAGCTGGGCCAGGTGAAAGCCAGGAGCTTCATCTGGGTCTCCCATGTGGGTGGCAGGGGCTCAAAAATTTGAGCCATCTCATGCTGCTTTCCCCAGCAGTTGGGGAGCTGGGCCAGAAGTGTAATAGCTGGGACATGAACCAGTACCAATATGGGATGCTGGCACCAGAGGCAGTGGCTTTACCTGCTAGACACAATGCTGGCCCCCAATTCTTTTCATTAAAATAAAGTTTGACACAATTATGTAATAAATTTCTTTATTACTTGCACTCTCAACTCTGTCCTCTCCATTTTCATAATATGCCATGAACATTAAAACTATACAAAAATAAAATTGATTTTGATCCTTAAAAGAAGTGGAGGAGTTTAAAGTCAGAAAGATGAATAGTCAAATAGCTAGTGATATCTTCCATCTGCTGGTTCTCTTCCAAAATGGCTGCAACAGCCAGAGTGGGGCCAGGGTGAAGCCAGGAGCCAGGAACCTAATGCAGGTCTCCCACACTGGAGGCAGGGACCTGAACATTTTGGGTTATCTTTTGCTGCTTTTCCCAGGCCGTTAGATGGGTCAGCCAAGTCACAGATCAGTGAATGTATGGGATGGTGGCATCACAGGTGGTAGCTTTACCAGGTATGCCACAACACCAGCCCCTTAATTACTTAGACAAAAATACAAGATAATGTAATTTCAGTATAGTGACTTGGAGACTAAAATGTATAGTGAAATTCAGGTAACTTCATGTAGTCTACTACTTGTCTTTTGGTAAAATTGTAGCTTTTCTGCCTTTTGGTGTCTCATTCATATGGTGTCAGTGGTAAGAAGGACTATATCTATAAAATATTTTTTGGTGTTTTAAAGAAAGACATTGAATCAACATAGCAGAAAGAAAACTATGATAAATATAAAATTTTAAATATCATAGTAAGTAGTAACTTTAAACAAAATCTTTTGTTTGGAAAATATTTTTAAACACAATCTTTTGTTTGGAAAATATTTTATTATAACATTAGATCCTGGAATTCTTATGTCTTGGTGCTGAACTACATTAAGGTAAGAATCATTCACTAGTAAGGCTCACAGATATTTAAAAAACATTTTACCTTGTAATAGATAATTGTAGCTTGTTGGAACTGGGAGGGATCTTTAAAATCTTTAATCATATTTCATAGGTAAAAAAAAAAAGTCAGGTTAAGTCATTCTTCCAAAGTACCACCATAGGCAAGCGGCCAAATTAGGAGTTGAAACTGGGATCCTGACTTGTGGTTAGTTCATTGTTCTTCCCACCATTCTGCAGTGCTTCTAAAGAGTCCTGTAAATCTTAAGATAAATACTTACAGCAGCAAATATTGAGATTTTTTTTTATGTTCTATGTATTGAGTCATAACAACCCCATGGAGTCGAACATATTGGCTATATTTAATAGATGAAGGATGTGTCATTTTTATGGATGAATTTGTATCATTGCACAATGTCACTAAAATATGGCACTGTAAGGATTCAAATTCTAGTTTGGCACTGGAACCAGAACTTCCTCCATTTGTCCTCTGCCCTTCGGTGATTCCAGCTAAGTTGGAGGACACGTCTGCATTACCCTCGTACATTTTCTGATGTAACAAGTACAAAGGGATTCTACTCCCCCGAAGTACTGAGAACTCATGACTAGCTTTTTGGTAAGGGCAGGGATAAGTCAAGGACTATGACTACCAAAGTTGCTTGTCATAGTTAAAAACAAACAGAGCCGGCGCCGCGGCTCAATAGGCTAATCCTCCACCTTGTGGCACTGGCACACCAGGTTTGAGTCCTGGTCGGGGCGCCGGATTCTGTCCCGGTTGCTCCTCTTCCAGGCCAGCTGTCTGCTATGGCCCGAGAGTGCAGTGGAGGATGGCCCAAGTGCTTGGGCCCTGCACCCACATGGGAGACCAGGAGAAGCACCTGGCTCCTGGCTTTGGATCAGCGCGGTGCACTGGCTGCAGTGCACGGGCAGGAGCTGCCATTGGAGGGTGAATCAAAGGTAAAGGTAGACCATTCTCTCTGTCTCTCTCTCTCACTGTCCACTCTGCCTGTCAAAAAAATAAAATAAAAATAAGAAAAATAAAAAAATAAAAACAAACAGAAAGGTTTAATGTAAAGATAAATGGATACAAGTTGATGTATTGAATAGGGCAAGGCCAGATGAGCCAATAGTGGAGAAAGTGGCTATAACAGTTATGTTACACAGAAGAGACTTTAAATAACAGCTGAATGGGAAATAGTAGTACATAAAGTGTTCTGTTGTATTCTACCTTCCATATCTTCATACAGTCTCCTCTCCTCTCTTCTCTCCCCTTTCATCCCCTCTCCCTCATTTCAGGGAAGAGAGGTGGATAGCACTGCTCTCATCCACTGGTTCACTCCTCACATAGCTTCAATAGCCAAAACTAGGTCAAGCTGAAGCTGGGAGCCAGGAACTCAGTTTAGGTCTCCTACATGGGTGGCAAGGATCCAAGTTCTTTAGCCATTTCCTGCAGCTTCCCAGGATGTGTATTAATAGAAAGATGGAATCAGGAGAAAAACTGGGACTCAAATCTAAGCACTCTGATATGGATGCTGGCATCCGAAGTAGCATCTTAACTGCTAGAACAAATGCTAATGTCTTCATGTATTTTCTTGTTCTTTTCTCAGCTTTTCTTATCTTTTAGCTACAAGTGGGGCCGGGGGCAGGATTTGGCCAACATTGTTAAAGATTGGCCTTCCTGAATTTTTCTTGTCTGTGTCATTCTGAACAAGACTAAGACCTACCTTCCTTCCTTCCTTCCTTCCTTCCTTCCTTCCTTCCTTCCTTCCTTCCTTCCTTCTTTCCTTTCTCCCTCCCTCCCTCTCTCCCTCCCTCCTTTCCTCCCTCTCTATCTATCTATCTATCATCTATCTATCTATCATCTATCTATCTTTAATTTCTACTGCCTTCTCGCTGGAGTCGTCATAAGGACCAGGTTTGAGGTGGTTGGGCCTGAGGTGAAGAAGATGCCCTGGAATTGGATTGCACCTCAGAAGTCAGCAGTGTGTAGCATCCTAGATAGGCAGATGTATAAAGCATGTCATGCTTAGAATATCTCTCGGGTGAGGTAAGGTGGTTGGAAGAGAAATCTGGCATAACTAGCCTTGGCGGAAGGCGTGGAGGTTTGATGAATCGTGAGTAAAAGGTGAGTATCCCAGTTTGCAGAAAGAGTATGGTTGCACAGATGTTGGAAGAAAAATCAGCCTTTAGGTTATCGGCACCAAGCAAATCCAGGCAGAATCACAAAAACTGCAATCTGTGGGAAAATTAGGAAGGAAGCAGTGAGACTGCCATCCAGAAAGTGCTCAGGTGTGAGAGGCAATTCACCAAGGAAGATACTCCAGTACAAGTCCCTCAAAGCCAGAAACCAAGTAATGGGACCTGGGCCACTAGACAAAAATGCATGGCAAGGAAAAAATAAGATGTGGTTATAAAAGCAATTTGTTAAGAAAAATCTGGTTACAAAAAAAAAAAATTCCTCCTTAGTGAACTCTTGCAGGGAGTTCAGGACCACTATTACCAACTGAATTTCTGGCTAGAGTTCTTTAAAAATCTCCCTAGCTGTCTGAGTCTAGAGTCCGGCAGGGTAAAGCACTCAGGTTGAGCTGCATTGCCTTTGGTCTGGGCAGTTGAAGAATGCAGGGCAGAGAGCCCTCTGATGCTTCCCTTGAACTGTTGCCTCTTTTCTGGTCAGGTGATTTTTATTAATTTTTCTATTTCCATTTCTAACTTCAGCAAAGGAAATTCTCAAATGGCAGATTGCTCCTAAAACTCGAATTTTGGAGTTACTCATGAAAAGGGGAAATTTGTTTAAGTTTAAACTTACACTGCTAAATGTAGGTTAATTTATGTCTGGAGATCAAAGTATCATTTTTAATTGAATTTGATGTCTATGCATTTACAGTTAAATAGTTTTTCTGGATTTTATTAACAGCAACAAACTTGAAATGATTTTTTAGTTACGTGGCCTTCATGTGTTTTTTGCTTCTTAGACTGTAATAGAATGTTTTCTAAAATTTGTTTACCTCCCTAACACAGGTGGATTTTTATTCTTTATTGAATAAAACTAAACCTTCATACTTGTCTTAAAGAAGAAATCTTTTCTACTAATTGAATTGTGGTCTACACACATTAGAGTGAATATATCATAAATATACAGCTCAATAGGTTCTCAAAAGCTGAAGACACCTATAATTAAAGCTCAAATTAAGGAAAAAAGACACACACACACACACACACAAACACACAACCAAACGACAGCCCCTAGTTAGTACATACCTCCCAAAGTTGCCAGCATCCTAACTTGTAGTACCATGGATTAATTGGAATATGTACAAATTTGTTATGTATAATAACAGGTTTATATAATGTCATAGAAACTTATAGTAATACTCTTTTTAAGTCTAAAGTTTTTCTTCCAACACTGTTTTGAAGTTTGTCTTTACTGTTAGAGAAATTTGTAGTTGATTTATTATCTTTGTATAGTATTTCACTTGAGGAATTTTTCATAATTAATTTATTCTGATGAACATCTGGGTAGTTTCTGTTCAGAGCTATTGTAAATAGGCCAGATACAAACATTTTAGTGGATGTCTCATGAAAACATATACATATATTTTTGTTGGGTGATGTGGACTTGCTGGACCATAGTTTATATATTTTTTTAATTTTAAAGGAAGATGCTAAATAAGCCATGTTTGAGAGTTTGAATTATTATGTATCCTTGTCAACTCTTTTATTTACCATTGCTATAATTTTGCCATTATAGAACCTGTGTTCTGGTGTTATTTTGGGTTTTAACTTTCATGTCTCTGTTGACTGATGAAGCTGAACAACCTTTATATGTTTATTAAATATTTGTATATATTCTTTCTTAAAATTATCTATTCAAGATTTTGTGCATTTTTCTGTTTGCCCATTATTTTTTAAACAGATTTTAGTTCTTTCTGTAATTTGATATGGGCCCTGTGTTGAACATGTGAGGCATGGATGTCTTCTCCCATGCGCTGAATTGTCTCTTTGTTCATATCAAGTAAGTAATTTTAACATGGTTCATTTAAAATCTTCTTCTGTTATGGTTGGTACTTTTGATAACCTATTTAAGAATCTTTGTCTACTTTAAAACTGGAAAAATATTCCTGGTTTTTTACTAAATGCTTTATTGCTTTCACCTTTCACATTTGAATTTGAAAGGCATATGGAATTGAAATTGGAGTGTGTGAGTGTGGGGAGGCATGAATAGAAGATGAAGATACTTCCATTCTCCCCATATGGAAATTCATTATACCAGAACCATTTCTTAGAGTGGCCATCTTTTCCAGAATGCAATACAATGAATAGCTTTTAATAGGACATTTTTAGAGAAATTTTCAAAAATATTTTAAGGCCCAAGCAAATGTCTTTCTCATTGATACTAAAACTTTTCTTTGACTTACCATGAATTTTAGATTGCAGTGAAAACTCTTTGCTATCAATATATCTTAACACATCAGGACAAGGAATGTCAGAGCATTGTTGTAAAAGCAATTATCTTGTAGAAACAAATTTTCTAAAACACAGGCAGTCTAGTCCCTTATCCTATTCTTCAAACCAATTAATGAGATAATCCTCCACCCCTCCTTTGGCTTTCTAGCTCACAAAATAGCTTTTTCCTGTATATGAAGCAGAAAAAATAATTTGTAAGTATCAATATTAGGCTCTCAGGAAAATAAATATCATGATATCTGTTTTCCCCACAGAGAAAAAGACTTGTTTTTTCAGTATTCCCTCCCTAAATGTTTCCAGTCTTTTACAAAAATGACCCCTTTAGTTTATAAGGAATCTTGAGAAAAAAATGGGGCTTTAGACTACAAACAATTTCAAGCACCTCTCTTTAGTACAAGAGTGCATCTTTTTAATTAAACAAATATTTTGTGAAAAATAAAGATATTTTAAAGGTAAATGAATTCTGTTATGCCTGAATGAATTTTTGCTTATATTCAGATAAATATTAACACAGTTATATTCCAGACACTGAAAATTCTTACTTTCATATACATGTATATTTATAAATGTATATATATACAGTCTTACATAAGCACATAAAAGACCCTCTTATTCAAGGAGTGTGTAATCAAACCATGTTTACTAATATATTTTCAAAATTACTGCACACGCATATTATTTTCTAAGTATTTACATGTCCTCATAATCTGTTTTACTGTCTTAAAGCCTATGCTCCTAAAGAAACTTAACTTTAAAATAGCCCCCTTTACCCATTTACCATCACATAACATATGTTAAAAATGATTTTTGAAAAAGATTTATTTATTTGAAAGGCAGAATTACATAAGGGGAAGGGAGAAATCAATCTTCCATCTGCCACTTAACTCCAAAATGGCCGCAGTGGCTGGGACTGGGCCAGGAAGTTCATCTGGGTCTTCTATGTGGATGGCAGGGGCCCACGTTCTTGGGCCATTTTCCACTGCTTTCCCAGGTACATTAATAGGGAGCTAAATCAGAAATGGAGCAGCTGGCACTTGAATGAATATCCATATGGGATGCTGGTTTCACAGGTGGTGGCTTAACCTGCTATGCCACAATGCTGGCCCCTATAAGTGATTTTTGACGTTGTTGCTTAAGGTTAGGTCTGTAACTAATCAAAAAACATGGTTGCATTTGTAACAGATTGTTATGTTTTAATTTTATCCCAGGAAAAGTATCATTTGCAGAACCAATTTTAACCTAAGTCTCTTCCAGTATATAGCCTAAAATTTAAATTCATAAATTTAACATGAATGAGATGTACATGAACACTGAGATGACACATTTGGCACAGAGCCATTGTAATCCTAGCCTGGAAAAGTTGATATTAGACTGTGGGGAAGTCAAGTTACCCAGGGTGTAAGATGTATCACTGTTCAGTCACACTCCTGTGTCATGTTGAAAATTCATAAAGGGAAAATGAAGTGTGTTAGGAAGACTTGAGTGGCAGCAACCATGACTGTAGATGTGTAAAATGTAGAAATAAAGAGCTGAGTATTCTGAAGACTTAAAGCCCATAGCTTTATCTGTTTAATCCTAGGGAGAAGACACAAAATGAGAACAAAACTTGATTTTATCTCAGAAGGTAAGAAACATTTCACTTTTACAACATTAGAAGCCTAAAAACTGTAGGTCAGAAGAGCAGTACGAATGTTGTATGGCAAAGGTTAGTTAGTGTTACTTTATGGAATTAATCTCACGGATGATAAGATTGATCAGGTGTGTAAAATATATTGACATCACTCCTGGAACTGTTAGCAGTCTCCTTCGATTTAGAAAGCAGCTACACATGGGACCATAAAAAAGACATAAAACTACTAGCACTTATATAGTATAGTTTCCATTGCTAACATGACAAATTAGGCTAGTCAAATTCTAGTCAACCTCAAGTAACCACTATAACCTTATAGAGATTGCAGTGCGTCCAAGGCAGATTGGTTTGTTTTGTTGGGAAGAGGGGTAGTTGGGGAGGGCAGGAGATCTGTAGCTTTCCTGGAGGTTTTAGCTCCTAGCAGGGAAGAACCTAAAATTGCTGTATTAAGTGATGGATTTTTTTTGAACCTTTGTGCCACTCTCTCTAATCTAGGATTTAATATCTATCCTGGGCAGTTTGGGACCTTAGACTTACTAGAAGATCTAACTAGGATCTGAAAGGGACTTTTTCTAGGACTATTCTGGCTTACAAGTAAAAAAGAAACATGGAATATTTCTCTAACATGGTATCCCAAGTTTTCATTTGCTAATATAGATGTCTAGCTTTGATAGCTCTTACATGTAATCAAGATGGTTATTAAACCTATTGTCAGGCCATGAATACAAGTGAGGCCATTCAAAAAAAAAAAAAAAAAGAGAAAGCCATATGTTTCTTCAAGAAATACTTTGAGGAAAGAATATGCTATTCTGATTGTAATGATATTTTGAATCTTAAAATTTTTGATTCACAAAATAACCACATTTTTAAAGGGATGTGTGAAATATGAAAGAGGACTATGATTTGAGACAAGGAGTAGAATGATATAAACACTTACATTTTTATTCTTACTATCTTACTAGGATTTTAGGTAATTCATTAACTTGAATATGGTAAATAGAAACCTACTTCTGCCTTTGTGACTTTAACTAGCTGGAGAAGGCATCCAATCTAGAGCATTCAAGAAAAACTCCCATGAGTTTTAGTTTAGTACAGACACTGAAATTTCATTTTTCTATTTTTCTTCTCCTCGGGGAAGCAGAGTGTCATGGTTACAAGAAACACAACTCGGGACATAAAATGCACCATTTATGTGAATCCCAAGGGTCTTCTGCCAAGTAAGCAATCTTTCAAACTCTCAAGTCTTGTGTAAATTACTTCTGTATAGAGCGATTTCTAGAATAGCCAACTTGAACAAATGCTTTCTAGCAACACAAAAATCCATCTGACAAAAGACAGTGATGTGAGAGATAAGCCACACCATCTTGTTTCCAGCCCTTTTGTGGAGAACTGAGGGAACACTTATGGCAATGTCACCTGGAAGCTCAATTTTAACTGAGGAACTCTAGGATGTCACTTGCACAGTAGGTAAGAAAACCAAGACAGCCACGTAGTAGAAGTTTTTCTAGAAAGATCCACACCAATGGGCAATTAATAAGGCAGGATCGAGAGGAAACAGATGAGAACATAATGTTAAAAAGGAAATGTAGAGAAGTAGGAATGAAAATGGAGGAAAGTCATTTAGCTCGTTCTTATAAGGGAAACAAAAATGGAATTAAAACCTTTTAGTAAAAATACTTTTAAAACTATATCCATTTTGTAGATTTCCTATGACAATTAATTAAAAAGAAACAAATATTGACATAAAATTTACTGTTAATAATAGGCTTCGGGGCCAGCACTGTGGTGTAGTGGGTGAAGCCACCACCTGCAGTGTCAGCATCCCATGTGGGCACTAGTTCAGGTCCTGAATGCTCCTCTTCTGATCCAGCTCCCTGTTAATGTGCCTGGGAAAACAGCAGAAGATGGCTCAAGTCCTTGGACCTCTGCACCTACCTGGAAGGCTGGGAAGAAACTCCTGGTTCCTGGCTTCAGATTGGCCCATCTCTATTGTTGCAGCAGACAGAAGACCTCTGTCTATCTTGTCTGTCTGTCTGTCTCTCTCTCTCTCTCTGCTTCTCTGTAACTCTGCCTTTCAAATAAATAAATAGCTAAATCTTTAAAAAATAGTAGGCTCCACATTAAATTGTCCATGGTAGCAGTGATAGCAGTGAGGCAGCAGGACATACTCCAGGCATCATTGTTGAGGTACATTCTTTGTTGCCTATAAAGGAATTAGTTTGGCCATCATTTTTTCCTGGACAATTAGATGTTGGTGTTCATTTCTAAAATTCCTATTCATCCCTTAAAGCCTAATTCTGAATCATACCTGCTATCTTGCCTCACTGTTCTAAACTAGCTCCTTCCCACCTGGAGATCCCAGTGCCTCCTCTATTACAATGTTCAGCATATTGTATTATGTGTAATTGTTTGTATCTCTCTGTATTCAACACACCTAGTGTCATGTACCATTTGGGTCTTTTTTCTCCCTCAGTATTTAGTCAATATGGAGGACTTTGGGCTCCTCTCCAAGTGGATTTTGGATGACTGAATAAATTACAAAAGGACTTTTGCTATACTGGCACCTACCTTGGTTTTACAATAATTCTCTTCATGATGCGGAGTCATTTGTTTAGTCAATGAACATCGGTTAAGTACCTAGAATTCTCAGGCACACAGCTGCTTCTATTGTGTTTGCCAGTAGTATCTTTCACTTTTTCTCACCCCTTCCATTTGTCCTTTTCTCTACCATGTCTTTTTTTTTATTGGCACTATGAGGATGCTCATTTTAATTTATCTTCATATTTCTTTACCCATTTGTAGAAAGCAAGTATTTTATTAAAAAAAAAAAAAACTTCTTTATTTGAAAGGCAGAGTTACAGAGAGAGAGGGAGAGACAGAGGTAGAGAGACATCTTCTATCTCCTGGTTCACTCCTCAAATGGCCCACAACAGCTTGGGCAGGACCAATTCAAAACTAGGAGTCTAGCCGGCGCCGTGGCTCAATAGACTAATCCTCCGCCTGTGGCGCTGGCACACCAGGTTCTAGTCCCTGTCGGGGCACTGGATTCTGTTCCCGTTGCCCCTCTTCCAGGCCAGCTCTCTGCTGTGGCCCGCGAGTGCAGTGGAGGATGGTCCAAGTCCTTGGGCCCTGCACCCCATGGGAGACCAGGATAAGCACCTGGCTCCTGGCTTCGGATCAGCGTGGTGCGCCGGCCGCAGTGCGCCAACTGTGGCGGCCAATGGAGGGTGAACCAATGGCAAAGGAAGACCTTTCTCTCTCTCTCTCTCTCACTGTCCACTATGCCTGTCGAAAACAAAAACAAAACAAAACAAAACAAAATAAAAAACTAGGAGTCTGGAACTCCATTAAGGTCTCCCACGTGGGTGACAAGTACTTGAGACATCTTCCACTGCTTTCCCAGGCACCTCATTAGGGAGTTGGATCAAAAGTGGAGTATCTGGCACTCAAACTGGTGCTCATATGGGATGCCAGTGTTGCAGGTGACAGCTAAACCTGCTGCACCACACCAGTCCCAGCTAACAAATAATTTCAAAAGGAAAGCAAAAGCTACCTAATCTTTCTTTTCAAAAATTGATTTTGTTATCTAAAATTTCCTTTCTGTTATCTTCTGTGTGTTGATATACATGCATGGCTGCCTATTTTGTCCTGTCATATTCATAAAGACTAAATCTGTTATAGTTACTGGATGTTCTTTTGGTAAGAGTTAAGGTTGATCTATAAGGAAAAATTGGTAGCTATTAATTCCTATGTGAATTAATTCATTCAACAAAGATTTATTGATGCTGTAATATTCTGAGGAGACTCTAAGCATGCAAAAGACCTGGAGTTTTGACTTCAGATAGCATTTTGGTTTCCTGACCCTCTCTTTCTTTGCCATAATGGCAAATTCAATGATTTGGGTTACATTTATTGATTTTTCTCATTGAAGTTGAATATATACAAATGATCAAGGTCCTTTGGGATTCACACATCTCCTCATAGGTGAAAAATACTTAGAATTTGTTGTTGCCAAAACTGACTTCTGGGAAGAATTTTGTGTATTCTTTTCAGCTATTACTGATAAGGAAACAGGGACCCAAGAGCCTGTGAGGAGAGAGAGCTACACTTTACATAGCTTTTGTTATCTAGTTGGTGGGAACTTCTGTAGTATCTGGGAAAGTGCCCAAAGTTTCTTGGGTATTTACCAGAATATTTTGTGATTTTTTTTTTCTTTTTAGTATCCTTACCATGAAATGCAGAATAAGCCTTTGTAAATGTTAGTCAAGAAAATATTTGGATTACTAAGCCATTAATTGCATTGAATTTTCACTTGACTTGAAAATGTGCTACATTGATGACCATCTCAGGAGTAAGCAGAGTTGTCTTTTTATTCCTAAGGGGACTTTCCCCCCTGTTATTATATATGCTGTGGAGTTCTAAATCATTCAAATACGTGAACCAAGGGTTTAAAAATTAAATCCTATTGGAATTGATTATAACTTAGTAATGAGTAAAAGACCGGTTATACAGCAACTCAGTGACTTCAGATAGTAAAATAGTTTTTGGCCAAATAAATTTATTTCTTTGTTTTAAAAAAGTAAAATCCTGTTAAAGGTCTTAAAGATTTTTAATAAATGACAAAATCAACCAACTGAACAAAGACTGCCTTAAAAACACAAAGTGGGCACTGATTTATATATAAGCAAACTGCAATCAAGGACCCTACAAAGTTTTGATCACAAAATTCATAGAAGTTTGTGACTGAAAATGAAATATAAATATTTCAATCTAATTAAGTAATGTGGCTCAGGCTGATGGACTATAAAACCTAAAATTAAACTGTTTGTTCTTTTTTTATTTTTAAAGATTTATTTATTTATTTGAAAGTCAGAGTTACGCACGGAGAGAAGGAGAGGCAGAGAGACAGAGAGGTCTTCCATTTGCTGGTTCACTCCCCAGATGGCTGCAACGGACAAAGCTATGCCAGTCTGAAGCCAGGAGCCAGGAGATTCTTCCTGATCTCCCTAGTGGGTGAGAGGGCCCAAGGACTTGGGCCATCTTCTACTGCTTTTCCAAGCCGTAGCAGAGAGCTGCATTGGAAGTGGAGGAGCCAGGACTCGAACCGGTGCCCATGTGGGATGCAGGCACTGCAGGCAGTGGCTTTACCTGCCACGCCACAGCGCCAGTCCCTGTTCGTTCTTTCTATTGTTGCAGTATCATTTCCTTTCTCAAAAATGTTCCTTTTCCTGATACTTTTGTTTGGATTCTTTGCCAAGGGTTTCCAGTCTGAATAAATGTTACTTGTCATCTTTTTCAGTGGTCTCTACACGGTGAAGTTGGGTTTGGGGAAGTTGGTAGGGGAGACTGTGACAGGGCAGTGAGGAAGAAACTAGAGGGTTCATATCCTTTATTCTTCACTCTAAAATTTCCTAGGAAAATTATCCAATGACATAACATCCAGTGCTCTGTACCAAACCTTGACACTAAAATGTACCATAAAATATGATCACTGGATTTGATAAGGTACTGAACTAATTTTTTTGTGCAGTAAAAGCTTTCCAAAGAGTTGGTGACCTTTCCATTCCTTTAAAATCTTGTATGGGGGAGAATGTTCCAGAAGTCAGTGGAAACGGAAACTTCATGAAAAGGGCTTATTTTTTTAAGTCAATAACTCGCCACAAAGTAATCCAGCTAATTTTGACAACATGCTTCATAGACAGTCTATATTTGGTAATTATCCATTAATAATAGGCAATTTACATTATTGAGGTAACTGACATTGACTATAGCTTAGTTTCTTTGCTAATTCTCTGGAAAAATAAATAAGTGTGCAAAAAATATGAAAACATTTTCCTTGGCTATTGATATAGTTCAGTTTTCTCTTATACACAGTTGCTGGTATTAATTCCTATCATAATTTCCATTACAGTTCATAATTTTTGCCCTACAACTCTACTAAAATTATCCTATGGAAGGCTATCAAAGGCCAAAAGTAACCATGAAAATTTAATTTTGGGCTAAAAATTCTAGAGCTTACTATAGCATTTACTTATTCCACATATTATAGTGTTTTCTCTGATGATCATACCTTTCTTTTGTGAACATTTTCCTCTACTTGTCTTTAACACTTATCTGTCCTGAATTTCTGTGTTTTCTAAGCTCTCTTTCTTTTAAATGATCTCTCTTTCATATGCCTTTAATAATCATATTATGCAGAAGTATTTCAATTAACCTTAAGTTCTTGTTGCTGTTATCTTTTCTAATAAATCCAATTACTCCCTTTTTATAAATAAGTTTAATACCTTTCTTTTCCTGCCAGCTCTTATCTTTCTTCTAAACTGCTGACCTATTATTTCCTCTGGGATACATCAACTCTGTACTGTAGGTAAAAATATTTCCTCAAAACTTTCTCTTTTCCCTCATCTGTCTTGTTTCTGTTTTTCTAAGTATACATTATAATTACAATTTCTTTTAATCTGGAACGATAAGAAATCCTTCATTATTAATTTTTTTAATTGTTCCCGCCCTCATCCAACCAAGAACATACATTTTTCTCAAACATGTAAGAATTTCAGATTCATAGCATTCATGAGTACTTGGAAAATAACAGCAATGACTAAAAAATTCAAGAGGCAAACAAAAATCAAGGTCTTTGGGGCAGGCATTTAGCCTGGTGTTTAAGTCCTACCAGGTGTATAGGAGTGCCTGGATTTGATACCCATCTCTGGCTCCCAATTCAAACTTCCTGCTGAAGCAGATTCTGGTAGGCAGTGATGATAGCTCAAGTTCTTAGATTTCTTCCACCCAACTGGATTGGCAAAATGAATGCAGGAGCTGGGAATATCATCTGGTCTCCCATTTGGGTGGCAGAAATCCTAATACTTGGGCTGTCTTCTACTGCCTTCCCAAGCAGTAAGCTAGGTGGGAAGCTGAATAGTAGAGACTTGAACTGGCACTGTGATACCAGATGTGGGTGTCCCAGTTGGCTGCTTAACCTGCTGTATCACAATGTCTTCCCTTAAAATCAAGCACTATTTTAATAATAATAAATATATGTAAGAGATGTCTTCTATTAAAAGAAAAAGGCTGATTATATAGTAAAGCAAACCCAATGATATATCATAAAAAAGATTAATCAAAAATAAAATTATTCCAAAATGAAAAAGATGCCTTAAAAAAAATTTTTTTTTTTTTGACAGGCAGAGTGGACAGTGAGAGAGAGACAGAGAGAAAGGTCTTCCTTTTGCCGTTGGTTCACCCTTCAATGGCCGCCGCGGTAGGCGCGCTGCGGCCGGCGCACTGCGCTGATCCGATGGCAGGAGCCAGGTGCTTCTCCTGGTCTCCCATGGGGTGCAGGGCCCAAGGACTTGGGCCATCCTCCACCGCACTCCCGGCCACAGCAGAGAGCTGGCCTGGAAGAGGGGCAACCGGGACAGGATCGGTGCCCCGACCGGGACTAGAACCCGGTGTGCCAGCGCCGCAAGGCGGAGGATTAGCCTAGTGAGCCGCGGCGCGGGCACGATGCCTTAAAATTTGAAGGCCTTGGCCGGCGCCGTGGCTTAACAGGCTAATCCTCCGCCTTGCGGCGCCGGCACACCCGGTTCTAGTCCCGTTTGGGGTGCCGGATTCTATCCCAGTTGCCCCTCTTCCAGGCCAGCTCTCTTGCTATGGCCCGGGAAGGCAGTGGAGGATGGCCCAAGTCCTTGGGCCCTGCACCTGCATAGGAGACCAGGAGAAGCACCTGGCTCCTGGCTTCGGATCATTGAGATGCGCCGGCCTCAGCGGCCACTGGAGGATGAACCAACAGCAAAAAGGAAGATCTTTCTCTCTGTCTCTCTCTCTCACTATCCACTCTGCCTGTCCAAAAAAAAATTTTTTTTTGAAGGCCTTAATATTTATTCCCTATTTTTAAAAAAATAAATTTAAAAACTCAAAATAAGAATGGATATAAATTTTCCTACAATGATTTTGTTTAAAGGCAGATCAGACACTAGACTCATTCTCAATATAGTCAGCAATGAAAAATGAGCCTAATGTTGCCAGGACATTTTAATTTTATTCTAATTGTATAGATGAATAAAAATAAAATATTTTTGCAAATAATATAGTTGATAAACCTAATAATTTAAGTCAATTTAAAATAAGGCAGCTTAACACAGTGATTGCTTAAAAATTAAATGAATTAAAGAAATTAATATATTAATACATAACATTAAAAATAGGCTTAACATATTCAAACAAGTGAGCGCATAAAATGGAAGGAGAAAAATATTTTATTTGCACTAACAGTTAAAAACAAAACCTTAGAGTTCTAGTTACCCATTGCCACATAATGAAGCATCCCAAGTTTAATGGCCTAAAGCAACACATTTGTTACTATCTTTTGTGATTCTGTTTAGGCTGCGCTAAGTGGTTCCTGTTGGAGATTCTCAGAGGTGAGATCAGTTGTGTGCTGGGCTATCATTCAAGATGACTTACTCATGTGGCTGGCAATGGAAAGGGAGGCTGGAACCTCTATGAGTCATTGTTCCCATTTCTTTTTGTCTCTCTGATAAGTTATTTCATGCTATATTAAAAACTTCTCAAATATACATGCAATTGCATTTCTTTCAACATATAATTGTACCTTTTTTGCACCTAAATTAGTCAACAAAGTAATTCATTTTGCATTTTGGAAATATTTAAATATCTAAATTAGGACTTTGTTGTAAGTGTCAGAAAATTAAACTGAAATGGATATAAGCTAAAATGTAGTATATTGTTCATAAAACTCATTTTATAGATACAGTGCCAGCATGAGACCACATCCAGTCACTGTTCTTTTTTCAGCTCCTAGCCCTGTACTATTTTGCATGTATTTCTTTGTTATGGGATCCTAATTGCTCAATTCCCAATTTCATATCACCAATAGGGAGTTTCCTTTCCATCTTTGTTGACTGGGACTTATTGGAAAGATTTAAATCTTGGTGACATACAACATCAATGGTTACAGCTTAGATGAAAAATGAACTTTTTATCTCAGTGTTTTGGGTGAGACCAGTTGGATACTGTCTTTGGGGGACTTGAGAAAGCAGTTGCTGAAATCATTTTCTGTGCTGTGATTCAGATGAGGACCCCCAGTTGAAAAAGGCTGAAGGAGTTCTAAAAAAATCTAGATCTAACTCTCAATAGTTCAGATGATGTCAAGTCATCATCTCTATTTCAATCACATTGCCAGAAGGATGAAATATACAGGTTGGCTAGGTCTAACTCATAAATACATATAAAAGCCAGGTAAAGAATCTAACCTAGCAATTGCATACAGATTGGAAGTAGAGGGATAGAGGTTCTAGAAAAGAAATTCAGGGCATTGTTAATTACAGATGGGAAAGGGATGTTTGTGGCTACAGAGAACAATACATGTTTACCATACCATATTTAGAAATACATATTTTCTTGAATATACTTATCAAGTAAGCTTTTTTATTCTGTCAACTTACAGCACAGTATTGGTTAGAAATTTGGTTTTAAATCAATAACTATTTAAAGTGCTTTGAATATTGATGAATTTCTTCTATGATTTGATATTACACATTCTTGTAACAGAGTTTATATTAGTAGAAATATAACATCAAAATATTGTCTTTAGTGATCTGAGAGTAACATAATGAACATAAACTATACAAAGTGAATTATAATAAGAAAGAACTTATGAATGATGCCAATGCTTTTAATGTGTAAGGAACACATTTTTTTTTCCTTGAGACAAGCAAAGAATGGCATTTATTCTCCTTGACAATTTCAGTCTTTTTCTTTTTCTTTTTAACACTCCTGCATATTTCCTTTCATTTTGTGTCAGATGCAATTTCTCAAGCTGAACTGTGGTAAACTCTATTCATTTCCACATTGTCACTTCTGTTCAGAATTGTTATAAATGTAATGAAAGAATACTGTACAATAGGACTCCACATGTACTGAAGTGCCATAAAATGACTTAAAAATACAGAAACAAATGTTACATGTACTTAGGACTTATTTAACTTTTTTCTACTTTTATTTAATATATAAATTTCCAAAGTACAACTTTTGAATTATAGTGGATTTTCCCCCTATAACCTCCCTCCCACCTGCAACCATCCCATCTTCCACTCTCTCTCCCATCCCATTCTTCATCATGATTCATTTTCAATTATCTTTATATACAGAAGATCAACTTAGCATATACTAAGTAAAGATTTCAACAGACTGCACCCACAAAGACACACAAAATATAGAGTACTCTTTGAGTAGTTTTACCATTAATTCACATAGTACAACACATTAAGGACAGAGATCCTACATGGGGAGCAGGTGCACAGTGACACCCATTGTTGATTTAACAATTGACCCTCTTATTTATGATGTCAGTAATCACCCGAGGCTTTTGTCATGAGCTGCCAAGGCTATGGAAGCCTCTTGAATTTATCAACTTCGATATTATTTAGACAAGGCCATAGTCAAAGTGGAAGTTCTCTCCTCCCTTCAGAGAAAGGTACCTCTTTCTTTGATGGTCCATTCTTTCCACTGGGATCTCACTCACAGATATCTTTCATTTAGGTCATTTTTTATTTTTGCCACAGTGTCTTGGCATTCTATCCCTGTGAAACTCTCATGGGCTTTTTAGCCAGATCTGAATGCCTTAAGGGCTGATTCTGAGGCCAGAGTGCTGTTTAGGGCATTTGCCATTCTATGAGTCTGCTGTGTATCCTGCTTCCCATGCAGGGTCATTCTCTCCTTTTTAATTCTATAAATTATTATTTGCAGACACTGGTCTTATTTATGTAATTCCTTTGACACTTAATCCTATATTTTTGATCAATTATGAACTTAAACTGATCACTTTAACAAGTTAGATGGCATTGGTACATTCCACCTTGATAGGATTGAATTGGGATGCTTTGGCACGTTTCTAACTCTACCATTAGGGGTAAGTCCGATTGAGCATGTGCCAAACTGTACTTCCCTCTCTTATTCCCACTCTTATATTTAACAGGGATCACTTTTCAGTTAAATTTAAATACCTAAGAATAATTGTGTGTTAATTAAATAGTTCAACCAATGGTATTAAGTAGAACAAAAAAATACTAAAAGGAGTAAAATAGTAAGTTGTTCCTCGAGAGTCAGGACAAGGGCTGATCAAGTCATTGTTTCTCATAGTGTCCATTTCACTTCAACAGATTTCCTTTTTGGTGCTCAGTTAGTTGTCACCGATCAGGGAGAACATATGATATTTGTCCCTTTGGGTCTGGCTTATTTCACTTGCATGGTATTTTCCAGATTCCTCCATTTTGTTGCAAATGATGGGATTTCATTTTTTTTTTACTGCTGTATAGTATTCTATAGAGTACATATCCCATAATTTCTTTATCCAGTCTACTGTTGATGGGCATTTGGGTTGATTCCAGGTCTTAGCTATTGTGAATTGAGCTGCAATAAACATTGAGGTGCAGACAGCTGTTTTATTTGCCAATTTAATTTCCTTTGGGTAAATTCCAAGGAGTGGGATGGCTGGGTTGTATAGGAGGGCTATATCATGTTTCTGAGCAATCTCCAAACTGACTTTATGTGACTTTTTAATCACATGGGCATATACAAGTTGTTCTTTATGACTTTACATCTTTTCAAAAAATTCCATTATAGGACAGAATATAAATTGGAAGACAATATATAGCAAATAATCTTACATATGTGGCTAAGGTAGAGAGTTAGAATACTGCATTATTCCTATGCAGTCAAATGGGATTTATATATTTGAATCACTTGATTCATTCAACCGTGTGTAATAGGCCAATTAAAATGCTTAAATTGCCAAATTCTCAAAAGAGCTAATATTTATTCCAAATGTAGATCCTGATCCTGATCTATTAAACTTCATAAATAAAACAAAAATAGGGAATGGCAAAGAGCAAACTAATGGGATTTCAAGATCAGCAAAACTGAATTAATTATGTTTCTGGCTTAGCAAACAGAATAGTGGATATAAGCAGTTCATAGGGTCATGTTTTATGTTTTTCAGACTAAGATATATTTTATTGCTTTAACAAATACTTATTCATCTATGACATATTAACTATACTTAGGCACAAAAGTTATAGTGAGCAAGTTTTCCAAGTTCCTGATTTTGTGGTTTTCGGGAGATACAGAAAACAAAGCAAATAACCTACCCATATTTGTTAGTTGGAATGGGCTATGGAGAAAAACAAAGGAGGAAAAAAGAGTTTACATGGTGGTTGGCTGGGTAGTAATTTTATACTGAAGGTCCAATGATACCCTGTTGAGAAGACAACATTTGAGAAAGACATGAAGATGAGGGGAATTACCCATGTGGACCAATGCAGCAAGAAGTTTTGAGAAAGGGGGAACAGCAAGGACAATATCCTCAAGAAAAGTGTGTAAAAGGAATAAGCAGGTCAACCTTTGTGAAAGTCATGCAGTGAGCAAGGGAAGAGAATCAGGAGATGAATTAAAGTGCTAATGGGCAGCTAGAATACATAAAGCATTGGAGATCATAGTAATGATTAATTCTCTAAGAGAAGGAAGCATTGGAAAGTTTCCATCATAGGAGTGACATGATCTGATTATGTTTTAGTAATAGATCACTCTGGCTTTCATGTGGACAAAGGCTTCAGGGGCAATAATAAACAGAAAGACATAGAGGAAACCATAGGGTCATAAAGATCAACAGTTCTCCTGGCTTTGCAATACATTGGGGGTAGAAATGGCAGTGACTTGAAGGAGAGTGGTGACAGGGAAATAAAGAAAAGGGAAAGCACTCTATGGTTTCTTGACCTGAGACAATGAAGGATGGAGCTGCCACTAATTTAAACTCAAAAGACTATTGAGAAGTAGTTTGGGATGAGGAGACTCAGAGGTCTTCAGTTAGACATGACACATTTGAAATGCCCATTTTTATATCAAATCTTGAGAAAGAAATTGAATATGCATGCCTGAAAAGTATAGGGAGATCAAGGCTACAGATCTAAATACCGGTATCACTAGCTGATTGTTTACTTCTAAAAGTTTAAAAAATTACTTATGTATTTGAGAGGTAAATGTATACATGCACACACACACAAATGGATGAGAGAGAGAGAGAGAGAGCGAACACTCTCATCCACTGGTTCACTCCTGCAAATTCCAGTCAAGGCTAAGGTTGACATTGGGAGCAGGGAACATAATTCAGATCTCCTACCTTGGAGGCAGGAACCCAGTCACTTTAGTTATCAGTGCAACCTCCCAGAGTCTGTGTTAGAGAGAAGCTAGAATCAGGATCCTGAGGTAGGAGCTGAGCTGAGGCATTGTGATATGGTATGCAGGCATCCTAATCACCAGACTAAACACTTGCTTCTCAGATTTATTTTCAAGTCAATAAATTGGATAATATCAGCAAGAGAATGACTACAAATAAAGATAAACATAGATCAAAAACAACTCTGGGCCACTTCAGTGTTTCATCAGGTATGTAAAGTATAAAACCAGCAAAGGAAAAGAATGAGAGACCAAGGCGAAAATAACCAGGTGAGAGCTGGCATTGTGGCATAGTGGATTAAGCTTACTGCCTATAATGCCAGCATCCCAGATGCCACCTTCCCTTAAGAGTGCTGGTTCACATCCTGGTTGTGCCACTCTAATCCAGCTCCCTGCTAATGTGCCTGGGAAAAGCAGAGGAAGACAGCCCAGGTGTTTGGGCCCCTGTCACCCATGTAGGAGACCAGATGACACTCCTGGCTTTGGCTTTGGCTTGGCTCAGCACTGGTCATTGCAGCCATTGGGGAGTAAACCAACAGATAGTGGATTTTCTCTCTCTTTCTCTCTCTGTCTCTCTCTCTCTCTCTGTTACTCTGCCTTTCAAATAAATAAATTATAAAATTTTTTTAAAAAGACTATGAGAGTATAAAGTTCTGGAAAATAAGTGAAAAATCTTTTGGAGAACAACAAATGATTACCTTTATCAGATATGGCTGAAATACCATGCTGTGATTGATTTTGACACATTTACCACTTGTGAACTCCAGTCTATAATCAAGAAATTTATGCATGAGTTCAAGCGCTGGTGACTAAAGACAGACATGTATTCAACATAACTTCATAGCAATATTATGAGGCTAATGTTTCTTGGGCAGCTTTAATGATAGGATGCATTGGTTATTCATCTAAAAATAAATTTTCCCACTTACTCCACATACTTACAAGAACATGTGGCTATTTACAATAAAGGCTGCATTTTCAAGCTACGCTTGCTGTCATTTGTGACCACTAAATTCTGGCCAATGGAACATAGGAAGGACTCTGTGCATCTTCTGGGAAATAGCTTCCATGGAGGAAGTAACTTTTTCCCTTCCAAACACAGTGAATGGAGCAGAAAAAGCCAATTAGGACTACCATGTAGTCTGGGGAACAGGAGCTACTGATGACAAAGACAAGAAGAAAAGAGGTGGAACCCTGAGGCATCTCTGAATCGAGCCTGCCTTACTTAGACATCCTATACCAGGACTATTTCTTACGCCAATATATCCATTCTGAAATTGATATCCATTGAAATCGTAGTACATTCATCTCTATCGCTTTTGTTTTATCTCATTTCTTGCTGTTGAATCAGAATACCTGAGATGGCACAATTATAAGGAAACAGGTTGTCAGTTTTAGAGACTTGGAAGCCCAAGAGCACGGCACTGGCATCTGGCTAGAGCCTATGCTGCCTCATCTTATGGTAAGGAAGTGGGAAGATAAAGAGGTACACAGAAGAGACACAGCCTGGAGGGCAGCGTGGCTGTATAACCACTCATTCTATGGGAACAAGCCCAGTGCTGTGATAGTCACATTCATTTATTCATGAAGACACCACTCTACCGATGCAGTTAGGTCTTATTAGGTCCACTTTTTTTTTTTAACTTTTATTTAATGAATATAAATTTCCAAAGTACAGCTTATGGACTACAATGGCTCCCCCGCCCCTGTAACTTCCCTCCCACCCGCAACCCTCCCCTTTCCCGCTCACTCTCCCCTTCCATTCACATCAAGATTCATTTTCAATTCTCTTTATATACAGAAGATCAGTTTAGCATATATTAAGTAAAGATTTCAACAGTTTGCACCCACATAGAAACACAGAATGAAAAATGCTGTTTGAGTTCTAGTTATAGCATTAAATCACAATGTACAGCACATTAGGACAGAGATCCTACATGAGGAGTAAGTGCACAGTGACTCCTGTTGTTGACTTAACAAATTGACACTCTTGTTTATGGCATCAGTAATCCCCCTAGGCTCTTATCAAGAGTTTCCAAGGCTATGGAAGCCTTTTGAGTTCACCGACTCTGATCATATTTAGACAAGGTCATAGTCAAAGTGGAAGTTCTCTCCTCCCTTCAGAGAAAGGTACCCCCTTCTTTGATGACCTGTTCTTTCCACTGGGATCTCACTCGCGGAGATTTTTCACTTAGGTCATTTTTTTTTTTTTCCAGAGTGTCTTGGCTTTCCATGCCTGAAATGCTCTCATGGGCTCTTCAGCCAGATCCGCATGCCTTAAGAGCTGATTCTGAGGCCAGAGTGCTGTTTAGGACATCTGCCATTCTATGAGTCTGCTGTGTATCCCGCTTCCCATGTTGGATTGTTCTCTCCCTTTTTTGTTCTATCGGTTAGTATTAGCAGACATTAGTCTTGTTTAGTGATCCCTTTGGCTCTTAGTCCTATCATTATGATCAATTGTGAACAGAAATTGATCACTTGGACTAGTGAGATGGCATTGGTATATGCCATCTTGATGAGATTGAATTGGAATCCCCTGGTATGTTTCTAAGTCTACCATTTGGGGCAAGTCAGCTTGAGCATGTCCCAAATTGCACATCCCTTCCCCCTCTTATTCCCACTCTTATATTTAACAGCAATCACTTTTCAGTTAAGTTTCAACACTTAAAAGGTCCACTTTCTAACACTGTTTGGTTGAGGATTACATTTCCAACACATGAACTTTTGAAAGATATTTCCTAAGTGTAGCAATATGCTTAGAAAATAGACAGTGATTTGATTCAATGGCCCTATTCTTTTCATGTGCACGTACATGGGATCATAATATTATTTACAGACTAATAATTTTTAAGCTTTCATTTTTAGTCTTTGCTGGTAATAGCTACTATAGGCTTTGCTGTGAAAACAATCCCCAACTATTCCTATTGGCAAAGCAAATACTATGTCCTTTCTTATGTTTTATTGAAGTTTTATATCACACATTTTCCTTTAAATTATTTAAATATTTTAAAGACAAAATCTTGGAGGTGAGATTACATTTGATAAGCTAGAAGCAGTATATCCCCATGGAGAAGAAAGAGCCTTAGGCTTAGATATCAAGAAAGATGCCATGTGGTTTAAAGAAGGTTTCAACTTCTAGGCCCTTATTTAAAACTCTGGATGTAAGAAAATACAAAGGGAATCCTTAATTCTGCATTATCATCTCTAGTTCTGTTAGAATTTCCTCTTCCCCACAAGTAACTTTTATGTTTGTGCTTAATATTTTATTTCATTGGTAAGCTGTGTTGTCATTGCCATCAAGTGAGTTACTTACAATGCAAACATGGTCAGAGTCTGGATATTATTAACTAGGGAAAGCATTTAGACAAGTTGTAGCATTTCCAAAGATCCTCCCTTTCCTTCTGCCATGGTCTTCTTTCCTGCCAAGTTGTTTTCTGACTGTTTCTTGGGCCATCGTCCTTTGCCCATAGGCCTTTGGTTGATATAAAGTGTCATAAATGCTCCAGCCCATACCCTAGCCGGTTTGTTTGAAAGGAATGTGGGTATAATCTGAAAACTCATAGAAAGTAAATGATGTGGTCATCATAGGCACTTTTATGTAAGAATTGCTGTTACTAATCTCTACCATCTTCCACCTTCCACCCTGCCCCTCACCTCCGCACATATCTAGATGTAGATTTGAGGGAAAATTGCAATAAGATTTCACTGCAACTAATAATTTGGTCTCATCTCTGTTATTTGGCTTTTTACCAATTTATTATTTTAAGTCTCAGCTGAAACAAAACTTGCCTTCTGAGCAAGATGCCTATTTAAACTGCTCCAGACAAAAATGCTAGAAAATATTGCTCACGCTTATTAGTTGGGTTCTATTAAAGTGCTATATAATAAAGTGCTATGTTAATTAAGCTGAATGTTTTGAATTGTGTGTGGTTCCTTCAGTTATGTAACCTGATGATCTAGTCATTGCATATGTTATTGGTAACTTTCTATGAATTATTGTAATCTCTAAGCCTATACATGAGTTAAGTATGATGTTAGTATATTAAGAAAAATCTAAGAAATAGTTCTACTCACACAAATATATGCTAATTACTACGGCTATAAGAATCACACAAATCTTACTTTCCTGAAGCTCATAGACTAGTGATTATAGACATCTTATTCAATTATTTGTTTTATGAGTGAGGAGTATAAAGCCCCAGAAAGTTAAATGACTTTCTTAAGATCATTCAGTTAGAATCCAAGCCCGGACAGAAGGCATGTCTCTTGATTGACTGACTGTCTCATGTGATTTCTACTTCTACAACACTCAGACTTCTCTTGTCCAGAATTCTTGGCAGCATTAAAGCACAGGAAAAGAAAAATCTATGTGCTCAGGCTATTATCTTCCCTTCTTGAAATTCCGGATAACTTTTTGGCAGCCTTCTATTCTGCTAAGTCTAAATCTCATTCTTTCTGCTATCAGGTAGCAAGTAATAGATAGACGCTTTACACAGAGCTGGTAATCACTTCTTGATTGACTCCTGACCAAAATTAAACTCTCTCTTGCAAAGCAAGCTCATTGGTTTTAGGGACAGAGGCTTTTCAATTATCAAGACCATCATACCTGCTTCTAAAATTGCCCTGTTTCTCTGTTATTACGAACTGCTTCGGCATACTGAACTATTATCATTCAAAAAAAAAAAACACTTTTTTTTTTTTACTTCTTAAATCTATGGATGTTCTTTGAGAGATCATGGCATTTTGATGAACAATTTTTAGTGGATTTTTCCCCCCCTTTTTTAGTCCAAATTTAAACAGTCTAAAATCAATTCCTCTGGAGCCACTTGTCATTTCTTGTCTTCATTTTAGCAGTGTGAGTGAACTCATGTCAGACTTTTACCCAGAGGTTAAAAAAAAAAATGAGTTACCAGTTCTTGGCCTTGCTTCTACTGCTATATAAAATCAAACTGGCTTACTTCCAAATATTTAAACAAAACTCTCTCCAAGAAAGTTTTGTCAGAGTTCTGAAGATAAGGTAAGCAAATGCCAGTGCTATGCTGAAGAATGTAGGAAATGTCTTAATTAAACCATTTAGAAAGGAGAAGCTCAGAAAACATGGGGCCAAATTTGCCTTTTATACTGAGATTTTATGTAGTGTCTTTAAATGGCATGGCCATAGTAATTTCACTGGGGAGGGTCTGTGGTATACTATGAGGATCCTTGTGATCAAAACAACAGCAAGGAGGAGATCAGAATGTTAGGTTCCACTCCAGGTGATGGAGGGTCCCCATATTTTCACTCTTATATCCATCCATAGGTGGGTAATGATCTTGAAGGAATTTTGTGTAAGAATAGTGAACACCAATTAGAGCTAAACTGGGACAGGGTTAACAAATACATCAACATCATCATCAACAACAACAACTACACACTCACACACACACACACATACCTCTTCATGCTGTGGAAACCCTAGAGGTCTACTGAAGAGGTGGTTTCCATAGGCTATTTCTGACCACTAGAAAAACAGACTTTAAAAGATCTCTGTATATCTGCCAATAAACCCTAATCTAGGATGATATTTTATAGACCAAGGAGATATGACCTTGAACTCTCAAGCCAAGCCATTTGCCCTTAATGAGTTTCTGATTTTGGAATCTGGATTAGGAACCTACAAAGTGGTGTGATAAGCCACATGGCAAGCATTCAGGTTTGCCGCTGCCTGCTTCCACACTCTGCACCTTACTCTTCTCCTGAAATTTTGTTCTTCAGAAGAATGAGCTAGGTGTCAGTTCCCTAAAAATTCCATACCACGTCTGTCCCCATGCTGTATGCCGTTACCATGATGTTCTCTATTTCTCCTTCTCTCTCTTCATCAGAATAAATATTATGCATGCTTCAGAGCTCATTGTATACCAGGGTACCTGGAAAAATTTGTGGAGAATGGGGTTAAAAGGTCAATTTATTTCGATAAAAAAATGAAACCTATACATACAAAGACAGTGAAATGGACTGCCTTCATTGTGTTTACTCTTATTTGCTACACATGTTGCCAGGGAAAATCCATATTCAATGAATTATTCTGTGGTTTAAGGCAATATTAAGAAAGACACAGAGCCCAAGTAGAAAATATCCAGTTAAGGGACCAGCGCTGTGACGCAGTAGGTTAAAGCCCTGGCCTGAAGCGCCAGCATCCCATATGGGCATCGGTTCTAATCCCTGCTGCTCCACTTCCGATCCTGCTCTCTGCTCTGGCCTGGGAACGCCGTGGAAGATGGCCCAAGTCCTTGGGCGCCTGCACCCACATGGGAGACCTGGAGGAAGCTCCTGGCTCCTGGCTTTGGATTGGCACAGCTCTGGCTGTTTTGGCCATCTGGGTAGTGAACCAGCAGATGGAAGACCTCTCTCTATGTCTCGACCTCTCTCTGTAACTCTGTATTTCATATAAATAAAATAAATCTTTTAAAAAAAAAGAAAATATCAAGTTAAGAATCTTACCTATTCATTATGCTCAGCACTAACAAAAGAAGAATAACAAAATTACTATTGAAATAGTATATGTATATATATATATAGTATATAAATAGAATTGAAATAATATATGGCAACTTTTATCTGAATTGTAAAAATATAATTCTTATTTAAAGAACCAAAATTGAAGATAGAGACTATGCTGTATATATGTGTTTACTTGAAATAGGAATGTTTATCTATTCTTTTAATAAAACAAACTCAGTTAATGAAGTATTTTTAGTAGGAAGATAATGGTGTTTGTCCCATCCACCCTTAGGAGGTCTTCCAGTAAAAGACTGTCATGGACACTTAGCAGAAAGAATAATAATTTAATGTCATTATTTAATTTTCAAAGGGACACCCTGATCTTTTCACTTTTATCATATATGAACTCCTGTTGAAATTTAAGCTGCTGGATCCTGCTGTAGAGCAAATGGCCAGATGGAATTCAGCTGGAAGCTGTGAAGGGGGTGCCCCATGTACTTAGCTGGATTCCCTAAAGCTTGCTCTTGTTTGTATCCAATTTACGTGTAACTTTTCTCTTTTCCAAGAGTTCTCCTTCAGAGTCCCACCACCAGCTTTCTTTCTGTTCTTTAGCGAAGCCCAGCACTGGGAGGATCAAGGACTTTTCTGGACAAGCGGCAGACTTTCATCTGCAGTGTTTACTGCAGAGTGGCAGAGGTGGCAGACCAGACAGCCCTGCAGATCGCTCCCCGTGGTGACCACGCGCTGCAGAGGAGGTAGAGGGATTAACAGAAGATGCATCCTATTTTAAACATCCTCTAACAAACTGTATTTGAGCGTGTGCTGTTCTGTAGCATATTTAAAGGTGTTTCATTTCTCTGAGGACTTAATAGAGTCATAAGGACAAGCATTACAGTTTTGAAGCGCCACAGCCTGTCTCTCCTGTAACTCACCTGTGGTGGCAGAATGTGTTGAGAAGGCAGAAATGTGGTAGGCTAATTTCGAAACAGAAGATTAAAAGGGAAATATTTTGCTGATTTTCTTTTCAGAACATATTCACCCAGTCATGTCTGGTCCACCAGCTAATAAAATTCTACAATAGTTTTATGAGTATTAGTCACATAAACTGTGTTTTGCCATAGCGGCAGTCTTTGCCTGATAAGATTGAAGGGTTTAAGAATTGACAACTTTGTCAACAATTCATTATACATATATGAAAGAGATATAGTGGCAGCAAAAATTTGGAACTTTTTATTTTACTTCCAATCTTGTATTTTGAAATATAATTTCCTAAGTCAAATTCTACCTTTTTTTTTTTCCTGACCAAGGATGCTTTGCATCTAAGTATGTTAAATTCGAATTAGTTCATATTAACTTCTGACAATACCTGACTACAGCCGTTTTAATTATTTGAGAGAATCTTGACACCCCACTTGCTCCCCTGCTCCCTCGATGCATTTTTTCTATCTCTCTGTTTCAAGGTTTCGTTCAAGGTGCATTTGTTCTGTTAGACCTTGTCATCGATTCATAGCTCTTCTCTTTCAATAAATGTCTCCTTCTGTCCCTAAACCCTTTCCTCATAAAGATAACCCTGTGTTTCTCATTTGAACCAGCCTGCCAATTTTAAATAAGAAAATTAAACTGCTCTGCCAATTAGAGAATGGTCTAGAGAATTCACTTGTCAAAGTAAGTTATTTCCTTCAATAAAGATGCAAGTATTATCTCAAGAAGGAAACCTTATTTACCCTCTAATGCAATTGTTTTAACTCTTCTGCCTTTCTGATTCATGTAGCCCCAAGGCAAACACCTATAATAGTTGGAATAAATGAATAAGTAGATCCAAACTCAATGGGAGTTTCATACCAATATAATGTGTATGTATAAAATTGAACCTTTAGGTATAACCCAAGACATGACTTAGCATACTTAAGTCCTGAGCTGAAAAACTGTAGTAAAAGTAACATGGTGGTCTTCTAATTATCATTATTTGTGCATTTCCTAGAGAGAAGCAGACAAAGCTGAAACTCAGCCCAGCATCTAGTTACCAAGGTCTGCCTCTGTCCTTAGGAAGCAGCCTCCCCCAAACTCCGCCCCCACCCCCCACTCCTGCCTTTTTAAAGAACTCTATGTCCCCTAAGCGTCATGATTACAGACTGATTTTTTTGGAGAGTCTGTTAGAATGGCAAGAGATAGGGTGGAGTGGGAAAGAGTGGACGCTTCCTGATAAACAGTCCAGAGGATGAAGCTATCTAATGTCTTGAAAGGCAGTGTATCAGTGGATGACACTTGAATTAAAACAGTGATATCAAAAGGATTTTGTTATTTTACTCTTTATAGAAAGGTGTATGGGGACTAGATGGTAGATTATTACATGGGTGTTGCTTAATTCTATCTTCATTGAAAATCCTCCCCATGCCTAAATCTGTATAAATTAAATATATGAAATTTGGAGCAAATTTTGAAAAATTGTGAATTTGATAAATTTAATTAAATTCTCTTTGACTATTGAGGAAAAAAAAGAGATCCTCCCAGGTTTTGAAAATACGGAGGCTATGTAATTTCTGGGAAAGAAAGAATGGTTAGATGCACTCATCAGAAGAACGAAAGAATTTGAGCAAGATTTAAGTGTAAATGAGATCAGATAGAGAGGTCTACTAACCAGCTAGTAATGAGCACATGTAAGAGAAATACTCACCTGGGAAAACAATGATAGAGACCCGCTGCCCAAGCCTCACCATCACCATTCTGGTGTGGTGGACTGCCAAGCAAATTGGAGGTGCCAGTTAGAGAAGTAAAGCCACGCTCCAACTTCATTCTGCTGCACAGTTTTACCTGCTGCACCTCAGGCTTTAATTTTTTATTTATTTTCATTTTGCTTGAAAGGCAGAGAGGCAGAGACTTCTAAAGCTGCTCTGTCAGAGCCTAGAGGTTGGACCAACTGTCTGCTTTGCAGAATGTTTCTGACTGCTAGCAGTGGCATCGAGGTCTTAGAATATGCTTGTATTCCATAATTCATAGAGAAGATATGGCAGTAGTTAATACCAAAGTTGGTGGATAAAGAAATATAATTTTATAATATTGTATGAAGTTAGCACCACAGTAAATAGAACTGAAGCCAGAGAGAAGACGATCCAAAGTATAATAAGCATACATATAGACACAGAAAATAAAACAAAAAACTTCACAAAAATTTTAGTATTTGAAAATGGGGTATATAGATATATTTATTAAACAGGTTTGTTAAAAATCTAAAACTCAACAATAAACCATAAAATATGTAGCTAAAATAATTCAGTCACAGAAAAAGTTTAAAAAAATGAAAACAAAGACATACTAAGAAAGCATCAACAGTAAGTAATATAAATTATATATTAATATTAGAGAACATTGATGGAAAATCATTTCAATGAAAGGAAGAGAGAATGAACTTTTGAAAGCATCAAAGTCCACATAGAAAGTGAGGAATTTTTTGAACCAAGAAGAATATTATTAAAGTGAATGTGAAACTGTAGGAAATATGACCAAATAGAAACCCTGGGAGCACACAAATCCATTTAGGAATGTAGTTATGATAAAGGTCACATTTCAAGTCTGCAGAAAAAGAATTATTTGACTTAAGTTACCTGGGGACAACTGACTAACCATTTGAAAAGATAAAGTTAACAACTTCTAATGTGTCAAATTAAATCCAGAGGGTATGAAACTTCAAATGTAAAAATATAAAGTGCTAGAAGAATAGTTGAGTATTTGGGTTCTGAAGGACTAGCAAGTATTATCACAAAGAATTAGATTACTAGAGTAACACATCTAATACAAGGCACACAGGGATTTGAATCTAGGCATATTAGCTTGGGCCAATGCTTTTAAAATATGCTATGGATAGAATAGCAACAAGGATATCATATACCATCCAGGGTGTAGGGGGGAATAGGTTTTAATAGTAACCTGAAAAATGGGCTTTAAAGGAAACCCTGAAGGATTTGATTACTGAAAATCATAATTCTTCCTGTGTGAAAAAAATGCAACCATATCAAAGAAGGTAACAATAAAGAATCCTAGTATGTGACATGAAAATTGTTGATATTTTTAGTATATAAGAGGTCTTGCTACAATAGAAAACTAAAGAAAAATAAAAACACAAAAAATATACACATGGATAGTAATTTTGAGAGTCACAGAATTAAGTGCCTTTCAATCAGTAAACATATTATTTTGGGACTCTATTTCAGCAGAAGACTATGGAAACAATATGGTATAATATTTTTGCATTTTTTCATAGCATATAAGGTACTTCAAAAAGATGATGGAAACATGGAATTAACAGATATGTTTATTGTGGTACAAACATTTTGGTTCCATGTATAATTTTTTTAAACAGGCATTTTCCATGAAATTTTTGGAGATCATTCATATATATGATTTTTGATTTTTTGCACTAAAACTTTATATTTTAATTTTCTATAGACTTTTAAATATACCATCATATACATATATGGCTAGAAAAATCCATGTATAATTGTAACATCACTGCTTTTCATTTTCTGGACAATTTTCTTTGCTTGTAGGGTCTTTTGCAGTACTGAATGAACATGATCGTTAGTGGAAATATTCCAAGAGTGAGAAGTGAGAGAAAAGGGGTTGACATTGTGATGTAGCAAGTAAAGCTGCTACCTGCAACACAGGCATCCTATATGGGTGCTGGTCCAAGTCCTGGTTGCTCCACCTCCAATCCAGTTCTCTGCTAATGTTCCTGAGAAAGCAGTCGAAGGCATCCCAAGAGCTTGGACCCCTGTAACCACATGGGAGACCTGAATGAAGTTCCTGGCTTTGGCCTGGCCCAATTCTAGCAGTTGTGGCCATTTGAGGAGTGAACCAGTAGATGGAAGACAGCTCTCTGTCTCTCCCACTCTCTCTGTAACTCTGCATTTCATATAAATGAACCATTAAAAATATGCTTAAATACAGGTTTTTGTATTTCTGTAGTGTCAGTTGTAATCTGTTCCTTTTCATCTCTGATCTTATGTATTCAAATTGTTCCTCTTTTCTTCTTAGTCTAGCTAAGAGTTTGTCAATTTTGTTATCTTTTCAGAAAACAATTCTTCATTTCATTGATTCTTTGGTATATCTTCTTAGTCGCTATTTCATTTATTTATACTTTGGGATTTTTGTTTCTTTTCATCTAAGGTTTTGATTCATTCTTGTTTTTCTAGTTCTCAGGTATAGCAATAAGTCATTTATTTGAGATATTTCTGATTTTTTGATATAAGCATTGATGTCTATAAACTTCTTTTAGTACTGCATTTAATTTCCTGTAGGTTTTGCTTTTTTTTTCTTATTAAAAAAAAAAAAGATTTGTTTGCTTCTGGCATTCTGCCTTTTAAAAAGAGAGGGAGAGAGATCAGCCATCTGCCAGTTCACTCTACAGATGGCTACAAATGCCAGAGATGATCCAGACAAAGCCAGGAGCCCAGAAATCTGAGTCTTCCACATGGGTGACAGGGGCACAAGTACTGTACCTTGTTCTTCTTTCCCAGGTGCATTAGTAGGGAGCTGGATCAGAAGTAGAGCAGCTAGGACTCAAATCAACACTCTGATGTGGGATACTAGTGTTGCAACTTAACCCAGGGTAACACAATGCCAGGCTTCCTGCCCCTCTCTGCACTTGCCATCGGTTTTGATACCTTGTTTCCATTTTCATTCATTTAAAGAATTTTAAAATTTCCATCTTAATTAGTCCCTCAATTCATTAGTTGCTCAGGGGTAAGTTGTTTCATTTTCATATACTTTTGTTGTTTCCAAAGGTTGCTATTGATTTCCAGTTTTATGAATTGTGATGGGAAAAGATACTCAATATGATCTTTCTCTTTATTTAGTTATTTGAAAGGCATCATTGTGGGGAGTGAGAGAGAGAGAACTTCCATCGCAAGTTTGCCTCCCAAATTTGTTCAACAGCCAGGGCTGGGCCAGGCTAAAGCTGAGAGGCTGACACTTCATCTGGGTGTTGGTGTGGGTGGCAAGAGACCAGGAACTTTAGTTACTGCCTGCTGCCCCCAGGATGTGCATTAGCTGGAAGCTAGATATGAAGCTTGAACCCAGGTATTCCATTATAGGATATGGTCCTCCCAAGCAGCCACAACACATTTTTCTTAATTGGTTGAGAATGGTTTTGTCACTTACCCATGATGAATCCTGGAAAACATTCCATGTACTATTGAGAAGTCTGTTTGGTCCAATTGATTTGGGTACAATTTAATTTTGTTGTTTCATTGTTGATTTTCTGTCTGGATCATCAGTCCATTTCTGAAAGTAGAGTGTTAAATTCCCCTACTATTACAGTATTTGAGTCTATCTCTATGTCTATTAATATTTATATTCATATATTTGAGTTTTCCAATATTGGTACATATATATTTACAAGTGTTTATTCCTCTTGCTTAATCATTATATAATTACCTTCCTTGTCACTTTTTAAGGTTTTTGATTTAAAATCTCTTTCATTTAATAGAAGCATGGATACTCCTGTTTCTTTTGGGTTCCATTTGCATGGGATGTCTTTCTTAAAATACACATTTTATTTATTTGAAAGGTAGAGTGACGTAATGGGGGTAGACAGAGAGAAAGAGGTCTTACATTTGATGGTTTGCTCCCTAGATGGTTGGCTCAGGAGGAAGCCAGGAGCCAGAAACTCCATCCAGGTAGCCCTTGTGTGTGTCAGGGGCCCAAGCACCGGCTATCTTAGGCACATTAGCGTGGAGCTGGGTCAGAGTGGAGCAGCTAGGACTCTAACCAGTACTCCATATGACACAGGAGGTCAGCGTCACAGGTTTGGGCTTAACCCATGGCGCTGTAACACTGGTCTCTTCATGGAATACTTTATCCCATCCTTTCACGTTGTTTGTATATGCCCTTATAGATGAAGGGAGATTCTTGGAAGCAGTGTGTAATTGGACCTTTTTTATTTTAAAAATCTGTTCACATTATGTTTCTTAATTGGAGAATTTAAAGCATTTATATAAAAGGTAATTATTGGTAGGTAAGATCTTGCTGTTGCTGTTTGTATACTTGTCTAGTTTCATGAAGTTCTTATTTTTCTTTCTCCTTTTACAATATTCTTTTGTGGTTAAGTGATTTTTTTTTCTAGTGGTATGCTTTTATTCCTTGCCTATTATTTTTGATAAGCATATTACAGATTTTTTTCCTTATGGTTACCATGAAGCTTACAAAAATGTTATTTTGGTTATAGCATGCTGTTTTGAAACATCACAACTTCATATTGATTATAAAGATGGGAAGAGAAACAAAAATAAAAAAATAAGAAATATAAAAAATTTTACACTTGCACTAAATCCCTCCTTACAATTTGAATTTTTGCTATCCCATTTAAATTTATAATTTATAATGTCTGTCTCTTAACATATTAATGTGGTCAATATTTTTAATTATTTTACTTTTTAGTCTTTATACTAAAGATGAACAAATGGTTTATGTACTGGGTTTACTTTATTAGAAAATTCTGAATTAATCTGCATAACTCCTCTTTTTTTTTTTTTACAAGCAGAGTTAGATAGTGAGAGAGAGAGACAGAGAGAAAGGTCTTCCTTTTCAGTTGGTTCACACCCCCTATGGATGCTACGGCCGGCACGCTGCGCCGATCTGAAGCCAGGAGCCAGGTGTTTCCTCCCGGTCTCCCTTGCGGGTGCAAGTCCCAAGGACCTGGACCATCCTCCACTGCCTTCCCGGGCCACAGCAGAGAGCAGGACTGGAAAAGGAACAACCGGGACAGAATCCGGCACCCCAACAGTTACCAGAACCCGGGGTGCCGGCGCTGTGGGCGGAGGATTAGCCAAGTGAGCCATGGCACCAGCCTCCCATATTCTTTTCATACTATAGTATGTATACTTACTATACATGACTTTATTAATTCTTTTTTTAATTATTTATTTGAAAGGCAGAGTTACAGAGAGGAAGTGATGAGAAGAAGAGGGAGAGGGACTGGTGGAGGGGGAGTGGGGTGGGGTGAGAGGGAAAGAGGGAGAGAAAGAAAGCTCCCATCACTGGTTCATTCTCCACATTGCTGCAATGGCTGGGTCTGAGCCAGGCTGAAGCCTGCAGCCTCAAATTCCATTCCAGTCTCACATGTGGGTGTCAGGTAGGTGACTATCTTCCATTGCTTTCCCAGGTACATTAGCTGGAAGTTGGATTGGAAGTGGAGTAACAGCACTAATATGGGATGTTGGAGTCACAGGCCATGGTTTAACCTGCTGTGACATTCCTATTGATTTTTTTTGCTCCTCCAACTACAGATTTTCAAATAGCTTTTCTTTGAACTCACTGATTATTTATTCTGGTATTGATGCTTTCTTTTTTAAAGATTTATTTGTTTCAAAGGCACAATGACAGAAATGTGGATATAGAGAAGAAAGAGGTCTTCCTTCTGTTTCACTCCCAAATTCCCTCAACACCTGGGGCTATGCCAGGCTGAATCCAAGAGCCAGGAATGCCATTCAGGAATCCACATGGGTGGCAGGAACACAAGTATTGAACCATCATATGCCTCCCAGGAGCATTGGTAGGAAGTTGGATTGGAAGTTGAGGATCCAGGACTAAGTCAGCACTGTAATGTGAGATGCAGGCAGCCCAAATGATGGTTTCACCCACTGTACTATAACACTTACTCTGTTACTGATAACTTCTATCGAATTTTTAATGTCACCTAGTGTACTTTTCAACTGAAGGATTTCTGTTAGATTTTTTAAAAAAGTATTTACATCTTTCATTAGAATATTAAATTGTTTCTCTGTGTTTTCTTGATGGTCATTGAGTTTCCTTGCAGCAGATATCTTAAATTCTTCATCCAAGAATTTGACAATGTCAGGTCCAAGGCAGTTGGTGTCTGGAACCTTACTTTGTTTATTAGGTGAATTCATGATTACTTGGGTTCTTGATGCTTGTCGTATGGTGTTTCTCCTGCTTTGAAGGATTGGTACTTTCCTACCAGACTTCATAATCTACATAACCTAGCTTCATTTGCAGATTCTTCCACCCTATTAGCACTAGGTGGCACCATAAGTTGATGTTTGCTACAAGTCTAGTACCAGTGGGCTGTAATGGCCTCACTGATGCCCTGAGTTCAGATTTGTCCTAAATCCACTGTTATCCTGCTGATCAGAATGAACTAGGAAGGTGTTGAAAAGGTGACAGTCTGTCCCTACAAGCCTCACTCTGGGGCCAGGACAGGCCCCAGACCTGTGGTCACCAATGCTGCAAAACTGGATCACTCCCAGAGGCCACAGTCTACTCAGGGCAGTGCAATGCAACAATAGGACCAAAGCCCACACTGCTATGGACTCAACATCCCAAAGCTACTGCAACTAGCCACCAATAATGCTGATGGGAATGTAAGTACAATCAACTGTGTCCATGGGATTCCGCTTGGCACTGGGGCAGGTGCAGAGGTTCAACCTGTGGATACTAATCTGGAGTCCCAGACTGTTATGATTTGGTCATTGTGGGTTTGTGTGGTCCTTTCTTGTGTTCCAAGACACAGTCCTGTGGTTCCTTTATATCTGTCCAAGAATGGGACAACAATGATACAAGCAGCCCTTGCCACTGAGGCTGACACTAAGCTGGAGTACATCTTGGTCAGGTAGTCACCAGGCCATGCACAATCATGGGGGTGGACACCACACCCATGTGAGGCTACACAATGAAGCAAATCTGTTGCAGGGGGCATCTTCCATTTATAGTTAAGGCAAGTATAGGGCTAGGGCAAGTCTGGAGTATCATCTGACCTGGGAGTGGAGACCTTTGAGCTTTATCAGGTGCCTCTGCTAAGCTTCAAAGCAGGTCCTAAGTTCCCTTGTCTACCCTATTCCCCAGTGGCTGGACTCTTCCTCCACTGTCTGCTGGAGGTTGAAAGATTTTGGTTGATTATGAAGGGCCTAAAAATTCAGTCTGCAGGCATAGAATCTTGGATCAGAGACTTTGGGGCCCTTTCAGACATTGAGGTGTTTTTTTTTTTTTAAGATTTATTTATTTATTTGAAAGTCAGTTACAGAGAGGTAGAGGCAGAGAGAGAGAAGTCTTTCATCTGCTGGTTTATTCCCCAGATGACTGCAACCGCTGGAGCTCCTGTGCCAGGAGCCAGGAGCCAGGAGCTTCTTTCAGGTCTCCCATGTGGGTGCAAGGACCCAAGGACTTGGGCCATCTTCTACTGCTTTCCCAGGCCATAGCAGAGAGCTGAGTTGGAAATGGAGCAGCCAGGCCTTGAACTGGCTTCCATATGGGATGCCAGCACTGCAGGCGGCAGCTTAACCCACTACGCCACAGCACCAGCCCCAGCATTGAGTTTTATTGTGGTAGGACTGGTGCTGGATTTTAAGTCTAAAAGACTTCATTCCCTCTCACTCTCCCAAAGATATCTCTCTCCAAGTTTCACTGCTTGAAGCTTGAGGAGAAAGCTTGGATACAGGCTTTTTCCTACTCTCCTCAATGCAGCTTTTCTTCCTATTATACTATACTCTATGTTTTGCTAAACACTATGGTCTCTTACGTGGCTTCTGAAGGTCTTGTGAATAGGACTTGGTACGTGAGTAGCTATGCTAATTGGAACCTCTGAGGGGAGATGATCACCCGAGTGCCTTCCCTAGTCACCCTTTTGCTCTGCCCATTGCATTTTAATTCAATGTAATTACCCCTTGGTTGTATATTTTAGACAGTTCCATAAACAGGTACATTTCTTTTTGAACATTAAGCTTGTGTTTGTCTTCCTGCTGGATGCAACACCTTGCAGAGTGGCACCTTCTCTCAGAGTTTCCCTTTGAATATTAAGTCCCATATACTATCTAGAGAGACAGAGTCCAGGATCAGCTTATATTAACTAGTTTGAAAGGTAAAATGCCTGTATTTTAGAAAAAAAATAAGAAGTCTTGATATCACATCAGAAAAATATTTAGTTGAGTTTTTTAAAGATTTATTTATTTTTACTTGAAAGAGTTACATAGAGAGAGAAGAGAGGCAGAGAGAGAGAGAGAGAGAGAGAGGTCTTCCATCTGCTGGTTCACTCCCCAATTGGTCGCAATGGCCAGAGCTGCACTGATCTGAAGCCAGGAGCCAGGGGCGTCCTCCATGTCACTCATGTGGGTGCAGGGGCCCAAGAACTTAGACCATCCTTCACTGCTTTCCCAGGCCATAGCAAAGAGCTGGATCGGAAGTGGAGCAGCCGGGACATGAACTGGCTCCCATATGGGATGCTGGCACTGCAGGCGGTGGCTTTACCCGCTATGCTACAGCACTGGCCCCTAGCTGAGTATTTTCAAAAGTAAAAAATGGCTACCCCTGGAAGAATTCCTGAAAGTATAAGCTGAGTGGCTTATAGGCAGGGGTGATGGTGAGTTCTAAGTATCTGCTGTCTAGTACCACTCTAGGAATGACCAATGCCAAATCAATAACTCAATTAAGTGAAATCACATCTCATCTCAAAAGACATAAGGTATAAATGACATTCATATATATTTTACCTGATAGGGTTGTTGTGAACGTTAACTTGGATTTTTTGTGATAATTGAAACAAATAGTTCATTTAGAACCTTCCTGGCACATTGTAAGTATATAGTGTAATTATTAATATTATTGATACTATTAGCATTATCATTTCATGAAGAGGATTGTAAGAGAAGTGCTGACTTTAGGTGTCTCCAAAGCATTGGGGAAAGCGGCTTCGTATCCTGTAAGAGTGAAGTCGGCTCCTGAATCAGAGGAAGGGGAGCAGTTCCCTCCCCTGTCCTGTTTTGCTGCAGCATGGCTGTTAAGGCGTGATTGGTAACCAGAGGGCCAAGGTTCATTTAAAACTTTATTTATGCTAGGCCCATAAGAGTCTCACAGGCATGGAAAGCCACGACACAGTGGCAAAAACAATCTAAATGAAAGACCCTGGTGAACAAGACCCCAGCTGAAGGAACAGGCCATCAAGGAGGGAGGCGCCTTTCTCTGAAGGGAGGAAGGAACCTCCACTGTGACACGGCCTTGACTAAACAAGTTCAGAGTCAGTGAACTCAAGGGGTTACCATAGCCTAGACAGCTCATAGCAAGAGTCTCGGGTGATTGCTGACGTCATAAATAAGAGTGCCAATTGTTAAATCAACAATGGGAGTCACTGGGTACATGCTCCCCACGTAGGATCTCTGTCCTTAATGTGTTTTACTATGAAACTTTAAAACACTACTAATCGAACAATACCCTATACCTTGTGCGGTTGTGTGAATGCAGCCTATTGAAATCCTTGCTTAATATATACTAAGTTGATCTTCTGTATATGAAGGTAATTGAAAATGAAACTTCATGAAGGGCGAGATGGGAGAGGGAGTGGGAGAGGGGAGAGGCGCGGGAGGGATGGAGGTTGGGGGGGGGAGCCACAACAATGCAAAAGTTGCACTTTGTAAATTCACATTTATTAAATAAAAAAACTTTATTTATGCTATACTATTATATATATTTATATATTATATATATTTATTTTCTCAAAATTTTTTGAATTTATTCGGAATGCCAGTCAATCTCCAAGACACATTGATTTTTGAGACTTACACCAAAATGAACATTTAGGGTAATATTAATATTTGGAAATAGTTTAGTTTAAATTTTAAGTTTAGTCTGGTGAAAGATAGGTGATCAGATTGGATTTATACTTTTTTATTAAAAATAAAGTATGATTATAAAGGAAGCTGTCCTGGCCGGCGCCGTGGCTCACTAGGCTAATCCTCCGCCTTGTGGCACTGGCACACCAGGTTCTAGTCCCGGTTGGGGCATCGGATTCTGTCCCAGTTGCCCCTCTTCCAGGCCAGCTCTCTGCTGTGGCCAGGGAGTGCAGTGGAGGATGGCCCAAGTGCTTGGGCCCTGCACCCCATGGGAGACCAGGAGAAGCCCCTGGCTCCTGCCATCGGATCAGCGCGGTGCGCCAGCCGCAGCGTGCCAACCGTGGCGGCCATTGGAGGGTGAACCAACGGCAAAAGGAAGACCTTTCTCTCTGTCTCTCTCTCTCTCTCACTATCACTCTGCCTGTCAAAAGAAAAAAAAAAAAAAAAAAGGAAGCTGTCCTGTTTTGGAAAAGGTAAAATAAATAGAGTTCTCTTAAAGTGTTCCAGAATAATAACTTTGAAGGACAACATTTTATGAATGTTTAAGTTTTTGTCTATTTTAAATAAACATTACTACTATAAAAGTCTTTCTCCCTTTCTCTCTCTCCCCCTTTCTCTCTCTCTCTTTCTCCCATCCTTCTCTCACTCTCTCATCTTTCTCTCTTGCACACATACTTGGTTTTATACTGATATTGGGTATAAAATATATGGTTAAAATCTCTCAGAGTTCAAAAGGTCTTATTTACATACCATTTTAGTGATTTTCTCAGGAAGTGAGTCATATTCATTTTAAGAAAGAGGCAAGAATAAGGTCATATTTTGAGATATTCCTGAGATCTGCTAAAGTACTTGCTTGAATGATGAAACATTAAAATAGCCATGAAAGCACATTTTATGGCATTTCTATATAAACTGAGTAAGCATGCCCTTTCAAGGTTAAGGTGAGGCAAAGATGATTCTGTATTTAATTTGTGGTCTGGCCAGAGACCACGGCACAATGATCATTGGTGTCGCAGACACCTAATAGATATAGAAATGGCCATTCCATAGATTTTCTAAGAAACAAGGGTCCAAATGCTTCAGAAAAACCCAAATACAATTTTATTTATCTCTCTACTGGTGGTATTTACTATTTGTTGTGTGCCCAAAATTGTTCACAAAATTAAAAATTCAGTTTGTATTAACAAAAGTTTCCCTTTAATAGGTAATGAAACAAAGTCTCCCTTCACAAGATTTCATAATGAGCTCACCCATAAACTCTGGTCTGCCTGAATCTTTATGTCCAATGTTAAAATTATATTAAATGACAGGGAAATAACAATATGTATTATTATGCATAATATAAAAGTAAAACATATGTTCTCAGAGCTCAAAATTAATTCTTGGTGAATAAATAGATGACTGTAGCAACTACTATTGAAAATAGCATAGCTAAGAGAAAATCTGTGAGGTCTGTGATAATACAAATTTCCTAGTTTTACATTTCACATGTGCACTGGAGATGTCGGTATTGTGATGGCGCTTTGTTAATTCTGACCCTGTTATTTACATTTGTGTTCCCCATTGAAATAGAATCTATGGCAGTAGAAACACTGCAATATGAGTAAGTGGATGTAATTTCTATAATTTTCCTTTTCATTGTAACCCATCTGGGCTTTCTGTTCTGAGATATACTTCCTACTCCTTTGACATTGGGCAAATTACTTTATGCTCTTCCTCAACCTTGCCTGCCTTCATTTGTACAATGAGAATTCTTGGTTCTACTTATCTCAATGGGAGTGTGTTTTATTAAAGGTCTGTTAACTTCTCAAAGTATAACATTGTAGTTTTGGTGGTGTTTGCTATACTATGGCACTTGACATCAAATCTTTTTTTGAAATTGTTATAAATGCATCTCTCTATAAATGTACTTTGCAAGGACAAATGAAGAATAGTTCACTCTGCTACAAAAGAAGAAACTGCCTTTATCTTAGAAAGAACTGAACCTATTCAACTTCCATTCAAATGATGGCAAGGATTTTTAAGGCTTTAAAATAAATAAGATGGAAGATTAGGCATAGACATGGGACAAATGTAAATATATAACCAGTGCGATAAATAACATACTTCACTTTATTTACAGTGATCACTTGGAGAATTAACATAAACAAAAAGCATTTGGATTTCTAGGGAGAGGCACACAAAAGAGATGGTTTAGAGATCACTGTGCCAGAGCTGTGGCACAGTGGTTAAACTCCTGTCTGCCATCAGCAGCACTGGCATCCCATTTGAGCACCAGTTTGAGTCTTGGTTGCTCTGATTCCGATCCAGATCCCTGTCAATGTGTCTGGAAAAGCAGCAAAAGATGGCCCAAGTGCTTGGGCCCCTGCTGTCTGTGTGGGAGATGTGGATGAAATTTCAGCATCCTGGCTTCCACCAGGGCTGGGTCAGGCTGAATCCAGGAGCCTAGGAATCCATCTGGTTCTGGGCCAGGTTGTTGTTATCATTTGGGGAGTTAACCAGTGCTCACTTGCTCTCTCTTCCTCTCCCTTCTTACCTTCTTCTCTCTCTGTAACTGTGCCTGTTAAATAAATATTTAAAAAAAAAACAAAGGTAAAATATTATAATATTGTTATAACTTAAAATTTATTACTTTTTAAAAGATTTATTTGAAAGGCCAAGTAACAGAGAGAAAGGGAAAGACAGAGAGAGAAAGAGAGGCCTTCCATAGGCTGGTTCACTCCCCAGATGGCCACAACAGCCAGTCCAAAGTCAGTAACCAGGAGCTACAATCTGGGCTCTCATATGGGTGGCAGGCCCAAGTAGTTGGGTCATCCATTGCTGCCTTTCCAGGTGCATTTGCAGGAAGCTGGATCAGAATCTGTGCTTCCGGGACTTGAACTGGGGGTCTGATCTAAGATCCTGGCATCATAAGCAGATGCTTAAACTGCTTCACCACGACAGATGCCCCTCCATTTTTTCACCAATAGAATTATCATTTAAGAATTAGAGAAGCAGATATTTATTTTACAATGTAGGAAGTAAAGAATATTCTTTAGGGAGAGCACAGTTCTTCCAGCCTGTAAACAGGATGGCCTCACCTTAAAAATCTGCCCATCTTGTGCAGAAGTGGTTTAGAAAACTATTTAGGCCGGCGCCGCGGCTCACTAGGCTAATCCTCCGCCTGCGGACACAGTACCCTGGGTTCTAGTACCGGATTCTGTCCCAGTTGCTCCTCTTCCAGTCCAGCTCTCTGCTGTGGCTCGGGAAGGCAGTGGAGAATGGCAAAGTGCTTGGGCCCTGCACCCGCATGGGAGACCAGGAGGAAGCACCTGGCTCCTGGCTTCGGATCAGCGCAGCACGCCGGCCATGGCAGCCATTTGGGGGGTGAACCAACAGAAGGAAGACCGTTCTCTCTGTTTCTCTCTCTCACTGTCTAACTCTGCCTGTCAAAAAAAAAAAAAAAAGTATGTAATTATTGGTCTCAACACTTGTATACAAATCATGAAAATCCTTGTATTTCTGTAATGAAGATGTTGTGGGAACGTTGGTGAGGGAGTTTGTTAGGGAAGTGAGAGAGGAAAATGAGATATCTAATCTATTTGGAACTCTGTTGATTCTTTGAACACATTTTCTATCCCTACAGAATCCAAAGTTCAATGGAAAGTGGAAGGACTTACTGTGATTCCTTATATCTGTTTTATATTCTGTGATCTACAGAGTATCTCATTTAGGAAATGAGTTACTTAGCATGGACCCTCCTGCTGTGTGGCATTGGTCTGAAATGATCTTACTAGGAACATAGTCTGCTCCTCTCCTGTCACATGAATTTATCTCTGCAGTCATCATCCTTTGGCCTCACGTGCCTCTTAGAGGGTAATTTCCTGCTTTTTCACTGATGGGATAGGAGCAAATGTGCCATGTGTCCCATGGAAGCGTAAGCTTTGCTAGAGACCACGTGATTCTTCTCAGCCTCTTGCCTTCACACCCCCTTTCATAAAAACAGCTGTGTGTCCCAGGCAGGGCCTGTGCCTTCCCACTAAATCCAGGAATGGGAAGACACACAGCAGGGCCAAGCACTGCGTCCAAGAGTATCACAGTGGGCATCACCAAACCACAGTTTGCATGTGGATGAGGGAGATTTCTGAGGTGATCCAGTGGACTATGGGGGTTATTTGTTGTAGTAGCAAAAACGTCCCCTTCAGAAAATAGCTGCTAAAGCTTGTGGCCTGCTGTAATAAAAGCATCTAATATATGTGACAGTCATTTTGCTGGGCACCAGGAGAAAGGGTGAATGTTTCTGGAAATGGGAAAAGTGATATACAGAGGCAAAGTACTTTGTAACATTTTTGTTTCAGATAGTTTGGAAAGCAATTGATGTACTGTTATTATAAAGAGTTGTGGCTTTGGGCAAAAAGGTTTCAAAAAAGCATGTTACTGGCATGAGTTGGTCAATGGCTGTATGTTTGAGAAGGCGCTATAAAAAAGCTGAGGTCAGAAAAGAATTGGTGCATTTTATAGGAGGGATGGAAACAGAGATCATAGGAAATGGGAAATGAATGTGTTTCTCTGTTTTAATCAGTAAAGCGTAAAGTTAGGAAGATTTTTTAACTGCAGTCTCAGGATTAATACCAACTATTGCCATATTTTGTTCTGAGAAAAACTTCTGAGTGGATTTTTTAAAAAGATTTATTTATTTAATTGAAAGGAAGAATGACAAAGGGAAAGAGTAAGGGGCAGAAAGACCTTCTGTCTCCTGGTTCACTTACCAAATGGCTGTAGTGGTTGGGCCCGGAGCCATGCCAAAGCCATGCCAAAGCCAGGAATCTGGAATACTAGCTAGGTCTCCCACATGAGTGGCAGGTGTGCAAGTACTTGGGCCGTCTTCTGCTGCCTTCCCAGGCACACTAGCAGGGAGCTGGATTGGAACCAGAGCAGCCAGGACTCTAGCCATGCTTTCAGATAGGATGCCAGTGTTACAGGTGTTACAGGTGGTGGCTTAACCTGCTGCAACGCAGTATTAGCCCCTGAGTGGATTTTTTTAGGTGGACAAAATGGTTTGTGAAAAAAAGAGAAGGGTCCTGCTCCACAAAATCCTGATAGCCTTAAAGTATCTGAAATTAAGCCATGAGAAAGAGCTATGTTCAGAAGGAATAATGGAGATTGTGATTGCATAAGGACCTAACTGTAATAATGCATTAAAAAAAAATAACTCTTTCATGAGAAACTTGTGTTCACAAAAGTTACTACAGAAGCCTGGAGCAAAACCGTGGGCTTGACCTGCGAGGCCCACACTGTTGGTGGGGCAACGGCGCTCTTTGACAAGAAGCACTGGAGACACTTTCGGTGAACATGTCTGCTTATCAACAGTCAGCCACAAGCTTTTATAGGGCAGGCAAAGGGGAGAAGCTAGCTCAGGGTAGCAGCACTAATTCTATAGGATAAAGCCTATACTGGTGCCTCTATGCTTCTCCAATCAGCTTGAAGGTCATGTAGCCTAAGCAGACTTCCAGGTGGTCTTATGGGTCTGGGCCACACCCAGGAGCTGTTTACCTGGTTGACAATTATAAGGCCCTTCAACAGCAAGCTGGGGGGGGGGGGGTGGTAGGGGAAATGTGCCTGGGGCTCCTGTTGCCTTCTAGCAGTCAGGTCAGGTGTGGCTCTCAGTGTGCCTGGACACCCCCCACCCCAACAAGGGCCTTTCTTAACCTCCTGCGTGGGCTAGGCAGGCAGTCTCCCAGCCAGGCACAAGATCACCCACACAAAACACTGTGAATGTTCAAGATATCAATGAGTCCTTGGTTACACAAGATTACTGACAGAGAAGGAAGAATGTGAAGCCCAGAAAAGCAGCACAACTACAAGGCAAAACACTGTGACAGCTAAGAAGCCCAGTACAAATCTCAGAATAGGCACTGATCCTTCACTGAGCCCCTGTCCCTTGGCTTCCCTGGATTTTGGCTCCATGCTCTGCAAAGTTCTTCCTGTCCTCTTATTCTACTTGGATATATCTGAAGAGGTCAATGAATTATATTTAAGTGTGAATCCTTGATTCATCTCTACTTTTGTTTCTTTTCTCTGCCATAGGAGTGAAATGTTTTAGATAGGAGCTTATTCTTCAGTCTGGGTTCCAGAGTGAGAGGATTAGAGGTCAGGTCAGAACTACAGCAGCCGTAGCCAACCTACAACTTATATGTAACAGGAGTGAGGATTCAATGACTGTTGATATAAGCCATCCACTGAAATTTTAGAGGAGTTTGTTCAAAATTTACCAAGGCATCATTTATCTTTTCTTTTTTTTTTATTAAACTATTATTTAATGAATATAAATTTCCAAAGTATAGCTTATGGGTTACAATGGCTTCCCCCCTCCCATAACTTCCCTCCCGCCCGCAACCCTCCCCTTTCCCGCTCCCTTCCCCCTTCCATTCATGTAAAGATTCATTTTCAATTCTCTTTGTATACAGAAGATCAGTTTAGTATATATTAGGTAAAGATTTCAACAGTTTGCCCATATAGCAGCATAAAGTGAAAAAACTACCATTGGATTACTAATTATAGCATTAAATAGCAATGTACAGCACATTAAAGACAGAGATCCTACATAATTTTTTTAAATTAATTAATTTTCTATGCCATTTCCATTTTAACACCAGGTTGTTTTTTTTTTTCCATTTCCAATTCTCTTTATATACAGAAGATCACTTCAGTATATAATTAGTAAAGACCTCATCAGTTTGTGCCCACACAGAAATGCAAAGTATAAAAATACTGTTTCAGTACTAGTTATAGCATCACTTCGCTTTAGACGACACATTAGGGACAGATCCCACATGGGGTGTAAGTACACAGTGACTCCTGTTGCTGATTTAACAATTTGACACTCCTGTTCATGGCGTCAGTAATCTCCCTAGGCTCTAGTCATGAGTTGCCAGGGCTATGGAAGCCTTTAGAGTTCGCTGACTTTGATCTTATTCCGATAGGGTCATAGTCAAAGTGGAAGTTCTCTCCTCCCTTCGGAGAAGGGTACCTCCTTCTTTGATGGCCCCGTTCATTCCACTGGGATCTCACTCACAGAGATCATTCATTTAGGTCTTTTTTTTTTTTCCATGATATCTTGGCTTTCCATGCCTGCTATACTCTCATGGGCTCTTCAGCCAGATCTGAATGCCTTAAGGGCTGATTCTGAGGCCAGAGTGCTGTTTAGGACATCTGCCATTCTATGAGTCTGCTGTGTATCCCATTTCCCATGTTGGATCTTTCTCTCCCTTTTTGATTCTATCACTTAGTATTAGCAGATACTTGTCTTGTTTGTGTGATCTCTTTGACTCTTAGACCTATCAGAGCTATCAATTGTGAGCTGAAATTGATCACTTGGACTAGTGCGATGGCATTGGTACATGCCATCTTGATGGGATTGTGTTGGAATCCCCTGGCACATTTCTAACTCCACCATTTGTGGCCAGTCCGATTGAGCATGTTCCAAATTGTTCATCTCCTCCCTCTCTTTTTCCACTCTTAGATTTAACAGGGATCACTTTTCAGTTAAATTTTTTTTTAACTTTTATTTAATGAATATAAATTTCCAAAGTATAGCTTATGGGTTACAATGGCTTCCCCCCTCCCATAACTTCCCTCCCGCCCGCAACCCTCTCCCCTCCCGCTCCCTTTCCCCTTCCATTCATGTAAAGATTCATTTTCAATTCTCTTTGTATACAGAAGATCAGTTTAGTATATATTAGGTAAAGATTTCAACATTTTGCCCATATAGCAACATCAAGTGAAAAGACTACCATTGGATTACTAATTATAGCATTAAATAGCAATGTACAGCACATTAAAGACAGAGATCCTACATAATTTTTTTTTCAAAATAATTAATTTTCTATGCCATTTCCATTTTAACACCAGGTTGTTTTTTTTTCATTTCCAATTCTCTTTATATACAGAAGATCACTTCAGTATATAATTAGCAAAGACCTCATCAGTCTGCGCCCACATAGAAACGCAAAGTATAAAAATACTGTTTCAGTACCAGTCATAGCATCACTTGGCTTTAGACGACACATTAGGGACAGATCCCACATGGGGTGTAAGTACACAGTGACTCCTGTTGCTGACTTAACAATTTGACACTCCTGTTCATGGCGTCAGTAATCTCCCTAGGCTCTAGTCATGAGTTGCCAGGGCTATGGAAGCCTTTAGAGTTCGCTGACTTTGATCTTATTCCGATAGGGTCATAGTCAAAGTGGAGGTTCTCTCCTCCCTTCGGAGAAGGGTACCTCCTTCTTTGATGGCCCCGTTCTTTCCGCTGGGATCTCACTCACAGAGATCATTCATTTAGGTCTTTTTTTTTTTTCCATGATATCTTGGCTTTCCATGCCTGCTATACTCTCATGGGCTCTTCAGCCTGATCTGAATGCCTTGAGGGCTGATTCTGAGGCCGGAGTGTTGTTTAGGACATCTGCCATCCTATGAGTCTGCTGTGTATCCCACTTCCCATGTTGGATCTTTCTCTCCCTTTTTGATTCTATCAGTTAGTATTAGCAGATACTTGTCTTGTTTGTGTGATCTCTTTGATTCTTAGACCTATCAGAGCTATCAATTGTGAGCTGAAATTGATCACTTGGACTAGTGCGATGGCATTGGTACATGCCATCTTGATGGAATTGTGTTGGAATTCCCTGGCATATTTCTAACTCCACCATTTGTGGCCAGTCCGATTGAGCATGTTCCAAATTGTTCATCTCCTCCCTCTCTTTTTCCACTCTTAGATTTAACAGGGATCACTTTTCAGTTAAAATTTAAACACCTGAGAATAATTGTGTGTTAATTACTTAGTTCAACCAATAGTACTAGAACAACAACAACAACAACAAATACTAAAAAGGATAGAGTATTACATTGTACATCTAAAGTCAGGACAGGAGCTGATCAGTTCATTGTTGCTTATAGTGTCCATTTCACTTAACAGGTTTCCCCTTTGGCGCTCAGTTGTCACCGATCAGGGAAAACAAATGATATTTTTCTCTTTGGGACTGGCTTAATTCACTCAGCATGATGTTTTCCAGATTGCTCCATCTTGTTGCAAATGACTGGGTTTCGTTGTTTCTTACTGCTGTATAGTATTCTATGGAGTACATGTCCCATAATTTCTTTATCCAGTGTACTGTTGATGGGCATTTGGGTTGGTTCCAGGTCTTAGCTATTGTGAATTGAACTGCAATAAACATTAATGTGCAGATGGCTTTTTTATTTGCCAAATTAATTTCCTTTGGGTAAATTCCAAGGAGTGGGATGGCTGGGTTGTATGGTAGGGTTATGTTCAGGTTATCTTTTCTATTTATTCACAAACTTTCTATTAATTTTGATCACTTCTTCCAATATACAAATTGTGAAACTTCTTTAAAGTTTTTGAAACAATCTTTATTATTTCAAGGGTATAAGATGCATTTCCTATACCATAAGGAATACCACCTCCTATGTCCCAATATAACCCCTAAATTCACATTAAACATGGTTGACAACTATAGATGAAGAGATTTTTGCAACAGCCTCAATGAAAAAAATATGAATATAGATACAGGGCACATAGAAACTGAAACGTAGAAGCAGGAAGAACTCAGCATAAATATTAAATACGAGCAACACACTCTTCACACAATCTTTTATATGATGTTAATCAAGGAATAGAGTGATTAAAAATGTATTCTCAATATGGGTTTTTAAGAAAAGCAAGATTGCCCTTGTCTTTTGTAAAGGGGTTTTCCCTGTAATCTAAGGATTCCCTATGTTTGGTGGCTGTGGGAATGTGGGTAGACAGGGGAGGGAGCTATCAGAACAGCACCTGCCGGACTGCAGGTGGACAGCTCCTGCCTACCCCTGAGAGTGCAGATGCTGATTGGCAACCCCAGCTGATATGTGTGGGATACTGATTGATAACTCCAGGTGATGTGCGGTGTAACAGCCATGGCAGACAATCATGAGACATTGCAGCCGGCATGCTTAATAGCTTCTTTCTGTGCACTATCCAAACTCCCTTCCCTTCCTGTGTACAACCCAAGCCCCCGTTTCTACTCACTGTCCAAACCCTCTGCCTCCACCCCACTCTACCCTCTCCATGTAGCAGAAACTTCAAGTTTGTTGAACAAGCACTAGCTGGAAATACCCAATATGTCTGCAGGATCATTCCTGATACACTCCCCCATTATATATGAATATATTATTCATTATAATAAACTTACCATGCCAGGCACTCCCACTCCCATCATGCACCTGAGGCCATAGCACTTCCAGTATTTCCCCAAGAAAAGGCATGAGGTTGGCAGTGCTTGAGCCCTGCTCCTGCCTAAAACTCCACTATCTTTGACAGGGTTTCACCCCTGGCCTCACTAGGGAAGGCCCAATCTCATAGAGGTTTTTGTTTGTTTGTTTGTTTGTTTGTTTGTTTGTTTTTTGAGGGTTTCTTTTCATTCTCTGATGGTTTTCCATGGTGAGTTTTTTTTTTTTTCTTTTTCTTTTTTGGAATGCCTTTTATATTTTGGCTGTTGTTCATTCACTTACTTGCTCTCTTTCCTGTTGGCTTGACTTATTTCTTGAGTGTGCACTTTTTGTCTCTAAATGAACCTTGACTTTCTGTATACTTTTATGCCTCCACCTTGAATTCTTTCATGTATGGAGAAAAGAGCTCACAGTGAGCCTGACTGGTGATCACACTGCCCACAATGTGTTGACTCCTTCTAATTGTTCAATCTCTTCTCAGTTGGACATTTTTCTTTGTCATAATAGGAACATACATTACTTATTCATAATTGTATCTTCCATTCCCAGCACCAGAAAGTGCTTAATAAATATTCAGTGGACTCAACTGGACTTATGTTAAACACTTTAATTAGTATGTAGTTTATCATCGTCATTGGTGTTGAAAAGTGATTGACTAAATCAGAGATTCGCAAGCTACTGCCTGCAAGGCAATTGCAACCTACTGCCAGTTTTTATATATCCCTCAAGCTAGAAACAGTTCAAACTAAACTAAATCAAACCAAAACACAGAATATGCAATAGAGACCCTATAATGCTTACAAAACCTAAAATATTTACTATCTGGCTCTTTACAGCAAATGTTTGCTGAGCCCAGTTCTAAATTCAAAGACTATTTTCTGGACTTAATCCCAGACATGTGGAACTGGTGCAACACCATATGTAATAATATTTCAGATTAAGAAACAATATTACAAATAGAGAAAATTGTATGATAAGAGGAATTGGCTGGGAACTTCTGGGGATGCTATTTTCAGTTGGAAAAAAAGAGATAAAGAAGTCTAGTCTTTTTCCTCCTTAATAGTCTTTGGGCTGTGTTGTTAGGGAATCATAGGTCTGAAGGTTCTTGTCATCATCATGAGGTTATGAGGGAATAAACCTGATAAAAGTCAACACACTGAGGACTGCAGAGTGAAAAGGTGGGAAAAATCGAGTTTCTTTCTAATTCTGTTAAATCTCAGAATCTGTGAAACCCAAAATTATGATAATGATGAATGAGTGCTAATATTAAAATATTTTCCCTATTATTTAAGTTGGTTGATTCAAATTTTATATCCGTTATGTGTGGAAACATCATTAGTTATAATTAAAATTGGTTGCAAAGTGGAATTAATACGTTGTTTTTGAAATGTGTGGCTGGATCTGTAAACTACTTAGAAAATGAGAAGACAGATGGACAAATGAGCACCAGAGTGTTTTAGATCCATGTCAAGTTGGCATGATTTCTTTAATTGTTATTGTATTATTATAGTAAAGAAGTGAAAAACAGTCCTACAACTACTAGGGCTTGATGTTTCCAACTCAACATAAGTGATTATAAACTGTAAGCAATACTCATATATTCATTCTGTCTGACAAATACCTTCTCCACAACCACAAATTCCTTAAACAACCCCCTTCTGACTATTGCTGTTTCACCAATGTTATATTTGGTGCTACTTTAATACCTCATCTCTTTTTTTTTCATTTATTAAACTTTTATTTAATGAATATAAATTTCCAAAGTACAGCTTATGGGTTACAATGGCTTCCCCCCTCCCATAACTTCCCTCCCACCTGCAACCCTCCCCTTTCCCGCTCCCTCTCCCCTTCCATTCACATCAAGATTCATTTTCAATTCTCTTTATATACAGAAGATCAGTTTAGTATATATTAAGTAAAGATTTCAACAGTTTGCCCCCATATAGCAACACAAAGTGGAAAAAAAAAACTGTTGGAGTACTAGTTATAGCATTAAATAACAGTGTATAGCACATTAAAGACAGAGATCCTACATAATATTTTTTTAAAAATTAATTAATTTTCTATGCCATTTCCAATTAATACCAGGTTAAAAAAATACCTCATCTCTTAGGATAAACATTATTGAGATACCTGTTATTCTTAATTCTAATAGCATTCAGGCAAAAGCAGCATTCCCTTGGGCCTCTTCAGAATTATCAAGTTCAAATTTCAATCCTATAACAAGCCCTTTCCAAGTCCCTATTGCTGGCATACTCCTGGGATTCTTCTGGGTTATATTTACTTTTCTATAAAAACCTAAATAAACTTAACATTTTTTTACTACAAGTATTTTCTTGGTCATCTTTAAATTTTTTTTTTCTCTCCAATAGACTTCATGCTCTAGAGTTGCTTTAGGTTTATAGAACAATTGAGAAGAAAGTATAGACTGTAGTCCCCATATATATGCTCTACCCAGGCCAATTTCCCCATAACAGCCTCTTGAATTGGTGTGATATATTTGAAGAACCAATACTGGTATTTATCATGAACCAAAGACTATAGTTTGCATTAGGATTTTTGTACTTTATATTCCAATTGGTTTTGCAAGATTCAAAAATGTCATGTATCTAACATTAGAGTATCACACAGAATAGTTTCACTGCCCTGAAAATCCCCTGGGCTCACTGCTTCTTCCCTCCCAACTCCCAATGCCCAAAAGCTACTGATCATTTTACTGTCTGTATAGTTCTATTATCTATCATTCTGCCTTTTCCAGAAAATAAAACACAGGATACAATTAATAGCTTACAGTTTGTAAGACTGGCTTCCTTCACTCTATGTCTTTTCAGAGTTTGATAGCTCATTTTTCTTTATTCTTGAAAAAAAATCCATTATGTGGATATATACCCATTTTTTCTTTATTCTTTTGTATATAGAAGGCATCTTGATTGCTCCCAAGTTTTGGAACTCATGAATAGAGCCGCTATAAATAGTCATGTGTACTATTTTTGGTGAGGTTCGACGGGATTTCCAACTCATTTGGGTAAATATCTAGGAGCATCTAAATATATTGGTAAGATTATATTTTTAAGAAGCTGCTAAAGTGCCTTATGGGAGCTTCCCTAATTCTATTTGCATTCCCACCAGCAATGAAGAGTTCCTGTTGCCCTTCATCCTTGCCAGCACTTGATGTTAGTGTTTTGGATTTCAGCCACTAAATAGGACAATTGTGACCCCTCATTTTTGTTTTGATTAATAATTCTTTAAATACATGATAATCAGCATCTTTTCATATTATTTTGCATTTGTAAATCCTTTTTGGTAAGGTATATGTTCAGATACTTTGCCTACTATTTAACTGGGTTATTTGTAATTCTTTTTGTTGTTGAGCTTTATGAATTCATTGTAGTTCTGCATAAAAATTCTCTATCATATATATATATATATATATATATATATATATATATTGCACCTGATAACATTTTGTTGCTGGCCATTTGAAAAATGATTTATTTCTCTAGTTGAAAGGCAGAGTGACAGAGATCTATCCACTGGCTTACTCACCAGATGACTGCAACATCCAGGTATAGGCCAGGCAGAAGCCAGGAGAGGAGCCCAGGACTCCATTTGGATCTTGCGTGTGGCTGGCAGGGATTCGCGTACTGGTACCTTCTGCTTTGTCAGGCACTTTAGTAGTGAGCTGGACCAGAAGTGGACAGCTAGGGTTCAAACTGGTGTTCTAAAATGTCATCACAAGTGGCTGTTTACCTGCTGTGTCACGACAGCAACCTGTATTGTTTACTTTAACAAGAGGAGAGGGTTACTAAAGAAGGCAGATGTCTCAGCGCAACAAAAATTTTAAAATTATGGCAGTATTAGAGTGTGTAGTAAGGGAGGAAGGGTGCTTTTCACTATTAAATCATCACAGTAATAAATCTAAACTATCCTATCTTCATTATTTCCATGGTAATAGGATGTGAACTAACTAAAGCTCTTCCCAGGTGTTAGTTTCTTGCTTTATGCATTTTCTTAAGAAGCTTTAAATTCTACCATTACCTGCATTCTCTACATCTATTAAAAATTGCAAGAAAATCAGCAGGATATAAAATTACTGTGCAAATTTAAGAGCAGCCATGCCTTTTACTTCTCAAAAAGCCATCCAACTGAATTTCAAAAAAAATTGCTAAATATTCTTTTAATGTCCAACATATATAAATGGGAACTGTATTCTATATTTCCACTCTTCCCCAGGTCATATTTGTGTACAGTTTCATTTTGTAAATTGCATAGCTGTGGGTATTAAATTTCTTGTTAGAGATGCCCCCTGCCTTTACCTGGCCAGCTCTCCTCGCAGGCCAGCCAAGTAATGAAAGTCAACAGGGTGCCTTCCCCTAGGAGGTTCACACCTCCCTTAGGATATACCCCATGTGAAGAGATAGATAGGTCTGGGCCTCTGAATTTACAAGGCCTAAAGCCCACCAGATTATTATCAAGCCCCTTCTATCAGGTTCTATTTGCCTCTCAATCAGAAAAATTACTTGTAGCTTAGACAGCACCTTTCTTAGCTCCTCTAATAATGACTCTGTCCTTTGTTCTAGGCCCTGTCTAGTGCACTTGGGCCTCATTCCTTTGTAATCATAACCTCTACTCTACCACCAATGGCTCTACTCCCAACCTGTGTGTACTGATGGTCCTCTTCCCCACTTAATGCTGTATAATTGTTCAAACCCGGTAAATGCCACTCTTAGGGTCATTGGTTACTATCCTCACTCTGTCTTTTATGACCTTGTCTAAATATGATCAGAGTCGGCAAACTTGGAAGGCTTCCATAGCCTTGGCAACTCATGACGACAGCCTAGGGTGGTTACTGGTGCCATAAACTAGAGTGTCAATTTGTTGGGTCAACAACAGGAGCCACTGTGCACTTGCTCCTCATGTGGGATCTCTGTCCTTAATGTGCTGTACATTGTGATTTAATGCCATAACTAGTACTCAACCAGTATGTTTCACTTTGTGTTTCTATGTGGGTGCAAACTGTTGAAATCTTTATACTAAATTGATCTTCTGTATATAAAGAGAATTGAAAATGAATCTTGATGCAAATGGAAGGGGAGAGGGAGCGGGAGAGGGGAGGGTTGCGGGTGGGAGGGAAGTTATGGGAGGGGGAAGCCATTGTAATCCATAAGCTGAACACTGGAAATTTATATTCATTAAATAAAAGTTAAAAAAAATCTAAAAAAAAAAATCTTCTGAGGAGAATTAAATGTGCTCAAGGTAGAGGTAAAAAGAGATATTGTCTCACCAAGTGGTCTTTTTTTGTTGTTTCCATTTAATTTACTTCCTCTCTTCAATGTGGATGATAATAAACCTGAGTAACTATGAGAGTGTTTTCCTTTCAAGGCTCTAAGAAGTTCCTTATATAGAGAGACTACAAATATATTTGGAGACTTTCCGTTATTTTTAGACACTCTAAAACCATAGCCTCTTCCAAGAAATGCCTTCTCTTTATTTATCTACTATAATATTTTTCCCTAGGAACATTCATCACATGCTGGTGAATTATCTGCTGCTGTTTCTTACTTGTGCTTATAGTCCTTTTACTTGTGATTTTAAGCAGTGGCTAACTAATGGATCCAGTGGGTAAGCTATTTGTAAGGATAGTGTTCAGAATTATTTTAAGAATACCCTAATCTTTGGAGTTATGATGCTGGAAATCTAAAAAAACATTTAATATGCCCGTGGCATCCTATAAAAAACTCCTGAATTTTTCATAGTAATACATTTGTAGTACTGTTTTCCTCTCATGCTATGGATTTATAAATATCTTATTATAATCAATAAGGTCTGTGGACAGAGCTGTCAATCTCTTTTCTTTTAATAATTCCCGATGCCTGACTTTTAAATCCTACAGACTCTAAAGATTTAAAAATCTAATTAGCTACCTTTTGAGTGCTGTTGACTTAAAGATCATCATTTTCCATCATCTCATTGAAAGATGTCAGATGCAATGCAAAAAAATTTCCATAACCTTGTGTGGCATATTGACGAATTGTCAGGAAAATAAACAGAAGTTACATGGGGATTTGGTGGTCCAGAACCACTGGGAAAATTCTTCAACAAAAGAGTCATACATAATTTTGAGTCTTATGATTTTACTCCGAATAAACGCATGTTGAGCATAAATAAGTAAGTAAGGATAAATAATTAACCAAACTAGAATTCATACTTAAATGTAACCTATCATTATATATCCAGAAGAACATTTCTGTTGGAAGTCTTAGGAATGTCAAAGGTAATTGAAGATGGTAAGTGTCCATTCAACACATACTTCTCCCTGATAATATACTGTTGGGACCTTTTTATAGTTATTCCTTATGTTAACAGCTCTGAGAAGTAAGTACACAAAAACCTGCCCTATAAACTTTTTATTCATTCATATATCTTGGAGAAAAGTGATACATTATGTTACCATATTAGGAGTTAGATTTACTGACTGGAAAAATAAAATCTTTATTGAGCATGATTTCCATACTAAACACTGGGTTAGATTTTTTGCATGCATTATCTCATTTTAGTATTCTATCTTACCTGTGGGAGTCAGGCACCTTTCAGTCCAACTGGCGAATCTGACAATTGAACTTGAAAGACATTATGTGCTAAAGCAGAATGATTTTGAAAAGCATATTTTCCAGGAAGTGTGAGATTGACAACTATTTGGACAAAATTGGATCTCTAAAGAGAGGAGAAAGGATTTTCCAAGAAAGGGAAATGGACAAAATATGTCCTTTATTATGTTCCTTTGTCTGGTCCTTTTAGCACACTCAGTTTGGGTGTCTGCTCAGATGAAACATTTTTCTGAGAAATTTTATCACTCCTCAACTGGTGGTCCTAAGAGATAGCACACTGTCTTTCCACAATGTACTCTCTTGCTTCAGGTAGTTTGAAGTGAGTGCTGGCATTTGCAACCAAATAACCTTAAAAAGAGAATTTTTTTTCTGTTGCTTTCTTACCCATAGGATAGCAGAAACATTTTGTTTCCAGCCTTTAAGATTTAAGAGAGTTATTATGTGGATGACCATATGAGATTTCATGACATGAAACATAAACATACACAGAAAATATAGATGTAAAATTTATACCAGGGCATTTAGCCTAAGAGCAAGTTTTACAAAGTTGAAGATGCACTCTGCGCTCTCTTAGGACACATTCATAACTTCCCCATGGAAAGGTCAGAGGGATGTGTGTCCCTGCCTGCTGTGTCAAACTCTACTAATGCTACGGCCTGACATTTTGTGAATGTTGTGCTTCTGTAGTTTCTGTGGAGTGTAAGTAAATAAATGTCAATGGCTTCTCTGATTAGGTTGAAGCTTTAATTTCTAGAATCAGGTTTTTGTATGTTTTACAGAAAATAGGATTTTAAAATTTGAGATGTCTTGAGATGGAGAGGGTAATACAAGAGAAAAGGCTTCATTTGAATAATGCATACATGGACTAAATATGAAGTGTGTGTGTGTGTCTTTGTGGATAGTGATGGGAGGACCCTGGGAGAGGACATTCCAAGCTCCATCCATTTCCATATCGTATTTGGTGATTACATTTTGAGCATGCTGGGAAGGAAATCAGGCACTAAACACCCACTATGTAAGAAAAACTGTCCTGTCTAATTCCCCCTGCACCCTGCCGAATATATACCCATTTACGTTTAATTCCACATATTTAAAAGCAGTCACATTTTGAATGGGAAAATAATTTAAACCAAAATAAGTAGTTACCTGGTTACTTTTTTAATATTCCCCTCTGCTCCCTATTACTGTCTCTAACAAAGACTGGAACAGCACAATACACATTTAAAAAAAAATAAGGTCTCAGTAAACAGGTTCAAAGAATCGTATTTTATTTAATAGCTTTCAACTCTTTTAGAAGCAGAAAATTATTCTGAGTTGATATTGTGTAAAAGAAAAACCTTGCATATTTTCTTTAACAGGCAGAATTTCCTTTTTGACTATAGTTAGTAATTATAATGCTATAAAAGAACTTTGTTTCATGAAGCATTATATCACTCCAGTCAAAAAGTCTGTTAGCTAAAGTACAATATTTTATTTGGAAAAATTAAGGCTCAGAGTTCTAAGTGCTTTGCCCAGGGCAGTTCTAATGAAAAACAGAAGTAGTACTTGCATCCAGGTCTCCATTCTGATCCAGCAGTACTTCTCCCATACTGCGCACCATTTAACCTTTCAAATCACATGTCCAATTATTTCCTTCTAAATTTCTAGGAACTTAAAGGAAAGCAAATGGTGAGGATTTAAAGAAATAATCACAAATAACAAAGCAGAATTCGTGTAGGAGCAATAAAATGGTTTGTGTAGTTTAACCTAGAGATGGAAAGGTTAAAAGGTGACTTGAGATGTGTCTTTAAGTAAAATGTTCCTGTGAAGAGGTGTTCTATATCTCTGTCCAGGAGGTGGTGTAAATTATAGTGCTGGACTGTGATTTCAAATATAAGCTAACTCTTATCGACAGAGGATGCATTAAGTTCAAGACTAGAACAAAAAAGAAGTGAAACCTTGTTGTGTGGGGAAATAAAATCAACTCTTAGGATCCCTTTTATGTTATTCTAATACTGTTTATTCAGGCTTGTTATATCATGTCTCTTTCACTTATACCAAGTGGCTGAATTTCTAACATGCTTCAAACTTATGTATGAAGATATCTATACAATGTGTTAATTCCCTTTGAAGTCCACGTTGCTCCATTCCAATTGAATTGAATATTCTAACTAGAAGGAAGCTCAGGATTTTGCAGTTTATCACATGATCTTTAATTAACCAACAATACCTCAGGGTAAATCAAAACACTCTGCTTATGCAGTGAGGATTCCAATCATGGCTTCTCTTTTCTGCCCTCCCCTCCTTTTGCTCTTTGCTTCACTCTTCCACATTTCATTACTGATAAGCACTTTTCTGCATGGTAGGATGGAAAAAAAGAAGAACTGAGTGTTTTAAGATTTTCTAGCGTGGTACTTCTTGACAGTCTTGATTTTTAAACAGCAGATGGAGGAGAGATAAATAAAAATATCACAGCAAATTTCTTGCATTTTTTGGAGTTTTAGAGTCATGTTAGCAATGAATATTTTAGCCTACATACATGTTTTATGAACACCTTCCAGAAACTGAGCACAATTAAAACACTGTGTAGAATGAAAAGGAAATATAAAATATGATTCTTACATGTGAAGAATTTATGATAATTATTGATAAATGTAAATGTTTATAATAAGTGCTAATTAGCAAGTGCTATAGAAACTCATAAGAAAAATGATCGATTTAGTCATTTGATGATAATTGACAACATACTGTGTTAATTTGTTTATCTGTGTATTCACTAACAATTTATACAGTGCCTGCCTGATAGTAGGCATAGAGAACAGAACTATGAGTTCTTCCTATCATGGAGTGATAGTTTTAGTAAGGGACAGAAAAATACATAAACAAGTAAGTAGTCATATGCTAGTGACTGTTGTAAAGGAAACTACTGCACACTAAGGGAGACTTGGGGAAATGTGTTATTTCATTTAGGTGGCCAGGAAGGCCTTGCTGATTCCTTGAAGATGTTGAAGGAGTAAATCTCCTAGAGACCCTGGGAGGGGCATTGTAGGAAGAGAGTGAACTAGGGTAAAGGCAAGAAAGTGAAGATGTGTGTGGTAGCTGGAAGGGAGCGAGTCTGGGTCAGTGAAGTAGAAGTGAAGATGACGTGTAAAGTTCATGTGTCATCTTGTCAATCACTGTAAAGACATTGGATTGATCTCCCAGAAAATCACTGGGAACACTTGAGAACTGACATGATATGACTTATTTTTAAAAAATGCTCTGTATGCCCCACTGGGAATGGGAAGTAGGAATTCAAGAAAGGAAGCAGAACTACTGCAATAATCCAGACTGGATAAACTGGTGGCCTGGACAAAAGGGACAGCAGCAGCAGTAGTGAAAAGTGGTTAGATTATGGACATTTTTTAAAGTTGGAATATGCAGTGATGATAATGGCTTGTCATTGAAATAGGAGAGAAAGAATGACTAGCTTGAAACATTTTCACATTTTTAAATGGAAAGATGAAGTTCCATGTACTGCAATTGAGCTAGTGGTAGGAGAATATTTGTGATGGATGGAGAGATCATAAACTTCAATTTAGGGTATGTTTAAGATACCTACAGACAATACAAGGAAGAATATTGGTAAGTATTTGTATATATAAGGAATGAGAGAGGGAGAAAGAGAGAGAGATCTTTGAAACAAAATTTTGGAAGCTATCAGTTAAAAATAATTTGTAATAATAAGATTATATGAGATTACCAAGTGCTTGAGTGTAGAAAGGAAGAGATCCACAAACTGATAGATTGGGCAATCTGCCAGTAATAGACTGAAAAGGAGAGCTCAACCGCATAGTATTAAATCCAAGAGAGTGTGGCATACTGGAAGCCAAGTTGCAAAAGTATTTGGGGAAGATAGAGTCATTATTCGTGTCCAAAGATGAAGGCTGGCCATTGGACTTAGTACTATTAAGTTGATTGGTTACCTTAAAAAAAAGATACCTCAATAATTTGGTAAGAGCAAACATTTTCTGATAGTGGGCTTGAGAGGTGATAATGGAAGAGAAATTATAGTCATTAAGTTCAGACAGTGTTTGGGGAGAGTTGATGAAAAAAGTATGGTGAAATAAGATGGTAGCCAGAGAGAGGTTGAGATCTTGATTTTTAAAAATGCATTGGTGAGAATAAATACCTGAAGAAATAGGGGGAAGGGACAGCTTTGGGAATCTATCTTTGAGTAGTGAGAGTTGATGGAATCCAGTACACAGTTACAGGGAATGGTTTTGTGTAGGGAAATGAGGAATTCCTGTACATAGCAAGAGCAAGGGCGGAGTACATGGCCTAACTCAGCTTCCAACCTTAACTCTAGTCTATATGGCCTAATAACAGGCGGGTGGGTTGGTATGGTGATAGGAACTTAGGGGAGTTCTCCTCTTAATGTTTCTATTTACTCGGTAGAATAGAAAAAACTGTCATTAGCCAGCAGTGAAGTTAGGTAAAATATTCTGGTGATTTGAAGAAAGTGAAAAAGCGTGATATTTTTCCCTGAAAGAGACTAACATAGTAAATTGACTAATTAAATACTTCCTCAAAGAGAATAAATAGTGCAGTGACTCAGGGTTTCTGAGCAGCATCGAGTGAAATTGAGGTCATAAAATTAATGTAAAATAGAAAATATTTTTTTCTTTAATCATACTCAGTTATATATGTTCAGTCAAGGAGAAGTTGAAAACTTAGATTTAATTAGAATTGTGTTTTTGTCAGGTATTCCTGTGAAAAGATAATTGGTAAAGGCCCTGAAAATACACAAGGATGATTGCAATGATGTTACCTGGTTTTACTGAGTGAGGAGGGAAGGAAGCAAGGGAGATATGAGGAATAGTTGGTCTCCTGAAAAGCAGTTAGGATTAATGGCTTGTGTCATTGAAATTCAACAAAATGGTTGAGCTAGATGAGAAGGAAGTGGTAGTTGGAAGAATTAAGATGTAAAAAACTAAATTTCTGGAGGGTATATAACAATTGATAATGCCCAAGTTTCTAATAATGTGATCGTGAATATGAGGCAAGGTGAAAAATACAATTTTTGGACGAGTTCAAAGAACTGGGTGGCAAAGAATTTGTAAGACCATGTACTTGAACATTGCAATCAATAAGAATAAAACAAAGGTATTGTTGGAATGAGTGAGGGAAAGTGGCTGTGACAGCCCTGGCAGGAGATTGAAAGCTAGGACCATGTAAGGAAGCAGAAAATAATCTCTGAAAGTGGCAATGAAGAGCAATTTATCCTATCCCAAGGAGTTGTGGTGGGAGAGGTATATGGTTGCAAATATTGCCAGTTGAGAGGGCTATAGTTTTAAACTTGCTTTAGTTAAAAGAATAAATGGTAAGTTCATAGAGCAACTTGAGAATACGGGAGTTTCTGTTGATGTCTGACAACTGGTTCAGAAAGTACAGTGGTGAATATGATTAAGGAGCTGGAAAGGATTGGAAGATGGAGTCAGAAGAGTTGATACACAAGACATTCTGGGGCCAGAGTCTTGAGGATAGGGATGGTCAGGGAATTCTCAGCTTTCTTTCATAATGATATACTCAGGGATAAAAGGGTTTGGCTTCATGGTCTCAGGGCAGATGCCCATGGAGAGTCTGTGAGGGATGATAGAAAGATAGGGTGAGTGGTTGCTCATTTCACTCACTTCTGAATGCCTGATCTCACCTTTTATTGGTGCCATGGAGGCTTGGAAAAGAAAATTCATCTTAAATTGAACACCAAGATCTTGGTAGCTCCTTCTTGTACTTAGCTCTTGTAGATGAAGAAAGGGGAGAAAGCCAGGGTTATTAGTGCTTCGAGAGCTCCAGAATTTCTTCTTGTCTCCTTCCAGTGGAATCCTGGTGGTCTTCACAGGGATAAGTCACCCAGAGTTAATAGGCCACTCCAAAGTGAAGGGATCAGTTGGTACAAGAAACACCCAAGGGAAAATGGTGTTACACTCTTTGTTGAGAAAGATTTCATTGTGAAATTAATTAATCATAACTGAGCTCACATGTTGGCTGTATTTGATTAATAAAAAGCAGGATAATTCAAATGAGGAGACCACAATCAGAGACAATGTAAGGGTTATAAAAAGCTTATCAGATGGGTAGTGGTCTTTGCTGCACATTGAGACATAGTGGAGAATAACTCTAACTTAAAAAGTGCAACTTTCTAATTCTGAAAAATTGTTGGTTACAAAGAGAATAAAATAGAATCATTTCTTTTGAACTTTTCATCATATTGGCAGGACACCAAAGACTGAAGGATCCCTTTTTTGTGGAATCTGAATTGCATCTCTTTGTGCACTCCTAGTTTAGGAAACTGGAATACATTAAGCAGCATTGCTTCCATTGGGCATTCTTTGCTCAAGTAATCTTTTCTTGTATCTAACGATGTACAATTCCTTATGTATCTACTTAATGATAATAAGCATTTCAAAGGTTTTCTCCTTTAAATCTCACCTTAGTGGGAATATAGATAACAGCTATAAACAATAATTGAATAGGGCTGGTGCCATAGCTTAACCAGGTTAATCCTCCCCCTGCGGTGCATCCCATATGGGCACCGGTTCTAGTCCTGGGTGCTCCTCTTCCAATCCAGCTCTCTGCTGTGGCCTGGGAAAGCAGTAGAAAATGGCCCAAGTCCTTGGGCCCCTATGCACACGTGGGATACCAGGAAGAAGCATCTGGCTCCTGGCTTCTGATCGGCGTAGCTCCAGCCTTTGTGGCCACTGGGGAGTGAACTAATGGAAGGAAGACCTTTCTCTCTGTCTCTTCCTCTCACTGTCTGTAACTCTACCTCTCAAATAAATAAATAAATAAATAATCTTTTTTTTTTCCATTTTTTATTTAATAAATGTGAATTTACAAAGTGCAACTTTTGCATTGTTGTGGCTTCCCTCCCCAACCTCCCTCCCTCCCACAGCCTCCCCTCTCTCACTCCCTCTCCCATCCCACCCTTCATCTAGTTTCATTTTCAATTATCTTTATATACAGAAGATCAACTTAGCATATACTAAGCAAAGATTTCAACAGACTGCATTCACACAGCCGCATAAGATATATTGTTCGACTAGTAGTGTTATCTTTAACTCTCATAGTAAAACACATAAAGGACAGAGATCCTATGTGGGGAGCATGTGACTCCCGTTGTTGATTTAACAATTGACACTCTTATTTATGATGTCAGCAATCACCCAAGACTCTTGCTATGAGCTGTCTAGGCTATGGAAGTCCCTTGAGTTCACCAACTCTGAACTTGTTTAGTCAAGGCCATATCACAGTGGAGTTTCTTCCTCCCCTCAGAGAAAGGTGCCTCCTTCTTTGATGGCTCATTCTTTCTGCTGGGGTCTTGTTCACCAAGATCTTTCATTTAGGTTGTTTTTGCCACCATGTCTTGGCTTTCCATGCCTGTGAGACGCTCATGGGCCTTTTAGCCAGATCCGAATGCCCCAAGGGTTGATTCTGAGGCCAGAGTGCTGTATAGGGCCTTTGCCATTCTAGGAGTCTGCTGTGTGTCCTGCTTCCTCTGCAGGATCATTCTCTCCCTTTTAATTCTATCCTTCATTATTTGCAGACACTGGTCTTTAAATAAATAAAATCTTAAAAAAAAAAACAATAATTGAATGTACAAATGACCATTTCACCCATATACAGTTTTTTTTTGTAATTAGTCATTCATAATTTCACTTAATGAAGTAGAACCAATGACAACGTAATATTTAAATAATTCCTGTGTGGTTGCAAGATAACAATTAAGTTTGTTTAGACTTTAAGTTATTTTCTGTTAACAATTTTTCTTAAGAATAGTTTAATGTAGATTATAATGCAAATAATTATACTTTACATATTTTTGTACTCTTTTAGTTACCACAGGGAAAACGCATGGTAATTATCTTTTTGAGATTAGCTTATTTCACTAAACAATGGTTTCCAGTTGCATCCATTTTTGTTGCAATTGACAGGATTTCATTCTTTTTTTATGGCTGAGTAATGTTCCATAGTGTATATGTACCATAATTCTTTATCCAGTCATTGGTTGTTGGACATATGGGTTGATTCCATTTCTTAGCTATTGTGAGTTGAACTGCAATAAACATGGGGGCCCAGATCACTCTTACATATGCTGAATTTATTTTGTTTGGGTAAATTCCCAGGAGTGGGATGCCTGTCTCATATGGTAGATCTATTTTCAGATTTCTGAAGAATCTCCATATGTAGTAGAACAAGAAAATACTAAGAAGAATAAAATAGTACACTGTTCCTCAACAGTCAGGACAAGGACTAATCAAGTCATTGTTCTTCACAGTGTTAGTTTCACTACTATAGGTTTCCTTTTAGGTGCTCAGTTACTTGTCACAGATCAGGGAGAACATATGATATTTGTCCCTTTGGGACTGGCTTATTTCACTCAGCATGATGTTTTCCAGATTCCTCCATTTTGTTGCACATGACCAGATTGAACATTTTGATGATGTTGATTCTTCCAATCCATTTTTTTTTATTTAGCAAATATAAATTTCCAAAGTACAGTTTATGGATTACAATGGCTTCTCCCCCATAATTTCCCTCCCACTTAGACCCCTCTCATCTCCTGCTCCCACTCCCTCTCCCATTCCATTCACATCAAGATTCATTTTCAATTATCTTTAAATACAGAAGATCGATTTAGTATATATTAAGTAAAGATTTCAACAGTTTACACCCACACAGAAACACAAAGTGTAAAATACTGTTTCAGTACTAGTTATAGCATTACTTAACATTGGACAACACCTTAAGGACAGATCCCACATGAGGAGTAAGTACACAGTGACTCCTGTTGTTGACTTAACAATTTGACACTCTTGTTTATGGTGTCAGTAATCTCCCTAGGCTCTAGTCATGAGTTGCCAAGCCTATGGAAGCCTTTTGAGTTTGGCGACTTCAATCTTATTCTGACAGGGTCATAGTCAAAGTGGAAGTTCTCTCCTCCCTTCAAAGAAAGGTACCTCCTTCTTTGATGGCCCCATTCTTTCCACTGGGATCTCACTCGCAGAGATCTTTCATTTAGGTCTTCTTTTTTTTCTTTTTTTTTTTCCAGAGTGTCTTGGCTTTCTATGCCTACAATACTCTCATAGGCTCTTCAGCCAGATCCAAATGCCTTAAGGGCTGATTCTGAGGCCAGAGTGCTATTTAGGACATCTGCCATTCTATGAGTCTGCTGTGTACCCCGCTTCCCATGATGGATCATTCTATTCCTTTTTTTTTTGTTAAACTTTTATTTAATGAATATAAATTTCCAAAGTATAGCTTATGGGTTACAATGGCTTCCCCCTCCCAAAACTTCCCTCCCGCCCGCAACCCTCCCCTTTCCCGCTGCCTTTCCCCTTCCATTCATGTAAAGATTCATTTTCAATTCTCTTTGTATACAGAAGATCAGTTTAGTATATATTAGGTAAAGATTTCAACATTTTGCCCATATAGCAACATAAAGTGAAAAAACTACCATTGGATTACTAATTATAGCATTAAATAGCAATGTACAGCACATTAAAGACAGAGATCCTACATAATTTTTTTTCAAATTAATTAATTTTCTATGCCATTTCCATTTTAACACCAGGTTGTTTTTTTTTTTTCATTTACAATTCTCTTTATATACAGAAGATCACTTCAGTATATAATTAGCAAAGACCTCATCAGTCTGCGCCCACACAGAAACGCAAAGTATAAAAATACTGTTTCAGTACCAGTCATAGCATCACTTGGCTTTAGACGACACATTAGGGACAGATCCCACATGGGGTGTAAGTACACAGTGACTCCTGTTGCTGACTTAACAATTTGACACTCCTGTTCATGGCGTCAGTAATCTCCCTAGGCTCTAGTCATGAGTTGCCAGGGCTATGGAAGCCTTTAGAGTTCGCTGACTTTGATCTTATTCTGATAGGGTCATAGTTAAAGTGGAGTTCTCTCCTCCCTTCGGAGAAGGGTACCTCCTTCTTTGATGGCCCCGTTCTTTCCACTGGGATCTCACTCACAGAGATCATTCATTTAGGTCTTTTTTTTTTTCCCATGATATCTTGGCTTTCCATGCCTGCTATACTCTCATGGGCTCTTCAGCCAGATCTGAATGCCTTGAGGGCTGATTCTGAGGCCAGAGTGTTGTTTAGGACATCTGCCATCCTATGAGTCTGCTGTGTATCCCACTTCCCATGTTGGATCTTTCTCTCCCTTTTTGATTCTATCAGTTAGTATTAGCAGATACTTGTCTTGTTTGTGTGATCTCTTTGACTCTTAGACCTATCAGAGCTATCAATTGTGAGCTGAAATTGATCACTTGGACTAGTGCGATGGCATTGGTACATGCCATCTTGATGGAATTGTGTTGGAATCCCCTGGCACATTTCTAACTCCACCATTTGCGGCCAGTCCGATTGAGCATGTTCCAAATTGTTCATCTCCTCCCTCTCTTTTTCCACTCTTAGATTTAACAGGGACACTTTTCAGTTAAAATTTAAACACCTAAGAATAATTGTGTGTTAATTCCTGAGTTCAACCAATAGTACTAGAACAACAACAACAACAACAAATACTAAAAAGGATAAAGTATTACATTGTACATCTAAAGTCAGGACAAAAGCTGATCAGTTCATTGTTGCTTATAGTGTCCATTTCACTTCAACAGGTTTCCCCTTTGGCGCTCAGTTGTCACCCATCAGGGAAAACAAATGATATTTTTCTCTTTGGGACTGGCTTAATTCACTCAGCATGATGTTTTCCAGATTGCTCCATCTTGTTGCAAATGACTGGGTTTCGTTGTTTCTTACTGCTGTATAGTATTCTATGGAGTACATGTCCCATAATTTCTTTATCCAGTCTACTGTTGATGGGCATTTGGGTTGGTTCCAGGTCTTAGCTATTGTGAATTGAGCTGCAATAAACATTAATGTGCAGATGGCTTTTTTATTAGCCAAATTAATTTCCTTTGGGTAAATTCCAAGGAGTGGGATGGCTGGGTTGTATGGTAGGGTTATGTTCAGGTTTCTGAGGAATCTCCAGACAGACTTCCATAGTGGCTTAACCAGTTTGCATTCCCACCAACAGTGGGTTAGTGTCCCTTTTTCCCCACATCCTCTCCAGCATCTGTTGTTGGTAGATTTCTGAATGTGAGCCATTCTCACCGGGGTGAGATGGAACCTCATTGTGGTTTTGATTTGCATTTCTCTGATTGCTAGTGATCTTGAACATTTTTTCATGTGTCTGTTGGCCATTTGGATTTCCTCTTTTGAAAAATGTCTATTGAGGTCCTTGGCCCATCTCTTAAGTGGGTTGTTTGTTTTGTTGTTGTGGATTTTCTTGATTTCTTTGTAGATTCTGGTTATCAATCCTTTATCTGTAGTATAGTTTGCGAATATTTTTTCCCATTCTGTTGGTTGCCTCTTCACTTTCCTGACTGTTTCTTTTGAAGTTCAGAAACTTCTCAATTTGATGCAATCCCAAATGTTTATTTTGGTTTTGACTGCCTGTGCTGTTGGAGTATTTTCCAGGAAGTCTTTGCCTGTGCCTATATCTTGCAGGGTTTCTCCAATGCTCTCTAATAATTTGATGGTTTCGGGTCGTAGATTTAAGTCTTTAATCCATGTTGAGTGAATTTTTGTGTAAGGTGAAAGGTATGGGTCTTGCTTCAAGCTTCTGCATGTGGAAATCCAATTTTCCCAGCACCATTTATTGAATAGACTGTCCTTATTCCAGGGATTAGATTTGGATCTTTGGTCAAATATAAGTTGGCTGTAGATGTTTGGATTGATTTCTGGTGTTTCTATTCTGTTCCATTGGTCTATCCATCTGTTTCTGTACCAGTACCATGCTGTTTTGATAACAACTGCCCTGTAGTATGTCCTAAAATCAGGTATTGTGATGCCTCCGGCTTTGTTTTTGTTGTACAGGATTGCTTTGGCTATTCGAGGTCTTCTGTGTCTCCATATGAATTTCAGCATCATTTTTTCTAGATCTGAGAAGAAGGTCTTCGGGATCTTGATGGGTAATGCATTGAATGTATAAATTGCTTTTGGGAGAATAGACATTTTGATGATATTGATTCTTCCAATCCATGAGCATGGAAGATTTCTCCATTTTTTGGTATCCTCTTCTATTTCTTTCTGTAAGGTTTTGTAGTTTTCATCGTAGAGATCTTTAACGTCTTTGGTTAAGTTTATTCCAAGGTATTTGATTGTTTTTGTAGCTATTGTGAATGGGATTGATTTTAGAAGTTCTTCCTCAGCCGTGGCATTGCCTGTGTATACAAAGGCTGTTGATTTTTGTGGATTGATTTTATATCCTGCTACTTTGCCAAACTCTTCGATGAGTTCCAGCAGTCTCTTAGTAGAGTTCTTTGGGTCCCCTAAATAAAGAATCATATCATCTGCAAAGAGGGATAGTTTGAGTTCTTCCTTCCCGATTTGTATCCCTTTAATTTCTTTTTCTTGCCTAATAGCTCTGGCCAAAACTTCCAGAACTATATTGAATAGCAGTGGTGAGAGAGGGCATCCCTGTCTGGTGCCAGATTTCAGTGGAAATGCTTCCAACTTTTCCCCATTCAATAGGATGTTGGCCGTGGGTTTTTCATATATTGCTTTGATTGTATTAAGGAATGTTCCTTCCATACCCAGTTTGCTTAGAGTTTTCATCATGAAAGGGTGTTGTATTTTATCAAATGCTTTCTCTGCGTCTATTGAGAGAATCATATGGTTTTTCTTCTGCAGTCTGTTAATGTAGTGTATTACGTTGATTGTTTTGCGAATGTTGAACCATCCCTGCATACCGGGGATGAATCCCACTTGGTCTGGGTGGATGATCTTTCTGATGTGTTGTTGCATTCTATTGGCCAGAATTTTATTGAGGATTTTTGCATCTATGTTCATCAGGGATATTGGTCTGTAATTCTCTTTCAATGCTGCATCTCTTTCTGGCTTAGGAATTAAGGTGATGGTGGCTTCATAGAAAGAATTTGGGAGGATTCCCTCTTTTTCGATTGCTCTGAATAGTTTGAGAAGAATTGGAGTTAGTTCTTCTCTAAATATCTGGTAGAATTCAGCAGTGAATCCATCTGGCCCTGGGCTTTTCTTTGTTGGGAGGGCCTTTATTACTGTTTCAATTTCTGTGTCAGTTATTGGTCTGTTTAGGTTTTCTATGTCTTCCTGGCTCAATTTAGGGAGGTTGTATGTGTCCAAGAATCTGTCCATTTCTGATAGATTTCCCTGTTTGCTGGCATACAAGTCCTTGTAGTAATTTCTGATGATTCTTTTTATTTCTGTGGTGTCTGTTGTTATGTTTCCCATTTCATCTCTGATCCTATTGATTTGGGTCTTTTCTCTTCTTTTTTTAGTTAGTTGGGCCAATGGGGTGTCAATTTTGTTTATTTTTTCAAAAAACCAGCTCCTCGTTTGGCTGATTTTTTGTAATGTTTTTTTGGATTCAATCCTGTTGATTTCTTCTTTGATTTTAATTATTCCCCTTCTTCTATTGGGTTTGGGTTTGGTTTGCTGCAGATTTTCTATATCCTTGAGATGACTTGAAAGCTCATCTATTTGGTGCCTCTCCAATTTCTTGATGTAGGCACCTATTGATATAAACTTTCCTCTTAACACTGCTTTTGTTGTATCCCATAGGTTTTGGTATGTTGTGCTGTTATCCTCATTTACTTCCAGAAAATTTTTGATTTCTCTTTTAATTTCTTCTATGACCCATTGTTCATTCAGGAGCATGTTGTTCAATCTCCATGTGTTTGCACATGCTCTGGGGATTCCTGAGTTGCTAATTTCCAATTTCATTCCTTTGTGGTCTGAGAAGTTGCATGGTATGATTCTAATTCTTTTGAATTTGCTGAGACTTGCTTTATGGCCTAGTATGTGGTCACTCCTAGAGAAGGTTCCATATACTGCTGAGAAGAATGTAAAGTCCTTAGATGTAGGATGAAATGTTCTGTAGATATCTGTTAGATCCATTTGGGCTATAGTGTCATTTAAATCTGCTGTCTCCTTGTTGATCTTCTGTCCTGTTGATCTGTCTATCTCTGAGAGTGGAGTATTGAAGTCCCCCAGTACTATTGTATTGGGGTCTAAGTCTCCCTTTAAGTCCCTTAACAAGTCTTTTAAATAAGCTGGTGCCCTGTGATTCGGTGCATATACATTGATAATTGTTATATCTTCCTGTTGAATGGATCCCTTAATCATTAAATAGTGTCCCTCTTTGTCTCTCCTGACAGTTTTTGTGGTAAAGTTTATGTTGTCCGATATTAAGATGGCTACGCCCGCTCTCTTTTCATTTCTGTTGGCATGGTATATCTTTTTCCAGCCTTTCACTTTCAGTCTGTATGGATCATTGTTGGAAAGATGAGTTTCTTGTAAGCAGCAAAAGGATGGGTTTTGTTCCTTAACCCAATCAGCCAATCGGTGTCTTTTAACTGGACAGTTCAAGCCATTAACATTCAATGTGACTATTGAGAAGGAGTAACTTTGCCCTGCCATTTGCCAAAGATATTTTCTAATATCTGGTTTGAGATTCCTGTGATCTTTTGCTGTGAGGTTTCCTTCCTTTACCTTCCTTCATATTGGCTACCGTGTTTCTGTGTTTCTGTAAGTAATACTTCTTTAAGCATCTTTTGCAGGGCTGGACGAGTGGCGACAAATTCTTTCAATTTCTGTTTGCTGTGAAAGGTCTTTATTTCACCTTCATTCACAAATGAGAGCTTTGCAGGATATAATATTCTGGGATGGCAGTTTTTCTCTCTTAGTACCTGGACTATATCTCGCCATTCTCTCCTGGCTTGTAGGGTTTCTGATGAGAAGTCAGCTGTAAGTCTAATTGGAGATCCTCTGAGAGTAATATGGCGTTTCTCTCTTGCACGTTTTAGGATCTTTTCTTTGTGTTTCACTGTGGTGAATTTGATTATGACGTGTCATGGTGAGGATCTCTTTTCGTCATGTTTATTAGGGGTTCTATGAGCTTCTTGTACTAGGATGCCTCTGTCCTTCTCCAAACCTGGGAAATTTTCTGCTAGTATCTCACTAAAAAGGCCTTCTAATCCTTTCTCCCTCTCCATCCCTTCAGGTACTCCTAGAACCCGAATGTTGGGTTTTTTAATAGTATCCTGTAGATTCCTGACAGTATTTTTTAGATTTCTGATTTCTTCTTCTTTTCTTTGATTTGACTGTTTCCTTTCCTGTTCTCTGTCTTCTAATTCCGATATTCTCTCTTCTGCTTCGCCCATTCTGTTTTTAAGGCTCTCTAATGTGTTTGTCATTTGATCTATTGAGTTCTTCATTTCATTGTGGTTTTTTGTCACTATCTCAGTTTCCTGTTCTACTAGTTGTTTCATTTCATTTTGATTTCTCCTTAATATTTCATTTTCACGGGAGAGATTTTCTATCTTGTCCATTAAGGATTTCTGTAGTTCAAGAATTTGTTTTTGAGAACTTCTTAATGTTCTTATCAATTTTTTGAGATCTGCTTCTTGCATTTCCTCTAACTCTTCATCTTCATAATCTTGCTTTGGCGTGTCTTTCTCGTTTGGGGGCGTCATAGTGTCTTCCTTGCTCTTGTTACCTCGGCTTCTATGTTTGTTGTTTGGCATGTTGGAGATAATTTATGGTTTTTTTTTTTTTTTGACTCAGTTGGGAGTGGAGTTGAGGGTAGTTGAAATCTGGCCTCTGTGAGTATTCGTTTGATCTACCTCTGGGACCACACAAAGAGTTTATTCAGCCCTCAATGTGTTCTCCAGTTTTGCTAAAGTTACTGAGTTTTGCTGCGCTTTAGATATGTAAAATCGCGGTGCTCTTTGTTTTGCTTGGTGAGTGAAGGGAGAGGCCTCTGTTCCCCCCCCCCCCCAATGTCTTGGGTTTCTGAGGTCTTACCCTCCTCCGTTGGTTCCTGCGCTGGCGGGATTCTGTGGCCCGGCTCCCGCCGCCCGGCTCCGCTTCCGCCGCCTGGCTCCCGCCGCCCGGCTCCGCTTCCGCCGCCCGGCTCCCGCCGCCCTCCTCACTTATACTTTTAACTTTCTTTAATCTTTTGCTGAGAAATTTTCTTCCTTTACCTCTTTCACATTGATGACCATCAATAATTTATTGTATTACTATATTAATTCTGAAAAATTGTGATAAAATTCAACTATAAAATATTTTGGTAAATTAGCAATAGAAGGAAATTTTCTTAACAGGAACATCTAGCACAAGCTTATAACAATAGTTCCTTACCTTACCTTCCTAGTACTTTAATACTAGGAAGAAATCAAGAATGTTTGCTGTCAGCATTTCTTTCCAGCATCTGCTAGAAGATCCTATTTGTATGGTAAGATACACAAAGAAATAAAAACTATGAGGAATGGAAAGGAAAAACACTTAATATTCATAGGTGATTATGATTATTTAAATAGAAAAGCAAAGTATGTACAAATAAATTATAAATATATTAGACAGAAATATGCATAGGTAACACATTTTTATGCACAAATAACACCAATATTTTTAAAATAAGCCTGAAGTCATCCCAAGTAATTTATCCAAAATGTAGGAAATATAATTCTAAAGGAGAATGTTTTATCCTACAGAATGGGGAGAATGCATTTTTTGACCCTTTCCCTATTCAATATAATTTTACTGAAATTCTCCCCTCATCTCTGAAGCATAAGGACTGGATCCCATAAATCCATTCAACTAGTTCAATTGTCTCACAGACTCAGGTCCATAAGAAATAGCTGTTAGGAGTACTGGCAGCGGGATCTCCAGATTTTTATTTTTATTTTTTCCTGTTATTCTTGATGCCTTTGCTGCAAGGGTATTACATTCAACTTTGTTTTATTTGGCCTCTTCTCCATCTGTAAATTGTTGGGCTGTCTGCCATCTCCCACCGAACCCCTACTGGCTTCCTTGCACCAAACTTTCTTCTTGATTGACTATGGCCCTTAGTCTTATTGGTCCTGTGAATTCCTAATATGTTAAATTCCTATGTGACACGTAAGTAAATTTTTAAGATGAGGCAAATTATATAAAAAATTTAGTTCAGGGGTGGTGTGAGCCCATTGATAATACCAATTTGCCAGTATTAAAATTCACTTTAGCTTTTTATGTGGTTGATTCTATCCACTTTGCTTCACCAGTGAATGTATCCATAGGGCAAAATCTGTCAGTGTGATATCCTACATATCCCCTCACTGTGCTTGCAGTCCTATTCCTACTACGAAACACTGCATTCCTCCTTTAAAACTCATATAAGAGAAAACTATCTGCACATGGCAAGTTGCCAAATACTTGGTGTTGTGAAACATTTTCCCTAATTAAAAACATTCATAAAAATTAACTGTAAAGAGTTAGAGGCAAGGTTACTTCAGATTACATCCTATAAGAATATGAAGAAAAATGTGTGCTTCGTGGTATAATGCTCTCTGCTGTGCAAGAGACTCTATGTGACTTTGCTCAAGGCTTGAGTTATATACTTAATTTTACACATTAAAATTTAATGAGCTTTTAAATGTAATATGCCTTTATCAAGCAGCATTTAAAAATTTTCCTACAGCACATTTTCATAGTATTATAGAAATAATAGTTGGGAGCCTTGTTGATATGGTTTTGTTTTATTTTTCCCTGTGCATGTTTATTTTTTCATTGATTTTTAGAAGCTTTTTCCCTTAATAGAACATTCATTTTTTTTTCACTTCTGACAAAATTCTAAGATAACATGGTTTAATATATAATAGTATGCTTTTTTGGCTTAGAGAAAAAAATTACGCAAGTATATTACTTTTCATTGACCTACTAAATCTATCATCATGTGTGCATACAGAACTGTTTTTCACTCATTATGATGTATGGGTTTTTGTAAATTAAGATGATGTTGGGTTAGAAAAAGCATATTTTGAAATATGTCTGCAGAGGTTCTCAGGGATACCTGGAATAAGGAAGGCATTTTTATGTTTGTGAGAAATGCTTGTTTCACAATGCAATTATTTTCCAATGTGCCTGGCAAGTTTTCACAGGTTCTTAATTTTACATTCCTTTATCATGTGTACTTTTTTATTTTCCACCCAACAAATAATGTAGTAAAAAGGGGGTTATAGAGCAGCAGGGAGACCTTTTGTTACATTAGGTAGCTAGGCAACCAGCACCATTCCAGTGTTTTACACAAAATGCTACTAAAGCTTACATTTGTGGAGAGTGTTTTACAGAATGGTCTCATGTTTACATAATCTCACTTGAACCCTGCCCTGTGAGATGTGCAGTTAAAATATTATTTCTATTTTGAGAAAATAATGCCAAAGATCGAGTAAATTGAGGATATTTTGAATATTATAATAAACAGTGAAGATGAAGTTCAACTCAAGTATTCTGATTTCATATCTGTCATTCTTCCTCTACCTCACTGCTCACAGGAACTTTCAAATTGTTTTTGACTCACTAAATTGATAAAAATAATATTTTCCTGCAATTCAAAAGCATCTTTAAATAATTATAAGAAAATATTAGTGGGGTCTGAAGAATATTATTCACTAAGATTATACTTTTTAAAATTTGGAGATACCTGCATTTCCAAGAAAATTGCTATTCTAATTATGAAGAAAAATTTCAGCACTAAAAGAAAAAATCTAGAGAGTGAAGAGATTTGGAACTCAGGGGAAGTATAAAGTTGACAAAGGTTTATAACTGATAGATATTTGAAGCAAATAACTTAACGAATATCTGTTTAAGCTATTTTAAACAAAGTATGCATTCCATCCAGGTTTAAGAATTGTAGGATTAAAACTTACGTGTATTTCACATTCATGCCTTCTGTATTTAAGCCTGTATTTGAGGACTGACTTGGAATGGGAGTATTTATCTTACTGATGTCATATCAATCAAAGGTTTAAGTGAATTTTAAAATGTATCAGAACAATGGACACAAAGTCTGAGTTATGTAAATTATATATATTCTAGAGATCTGCTGTATGACATTTTTCCTATATGAAGATACTGCAAATAGTTAATATAAAGTGATTATGATAACTTTGTGCAAAAATGTTTAAAATCTATGCATAGAAGAGGACTTGAAATTTTCATGGAAAATGTACATTATGAAAATTTTATTCATGGGTTTCTAAATTTTTTATATCCAAATAAACTCATCTTTTTATGCCATTTTCCATGAGTTTTTGAAGTAGTATCATAGTTATCAGTACCACATTATAAACAAAATTTTTGTAAGGGAGTGTATGTGTAAGGTGTTGTTAACTCGATACAGTAATATTTAAATGGGAGGGGTAGAATCACTGTGGTGTAAAAGATAAAAGAGCATCTGGAGAACTGACGGCACCAGAAATGAAAACCAAAGGTACAGTGTGGGGTCTGATTCCAGAGTAAGAAACAAACAAATAAAAACAGTTGATAAATATGAGTAAGAACATGTTGGGTGAACAAAGCCATTGTTCAAACCTGATTCCACAGAACAACTGTTTGTATGTTAATAGGTCATGGTGAGTGAATAAAAAGTAGCTTCAAGGCTGCAGGCAAAATACCTCTTATTTTGACTACTATTCCCCAAATATCTCTCCTTCCTGGGGTAGGAGGATATCCTGTATCACCTGTATACAGCTCTCACAAAATTTTGTCATTCTTTAATAGACAGTACTTTTTTTCTACACACTGAAAAGCTCATTGCTCTTTTTTTAATTTTTTTTTTGCATTTCCTAAGTATTACTTTAGGAGTATAGTAATTCTTCCCATTATACCTGCCCTCCCACGTGCTTTCCTACCCCTCTCCTTCCTCCCTCTCTCATTCCCAGTACCATTCTTCACCAAGATCCATTTTCAATTAACTTCATACACAGAAGACCAACCTTATACCAAGTAAAGAGTTCAACAATTTGCACAAAAAACCAAAACAAACAAAAATCTGTTCCTCAGTAGTCGAGACAAGGGCTGTTCAAAGTCATTGCATCTTGAAGTTAATTTCACTTTTTTTTTTTTAGAAACTTAATTAACTTTAAAGAAGTAACCAAAAATGACACATCTTTTGTGAGCACTTAGACATAATTATAATGCAATTCTTTCAGCACAGCAGTCCTGCATGGGAAGTTAGAGCACAATGATTCTTGTAATTTAACAATTAACACTTTCATATATGATGTTAGTGATCATCTGAGACTCTTGACATGAGCTGCCTAGGCTATGGAAGCCTTTGAAACCACAAATTCTGTCAGTATTTAGATAAGACCATAAGCAAAGTGGAAGTTCTCTCATCCTTCTTTGATGGCTACTTCTTTCCAATGGGGTCTCACCCACCATGATCTTTCATGTAGGACATTTTTTGCTACAGTGTCTTGGCTTTCCATGCCTGAAATGCTCTTGTGGGCTTTTCAGCCAGACTAGATTGTCTTAAGGGCTGATTCTGAGTTCAGAGTGCTATTTAAAGCAATTATTATCTTATGTGTCTGCTGTGTGGACTGCAATATTCTTTTAAAAATTGTGTTTATATTTATTTTGGTGTCAAAGATACAGAGAAAGAGTTCACTCCTCCAAATGCCTGCAGTGCTGGGAGACAGGAAGTCAATCGAGTCTTCCACTTCACGGTAGGTCCACAACCTCTTAAGCCATCATCTTCTGCCTGGGAAGTCAGCAGAAGATGACTCAAATACTTGCCACATTGCTACCAATATGGGAGACCACAACGGAGTTTTTGGCTCCTGGATTTGGCCTGGCCAGGACCTAAGTATTGCAGTCATTTGGAGGAGTTGAACCAGTTAATGGAAGATCCATCTCTCTGTCATGCTGCCTTTCAAATAAATAAATAAATAAATAAATCTTTAAAATATATAAATAGTATCAACACCTATCATTATTTGGGAAATAAATAAGGCAAACAACCAGCAGTTTTTTTGCCTTTTTAACAAATATATTTCAGAGTAAAACAAGTATTTGAAAAACTTTCTTCTTTTAACAAGAAATTTCAGTTAATAAATGCTGAAGGAAGAGTTGAATAGAAATCAGATCATTTAGTAATCCTTAATAAAATAATGAACTTAGGTAATGATCATCAATAAATACTTAGATATTAGGGAAACAATTGGAAAAACTAATTGATGGACAAGTTTGAAGCTATTGAACCAACTGATTATTCTTGCTCAGTTGGAATAATCATGTATAAGAGGCTCCAAGCTATCATGGAAAATATGCACTATCTTTTCATTCCATCTTACACAAAATTTTTGCAGTTCCAAAGGAGTATCCTCACAATAACCCAAACTGTATCTAATCAAGTGTCCAGCTTTTTTTAAAACACCAAAATGAGCTTATCTTGTAATTCCACTCCCACAAACATTTTGAAGTACCCTATTATTTTAATACACAATATCTTTAACAAACAATTTAGAGAAAAATTGAAGGGATGAAGAACAATTATGAATTTCATAAGACTTTAAGACGTAGTAACCAAATGTAACTGTGTGGATCTTGATTTGGATCCTGATTTGAAGAAATCAACTATTTCTAGGTATTTTATCATGGAACACATTTTACATGACATTAAGAAAATATTGTTGATTTTGTATGTATGATAATCTCATGATTATTTTAGTAAGTTCTTATTTGTTAGAAATTTGCATTGAGTTTGTTGTTTTTGGGTGAGATGATATGCAATGGTGTTGGGTAGTGAAATAAATAAAATGGGCAGGGATTGAAAATTGTTAAAAGTGAGTCACAAGCAATAACTACATGGGAACTTACTATACAGTCTTCTATTTTGCATGTGCTTATATATTTCCATAATTTTCATAATTAAAAGTTAAAACATTAAACCTTTAATACAGAAAGACAATTTAATCCAACCAGTATATAAAAATGCTGTGAAGGGCATGTAGTATATTAAATGACAAAGCTTGCATTTTTACAATATCATTCATTTGTAATCTTATTATAATTTTTAGAAAGATTTTTTATTTATTTATTTGAGAAGCAGAATTGCAGACAGAGAGAGGGAGAGACAGAGAGAAAGGTCAGCCATCCAGTGGTTCACTTCCTAAATGGCAACAGTGGCCAGAGCTGGACCAATCAGAAGCCAGGAACCAGGAGCTTCTTCTGGGTCTCCCACATGGGTACAGGGTCCCAAAAACTTGGGACATCCTCTACTGCTTTCTGAGGTCATAGCAGAGAGCTGGATCAGAAGTGGAGCAGCTGAGACTTGAACCAGTGCCCAAATGGGATGCCTGTAATGCAGGGGGAGGCTTACTTCAGTATGCCACTGTGCCGGCCCTGAAAAACCTGAAATCTAAATTACTTTTTCAATCGCTACTATAGGTTAAATCTCAGAAGATGAAATTTAGTACAAAAATATATAAGTAAAACTTACTTAGCTGCAAGTTATGAGAAAGCCCAAGTTGTTTAAAAAATGGATCACACTGACATATGATCTAAGATTTTTTTAAAAAAAGCTTTATTTGGCTATTTGAAAGGCAGAGTGATAGAGAGTTGGCGGTAGACACACACACAAACACACATACAGAGGGAGCGAGAGTGATAGCTCATCTGCGTGTTCTCTCCTCAAATAGCTTCAATTGCCTGATGTGTACCAGGTCAGAGGCAGGAGCCAGGAACTGCACCCAGGCCTCCCGAAAAGGTGTTAGGGGACCATGCCCTTGGGCTTTCGTTTACTGCTTAGCAGGAAGCTAGATTGGAAACAGAGCATCTGGAATGTAAACCAGCATTCTGATATGGGATGTGGCCATTATAAGTGGTAGATTAACCTGATATGCCTGGCCAAGATTTTATTTTATTTTTTGAAAGACAGGGGAGAAGGGAAAGGGAAGAAATCAGGGGAGGGGACATGTACCATCTATTAGTCACTCCCCAGCTGGGCCAGGCTGAACCCAGGAGCTGGGAGCTCAGTCTGGATCTCCCATACGGGTGGCAGGGACTGTAAGTATTCATTCTTCACCTGCTGCCTCCCTGGATGCACTTTAGCAGAAATCTTCATGAGCAGCAGAGCTGAGACTTGAACCCAGGCGTTCTTGATATGTGAGTATCCCAAGCAGCATCTTAAAGAGTAAATACAAAGTAATGTTTTCTGTTTTGTTGTCACCATGATAGGCTACCTCAGATTCCTTATTCCTGAAATTTTAGTTTTGTAATTAATAACATTGAAATGTATGATTTTTGCTTTCTTGTAATCTTTAAACAATATACTCATCATAATGTATGCATTGTCTTAATGTTGCATCACTATCACTCATCAAATGTACTTACTATAGTAAACTTGACAACCCCAGCAGACGCTGAGCTGAGTGGAGAATTTGCTTTACACATATTTGTGACTGCCAATAAATAGTTCGAAATTATGAACCTGAGCATTGCAGACAGCTATAGATTTGAAAACTGGTTCCCTCAATACCAGGAAGAATGGCCCACATGAAAGCAGAGCCAGGCATGCAAAGTCATTTGGAATTATTGGTCCCCTGAAGATGTCTGATCAAGATATTTGGCTGCTTGTGTCCAGGAGGAAGCTGAAATTTGACATTTTACAGATGCTGGAACACACAGAAGCTGAGACTGGCTCTGAACCTTTATTATTTCTGTAAGAAAAATTCCCTCTATTGTAACTAAAATATCTGATGAATGCTCTTTTCCTTGTGGTATTGCTTATAATTGCTTGGTGGGGAAGAGTGGCTGGAATCTAAGAGGTAGAACTGAGGTAACTGTCACAAAGCGTGTAGATTTGTAGTCATGGAGCATATGATAGAATCCAAATCACATCTGAAATGTGTTGTTTAATAGCTGTAGCGTCGGCCGGAGCCGCGGCTCACTAGGCTAATCCTCCGCCTGTGGCGCTGGCACTCCGGGTTCTAGTCCCTGTTGGGGTGCCGGATTCTGTCCTGGTTGCTCCTCTTCCAATCTAGCTCTCTGTTGTGGCCCGGGAGGGCAGTGGAGGATGGTCCAAGTGCTTGGGCCCTGCACCCGCATGGGAGACCAGGAGGAAGCACCTGGCTCCTGGCTGCGGATGGGTGCAGCGTGCAGACTGCAACACGCTAGCTGTAGCAGCCATTTAGGGGGTGAACCAACAGAAAAAGGAAGACCTTTCTCTCTCTCTCTCTCTCTCTCTCTCTCTCTGTCTAACTCTGTCTGTCCAAAAAAAAAAAAAAATAGCTGTAGCATCTTCACATGTAAAAAAGATTCCTTTCAGTTTGAGCTCTTTATTCTTTGAAGGCCTTACACCTTATGTTCAGAATGTGAATATTTATGTCTCAGTAACTAAACACTTAGTTGACTTATGAATAAAACTTAAGGGGTCTTAGTAATAAAAATATAATTTTAAATCCTGTTGTCAACAGGTTTTTAAATTCTGCATGCATTTAGTTAGCAGCTACTCCGTAGAAGATGCTCTTCCAGATGCTGAGGAATAAGGGGAATATGAAAACTAGAAAATCTCCGCACACTTCCATTATAATGATTCTCACCATGGATTGTGATTGCTTTCTTTTCTTTGCATGTTTGACTATTTTTGCTTCAGTTATGTGTGTGTGCACATACATGTGCATGCTAGATTATAATGTGAAAGTTATTTGGTCTACATGATCAAACATGTTTGAAAAATACTGTACTTAACTGATTTGTCTGAGAACAGAGAACTGCAGGCTGAGAGCAGAGGTTATTTCCACTGTTTTATCTATTTCTCTTGCAATTCACACTACAAGTGGAATGTTATAGGTACTCAATGTGTGTTGAGTCTTGAGCAAAACTGACAAGAAAACATTGTTATTTGAGTACTGAAAAACTTCCTGTTGCCACTAAACCTCAAGACAAATGATTCCATAAGCAATAAGGTTGGATTGTTTTTAGCTGAAATGCCATTTAGGTAATGTTAAGGATACTCTCCAGGGAAGACAAATGTCAAGACAAACGTTCATCATAGTGGAGAGTGTCCCCGGAATGCACTACTCCAACTTTCTAGATGTCCTGTCAGCTAGCACTGAGCAGGGGAACAGAGGCATGAAATTTGGGTTGGATGTGTCTTAAGGAATTGCACAGCAGTCAGACATTCGGATGAGTTATAATAGGTAAAGTTAGAGCCCGAAGGTGCAAGAAGAGCCAGAAGTATAAGTGAAGCTTTAGGAAGATGAGGCTTGGTAGTTTTACAGTAGCAGAGTCAAATAAGAAGACAGAGGTGGGAACTCAGATCACCCAGTGGCTAAGTATCCATATGATGAGAAAGGAAATGGGATAAAATTGAAAAAGTGTGAGTGAATGAATCTTATAGGGGACAGGAGTGGTAGCAAGCCTTCTAATGGATCTTCATGAAGTTGTTGGCTAAGCCATAGTTAATTCAGAGGTTATTTGCACAAAATTTTCAGTCTGTCACAAGCAGAAAGGATATTCTAGGAAAATATACAGCAAAGACAAGTTTTAGGTAGGAATTCAGGGTAAGGAAAGAATGATGCAGTCATTAAATTTTTGTAAATGAGCTAGAAGATGAGAAGTATGCACTATGGCAGTGTCCAGAATGAACAAATGAGAAAAAGATAAGATAAAAACCACAGGGAACTATTGCAATGGGGAGTAGAAATAATAACCTTTTTTGTGTGACAAAAATATTGGCATTATGGGCCTTAGCCACATTTATTCTCACAATAATCTTCTGACGTGGTTACTGGCTTCATTCTCATTTCATAGTTGAAGGATCTGAAGCACAGCAGAACTACATGACTGGCTGATATCAAAATGCTAGAAGGAAGGAAGTGCCGTCAGGAATCAAGGTCTAAATATCCAAACAGGGCGCTCCAAGCTGGCGTTTCCCTAGCACTTAAGGTGCCCACGTCTCACATAAGAAAATTGCAGTTTAATTCCTGCCTCTGGCTCCTGACTCCATTTCCAGCCAATGTAGATCCCGAGAGACAATCGTAATGGCTCAAGTAAGCAGAGTTCTTTCCGCTTTGTAGGGGCCCTGCATTGGATTCCTGGCTCCCAGCTTCAGCCTCTGTCATTACAGGCATTTGGAGAGTGAAGCAGTGACTGTAAGGGCTCTCACTTGAGCTCTCGCTCGCTCCCTCGCTCTCTCACACCACACACACACCTTCTCAAATAAACACAATCAAAAACTGGGCTGTGTTTTGGAAAAACAGCTCTTGGAACCAATTTTTTCAAGTTTGTTAACTTCTTTTTAAGTCTCCAATTAGTCTTTTACAGTGTAAACCAATTAGTCACATGTTTGAGACCAATTTGGCAGATTTCACTATAATATAACAAGCCTGGGCTTGTCCCTTCCATTAGGTGTCCTTTAGAGCCTTAGATAGAGTCTCTGGCTGACTGTGGGTATTGATTCCACTTGACTGCCAACATCCTTCAATTGATGTAGAGAATCCAGCCTGGGCTATTAATATACCCAAGCCTGCCTTCTGTAGCATAGGCTTGAAGTGAATTTTTAAAGAACATATTTGTAGTCAGTAGTATTTCTAGACATTTTTCACATGGGATCACCAACAATCAGGTCCAAAGGGGAAAAAAAAATAGACACTTGTCTCATTCAAGACCTCTGCCGAATTTTGTTATAAAAACTCTTCTAAAATTTAATAGAAAATCTCGCTTTCTACCATTTATCCTAGCAACCCTCCATCTTTTAAAAAGCATAACTTCTATTCTTTTCTTTGCATTCACTGCTTATCTGAATTCCACCCATTCCTTCAAAATCACGACCATGTCCCACCTCTGCTGTGGAACCACCTAGGCCTGGTGTTTCCTGCATGCATCTCCATAGCCCTGATCAGAAGTAGTGTTCCTTAGTAGTTTCATTTTTGACTTCTTATGTAGCTAAACATATTTTTTGAAAGATTTATTTATTTGAAAGGTAGAAATAGAGAGAAGGAGAAGACACAGATATCTTCCGTCCATTGGTTTACTCCTCAAATGGCCACAACTGCCGGGGCAGGGACATATCAAAGCCACAAGCCAGGAGCTTCACCCGGGTCTCCCACATGAGTGCAGGGATCCAAACACTTGGGTCATCTTCTGCTGCTTTCCCAGGCACATTAGAAGTGAGCTGGAACAGACGTGCAGCAGCCAAGACTTGAACCAGTGCTCATATGGGATACTGGCACTGCAAGAAGAGGCTTAACCATTTATGCCATAGCACCGGGACCTAAGCATATTTTTATATGACCAAATCTGTTTTAGTTCAGTAGATTATGCATGATCCTCTACCTATTAGAGCAGGATGTTAGCCTTAACATTTATTTATATTTTGGATAAGCATACACCATAGTACTTTGCACATATTAAACATTTAAAAAGTACTCTAATGGAATTACATCTTTAAAAGCTATCCAATTTCATTGGATTTATTAAATACAATATATTTTATATTTATTGTAGTATGGTCAAATTCAGGGACAAGATATATAAGAATTTTGCAAGTTGTTTAGAGATTATACTCTGTGTTTCAAATGGGGAAAAAAAGTGCAAATGCAAAAATTCTGGTTCAGTGGTACCAGACCCTCTTTTATTTTCCTTCAAAACATCCTGAAAATTATATTATTTTTTAAACATATATTTAATGAATATAAATTTCCGATGTACAGCTTATGGATTACAGTGGCTTCCCCCTCCCATAACTTCCCTCCCACCCGTAACCCTCCCCTCTCCTGCTCCCTCTCCCCTTCCATTCACATCAAGATTCATTTTCAATTCTCTTTATATACAGAAGATCAATTTAGTATATATTAAGTAAATATTTCAACAGTTTGCACCCACATAGAAACACAAAGTGAAACATACTGTGTGAGTACTAGCTATGGCATTAAATCACGTACAGCACATTAAGGACAGAGATCCCACATGAGGAGCAAGTGCACAGTGACTCCTGTTGTTGACCCAACAAATTGACACTCTAGTTTAGGGCACCAGTAACTACCCTAGGCTCTCCTCATGAGTTGCCAAGGCTATGGAAGCCTTCCAAGTTTGCCGACACTGCTCATATTTAGACAAGGTCGTAAAAGACAGAGTGAGGATAGTAACCAATGATCCTAAGAGTGGCATTAACCAGGTCTGAATAATTATACAGCATTAAGAGGGGAAAAGGACCGTCAGTACACACAGGTTGGGAGTGGAGCCATTGGAGGTAGAGTAGAGGTTATGATGACAAAGGAATGAGGCCCAAGTGCACTAGACAGGGTCTAGAACAAAGGACAGAGTCATTATTAGAGGAGCTAAGAAAGGTGCTGTCTAAGCTACAATTAAGTTTTCTGATTGAGAGGCAAACAGAACCTGACAGAAGGGGCTTGATAATAATCTGTTCGACTTTAGGCCTTGTAAGTTAAGAGGCCCAGAACTATCTATCTCTTCACATGGGGTACATCCTAAGGGAGGTGTGAACCTCCTAGGGGAAGGCACCCTGTTGACTTTCATTACTTGGCTGGCCTGGGAGGAGAGCTGGCCAGGTGAAGGCAGGTGGCATCTCTAACAAGAAATTTACAGTTCTGCCTGCAATGTTGCTGACCCTACTTGGCCGTCCCCTCAGCTGCAGTGGTCACTTTGGAAGTTGGGCTGAGTGAAGGGCTTTTCAGCTTAGAGCCAATAAGATCTGTGGCTCTGACCTGGGCATCCTTCGACTCCAGGGCAGGTCCATTTCCAGTGATCCAACTCTTGGCAGAGCTGCCAGGGCTCTTCACAAATTGACTTCTGCTGAAGCCCAAGCTTACCACATTGAAAGCCACTGCAGTAGACTGGCCTGTTGGGTCTCCTTGAGGGCAGATCACTGTACAGATCAGCCATTAATAGGCCTGCCACCCGTTGCTTCTGATTCTGAGCTTTCTTTTCCTCCTGGTTTGTGTTAAAGCAGACCAGAGGATGCAAGTCAAGGGAGTGCCCATGCCCCATCTCTAAACTTCGGTGGCCTGAACTACAAGTCTATAGTCACAGGCATGTTCTGCAGTAGTTTTTCTAAGGTAGACAATGCCCATGAGGAAAATTATATTCTCACTTTAAAACTTTCTTTCCCTTTGGTCTGAAAGGGAGGTTTTTTCTACTTACTGTTTACTTCGCTGATGGCGAAGTAAATCTAGCTATGAGATTATAATTTAAGCTCTTATTTTGGCTCTGCTATTACAGAAAAATGTTAGCCATCTCTTTCATAAGGTCTAAAGATTAAATTGTGCGTCCTACAGATTCCTGCATAATAGAATTAGTTTCCTACCTTGAGGAGAAAAGAGAAATGAAAGAATAAGTTGGGCTTAGAATAGAGAAATGAGGGAGCAAGTCCTAGATCGCTTGCTGACAATAACAATATTAAATGAATACTTAGCAAACAGTTTCAACCATTAGATAACAACTTAAGAAAACATTTACCAGAAGGTCCAATGCCTTCTATAAATTTTAAGAATCATGTATTTGGAAACACCTCTTAAATATCTAACATGGTATAGTTTGTTTAACCAGTAAACTTAAGCACAAACATATAAAATGTTTTTAGTTTGTTTCTACCAGCAAGTATAAAGCATATGATACAGAGATTCAGGTCACACGAATTAAAATGTATCTTTGATTAAATTCAGCAGCTTAAATTTATGGACAATCTTATCTATAAGACAATTAAAATAAAAATTCTTAATAAAATTTTCCAATGCGGACATACAATATGTACACAACTATAGCATAACATAATAGACCAATGTAGCAATTTTAATAATAGCTTTTAAAATCTTTAACTCTTTTTGTAGATTGCCAATTGATTTGAATTGCTTTTTCTTTTTAGTAACCTCAGTTAACCATACTTTCTCTCAGTTGGTACTGTTAATACATTATTGGCTTCATCTGTTTACAGAGCCATCCCAAAGTACTGAATACAATAGAAGTGGCTAGAAAAAGTCCATAGGAACCTATAGGAGGACAGCTAAACACAGAACCAACAACGCTTTAGTTTTATGAGCAGCAAATCATATATAACTGTGGATGACAAAAGACTTTAAGTGGCCATGTTTAAAATTATAAACTAATCTACTAACAAGAGGCACTTGCTTCCTTAAAATCATGATATAATATAGACCAAATTTGATTGTTGTTACAAGGTGATTATTCAAATCTTTGAAAATAAGCACATATTTAAATAACCCATACCTCTTAATAAAAATTCAGCTGTTTTTGAACAATTAGAATTTCACAGACATCAAGAGAACATAATAGATTGCTTTAACACATTGCTTTAACAGAGCATCAGAGTTTAATTCTATGTCAAAGAGAAATTGAGCTTCCTGTGGTCTTTTGCTGTGAGGCTTCCTTCCTTTACCTTCTTTCATATTGGTGACCATGTTTCTGTGTTTCTGTGTGTAACACATCTTCAAGCATCTTTTGCAGGACAGGACGAGTGGCAACAAATTCTTTCAGTTTCTGTTTGCTATGAAAAGTCTTTCTTTCACCTTCATTCACAAATGAGAGCTTTGCGGGATATAATATTCTGGGCTGGCAGATTTTCTCTCTTAGTACCTGGGCTATGTCTCCCCATTCCCTTCTAGCTTGTTGGGTTTCTGATGAGACGTCTGCTGTGAGTCTAATTGGGGATCCTCTGAGAGTAATGTGACGTTTCTCTCTTGCACCTTTTAGAATCTTTTCTTTATGTTTCACTGTGGTGAGTTTGATTACAACATGTCGTGGTGAGGATCTCTTTTGGTCATGTTTATTAGGGGTTCTATAAGCTTCCTGTACTAAGATGCCTCTGTCCTTCTCCAAACCTGGGAAATTTTCTGCTAGTATCTCACTAAAAATGCCTTCTAATCCTTTCTCCCTCTCCATGCCTTCAGGAACTCCTAGAACCCAAATGTTGGGTTTTTTTAATAGTATCCTGTAGATTCCCGACAATATTTTTTAGATTTCTAATTTCTTCTTCTTTTCTTTGGTTTGCCTGTTTCCTTTCCTGTTCTCTGTCTTCTAAGTCTGATATTCTCTCTTCTGCTTCACCCATTCTGTTTTTAAGGCTCTCTAATGTGTTTGTCATTTGATCTATTGAATTTTTCATTTCATTATGATTTCTCGTCACTATCACAGTTTCTTGTTCTACTAGTTGTTTCATTTCATTTTGATTCCTCCTTAATATTTCATTTTCATGAGAGAGATTTTCTATCTTGTCCATTAAGGATTTCTGTAGTTCAAGAATTTGCTTTTGAGAACTTCTTAATGTTCTTATCAATTTTTTGAGATCTGCTTCTTGCATTTCTTCTATCTCATCATCTTCATAATCTTGAATTGAGGTGTCTTTTTCATTTGGAGGCGTCATAGTGTCTTCCTTGTTCTTGTTACCTCAGTTTTTGCGTTTGTTGTTTGGCATGTTGGAGATATTTGGTTTCTTCACTGTGGTGTTTTTTCTTGTTATACTATGGCTCTAGATTAAATGTACTGTCTGCTTTTGATGGAGCCTTAGAGGCTTGAGGTGAGTGTGGCCTGAGAGTTCTGTTTGGTTCCTCAGGGTTGATGGTGTGTCAAAAGTGACACTCCCAGGTTAGGTGTGGTAAATCTCTCTTTCTTTCATTCTTTTTTTTTTGATTCAAAAGGGAAATAATTCCGCACAGCTGAACGTAATTGGAGGTAGTTAGCAGGCGAATGATATACCCACAGGAGCCAGAGATCGGAAGCTCTTTCCCAAGGACCACACAGGGAATCTGTGCTGCCCTCAGTGTGGGCTCCAATTCTCCTCAGTCTCCCACTGGGTTGCCAAGTTAGATCCTAATCTCCTGTTATTTCACCCCCCCCCCCAGAGTCAGGTTTTTCTGCTAGGCTCAGGGCCGGTGCAGACCTGAGGTCGCCCTGCTTATGACGTATGTCCAAAATTGTGCCTGCTCTTTGTCTTGCTTGCCTTTGAGAGGTGAGCGGAGAGAGAAACTCGTGTTCGTATCGGTCACTTTTTTTTTCTCTCTCTCTCTCTTCTAGTTAGCCTGGTGAACTTTACCCCACGGGGTTTCAAGCCTTGTTCCCTCTAGTCTCCTCTTTCCGCTTGCCTGCCATTGTCTCGGGCTATTGAGGTTTGGCTCACCTCGCATTCCAGCGCTGGTGTGTTGAGTCTGCTGCTGGTGTCCTGAACTGTGGGCTCCCATGCTCTCCACGCAGGTCCACTGTGAATCACTAGTTCCGGAAGAGTTTCCTCTGCTGTTTCTTCCCCTACTCTCCCTTGAACCTGCAGTATCTCCACTTTTATTAAACTGTCTTTCCCTGGACTATCAGTGTGCTGCCTTTTTATTCCGCCATCTTGCCGCTCTATCGATAATTATATTTCTTATAAAATTTCTTCAGTGATATTTCTTGAATCAAGTTTTAAACATCATGCAAAGGAAATTAAGCAAATCTGTTAGCGAGCTATCAGCCCACATGCTTTTGCCTTCTAATATATGTTTATGTGTCATTTAAATAAAATATTTATAAAACTATATTCACAAACATGAACATCATAATCTAATGGATAAGCCACACTATGTGTTTCTATAGGCCAGAATATAACATAAAATTGAAAAGATCTAGTACTGTTACGAATCTCACTTTATGCATGTTTTCAATGATTTTATGAACAATTTTCTACTGTAGAGAAATGCACCACTAATAGGAATGCAACAATCAAGTATAGTGTAAACTCCTATACCATTTATGGAAACATTCATGTGGACATTTGTTAGGATTGAATACCAGTTTTCCCGATTCTATATTCATAAGAATCAAATATCTATGAAAACCCAAGGAAGTATAATCAATGCATATATTTCTCCCCTGGGTTTAGATTTCAGTTCAATCAACCAACATGTCTGCTTTAAGTAAGACCTTCTGGATAAATGCTGTAGATACAAAAATGAGTGAAATACTTTATTCTCTCTGCACCTCTGTTCATATCTTTTTTGCCTCTCTAAATTCTACTTTTTCTTCAAAATCCAAATATCATCCGACTTTTCTTCAGGGAAATATGATTACATGAATAATCAGATAAGTATAAAAATGCTATGATAAGTTCTTCAAAGAGGATGTCAAAAATTGTCTGAGTACATGACATTTGCAAAATAAGTCTCTACTAGTTTTACTACAATTCAAAATCTATTAATTCAAATTACCCATTGCAGTCACATGCAAATTATGTATATTCCTGAAAAGCCAATGAAATTAGCTTTCGATAAACATGATGAAGTGCCTTGTGATGTTATATGAATGACTAACCCAATAAGTAGTCATGGGACATTGTAAAGTGTTGTATTTGATATTTCAACATGTAAGCATTTCAAAAATGTATGGATGATGGAATTAAATAATAAGTTTATTTTAATGTCAGAAAATTTGAAATTTGTGTATGCTTTTTCATAATACATATTTTTTTGCAAACTTTAAAAAAAACATTTATTTTTATTTGAAAGAGCTTAAGAAAGAGAGAGATGTTCCACCTTCTGGTTCACTCCCCAGATGGTCACAATGGCCAGCACTAGACCAGGCTGAAGCTAGAAGCCAGAAGCTTCATCTGGGTTTCCCACATGGGTGGCAGGGGCCCAAACATTTAAGCCATGTTCTGTTACACTTCCCAGGCCATTTATAGGGAGCTGGGTTGGAAGCACAGTAGCTAGGACACAAACCAGTGCTCACATGTGATGATGACATCACAGGGGGCGACTTTGCCAGCTATGCCACAAAGCTGGCTCCTTTGGAAACTTTTTGATGTACCTTAGAGAGTAAATGTCTTTATTCATCATTTCAAAAATGCTTACTAATTGTCTGTTATGTGCTTTACACTGTTCCAGATTCAGAACATGTAGTTGAATACAAGACTGGCATGGTCCCCCTCCTTCCTTTTATTTCTATTATTGCCATAAATACAGATAATATGAAAAAAAAGAATAGTTTCAGATGCAAAGAAATGCTTTGGTAGAAATAGAATGGCCTAATGTAATACAAAGTATATTGTAGGAACAGAAAGCAACATTAGTTAACTTGGTCATTAAATCTCTCTTTCAGGAAATTGTGTGTGAGCAGAGATCTGATAATGAGGGGAACCAGAAATGTGACTCTCAGAGCAAAGCAGAAGGCCAAACTTGACATACTTGATGAGTGGGAAGGAGTGAAATGAGATAAAGACCAGAGTGAGCAAGGATAGGAGTGGTAGTAAATGAAGGCAAAGCACATTTGGTCCTGCCCCCCGAGTCCTGATTTGAAAGTTACATGGAATGCACTGGAAAGTTGTTGAAAAGTTCCCTTAGGCAAGGAAGTGATACTATATGGCTAACATATTTGAAAGTTTACTTTAGCTAGGTGGACTGGGTTGGTGGTATTTATCATTATTTAAATATGGAAAGAAGGGCATATTATATATATTTATATAAATATTTATATAAATACCTATATAAATTTTATATTTAAGTAAAAAAATTATATATTATATATTTATACATAAATATATAGTTTATATATATACATACATGCACACATAATTCAGTGAAGACAACATTTATAAATATCTATAGGTCAAAGAATATGGACACATTTTTAAACTATGATTCTATATAGTTTAACTTCACATATGACAGAAAACATAGTATTTGCCTTTCTGTGTATGCCTTTTTTTCACTTAGTGCGATGATCTCCAATTCCACCAGTTCTCTTGCAAATGTCAGGATTTCTGTATACCATATTTCCTTTATCCAATCATCAATTTCTGGGCATCTATATTGATTGCATATCTTTGCTATTTGTGAATAATGCTTCAGTAAACATAGGTGTGCAGGCATGTTTGTCATATGCTGGCATATATTCCCAGAAGTGGGATAACTGGGTCATATGATATGTTCATTTTTTGAGGAATCGCTGCATTAATTTACAAAATGACTGCACTAGTTTGCATTCCCTTCAACAGTGTATGCAGGCTGCTTTTTTTTGCAACCTCACCAGCATTTGCTAATTTCTGTCTTTTTCCTAATAAGCATTCTAACTAGAGTGGGATGATACCTCATTGCAGTTTTTGTTTGCATTTTCCTGATAGCTAGAAATGCTGAGCATATTTGCAGGTGTGTGTGCTTACCATTTGCATTTATTCTTTCAAAAAATAACTATTAAAATTCTTTGCTCATTTCTTAGTTGGATTTTTGTTGAATTTTTTTTTAGTTTCTTCTATGTTCTTAATAATTAATCCTTTATCAGATACATAGTTAGCAAATATATTCTCCTATTCTGTTGTTTGTTTCTGCACTCTGTTGATTGTTTTCTTTGCTGCACAGAAGCTTCTTAGTGTGATAAAAATCCCATTTGTTGACTTTTGCTTATATTACCTGTGCTATTTGGGTTGTATCTGAAAAATGACATTGACATAGGTATTAACTTACTGAGACAGAAAAATTTGGTGAGGAGCAACAGCTTTAAAGGATGGTAGCTTTTGTGTAGTAACCCTAAAATGCCTATGGTTTAAAAAATCATTTCCATTCATATTATCTGACAGCTGCCACAGTTCAACTGTTGTAGGTTTGCTCAATGTGGCCATGTTGAAGGAGCAATACCTATTGAGAACATCCTACTCTCACAAAAGAAAGGATTAAGACATTGAGGCCAATCTTTAAATTGCTCTTATAGCTTCTGCCTAAATATGGTTTGTCACACTTCCATGGTTCCCAGTCAAGTCACATGACCAAGCATAACAGTGGAATGGGGATGGCCTTGGAGGCACTGCAGGTCAAACAGCAACATTTTCCTATATGTTATCTTTCAACAGATGTAGAATTGAATAGCTGGAAGCAGTACTATAATCCACCACAAGAAGTAAAGGGAGTTCATGGATATTGTTTGGAATACTTAAAAAAAATGTGTGGGGGAAAAGTGTTGATGGGAATGTCTTGAGAAGAGTACACATCTCCAGCACTGGGTTCACGTTACAAGAGATGATATCAAAATTTGCTTTGCCACTAACAGACTTGTAATGATACATAAGGGCAGCCTGTAAAATAATAAATTTCTACAAGAATCAGGGGAGACTGTCCTGGCTTTCTAGCAACCCATGTTCTCCAAATATTATTATATAAAAGCTTAGCTGATAACTGAAAGTATAGATTTTCTGGAGACAGGATGCTCAGTTCCTTAAAATCAATGTGACTTGAATGAATTTTCATACTACTAGAAAAATAAATGGTTTCCAAGATATATTAATGAACTCTAAAATTCTGCATGTATACTTGTCAAGGCTTCAAGCCTTGGGAATCTTAAATTTAAATAAGCTTTTTTCCATGTCTATCTTTTGATGATGATATTGTACTACTTGTAGCAATAAATAAATAAATGGAATAAACAACCCTTCAAATAACTGTTATTAACTCCCTGGTATAAATCCTTCTATATTTTCTATAAAGATACAGACATAAATATGTACTTCCATAATGCATAATTTAAATCTTGATTACTTCACAAAAAGAATAATTCACGTGCATTTGACCAAACATTTTTGCCACTGTCAAATTGGCATAATAAGTTGTGAAGATGTTTCCAGACTAATACATATATTATATACATTATATTATAGAGAAAGAATGATAATTTATCTTCAATAGCTATATGATTGTTCACAGTGTGGCTATGCTTAATGCAACTGCCCACCTATTGAAGAACACTGAATATCCTTACAAAACTTCTATTACAAATGTATTTGGTTTTAAATATATTTGCTGTGATCACTTGCATGCCTGCCTTTATTTCTTATGATAGATTCTCCCAAATGAAATTGCTGTGCCGAGAATATGTGGACTCTTGGTAGTTTTATTTGAATAGTAGATGTTATAGTGCCTGGCAGAGATCTCCTCTCCAGAACTATGGTACTCATTACCCAACTACTAGGAATGTTGATGGTCAGTTTCTCTCACCTGAATCCCTCTGTGATGTTTTTTTCTCAGCTAAAGAGAAGTGAATTTATAAAGGTCATGTCCTTCTCTAGGGGGTATCTCACATCTAAGAGTGGTTGGTGCTATCTTAGTCGTCCTCCAAATTGGGACAACTGTTAAAGCCCAGATGTGCTACTATGATTTCTTATACTTCTGCAGCAAATACAGCAAAGTTTAGTTTATCACTTTACTCATTTTGCTTGCTTTATTCCTCCCTAAATATTTAACCAGAGAGTATTTTCTGGTAGGCTTTTTCCATATGAATCTCATTATTCTCCATCTCTCCTCAGATAATCTAGTCTATGATATTGGCATGTCTATTTCTGTGATGAATACCTGGATCTCTGGTTATCGGGAAGTAAAACATAACCACATTGATCTCAACTTTTATCAACACAGTATGGTTTCTGTCAGGTGAAGAATCCCATCACATAGATTTCCTCAGCAACAGTTTAAGTGAGACTGTTGTAATGGAAATCCAATGCAATGAATGACTTGTTCATTTTGTTCAAATAATTATCTTCTCCTATGAGAGCACTTTTGAATAGGAAATTTATATAACTCAACTGCTTGATATGTGCTTTGTTTTTCAGAGAGCTAAGGGCTTTTTATTTACTATGAATGAGGCACATGCATAGAATTTACAAAACAAAAATGTCTGTTTACTAGATGTACAAGAAGAAATGACAGAATTCTTTTTACAGTAGCCTTTATTTGCTGCGCATTGCTAAATTCCTATCATGTTTTCAGCAACCTCAGTACTGCTCCCTAGAGTGAGACGTGTAAGTAGGAAGTTTCCAAACAGTCCATTCCTGTCACAATCTTCTCGAAGTCTTCTCCAGCTCTCTGTCCGTGCAACACACAAAACCCACACAGGAAGTCTAGTGAGAGGAAGGAAGATGAAAGGAAGAATGCAACCATGGCAGGAAGGACCTCCTTTTTCATCAGTAATAAAAACAAACTTATTTTTCTTGTATTTGAACATCCAGAGATAATTTTGCCAAGACACAAATATTTGATTTTTTTTTTTAAGGGAAAAGTTTTATTGGGGGAAAACCCAGCAGACCGGAGGGAAGGGGCGAAGAGGACAAAAAAGAGAGAAGGAGAGTTTAAGAGAGAGACAGAAAGGAGAGGAGATAGCAAGGAGAGAAGAGAGAGAGCAGAGAGGAGAGAGATGAGAGAAGAGAGAGCGAGCAGAAGAGAAGAGAGCAGGAGAGAAGAGCCAAGAGAGCCACGTGTTCAGGAACAGGCCCTTTTAAAACTTTCCCGGAGGGCAGGCAGGGAAGCAGGAGCATTGAATCCCATTAGGATGGGGGTGGTTGGGCCATGTGGCCACCTGGCTTCCAGCAATGGTGTTGGGGGCTAGAGCCTAGGATGGTGTCAGGGTGTAGATCGCGCCATAGATAAAACTGCGCCATTTTCCTAACATTTCCCCCTTTTGTTTTTTATAAAGCAGGAGTTTATGGGATTACATTAGTGCCAAAAGTTCATTAGGGGTAGAGGGACGATGATCCGTCTTTAGAGCTACTTCCTGCTGACATAGGATGATGAGGTACTCTTCACCGGCATGGGGCAATGTCTCAAGCCACTGTCTCCTGGGTGGGAAGCCGAGTATATCCCTGTAGCATCATTTGGTTGATCCCCTGGTTGCTGAAGGCCTTCGTTTGTTCCATTATAACCTGTTGTCAACATTTAAACAGACACTGGAGTATAAAAGCCAGGGTGAGAATAGTAACCACTGATCCTAAGAGTGGCATTAACCAGGTAATGAGAGGATTTCATAGAGGAGAGGAAATGAGGGGGGTCTCTGGACCCTTCTGAAGACTGTTTGATGGACGTGGTTTAAAGCTGATCCCAGCCAGGACCTGGAGGAAGGCCACTCAACTTTTGTAGGTAGAGGGGTTTGTCTGTAGAGAAATTCTGAATATTTGATGTTTTCAATAGATACCCTTGATTTCAGAAACTTCTAAAACCACCAATTTTTATCCTTAAAAATATAAAAATAATATCCAATAAATTTATCCAGAAACATATATATGCTCAGTGAAATTGGCAAAGGAATGTGGAATAATAAATAAGATGCTATGCAAAGAGGCTTCTCAAGATTTCCTTTTGGTGAGTAAGAGGAGACCACTATGGGGAGAATACGCTTTAAGTTGCTAAGCTTCCTTGTAACGTTCTGACAATAAATCACTATTTAATTTTGGCCATGTCAGAAAAAAAGCGGAAAGAAAATGTTTACTGAGCTTTAAGCCATTCGGTGTGCTTCACGGAAATACAATAGATCGATTTCATTACCTGGAAGTAACTGATTGACATTTTGAGTGTCAGTTTGAAATATGTCCGTGACAAATCTAATCCAATTAAACAATCACCCCTCCCTGTAAAAACAGTGTTCTTTAGCTCTGTACCAGAGGACGTCATTGCACTCATGATAATAAAGTCCATGGCTGCAGCTGACATTAGAGTTCTCCTTTTTTATTGTCTACACCATGCCTTGCTAATTAGCTCAACTTCACCCTGGGGAGAGCTGTCTTTTGGAGGTAGGGGAAGTTATTCTTTCTCATTGCTAGCTTGCATCTAATTCCTTCTTGGGGGAAAAAAAAAGTGTCAGTCATGCTTAATTGCATTAAATTAGGTGTGATGGTTTAAAACAGCACACAGTCTTTTTAAAGCTCAACTAATTCACTCAAATTCTTACTTGTTTCTTGAACCCCAGGCTGGGATTTTGGGTTGCCTCTGAGAAATCCTGCCATCGGGAATTAAGTGTCAGCTGTGTCCAAGGTTACTTAACTTCATTTTATAACCACATGTCATAATCATTGTCAAAAGGAATTAAATGTCACCATGTGTGGAACTCTTCTATGAACAGACCAGAAAAATAAAGGCTTGACAGGGCTTTTTACAAGAATTCTGAACCTGACAATATGGTTGATCACATGCACAGGTGTAGTGATAAATGTAAAATCTTTATTAATTTGAAGTTGACTGATTTAAAATCCCTAATAATCCACACCACAGATTTTATCCCCTCTTTGAAGAAATAATTGCTAGGGAAGTTAATAATACAGGGCTGGAGCTGTGGTGTAGCTGGTTAATCCACCACTTGAAATGCTGGCATCTTATGTAAGTCCCATTTTGAGTCCTGGCTGCTCCACTTCTGACCTAGCTCCATGCTATCATGCCTGAGAAAACAGTGGAGAATGACCCAATTGCTTGGGCTCTTGACATCCACATCAGGTCCTGGAAGAATTTCCAGGCTCCTGGGTTTCTGGCTAGCCCAGCCATGGCCCTTGTGGCCAGTTGGGAAGTAAACCAGTGGATGGAAGATCTCTGTCTTTCCCTCTCTGTTTGTACTCTGCCTTTTAAGAAAGTAAAAAAACCAAACAATATTTCACAGAGCAAACTTGCCTTGGTAAAGAAATATATGTTCTAAACATATGTGTATGTATTTATGCATTGGTTTATATATAAATTGATTCAGCTTTGACTCAAAGTGTTCGTTGAATGCTTTTTGTACATATAGGGGTGCTCTAGAGTCTAAGAGGATATAAACCAAAGTAGGTGACATAATTACTTTTAACAAATTGGTCATTAAATTAGAATTCGTAGATATTTGCTATTAGTAAAAACCATTAAATGTTTTTTAAACTTATTTTTATGCTTAAAGTTTATTTTTGCTTGAAAAAAGGTGATCTTTATTTTAACCTGGGCAGATTTGTTCTATATGATATTCCAAATTTATTTCAAGTGATGGGCTTCAGAAAAAATGATATTTTTATTTAAAAGGTTTATTTTCTTGAAAGAGTGGCAGATGGTTGGGTGTAGGTAAAAGAGAGAGAGAGGGAGAGAGAGAGAGAGAGAGAGAGGTGGGGTGGGGGAGAGATACTGCATCTGCTGCCTTACTTGTCAAATGGCTGTAGCAGCCAGGTCTGCCCAGGCTGAAGCACACTGCAGGGAGCTGGATCAAAAGCAAAGCAGCCAGAACTCAAACCAGCACGCTAATATAGGATGCTAACATTCAAATGGCAGCTTAATCGATTGCACCACAAAGCCAATCCTTATAAATAAATTTTTAAATCTATGCATATGAATACATATATATGTATATATATATATATACCTGCCCAAATATTGGTACATATTAACTTTGAGAGCACTTATCACAGTACCAGGCATAAAATATGCACCCGATTAGTATTTGTTGGCTTGGCAATAAAGCAAATTGTATAGAAAAAATATTTAGTTATTATAGTCAATTAGCTCTGCTTTTAGACATTTTTCTGTATTTATTTTCTATAGTGGACTTTCGACATTCTCAGAATTCTCATTTCAACATAATGCTTGATTTCTCTGTCCCACCTGGGTATGCCCTTGAAAAAATCCAAGAATTAGAAAAGGGAAAACTGAAGTGTGTAACCTCTACATTATTGGTAAATACATTCTCACATTTTAAATTATATTACAAAAGCAAAAAAATTCACTTTTTAATTTTATCAATTTGTGCACAGTTAAAATATTCAAAGAATGTTTTAAAATGAAAATTGAGAATTAAGTTTACATATTTCTGTATTAGTTCACTCATCCATCAATCTGCTTATGTATTCATTCGTCCATTCACTCATTAATCTAGCCAGCCATATATCTGTCTAATAACAACTGTTTAATAAAATATCATATTAGTGGTAGAAATACAAAATTTATCAATTGTATTTTCTTTCTTCTTCTTCTTCTTTTTTTTTTTTTTTTTTTTTGACCGGTAGAGTGGATAGTGAGAGATAGAGACAGAGAGAAAGGTCTTCCTTTTTGCCGTTGGTTCACCCTCCAATGGCCGCCATGGCCAGCACATTGTGCTGATCCGAAGCCAGGAGCCAGGTGCTTCTCCCGGTCTCCCATGCGGGTGCAGGGCCCAAGGACTTGGGCCATCCTCCACTGCCTTCCAGGGCCATAGCAGAGAGCTGGCCTGGAAGAGGGGCAACTGGGATAGAATCCGGCGTCCCAACTGGGACTAGAACCCAGTGTGCCGGCGCCACAAGGTGGAGGATTAGCCTGTTAAGCCACGTCACCGGCCTCAATTGTATTTTCTTAAATCATGCAATTTGAATATGTGTGTAATTAGAGAAGCTAGGATATTTAAAATTGAGGATAGTAGGTAAAGACAGAAGTTTGAGGAAAAAGGGGTAACCACATCTAGGATAAAGTATTTTGATATGCTTCATGGAATATATATGTATCAGATATATAAAGTTCTGTAGAATGATTGGGTAAAGACATGCATGTATTAGACTTGAAACTGACTCCTGAAAGAGCAATCTTCCTAGGGAGAAATGGAGGCTTAAAGTAGTCTACAGAGAGAAAACAACAGAAGCAGTCCTGATGGTACTTTAGAGACCATAAGAAATTGGAAAATTGTGTGTGATCTAGATGAACAGGAGTGTAGAGAATAGGAAGGAAATAAAAACCAATAAGATAGTTGTTGAAAGGATGCCCACAGGTTGTTCAACATTGTTCCATGGGACATTTGTGTCTCTGTACCCTCTCCTTGAAACAGGGAAGGCTTGTGACTCTTTTTATCTGAAATATACAATGAAAAACGTGATAGGCAACTTCCAAATCTTCTTCGTAGACACCAGGAAGCTTTTGCCCATGTCTGTTAGGATGCTCACTCATTCTGTAGACACCAGCTCACATGTGAAGCATGTGAATGCCTTGAGACTGCTGTGTCGGCAAGGCTGTTGATAGGCCTGGGAATTGATAGGCCAGTTGAACTCAAACATCAACTGCCAGCTGGGAAGAGTACCACCTTTTACAACCAACTCACGCAGCTCACTGCCACGCTTGCCAACATCTGACCGCAACCAAGTGAAAACTGCCTGTGTGGGCCCCTTTCAACGACCTAACCTATAATATAGTGACCAAAAGAAACTAGTTGTTATTTTACACCATCAAGATAGGGTGTAGTTTTATAAGCTGAAATTTTAACTGGTACAGAAATTTAGTTCAAAAGGGAGCTCAACGTCCCATAAATATAGTTTGAGCTTCTCATGCCAGTGAATCAACAGGCAAGAAAGTCATTTTTTATATTAGCTTGGTGATTGATTCCAATTTTCAAAGGAAACCTGGGATGCTTCTTATGAGGAGCTTCAAAAATTCATGAAAAATATACATTTTCTTTGAAGTCACCCTGGACAACAGAAGCAAGGAGGAGAAAATTTGAAACTGGGGTCTCCTTTTCTGTTCTAGAGTAAAAAAAAAAAATTGAATAAGAACAACAATCACCCATTAGAGGCAGCACTACTAAAGGCAACACCTTTCAAAATGAATGTTTGGTCACTCACCATCAAAGGTACCATGGCCATTCAAATTGCTTGCTAGTTGCAAAGAAATTATAGGATGTGTAACAGAAAAAGCATATCATTAATACCAGTTCAACTACATGATCAAGTGCAGAAATCAAGATTGGCAATAGTTATGATTAGTTTTTCCTTATTTTCTATGAATATGCATGTAAAGACAGATCAATTCCTCTCTGCATTGCATCTTCATCAGTACTAGGTAGCCTGATATTTCGTTAAATTACAAGATACTGAAACTGGAGAGTGAATTATCAAAGAAGAAAATAAAGATCCTTTATCCAAAAATGGATAAACAGATTTGATATGCTTTTGAGGGGAGGTCAACATGTTTTTAGTTGTGAGTGACACAGTTACATCATGTTACATGAAGTATGATTAGGCTCTTGTATGCCATTTGGAAATTTTTAAGAATTGTTTAAATAATATGGTTTCAGGGGCGAGTTTCATGGCACAAAGTTTAATCTCCCACTGTGGTGCCTGCATCCCATATGGGTGGCCGGTTCTAATCCCAGCTGCTCCACTTAAATCCAGCTCTCTGCTGTGGCCTGGGAAAGCAGTAGAAGATGGCCCAAGTCCTTGGGCCCCTGCACCCATGTAGGAGACCAGGAGGAAGCGTCTGGCTCCTGACTTCGGATTAATGCAGCTCTGGCCATTGTAGCCATTTGGGGAGTGAACCAATGAAAGGAAGACCTATCTATATCTGTCTCTCCCTCTCGCTGTCTGTAACTCTGCTTCTCAAAATAAAATAAATAAAAAATCTAAAAAAAAAGAATATGATTTCAGTACGGTGATAAGTTGCTGAGATACTGTGGCACTGTACTTGCTAAGTTAGCTAGTTTGGAACCACATTTTCCAGAATTCCCTTTTTATATGCTTCCTATTAGGCACAAAGACATCTGTGGTTTGGAAAATGGAAATGAGAATCAATAATGTCTTTATTCTATTGGGTATCCTTCCCCAAATTCTCTACATTCTGTGTAGGGGACATGGGCAGTATTGGAGGCAAGAGACCATGTTTGTCATGTCTATTTTCTGAAGTACCATGATTTGAGATTGTGAGGCAGCCATGGGTATCATTTTGACTTCAGTGGTTCATGTATGTGCTCATGGATTCCGGATTTACGTCTTCTAATAACAGCTCGACTTGTTGACTTTAGGCAAATACCAGTTGCAGAAGACACTCTCTGACACTAGAATGCTTAAGCAGCTCCCACAACTGCATGAAGTCTAATTCTTATAATAAATTCCTCATCTAATACTTATAGCCATTATGTTTCTCCAATAAAACCCAGATTGATAGCACTAAAGAAACCTGAGTGGTTTGATGTAGAGAATTCCTACAATTGTGATTTCATTCTATCTGTATCATTGATATTTAATGACATTGATATATCAGTGATATATCAGTGATATATCAGTGATATATCAATGTATATTTATCATAATCTCCACTAAATATTTTGTAGCAAATACCTTTACCTCAGTTGCCTCATTTGGAAATTGCAACATAAACTCAGTCTATTTGAGAACTGTGCATACATTATACATAGTACATATCACTTATTTTTTTTATTTTTTCAGTCATGATAAATATGATCCGTTCTAGTCCTTTTATGGGGATGTCTTTACTTTGTAATTATTTCCACACATAAATACATCATGTCAAAAACAAATTCAAAATCGTTCTTTCCACAAATCTTCTGTATTTTAAAAACTGTTAAAAGCATCACTATATTTCCGCAAATCATTATGTGTGTCCTTTAAATCAGAGACATGATTTAGCAGTCTCTAGTGTGCATTATTTCACCTTTAAACTTTCTCCTCAGATGACATCTTTAATTCTCAGTTCAAATCCAGTGTCTTCTATGAATCTTGTTTAAATTTTCCTTGATAGACTGCCAACTGCAAAATAATGCCACTCCAATACAATCCTTCATTTTTCTGAATTCTGTAACATAGTTTTCTCTTTCACATAGAATTTATCATAATCTCCTCTACATTTTAATGCATTGTATTCTTGCAACCAGTCTTACTACCTCCATTCCAGGAGACTAGAGTGAAGATCATGTTTTATCTCCATGAAGGAGATATTAAATAAATGTGTGTCAAACAAATGGATAAGCGAATAAAATAGGAAAATAAGAGAAGTTTAAAATAGAATGAATTGGGTAAGCTTTGTGGTGATGTGATAAATGTGGAAAGGAATTATGGAAAAATATTAGCTATTTTTATCTTTTGTATCACAAGGTAAAAAAATGATTGTGCTTATTTCTGCTTCCCAAGAAGAGATTTAAAAAAAGTCTCCTTCCCCCCACCTGGACAAGAAATTATTAGAATTTACAAAACCAGAATATCATATACATAGAAAGTATCTATATACAAAAATATATGCTAGAAACTTGTCAAATTGCTTAGTGTAAAGTGAGTGAAAATGATCTCAATTTATAGGTGGTAAAGATATAGAAATTTTGGACCCCTGTACCCATGAGCTCCACGTAATCATATACACACTTTCAAATAATTTCAGAATGCATGCAGACTGTTCTAAGCTTGATAAGTTCTGATTTAAATGTAAGTGCATTTCCAGACTGCTTCTTATGGAGTCACTAAGAGGAACTAGAAATTCTCTGTCAAGTTTATGGATGTCTTTTTTCGACCTGTGTGCACATACAACCTATATTCACTGTGTTCCTCTATGAGTAATTTATTCTGTTGTTTTCACTACAAAACTGTTAAAACAAAGATTAGAGGCACACTGTACATCAAACCAAAATATCCATTAACATTAGCTTTCCAGATATTGCCTCAGTGAGGTTGGATAATTTCTTTTTTAAATTTTTATTTAATTAATGCATTTTTACATAGATACAACTTTATGAAAATAGTGGTTCTATCTCCCATACTCCCCCCCACCCCACCAGCTCCCATCCCATCTCTCTCTCTCTCTCTCTCCCATCTCCTTCTTCATTATGGTTCATTTTTAGTATGGTTTTATATACAGAGGACCAACTCCATGCTAATCATAGACTTCAACAATTTGCACCCCCCCACACACACACAACATATAGAGTATAATTTGGGGAGAGAATTTGCAGTCAATTTTCATATTACAATTCAATAGGGACAGAGGTCCTACCTGAGGAGCAAGTGCACAGTGGCTACTGTTGTTCCTTTAACAATTAACACTTTTTTTATGACATCAGTGATAATCTGAGGTTCTTGCCATGAGCTGCCAAGGCTATGGAAGCCTTTTGTGACCATAGACTTCATCAGTATTTGGACACAGCCATAAGCAAAGTGGATGTTCTCTCTTCAGAGAAGAGTGTCTCCTTCCTTGATGACCCTTTCTTTCCTCTGAGGTCTCACAGAGATCCTCCATGTAGGATATTTTTTTTGTCAAAGAGTCTTGGCTTTCTATGCCTGAAATGTTCTTGCAGGCCGTTCAGTCCGACTAGGAAGCCTTAAGGGTTGATTATGAGGTCAGAGTGTTATTTACTGAGAATGTCATTCTAGAAGTCTGTTGTGTGGACTGCTTTCCATGTTGGTCCTTCCTTCCTTTTTAATTCTATTTTTTTAACCAGGTACTTGATGTTATTTATATCATCCATTTTAAACTTAGACCAATCTATCTGTTGCCTTTAACATTTTAACAGAGAAGATGGATAATTTCTTTTCTCTTTTCAAGGCCTTAGGCCAAGACCCTATCTCTGACTCTGGGAAGACATGGTTCTAGAGACAAGTCATTCAAGAAAATGATGCAAAGTCTACTTGTTCCCTAAGGGCATATGCACCTGCAGCAAATCCTCTGTTAAGCTGAAGGTGCGACCCAACCTGTGTGACACAGGGACTTTGTGAAGGGGGAAATGAGTACAACTCTCCAATCCTGCAGGGATTGCACATGCTGCAAATTGGTGAAATTTCCTTGACTTCTGGTAACTTCCAGTGATTCATTGATTAGAACGAACCTCATAGATTCTAGATTCTGCGCTGAAAAGACCCAATTGTGTCCTTATGTTGTGTCATGATAATGGTGGACTCAGAGCTATATAGGAAACTGGACTACTCCACAGCCACTTTCTGAAGTTTCCTTGTGAACAGTACTCTTGCCTAGGATGTTATTATTTCCTATCTTTAATATTCTCCTCTTTCCTGCATCCCTTGAACCTATGTTTATCTCTTTAGCCCCCATCATTTAAAATCAAATCAAATAAAAAAACCAAACTTCTCTCTTCATGCTGTCACTTCATTTTCTCTTTTCCTTCATCATCTTTCCCCAGAGAAGCCTTTGACTATTTTTTCATTCTGCTTCATCACCTACCCTTTGACATTTTACAGGATATCCTTTCTTCTCAATGCTCTACTACAGTGCCCCTTCTGAGTCCTTTGTTCTCAATACCCTACTAAAATGTCTCTGTGAAATCATTCAGCATTATGTTCAACTCTGTGGCCATGTGCCGCAGTGGCATCTTAGCCTCTTTCCAAAAGTTCAGATTTAGAAAATACATATCAGAATGCATGATGTGGGGTTTTTCTGCACCCACACTTATATGCACACATATTTTGGGTATAGAGTGCTGCACATGTAAATTACTGCAGCTCTATCCTCAGTTTCAGGACTCATCCTTGGTATGATATCCAAAGGTTTCTCTTCTGAATCAGGCTTAGATGGAGTGGATCCCTTTGTATTGATTAAGATTGTTACACTCTATCTTTAAAACTTGTATGTATTTAGTTTGAAAGGCAGAGACAGAGGTCTCTCATGCTCTGTTTCACTCCACAAGCATCCACAACAGGGTTATCATACTTTGCATGGAATAAAATTACTACATATTTTTTGCCTTAACCAGTAATTATCACCAGAATATTCTTGGCTTATATATTAGCATGCACTTTACGCTATTTGCTTTTTTAGTTCATCAGAATGCATGTTTTGTGGTCTGCCTATAGATGTCCCATAAATTGTTTTTTTTTTAAAGATTTATTTGAAAGGCAGAGTTCAGAGAGGCAGAGGCAGAGAGAGAGAGAGAGAGAGAGAGAGAGAGAGAGAAAGTCTTCCATCTGCTGGTTTACTTCCCAAATGGCCACAACAGCCAGAGCTGTGCTGATCCATAGCCAGGAGACATGAGCTTTTTCCAGCCTTCTCATGCAAGTACAGAGGCCCAAGGACCTGTACCCTCCTCTACTGCTTTTCCAGGCTATAGCAGAGAGCTGGATAGGAAGTGGATCTGCCAGGACTTGAACTGGTGTTCATATGGGATGCTGGCACTGTGGGCAGTGGCTTTTACCCACTGTGCCACTGCACCGGCCCCATAAGTTCTTTATCCCTATCTATTTTGTTTTTTATCATATCTGTGGCATTATCCAACAGTTGAAAGTGTTAATATTCTTTTCTTCGAGTTTCCCAATTTCTTTTCTTTAATCTTGCTCTCCCATAAGTTAAATATAAAGCGGAGAGCATAGTTCCTTGGAAATTTATATTCAGCATTTTCATCAATGATTGCATAAGTCCATCAATGACTTTTTAATGAAATATGCAGATAGAGAGTGATAGCATATATACTAAGCTGTTGTCCTTAAATATTTAATAAGTTGATAATATTTGATTCATGTAATAATATTGAATGTAATTGAGCATATTGTTAATTCTTACTCTTGATATAAAAAAGAAACAACTTCAGAAAATGTCATGATTAAACACATGGCTTAAAATGTTCACGAATAATGAGCCTCTTAGCTAACTTAATCAGTAATGTATTACCTAGTAGGTGGAGGAGGTCTTTTCTTCAAAAAAAAAAAAAATTCCATGTGTGTTGTATGCATGTAAGGCGAGAAGGGAACAGAGGAAGAAAAAGAGGGTAAAGAGCCTGGCTTGGGCCAAAGTCAGGCAAAGGAAACCCAATCCAGGTGTCCAACATGGATCACAGGGATCAAACTACTTGAGCTCGACCTTCTATCTCCCAAGGTCTGAGTTAGCAGGAATCTGGAATTGGGGGTGGAATGCTGGGACTTGAATCTGAGAACTCCAAAATATCATGCCGACATCCCAAGGGCTATCTTCATTACTACTCCAAATGCCCACCTTGGCATGCATATTTTTGTGTGAAAAATTGTTTAAGATACATGTGAATTTTTATACTTAGTTGTATGATGACCACATAAGTAATATTAAAGCTTTGATATTGGGGCCTGCACTGTAGTTTTGTGGGTTAAACTGCTGCCTGTAGTGCTGGCATCCCAGTTGGGGTCTGGTTCGAGTCCTGGCTGGTCCACTTCTGATCAAGCTCCCTGCTAGTGGCTTGAGAAACCAATGAAGGATGGCCCAAGTACTTGGGACCCTGCACCCAGGTCGGAACTTAGAGGAAGCTCCTGGTTTCAGATTGGACCAGCTCTGGCCATTTGGGGAATGAACTAGTGGATGGAGGCTCTCTCTCTCTTTCTCTCTCTCTCTCTCTCTCTCTCTCTCTCTCTCTCTCTCTCTCTCTCCCCCTCTCTCTGTAACTCTGCCTTTCAAATAAATAAAAAAGCTTTGATATTAAATAAACCTGGGTTTACCCTTGGCCATAACATTTCATAGTGGCATGAAATTTGAGCAAGCCATTTAATTTTCCAATTGTCAGTTTCTGCAACTTCATTAAATGGTTGAAATAATTAAAATGAACATTACAGGAAAACTATTAGGTGAAGTGCCTGGTACATATGAGGGATCTTCAAAAATGTGGAAAATGTGTGTTATAAAAAATGCATGAACTCATTTTTTTTGCACCAAAATAAGCTTGCCTTTTAATTCCATGTTTCCACAAATTTTCTGAGTCATTTCTTATTAAGTAATTGATTGAGTTGTTATCAATGAGTAGAAATTAGAAAAATATATTTCAACTTAACAAAAAGATTTTAAGGAAAATATAGTTTGTATGAACATACATGGAAAATTGAAAAATTTCTCTTGCTAAATTTCAAAATCAACATTGAAATGTTTTGAAAAGATTAGTAAATTATACTACAATGTGTCTAATGTTTGATACAATTCTAAAATGTTCGGATTTACAGATGTTTGTTTTCTAAGATATATATTTTATTGGAGGGAATGAACATATGAGATGAACAATAAGGCCCTCAAGAGAAGTTCCCTTGGCCTTTTGATGCCTTTCACATTGAACCAGTGCTCCAAGGAGGCTGGAGCCTGTCTTCAGGGACCTTCTGCTTATGTAGGCTATGAACTGAATGGTAAAAATGTTTTTTTTTTCAGTTTTCATCATTTCTAATCTTTTGAGAGTAACTACTTTTTCTAGGAAATGTATATTCTCAATGGTAAATGCTTTGATATCTCCTGGGAGCCTATGTTTTCATTTCAAACCAGGACTGGTAGAAAGAAGCAAATAAATGGATAAAACTCTGTGATAAGAAACAATTACCGGTCTGACTGTCTCCAGGATCGGGAGGCTGGGGAATGGGCGAGCAGCGCATTTACCTTTCCTCGGACCCAGTCCATCCTTGTACAGGTGGACTAAGACCCTGCATCTGGCACCCAACGTGGGGCAGGAACAGTTACTTTTTGGCCAAGGCTAAGCGGTCTTTCAGGGTAAGTGAAACCTTAGTATGGTTTATGCAGTTTCGTCCCAAAAGGACCTGGCCTTAAAGGCCTCACGCTATATGTTAAAAAGTGTCTGGGTAGCTGTCATAACCTTGGCCCTTTGGATTCAGACGGCCAATCTCTTTTCTTGGAACACTTGGTCATGGGTGGAAAAACTCACCCTTAAGAGGAAGAGACACTTTGATACCGCCCTTAAAGCATCCTTCCACCCAGACGCTATAACCCTAGCTTCGGAGGGCGGGAGGGAGAAAGAGGAAGTGCAGGACTTGGGAGAGCTTAAAGCCTCAGAGGAAGATGGCGGGGAGAGAAAATGGGCTAAGTTTGATCAGGAATGCAGAGAGCCTGTGGAGGCACGAACTGTTGAGGTAAAAATGAAAGTAAAAATCGTCCAGCCTAGCTCATCCACCCCAGAAGGGCCGGGACCACCTCCATACCTCCCCGGGGCAGAGGCGGCCTCCCCCTATGTAGAGCCAGGGAGGGAGCTTATGATTGCCCAGGAGGGGAGAGGAGAAATGAGGCGACCTTTGTGGAAGCTTATCCGGTGGACATAAAGCAGCATAGGGAGGTGAACTCTGGGCCAGGGAACCTGCTGCCTCAGGCCTACCCTGTTAATTTAGCTCCAGGCGGCAACAGAGCTCTGGAGTGGTATCTCTGGAAAGCAAAGGACTTAAAGGAGCTTCTCAAGGCAGTGGTGGAAGACGGGCCAAATTCCCCCCGGGCCCAAACCTGCTGCAAGACATAGCTTATCACCCATGTGTCCCCGAGGGCTGGTTTGACGTGGCCAAGGCAGTCCTCACGAGTTTCCAGTTCATAAAGTGGTGCGCCTTCTTTAAGGAGGAGTGCCGGGTGAGAGCCGAAGCTAACCGAGCAGCCCAGCCAGCTATCCCTATTACATATGCTATGCTGGCTGGAACGGGGGAAGGATTCTCTACGGGGATCCAGCAAGCTGCGCTACCTGCTCCGTACTGTGAACAAATGAGGCAGGCAGGACTTAATGCTTGGTACAAGCTGGATAAGGGGCCCACCGAATCTCCCATCGCGGGGGTGTGACAAAAGCCAGGAGAGTCATTGCCAGATTTTGTAGTTAGGGTCGAACACAGTCTCCATCGTAAGTTGCTGGCTGGGGGCCTTCGGGATCAGTTTGTTAAAATGCTTGTTTGGGGTGTTGGGTCTCTTGAGGGCAGATCACTGTACAGATCAGCCATTAATAGGCCTGCCACCCATTGCTTCTGATGCCGAGCTTTCTTTTCCTCCTGGTTTGTGTTCAAGCAGACCAGACGATGCAAGTCAAGGGAGTGCCCGTGTCCCATCTCTAATCTTCGGTGGCCTGAACTACAAGTCTATAGTCACAGGCATGTTCTGTAGTAGTTTTTCTAAGGTAGACAATGCCCATGAGGAAAATTATATTCTCACTTTAAAACTTGCTTTCCCTTTGGTCTGAAAGGGAGGTTTTTTCTACTTACTGTATACTTCGCTGATGGCGAAGTGAATCTAGCTATGAGATTATTATTTAAGTTCTTATTTTGGCTCTGCTATTACAGAAAAATGTTAGCCATCTCTTTTATAAGGTCTAAAGATTAAATTGTACGTCCTACAGATTCCTTCATAATAGAATTAGTTTCCTACCTTGAAGAGAATAGAGAAATGAAAGAACAAGCTGGGCTTAGAATGGAGAAATGAGGGAGCAAGTCCTAGATTGCTTGCTGACAATAGCAATATTACATGAATACTTAGCAAACCGTTTCAACCATTAGATAACAACTTAAGAAAACATTTACCAGAAGGTCCAATGCCTTCTATAAATTTTAAGAATCATGTATTTGAAAACACCTCTTAAAGATCTAACATGGTGTAGTTTGTTTAACCAGTAAACTTAAGCACAACCATATAAAATGTTTTTAGTTTCTTTCTACCAACAAGTTTAAAACATGATACACAGATTCAGGTCACACAAATTAAAATGTATCTTTGATTGATTTTAGCAGCTTAAATTTATGGACAATCTTATCTATAAGCCATTTAAAATAAAACTCTTAATAAAATTTCCTATGTGGACATACAATATGTACACACATATAACATAGCATAATAGACCTATATAGCAATTTTAATAATAGCTTTTAAAATCTTTAACTCTTTTTGTAGATTGCCAATTGATTTGAATTGCTTTTTCTTTTTAGATTACTTTAACACATTGCTTTAACAGAGCATCAGAGTTTAATTCTATGTCAAAGAGAAATTGGCCAGTCCACTACAGTGGCTTTCAATGTGGTAAGCCTGGGCTTCAGCAGAAGTCAGCTTGTGAAGAGCCCTGGCAGCTCTGCCAAGAGTTGGATCACTGGAAATGGACCTGCCCTGGAGTCGAAGGATGCCCAGGTCAGAGCCACAGATCTTATTGGCTCTAAGCTGAAAAGCCCTTCACTCAGCCCAACTTCCAAAGTGACCACTGCAGCTGAGGGGATGGTCAAGTAGGGTCAGCAACATTGCAGGCAGAACTGTAAATTTCTTGTTAGAGATGCCCCCTGCCTTTACCTGGCCAGCTCTCCTCCCAGGCCAGCCAAGTAATGAAAGTCAACAGAGTGCCTTCCCCTAGGAGGTTCACACCTCCCTTAGGATATACCCCATGTGAAGAGATAGATAGGTCTGAGCCTCTTAACTTACTAGGCCTAAAGCCCACCAGATTATTATCAAACCCCTTCTATCAGGTTCTATTTGCCTCTCAATCAGAAAAATTACTTGTAGCTTAGACAGCACCTTTCTTAGCTCCTCTAATAATGACTCTGTCCTTTGTTCTAGACCCTGTCTAGTGCACTTGGGCCTCATTCCTTTGTCATCATAACCTCTACTCTACCTCCAATGGCCTACTCCCAACCTGTGTGTACTGATGGTCCTCTTCCCCACTTAATGCTGTATAATTGTTCAAACCTGGTAAATGCCACTCTTAGGATCATTGGTTACTATCCTCACTCTGTCTTTTATGACCTTGTCTAAATATGATCAGAGTCGGCAAACTTGGAAGGCTTCCATAGCCTTGGCAACTCATGACGACAGCCTAGGGTAGTTACTGGCACCATAAACTAGAGTGTCAATTTGTTGGGTCAACAACAGGAGCCACTGTGCACTTGCTCCTCAGGTGGGATCTCTGTCCTTAATGTGCTGTACATTGTGATTTAATGCTATAACTAGTACTCAAACAGTATGTTTCACTTTGTGTTTCTATGTGGGTGCAAACTGTTGAAATCTTTATACTAAATTGATCTTCTGTATATAAAGAGAATTGAAAATGAAAAAAAAAAAATGCTTGTTTGGGGAGAAATAAATACTGATCATTGTGTGGCCTGCGCTGGCCTGAGGGAGGCTCATAAATCCCCAGAGGCAGTTAAAACTAAGGTGGAGCCTTCAGGTGTGGCGGCAACCCCTAAAAGCCCAACACTGCCTCAAGGCACTGCGCCTCCAATTCCGCCCATGTGGCCACCCCTTTATGGTTATTCCCCTCCATTGGATCGCCCGCCGCCATCTTGTAAACAGCGTGCCTACCCAACCCCACAGCCAGTCCTGCTAGGCCCCAGCGTGCGCAGTCTTCCCTGTAGATGGGGGACCACGGCCTTTCTCTGCACTCTCTTCCAGTCAGTGTAGCCTGTTGCACCCATGCAGGCCATGGCCAGATACTCCAGGGAGACTAGTCCCTAGGGCTGCTTTTTTCCTCCCCATTTACAATTCAATGCTGTCCTCACTAGGAGGGAGAAGAAAAAATGCCTTTGGCTACCACTGGCCTTACCTAAAGGAACAAAAAACCTTCATCCATTAACCCTTTCCAACCTGATAAGTCTTTCCTTACAGTTAATAAAACTTTCCCTCCAGCACTACGGAAGTCCTTCATTCTCTGCCGCTTTGTTTCAGATGTGTTTCCCTGTCCTAAGCAATGGGCTCCTATGCTGATGACCAGCTCTTTTCTGTGCTGCTGTAGTTAACTTATCTGGGAGTTTGCACGGGTCTTGAAGGTTTCGTGTTTCATGGGATTTGTCTGTCATTAATGTTTGAGTGATTACCTAACTCTGATCAGATCTGCCCCACAGCTTTGGTTAAAATACTCAGGTTATACGTACTAGTTTTTGGCTGAGTGGTTTGACTCTCTAACAGTTTAAATTCTCAAATGGAGTCTAACAACTTTGGGACTTCCAGTAGGATCCCTAAAACTCTCAAAGGATGGGACTCTAAATAAGTCAATTCAAATTATACAAAGTGTATTAAAATGTTGTATTCATGTTTTTGCTTTCCAGCTAAGGTGGTCTTACAAGTCTTTACATGTCCTTAATATGCTTTAAACTTGTTTCTTTTACAAATCCGCTTTTACAAAAACTATAGTGTCTCTTTTTAACAGTGTTTGCTTAATCGGTTACTCTGCCATTTCTAAAGTTAGGTCATGTAAGCTCTTTTTAGCTCTGTTAAGTAGTTCTAAGTTATGTAATAATTTTGTGTACTAACTCTTATGCTCAAGGTTTTTATTTCTGGTTTATTCAATAACAAAAAACATAAAATTCATGTTCTGTCAAGGTAACCTATTGTGTACTCTACTGTCTCTGTTAAGTTCAAATTAATAAAAAGCATTACTAAATATCATTATGATTAAATCTACTCTAAAAATGTTAAGATCATCCTGTCTAATAAAGGGCTATCATTTCAGGATGTTAAAAATTTTATTCTAACCAGATACTCTAAGTTCTCTTGACACATGTAACAAACTTTCTAAAAATCAAAGTTCTAAATTCTCTAAACTTTTGGTATCTCCAAAAGGGCCCCTGGAGATGTCAAAAAATATATCTCTCATATTACAGAGATAACAACCAATTAAAATGTTTAAATTAAAAGTCCTGCCAAAATGTAAAATAATTCAACACTCTACTAAAATTCCTCACAACCCACAGGAACAGACTATGGTAAAAAAAAAAAAAAACCATCAATGCCTCAAAAAACAGTTATTAAAACAAAAAGGGGGAGTGGCTACCCCCATCTACAGTTACATAAGGCCTTGTTTACCATCAATATTTAAAAAAAAAATTTTTTTTTGACAGGCAGAGTGGACAGTGAGAGAGAGAGACAGAGAGAAAGGTCTTCCTTTTTGCCATTGGTTCACTATCCAATGGCCGCTGCGGCCGGCGCATCGTGCTGATCCGAAGCCAGGAGCCAGGTGCTTTTTCCTGGTCTCCCATGCGGGTGCAGGGCCCAAGGATTTGGGCCATCCTCCACTGCCTTCCCGGGCCATAACAGAGAGCTGGCCTGGAAGAGGGGCAACCTGGATAGAATCTGGTGCCCCGAGCGGGACTAGAACCCAGTGTGCCGGCGCCGCAAGGCGGAGGATTAGCCTGTTAAGCCATGGCGCTGGCCAATATTTTAAATTTTTCAAAAGGGTCAAGGGAGTCAAGGTTCCAAAAACATTGGGGACATTTAACCCCTAAACCTCAGATGCTCGTTAGATGGAGAGACCCTCTCACCTGACTCTGGAGAGGGCCGGACCCACTGATTCAGTTGGGAAGAGGATTTGGCTGTGTGTTCCCCATAGGGGAGTTGACTCCAATTTGAATACCGGCCAGAAATATCAGGCCTATGCCCGATGTAAGTAACAACCCACCCAGGGAGCGGTTAGCCCCCGAGGGAGATCCCCTTGTCTTTCCTCTTCCAGAAATGGATGGAGATCGAAATTGAAAGGCAGGCGATGATGTGGACGCTACTCTTCACTGTGATCCTGACAAGAAGTGCCCGGCCCAGTGACAGGGGATTCGATGACCCAAACATGATCATCAAAACACTTCAGGAGGACCTAAAAAAGACGAAGAGAACTCCAAGAAAGCCCCGTTTGGATGGGCCTTAATGGACTCTTGCCCTACTTCTTCCCTCTTCTTGGACTGCTTCTTGCCCTGCTTTTAATCCTTGCTATTGGCCCATGCATAATGAATAGGCTTATACAGGTTATACAATAGTGCATAGAGGCAACAAGGGTGAGACAGGTTGAGGTTCATTACTAGAGGCTGCTAGCCACAGAGGGCTACGATCCCCTGAACTGGGGAAGCGTCCCCGGTGCTCTCCACATTGCCAATGACGGGTAAGATTCCGGATGGACCGGAACAACCTAAGACAGGCGGTGGAGAAAGCTCACCACGCTCCCATAATTATAAGTCACGCGACACCCCAAGACGGGTAAAGTACCCAGCGTCCTGTACCAACCTAAGACAGGGCTCATGGCCAAGCTGCCTGGGTTACCAATGACGGGTAAGGGCAAGGACGGCTGGGGGCAACCTAAGACAGGGACCGCGTACTAAAACAAAAAGGGGGAATCTGTGGGGCATGAGCGCGGCCAGGCCAGGCCCGGCCCGGCCTGGGGGGCTCCGCATGCGCAGCTGCTCCCGGGTGCCCCCGCCCGAGCTGCGCGAAATGGAGCCACGCGGAGCCAAGTAAGATGGCGCCCAGAGGAAGTAAGATGGGCGGAATACTAAGTTGTTTACCACTAAAACTAATTGGCTGTGCAACATCAGGGGAGGTAACAAAACTAGTAACAAGTGTATAGACATATGGCTAGTCCCATAGAAATCCCCCCACAAAGTGATTTTTAAGTGATTGGTTGGTCCTTAGCACTGCCCCAATGACTCTACAGTTTTGTGCTATAAAAGGTACTATTATGCAAAAGGTAAAAAAAAAAAAAAAAAAGAAACAATTACCCCTCACCTTCAGCTAGCATTGTCCTTTAGAAACAGGGAGTCAGCATTAGGAAAAAAAATCCTCTGATGGGAGTCACAGTGAAGTCAGCATCTCACTCTGAAGCCCTCTGTCAATATTTCTTCATTATGAGGATGCATATATAATCCAGGCCAGGAAAATAGTCATTGTGTCTATTTAAATGGTATTGCATCATTTTAAAGAGCACCTGTGAGAAATTAAAATTGGACAAGGATAATATATATATGAACAAATGAATCACCGAAAGCAATAGCATGAAATTTGTTAAGACAATTGTTGGTGTGAATTAATACAGAAGTTTTCCGCTTGTTTCCACATTCTTACTACCCTAGTTCCATAATTATTTCCTGGGTTATTGCATCTGGATTATGCCTCTTTTGACTATCATTATGCATGAACTCTTCATTGCTTCATAGGGAAAAATAATACTTTATTCCAGCTAAATGCCACAAAAGGGGTAATTAACCTGATTTTTTCTGCTTGAAAATCACATCACATTACATATTAAAATATTTATCTTGGGTATCAAGGAGCTCCATTAGACATTCAGCCATGGGGAATGGTGACAAATTGTGTGGAACATCATTAGAACACATAGTTATTCTGGCCTGAATGATCTCTGAATTTATTTGTTCATTGCTGATCATTTTATTGTTGATGGATCCAGAAGAAGAAATATTTATCTCCTCTTTAGAATTCATTGAAATTCTTTTCCACCTTTAAATTTGTTTTATTTAGCCTGGCACTTACCCATATCAGTATCCTATTATCACTGACATCACAATTAATAGGAATTTATGAAATATTTGACCATGGTTGAGCTTCAACAACTCTCTAGTGCAATAATTTAAATCCAAGTGGAAAATACCAACCCTATCAGAAGCAAAGTATAACTTAGCATACATTGAAATATCGCTTTGTCAACTCCCAAATGTAAATGCCTTTAGATATTGCCTGGAAGCAACTACTGTATCTTGAAACTGTGACTTGAGTTTTTTTTCAAGAGAGACACATGTCTTTTTGGATACTTATTTTATCTTATCCATCTCCCTCTCTCACTGGGCCTCCAATTATGTGTATTCGACCTTTTCAATAATTTCTTATACTGTTTATTCTTTATGCTTTAGTTTTATGTTAATTTTATTTTAAAAAGACATTCATTTGGAAGTCTGAGTGATAAGAAAAAGACAGAAACAGAGACACCCTCTATCCATTGATTCACTGCCCAGGTGCATTAGCAGGAAGCTAGATCAGAAGTAGAGTATCTGGGATGCAAACAAGGCACTCTGATATGGGATGTGGGCATCCCAATTAACAGCTTAACCTGCTGTGTCACAATGCCCACCGCCAGTTTATTTTTAAAATTGACCTATGTTCCAGTTTTCCAAATATGTTTTCTGATACTTGTACCTCAGCTACCATTAAAGTCATGTGTTGACTGCTTGAATTCCAGCAGTTGTATTGTTCAGCTCTCCTGTGTCTATTTGATGCTTTCTCTATGAATTTTATTGTCTGGTGAAATGTGTCAAGTGTTCATATCATCCCTGAATAGTCTAATGAGTTACTCTTTGCCTTTTTCTATTGTCTATTTGGATTAATTACTTGCCATTTTCACTATTTTTTTCAATACCTGCTAATTATGATATTGTGTTAGAAAACTTGGTAAGGATTTGATGGGATTTGATGATGCTCTCTTGCTTCAAGGTTTAACTGTCATGTCTTCATAAGTGATAATCTGTTTCTGGTTTCAGAATGTCAATTTAAAGTGTGAAATAAGTTGGTGAGTATCGTCTTAAAGATTATGATAACCACCAGGTATATGAAATGCCACGATGGTCTAGCACTCAGATTAGTGGGGACTTAAGGAAGTCAAATGATAGACTCATAGATTAATGTCATTTCACAGTAGACTTAGTGTATTCATAAAACTATGTGTAACTCTTCCCTCCATTCCTGAGTATTCATTGGACTACTTGGTTAAAATCCATAGAATAAAAGCTTTTAAAACATAAAAACAAGGGGGCCAGCGCTGTGGCATAGTGGGTAAAGCTGCCGCCTGCATTGCCAGCATCCCGTATGTGTGCTGGTTCAAGTCCTGGCTGCTCCACTTCCAATCCAGCTCTCTGCTGTGGCCTGGTAAGGTGGTTGAGGATGGTCCAGGTTTTTGGGCCCCTACATTGGCATGGGAGACACAGAAGAAGCTCCTGGCTCCTGGCTTCATATCAGCTCAGCTCCAGCCATTGCAGCCATTTGGGGAATGAACTATTCAATGGGGGATATCTCTCCCCCTCCCTTTTTTCGCTCCTCCTCCCCCTCCCCCTTCACCTCTCTTTAAACTTTGCCAAAATTTGAAGCTACATACTGCAGGAGTCTAAAAAGAGAATGTGAAAACATCTAGAGGGCAGAATAATATTTTCTCCAGTTTTTTTTTTTAGGGTTAAGGAGAGAAATATATTCCTCAAACTCTGATCCAATGCCTAGAAGAGTCATTGCTGAGGAAAAGGTTGACCCAGAAGCAGAAAGTTTTGCTTCAGTTATAACCCATCACTGATCCAGTTTAGTCATGATTGCTTTGAACTGACCAGCTCTGCACTTCTTTGCTTTAATTTTATTCCATACCTTGGGGTATTGCTTATGTAATACCACAAGCAATGGGATTGAGCGGTGTGTAACTATACTCAAACTTATAAGTGAATCTCTATAAAATAATATTGAGGCAAGTGAGACACAAAAGATTATATATTGTTTGTTTTCATTATATAAATTACAAAAACAGCAATATTTTTTCTAAATATTAGAATAAACTTACATTTTTCAGGGATACAGATTGAAAAGCAATGTGAGGGGACATGCCTGATGTTCTCTTTCTTGATCTAGGAGTTGATTACACCTTTGTATTAAGTATGCAAAAATACATGAGGCGTTATTTTCACTTAAGATGGGCACTCTTTCCATATACATATTTATATACTAGTAAAAAGTACCCTGAAAAAATGCAGGACTATATTCTCAATATATCTTTTTCAATTACTTTTATCCAGAATATACAAAAATCCCCAATATCAACTTTAGAAATATAGACAGCATGAGGGAAGAGTAAGCAAAAGTCTTGAAGAGATACTCCACAGGAAAGGATAGCTAAATGGCCAATAAATATTAAAAAGACCTTTGATTTTATGTTATATTACCACCATGATGTGATACCACCACATACAGAAGACTTTAAGTGAAAAAGATGGAAAATAAATGTTGGCAAGGATACGGAGCAACTAGAACTGTCATACACTGCTGGTGATTGTGAAAATCGTCACAGCCACATTGTGAAAAAAGTGTTTGACAACATTTAGTCAATCTGAACATTTGCATGCTTTATGAGCCAAAAGTTCCCTTTCTAGGAATACAGTTATAGAATTCTGATATTCCCCAAAGTGCATATGTTAATAATGTTCGTAGAGCTAATTTAATTAGGTAAAATTGTAGACAGGCCAAATGCCCATTTAGTGAAGACTGGCTAAACATCATATAATATGTTTACATAATGGAATACTATACAACAATGAAAATTAAAGATCTATTATCACACTCAACAATATGGGTCAATTTTGAAAATACAATACTGACAAAATGAAACAAGATACAGAAGAGTACATGCTGTATTATTCCTTTTTTATAAACCATATAAGCATGTGGAAATAATCCATTTTGTTAGAACTAAGGACAGTGGTTAACTTGTAGTTGTTAGTTAGTAGAAGGGAGTATAAAGTAGGTTTCTGAGGAGAAAGTACAATTTGTTTATCTTGTAGCTGATTTAATTGAGAGCTTGTTCTTAGTTTATTAAACTACACACTTATGAGCATTCTAGCTATGTACCTTATCATTAAAAAAATAATAGTGCATCTATGGAAGTATCATAAAAAGACTTGACAGATACCTATATGATTATTCTTTCTGGTCAGTATTGGAAAGGGAAGACAAATGTATCATGGGAATGACCCTGTATTATCAACTTAATCAGGTCTTGACTTCAGCTGTTTCTGCTATTCCAGATACTCTTTTGTTGTTGTCGTTATAGTTGGAATAAATCAACTCAAGCTCTGGTTCCTGATATGCAGCTATTGATTTGGCAAAAGCTATTTTCTCTACATTGATTAGCAAAGACCACCAGAAGCAATTTCCTTTCATTTCACAGTACAGTAGCACACCTTTATTTTCTGACCTTTGGTTGTTTGTCTTAATCTAGTACAGAGCTACCTTGATCTACTGTAATACTGCATTTTTGGGGGACATAAATGTGGCCTGCTACATTGATGTTATCTTACTGTTTGAAAAAAGATGAGCAGGTTTTGTGGGTACCTTTGTAGGAAGCATATGTTCCAAAGGCTGGAGAAGATTAAGCTTCATGAAAACCTGTGAGGCTCCAGACTTTGGGGCTGCTGCCTTGGGGGCGTTTCTCAAGATCAAATGAGAAGGCTTACTTTCATACATGTTATATGTTGTTTTCCCAACACTAAAAAAATGTTTGATATATATATATATGTATATATATATATATCATATATGTATATGATATATATCTTATAGGTAGTATGTCTCAGAATCAAGTGTGTGCAGAATCCATTTAATATTTCACTCAGCTTTGAGAGAACCCAAGAGCAAGAGGAGACTCATAGGTGGGTCCTGCATACAGGGTAAACTGCTCTGCACTGGAATATTCTGACTCAGTGGATTCAGTTTTACTTGAAATTTCTGTGCTAATTGTGCCTTCTGTCTATAATCTCTTGGAAGTCCCATTAGCAGAATCACAGCATAAGACTCTGTGGATATGAAAGAAAAGTCACAGCTTCTTTGAGAACTTTGTTTCTGTGAAACAGATTTGGGTTTATTCTAGCAGGTTTTAGAAGCCTATTTTAAATGGGTTTTGTCCTTATAATGTTATAAAATAGGCATGGGGCTGACATTTGGTGTGGTATTTAAGGTGCCATTGGAATGCCTGCATCCCCTATTGTAGTTTCTGGACTGGAGCACCGGCCTCTCAATTTCAGCTTCCTGCTGATGTAGACCATAGTATTTGCATACCTACCATGCATGAATGAGAACCAGACTGAGTCTCCAGCTTCTGACTCTGAGCTGGCTTGTTTGGGCTATTGCAGTCGTTTGAGGGGGTGAACCAATGGATGGAAGACCTCTCTTCCTATAAGTCCATCTGTCTCTGTCTCTCTGCCTTTCAAACAAAGGAAAATAAATTTTAATAAACTTTAAATGGGCACATATAGTAGTAATCCACCATCAAATGCATCTTAAATTGGACTGAACAGATCCTAAATTGCAAGGCAGCTTCACATGCAAGTGCCTTTAAGACCCCATGGATCTATATCCATTGCTTTTTTTATTCTCTCAAACTATATGTATGATTTCATGAAGAATTTATTATGATTAAGTTGATAGAAGTAGTAAAAGATTCAAGACTTGTTCACTGTGTATAGTGAAATAGTATTTAGCAGGTTTTAAAAACTAGTGCTTCAAACAATAACAGAGATGAATCTTGCAGATAATAATGAAGGAAGACACACAAAGAGATATATGCTAAATGATTTTATTTACAAACTACTAAGAACAGGCATAGCTAATAAATTGCATTAGAAATCAGATGGGGGAGTTGGCGCTGTGGCATAGCAGGTAAAGCTGCCATCTGTAGTGCTGGCATCCCATATGGGTGTTTGTTCAAGTCCTAGTTGCTCCCTGCTAGTGCACCTGGGAAGGCAGTGGAGGATGGCCCAAGCACTTGGGCTCCTTTGCCCACGTGGAAGACCCAGATGGAGTTCCAGACTCCATGCATGGACCTGGCTCAGCACTGGCCATTGCAGCCATTTAGGGAGTGAACCAACAGATGGAGGATCTCTCCCCCTCCTTTTTCCCTCTCTCTCAACTCTGCCTCTCAAATCAATATTTTTCTTTAAAAAAAGTAGAACAGTATTTTCCTCTGGGAGAAGATCAGTAAGATGGCACACAAAATATACTGATAGGGTGTTACCAATATTTTACATTTTGGTTTATGTGATATATATGTTTAAAGGCCATTGAAGTATGACTTAAAATTTGATTTGCTTAAGTGAAAATTTTTTAAAATGAGAGATATTATATTTTTATGAATCTTCTCTTGATTTCTATGAGAAGGGAACATCTAAGATGCCCAAAACTCAGAAAATAGAACTTAAGGTATGTGTTTCAAAATAGTGAAATATGAAATGAATTCATGAGTGTATCCCCAAGACAATCCCACGTTCAGTGATTTGGTAGAACACATAGGACTCAGTGTATTTCTGTGCCCCCAGGTTGAGTAGTTACACCAAAAGTAGACAAAGAAAAATCCGCAAAGGGAAAAGACATGGAATGCAGTCCAGAGCAAACGAGGCACGAACTTCCGAGAGCCCTCCCTTGGTGGGGTCACACAGGATGCATTTAATTCCTCAGGAAACAAGTCATAACAACCCATGTAAAATACTGTCTACCAGAGAAGCTCAACAGTCTCAGTGCTCAGAGTCTTCATTGAAGGCTCATCACTTAGATACCATGTGGGCACATATCACAAATCCAGATTCTCAGGAGGAAGTTAGATAGCATAAATCACATTGCTTGAACAAATGATTCCAGCACAGTGATCCACTATTACCAGGGAATGGACAGAAATCTTCCCGTCATAGCCAGATTCCCAAACACCAGGCAAGAGCTTACTTTGCAAGCAGACCTTTCTGAAGATAGCAGTCTCGGGTCAGATCGATTAACTCCCTGCTGCATAGCAACCGCTCATGGGCAGGTCCACTATAAGCTCCAATATCTCAAAAATGGAGATTTGATTCAGCCTATTAGGTAAGAATCACGACCATCACAATTGAAGATGTGATGTAGAGGACAGTCTTAAATGTCAATGATGGCCTTATGACTAGGTTTCATTTCAGAAAGGAGGAAGTTAGTGGATTTTTTCTTGCCAGCTTAAAGCTATTGTTAATTTAATCTAAAATTTATCTTTTTATGTGTTGGCTGTAACTAAATTGGAATGGATCAGCATCAAACAGAATATAGAAGTCGGAGTCCCCTATCTGAAGAAGAGAGGGCATTTTTATGTTGCATGGCTTATTGGCATTATGTTCGGCAAAAATCCATTGTAGATATGTTGTGTGTGATTAACATGGTTAGAATATGGATGTTGAGTGACCAAAGTAGAGAACTGTGATGCTTTGTTTTCCTTTTTTCTTAGCAACATTTCTTAGTGCATTTATGGGTATTCCCTTCTGTGGGTTGAAAATGGGAGCACTACATTTCCCAGACCATCTTGCTCACTGTGGATCTTAATGCTGCCACATTTTGTCAAGGAGAAGCACTGTCAGAAGTTCGGAGAGGGACATGAGATGCAAAATCATTTTCTACAAGTAATAGCAGAGATGTGTGGGCTCCTATAACCATGACATTTTGGAGAAGCCCGTCTGTGTTTCCCTGTAGCCAACCTGCCCCATTGCTACGAAGCATCTGTGATTTCAGAGGAAATTCCCTGCAGTCCTGACTAAAAGCAGTTGCAGCAATTTGTTTCTTCTCAGAATCCCTGTGCTGGTGGTGAGCTTCAAAGCCAGCAGTGTGCATCATGATCCACCATTTCCCTACAGTAAATTATCCCTGCTTATAAGTTCTGTGAAAGTGCTTGACTAAACTTTCCTTCCATGTTTTCTTTGGTTATAAATTCTACAATCTCATGACTCCATCGAATCAATCATTTCCCTATTTACCACAGCAAGAGAATCAAGAAACAAGAACATCCTGTCTTGGTGAAGAAAGGCCATAATTTATATTCACATTTCATTGCCTGTATCTAGTCAGTCAGTCTCACAATCTCTTGGGGCCCTGAGACATGTCACCTCCATAGCTCCACAAGGAACCAGATGTTTGTGACTGTGACTTGTGAGGGAAAGGTATTCCAGACAATGAAAAATATAAATGGTTAAGACCTTAAGGCAGGAGACTATCTGGAACATTCAAGAATCACTGAGGGTGCCAGTGTGACTAGAGCTGGGTAATTAAGAGAGAAAGGATAGGTGATAGAGTCAGAGGTGATGATGTGGGGTGGATGGGGGGGCTCTATCACAAAGTAACTTGAAGGTTCTAATAAGGCTTTTGGTTTATAATAGAACTGATCTGTAAATGTACTGGAGAGGTCTGAACCTGGGAATGATACTCACTGGCAAAGAGACAAGCAGTTTAGAGTTCATTGCAATAGTCCAGGTGAAAGACGATAACATCTTAGGCCAGAGTGGTAGCCGTGGGTATAGTGAGAAGTAGTGAAATTCTATACTTTTTTTGAGTTAGTGAGCAGGATTAACTAGTGGACTAAATATAATTTATGGAAAAGATGAATCAAGAATGACTTTGAGTATAAGTTTGATGTCTATGAGTAATACTAATGCTGTTAAATTATGCGTGGCATAATTTTCTGAGGAAACAATTGAGAAGGAGATATAAGAGCTTGATTTTTACACATGGTAGCTTTAAGAAGGAAATTCCAAGTCGAAAGATCACAATATGAGTCTCCTGTTCAGAGCTCAGATCTCTATCAAGGAGATATGTTCTGTTGTCCTCAAAAATTATATAAAGGCATGAAGTCCATGAAGTCAGGTGAGACCAAGAACTAAGCCCAAAGTACTTCAGCATTATGAAGTTGGGAGGGTGAGGAGAAATTCACATCCAAACTGAGAAACAGAGGCAGGTGAAACAAAACGAAAGCAGGCTAGTGAGCTTTCCTGAATGCCAAGGAAGGGAGATCATTCGAGGAAATGTGTGATCGGGTGTGTCAAGCAGTGGTGATGGTTGGGTAACATAAGGCTTTGCGGCTCACTTTTAGTTTTTACAGTATGAACCATCCTGAAAAAAGCAGTTTCTACAAAATGATGTGAGATTAAGCTTGGTAGATATCTGTTGCCCATACCTTTTTATGCTGTCCAAATTCTTTACTGTCTTTTGATTTTATTCTTGTCTTTCAAAAACAAAATTTTAATTTTATGAGGTTACTAATTTTGTTCTTTACTAGATCTCATTTATTATTTCTTAAGAGTGCAAACTTTAATTTGCTTTCATCTTGTAGTATTTCATATTCTTCAAGTTCATTTGCATATTCAGAGGAAATGAATTTACTTTGTCTTTTTCTTCTATTTCCTTAAAGGTGTATGTTTTCTCTAGAATAGGTAATTTGTCCTATCTTTCTTTTCTCTCCTTCCTTGCTTTCTATCTGCCTTCCTTTCTGAGTCCTTTTTCTAATTTTTAATTTCATAATAGTTTTATTTACAGTTATTATTTTAAATTTTTTTATTTTTTATTTCATAAATGTGAATTTACAAAGTGCAACTTTTGTATTGTTGTGGCTCCCCCCCCCAACCTCCCTCCCTCCCGTGGCCCTCCCCTCTCCCTCTCCCATCCCGCCCTTTATCGAGTTTCATTTTCAACTACCTTCATATACTGAAGATCAACTTAGTATATACTAAGCAAGGATTTCAATAGGCTGCATTCACACAACCGCACAAGGTATAGGGTACTGTTCGACTAGTAGTGTTTTTAAGTTTCATAGTAAAACACATTAAGGACAGAGATCCTACGTGGGGAGCATGTACCCAGTGACTCCCATTGTTGATTTAACAATTGGCACTCTTATTTATGACATCAGCAATCACCCGAGGCTCTTGCTATGAGCTGTCTAGGCTATGGAAGCCCCTTGAGTTCACTGACTCTGAACTTGTTTAGTCAAGGCCGTGTCACAGTGGAGGTTCCTTCCTCCCTTCAGAGAAAGGCGCCTCTCTCCTTGATGGCCTGTTCCTTCTGCTGGGGTCTTGTTCACCAGAATCTTTCATTTAGATTGTTTTTTGCCACTGTGTCGTGGCTTTCCATGCCTGTGAGACTCTCATGGACCTTTTAGCCAGATCCGAATGTCCCAAGGGTTGATTCTGAGGCAGGAGTGCTATTTTGGGCATTTGCCATTCTATGAGTCTGCTGTGTGTCCTGCTTCCCCCGCAGGATCATTCTCTCCCTTTTAATTCTATCCTTCATTATTTGCTTCTCCTTTCTTTTCTCCTCTCCCCACTTTCCTTTTGCCCCCACAAGTGAAAGTTCCTTGAGAACCGACAAAGAGTGAAAGTTCCTTGAGACCCGATGAACAGTGACCGTGTCGTGACTACAGTTATTTTGATATTTTCCAAATTGAAATAGGAAAAAATATTTTGGGGTAGGGAAGTTGTAATGTGTTTTTTTTTTTCAGTCTGGGTCTTTTTTAATTTAAGGCATCTATTAATATGTTAGTTTCTTAGAGTCACAACAAATGCATGATAATTAGTATAACACAATTCTCATGTTAATGTGATATTAATACAAGGAGAACAGATTCCTCCCTCCCTTACTTCCTTCATTTTTTGAATTTTTGAAATAACATGTTTTTACTTTACATTATACTCAAATGCTTAATGCTCTACTAAATAAAGATTTCAACAAGTAAAAGGTTCTAGCTCATCAGGAATATAGGCAAGGCCTATAAACAAGAATCAAGTGAAAATATGATCATTTCACTTACATACAGTAAGTTTTAAGATAATCTCAGCTCATTAAAACTATAGTCATATATCATTCTAAAACATTAGTTTGACAAAGTTATAAAACAATTTGACAGAATTACATTTACAGCAGTACTGATACACACAGGCATTTTCTTTTTTTGTTTTTGTTTTTGAGTTTTTTTTAATTTTTGCTCCCACACTTACGGGAGGACATGTGGTATTTGTATTTTTCGTGCCCAGCTTATTTCACTCAACATGATGTCCTCCAGTTGCTTGCATTCTGCTGCAAATTGTAAAATTTCTATTTTTATAACCAAATATATTCTATTGTATACTCTTTTTTAAGCTTGTTAAAAATTTTATTTATAACAAGTTTACATGCTTATGGGCTTCAGTGTGATGTTTCAATACAGGCATACAATGTGTATTATCAGAACAGGGTAATCAATGATTCCACTTCTTTGACTTTACTTTGGAGTGGAAGCTTGGAGCTTCTTTCTTTGATTTGTTCATACAGTCTGTACTAGGTTATTGTGAATTACATAATTACTTAATAAGTTTCAAATGAGTTGTTTTAAGAAGCTTTTATTTAATGAATACAAATTTCATAGTTACTGCTTTTTGGAATGTAATGGTTCTTCCCCCCACCCCCACCCTCCCACTCCCACCTCCATCCCACCTCCTACTCCCTCTCCTATCCCATTCTTCATTGTTTCATTTTTAATTAACTTTATATACAGACAACCAACTTTATACTAAAAAGATTTCAACAGTTTACACCCACATATACACACACACCAGGTATAAAATACAGATTAGAACAAGTTTTACAGTTATTTCACATAGTGCAACTCATTAAGGACAAGGTCCTATTTGGGGAGTAAGTTCACAGTGACTCTTGTTGTTGATTTAGCAATTAACACTCTTATTTTTTACCTCAATGACCACCCGAGGGTGTCTTTCATAGTGGTTTTACCAGTTTGCATTCCCACCAACAGTAGTTTAATGTACCTTTTTTCTCCACATCCTTGCCAGCATTTAATATTTGCTGATTTCTATATGAGGGCCATTCTAACTGGGGTGAGGTGAAAATCATTGTGGTTTTGATTTGCATCTCCCTGATGGCTAGGGATCCTGAGCATTTTTTTCATGTGTCTATAGGCCACTTGGATTTCCTCTTTTGAGAAATGTCTAAGTCCTTTGCCCATTTCCTGACTGGGTTGTTTGTTTTGTTGTTGTGGAGTTTCTTGGTCTCTTTGTATATTCTGGTTATTAATCCTTTATCAGTTTTAAGGCTTGCAAATAATTTCTCTCGATCTGTCAGTTGCCTCTTTATTTTACTGAGTGTTTTTTTTTCCTATATAGAAGCATCTCAGTTTGTTGTAATATCATTTGTTAATTTTGTTTTTATTGCTGGGCCCCTGGGGTCTTGTCCAGGAACAATTTCCCTGTGCCAATGTTTTGTGGAGTTTCCCCAATTCTCTCTAGTAATTTGATGGTATTGGGTCATAAATTTTGGTCTTTAATCCATTTTGAATGGATTTTTGTGTAAGGTGCAATGTCAGGGTCCTGCTTCATACTTCTGCATGTGGAAATCCAGTTTTCCCAACACCATTTGTTGAAGAGACTGTACTTGCTCCAGGGAATGGTTTTAACTCCTTGGTCGAATATAAATTGGTTGTAGATGCCTGGGTTGATTTCTGGTGTTTCTGTTCTGTTTCATTGGTCTATCCACCTGTTTTTGTACCAGTACTAGGCTATTTTTATTATAACTGCCCTGAAGTATGTCTTGAAACTTGGTATTGTGATACCTGTAGCTTTTTTTTGTTGTTGTATAAGATTGATTTAGCTATCCGAGGTCTCTCGTGATTCCAAATGAATTTCAGCATCATTTTTTCTAGATCTGAGATGAATGTTTTTGGTACTTTGATTGGTATTGCATTGATTCTGTAAATTTTTTTTGAAAGAATGGATACTTTAATGATATTGATTCTTCCGATCCATGAGCATGGAAGTTTTCTCCATTTTTTTGTGTTTTCATTTTCTTTCTTTAAGTTTTGTAATTTTCATCATAGAGATCTTTGACATCCTTAATTAAATTTACTCCAAGATATTTAATTGTTTTTGTAGCTATTGTAAATGGGATTGATCTTACAAGTTCTTTCTCAGCTATGGCATTGTCTGTACATACAAAGGCTATTGTTTTTGTGTGTTGATTTTAAATCCTGCTATTCTACCAAACAGTTCCAGTAGTTTCCTAATGGAGTCTTTTGGGTCTCATATATATATATATATATATATATATATATATATACATATATATATATATTCATATAATCTTCAAATAAAGATAGTTTTACTTAGTACTTACTGATTTGAATCCCTTTGATTTACTTTTCTTACCTAATGGCTCTGGCTAAAACTCCCAGGACTATATTGAATAGCAGTGGTGAGAGTGGGTATCCATGTCTGATTCTAGATCTCAGCAGAAATGCTTCCAACTTTTCCCCATTCAATAGGACATTGGCCATGGGTTTGTCATAAGTTGCCTTGATTTTGTTGAGGAATTTTCCTTCTATAGCCAATTTTCTTAGAGTTTTCATCATGAAAGGGTGTTATATTTTATCAAATGCTTTCTCTACATCTATTGAGATAATCATATGATTTTTGTTCAGAGTTTGTTAAGGTGATGGTCATATTGATTGATTTGCAAATCAATGTTGAACCATCTCTGCATACCAGGGATAAATTCCACTTGGTCTGGGTAGATGATCTTCCTGATGTGTTGTTGAATTCGATTGGCCAGAATTTTGTGCCTATGTTCATCAGGGAAATTGGTATGAAGTTTTCTTTCCCAGTTGCATCTTTTCCAGATTTAGGGATTAAGGTTATGCTAGCTTCATAGAAGGAATTTGGGAGGATTCCCTTCCTTTCAATTGTTTTGACTAGCTTAAGAAGAATTGGAGTTAGTTCTTTAAATGTCTGGTAGAATTCACCAGTGAATCCATCCAGTCCTGGTCTTTTCTTTGTTGGGAGTGTCTTTATTACTGATTCAATTTCTGTCTTGGTTATGGGTCTGTTCAGGTTTTCCATGTCTTCATGGATCAATTTAGGTAGGTTGTATGTGTTTAGGAATCTATCCATTTCTTCTAGGCTTCCCAGTTTGTTGATCTGTCTAGTTGATCTGTCCATCGCTATAAGTGGGGTATTGAAGTCCCCCATTACTTTTGTATTTGAGTCTATGTCACCCTTTAAATCTTTTAACATTTCTTTTAAATAGACAGGTGCCCTGTAGTTAGGTGTGTATATGTTTATAATAGTACATCTTCCTGTCTAATTGATACTTTGATCATTATATAGTATCTTTCTTTATCTGTCTTAATGATTTATGTGTTAAAGTCTATTTTGTCTGATATTAGGATGGCCACACCAGCTCGTTTTTGGTTTCTGTTAGCACAGATTATCTTTTTCCATCCTTTCAGTTTCAGTCTGTGAGCATCTTTGTTGGTAAGATGTTTTTCTTGTAGGCAGCAAATAGATGGGCTTTAATCCATTCAGCCAGTCTGTGTCTTTTAACTTGAGAGTTGAGACCATTTACATTCAGTGTTACTATTGTTAAGTACCAACTTTGCCCTGCCATGTTTCTGTAAATAGTTTTGTTTCTGTACTTTGTATTTAATTTGTTCTTTTGCTTGGTAATTTTCTTCATTCATCTGCTTTTGTAGTGATATTCCTGTTTCTCTTTCTGTGCCTAGCAATCTTTGAGCATCTTTTGTAGGACTGGTTGAGTAGTTACAATTTTTTTCAATTATTGTTTGTTGTGGAAGATCTTTATTTCTCCTTCATTCATAAATTAGAGTTTTGCAGGCTACAGTGTTCTGAGTTGACAGGTTTTTTTCTCTTAGGACTTGGAATATGTCTTACCATTCTCTCCTTGCCTATAGGGTTTGTGATGAGAAATCTGGGGTGAGTTTAATTGGCTTTCCTCTGAATGTGATTTGTCATTTCTCTTATATACATTTTAGGATCTTTTTTATGTGTTACCGATGAGAGCTTTGCCACTATGTGTCAAGGTGAGGATCTTTTCGGGTCTATTGGGAGTTCTGTGTGCTTCCTATACTTGGATGTCTCTTTCTTTCTCCAGATTGTGGAAGTTCTCTGTTATTATATCATTAAAAAGGCTTTCTAATCATTTCTCCATTTTGACATATTATGAAATTCCTAGGATCCATATGTTGGGTTGTTTGATAGAATCTTGCAGGTCTCCAACCCTGTTTTTCAATTTCCTAATTTCTTATTCTTGAGTTTGGTTTGACTGTGTTATTTCCAGAAATTTGTTTTGTAGTTCTGATATTCTTTCTTCTGTTTTATTTATTCTATTATTGAGGCTTTCCACTGTATTTTTTATTTGATCTATTGAATTCTTCATATCTAGCATTTCATTCTGACTTCTCTTCAATATCTCAACTTCTTAGGGAACACTATTTATATTGTGAATTTGTTTCTGATTGGTTCTAAGTAATCTGATGGTTAATTTTCTGAATTTTGTTTCTGGAATATCCTTGATCTCTTTTTCTTAGGCTTCTTTTATTGAAGAGGAGATGTAGTGTTCCTTTTGGGGCTTAGAATATCTTCCTTATTCTTATTAAGGCTTTTCCCTTTGTTTGTTTTTTTTTTTTTTTTTTGGCATTTCCAGTTGCTTTTATCTTTAATATGTGTCTTCATGCTTGTAGTGAGATTTCCCTCTGCTATGAGCTGCTCTGTGTCTATGTGTTACCAGTGGAAACATGGAGCCCCACCTCAGGGAGTCCTGATCACTTCTGGATGGTGATGGGGGCAGATAGGAGAGCTCTGGTGCATTAAGTCCCACCTACTTGGACTGGACTGTGGTGTGTAAAACAAGCTAGGGATTTCAATGTTCAGAACTTCTCCCCATTGTACAGCTTGCATAGTGGTAGGGGCAAATTACTCTGAAATGTTGTGATCCTTGTTTCTGGGTGGGAGGATGTTTTGAAGTGCTCCCCACAATTGATGGGCATATTAACGGGTGGCAAATGCTATAGTACCCTGTTTACATTTGGAAATGTAAACAGATGATAGGCTTCTCCTAGCAGGCTGGAGATCCAGTTGCGAGGAGGGAGGAGACATGGATGGACAGGGATCTGCCTGAGTTCTCAGTCTATCCCTCTATTCATCCAGCTTGGAACTTCAAACACAGTTCACCCAGCTCTCCTGCCTGCTGCTAACTGCAGCTCCGTGGACTCATGACTTTGCATCTCACCTGGTCCACTGGGGAAGGGTGTGTATGTGGTGTCAGGTCAGTCTCCCCATTTGGCTTCTCCATTGCACCTCCTCAGTACCTCTGTCACTCTTTTCTCCCTCTGCATGGATCTGCTCAGTCTCTGCTGGACTCCCGGGCTTCTGCAAGCAAAACTCTTGTGGTTTTGTTGCCAACAGGCATCTCCTTTTTTTATTAATTATCTATTTTCCCCCTGCAACTCAGAACGTCCTATTGCTATACTGCCATCTTGGCTCCACCCTATTGTATATTCTTGCATTCATTTGCTGGTGGACACCTTGGTTGAGCCTATATTTTGATTATTGTGAACAGTGCTACTGAAAACATGTATCTCCCTGATACACCGTGTTCAAGTCTTGGATCTATAACTGGTAGTGGAGTTTCTGGATCATATAGAGGATATGTAGCCATTTGGGGAGTGAACCAATGGAGGGAAGACCTTTCTCTCTGTCTCTCCCTCTGTCTGTAACTCTGCCTCTCAAATAAAAAAATCAAATCTTAAAAAAATAGCTCAAGAAACTCAACAACAAAACAATCCAGTTAAGAAGTGGACAGAGGACTTGAATAGGCAATGTCCAAAAGAGGAAATTCAAATGGCTAACACTGACATGAGAAATGTTCAGGATCATTAGACATCTGGAAAATGCAAATCAAAACCACAATGATGTCTCACCTCACCCCAGTTAGATTAGATTAGCTCTTACATAGAAATCAACAAACAACACATGCTGGTGACAATGTGTGGAAAAGGGTACCCTAGTCCACGGTTGGTGGGAATGCATACGAGTACAGCCATTGTGGAAGACAGTATGGAGATTCTTCAGAAATCTGAAAATAGAATCTTAAAATATGACTCTGGTATCCTACACTTGGCAATTTTCCTAAGCTAAATGAAATCAATATATGAAATAATTATCTGTACCCCTGTATTCATTGCAGCTTATTTTATAATAGCTAAGAAATGCAATCAACCCAGATGCCCAACAACTGATGATTGGATTAAGAAAATGATGTAGATATACACAATACACCATTACTGAGCCATAAAAAAGAAGTTCTGTCTTTTGCAACAAAATGAATGCAAATGTAAACCATTATACTTAGTGAAATAAGCCAGTTCCAGAAACACAAATATATGTTTTCCCTGATTTGTGATAACTAATATAGTACAAAAAATTGTAATGTATAATTATTTGCATTGCAATCTGTATGGAATTATTCCTGCACATAAACTATTCACAGGAAATATCTTAAAGTCTGAACTTAATTATTTTCTTGTAACTACAAGTAAATATTTAGTTGCTACATTGTCATTGGTTGTAACTCACTGAAAGAAATTAGGAATGACTTACTGACCAAAAAATGTATGTGGGTGAGCTGGTCATTTATATGTTAAATTATTGTTTATAGCTGCTGTCTACATTCCTACTAAACTAGGGCCGTTTTTTGCTTTTATTGGTTAAACTTCTTATTTGGGGGAATAATTAAGTCATTTTTACTATAATGTAAGTTTCAATTATGTTATCTCAAAAACTCAAAAAAAGGGTAGATAGAATAAGGAGTCAACCAAGGGAGGGAGGAGTGGAATATCTTTATATTTTTAGACTTGTATCTACCAATCATATTGAATCTGTTAAAATTAACTAAAATTAAAAAAATTTTAAAAGATTTGCATTGTGGCAGAGCAGGTTAAACTACTACTTATAATGTCCACATCTCATATTGGAGTGCTAAACCCTCTACTACCTTCTTTTGACATTATATAGTCCCACTTTTAATTTGTTTTTTTAAGATGATTTTTAAAATTTATTTTTATTTGCTTTTTAATTTTTTTAAGGAATACAAATTTCAAAAGTAAAACTTCAGGAATATAGTTATTCTTCCCACCATACCCACACTTCCACCCATACTATCACCCATCTCCTCCTCCCTCTCCCATTCCCTGCCCCATTCTTCATTAAGATTCATTTTCAATTAACTTTATACACCAAAGACCAACTCTATACGAAGTAAAGATTTCAACAATTTGTGTGCACACACACACACATACACACACAAAACTCTTTGAGATCTAGTTTTACAGTTAACTCTCATAATAGAACTCATTGAGGACAGAGGTCCTGCATGGAGAGTTAGTGCACGTTGACTCTTGTTGTTAATTTAACAATTAACACTATTATGTATGACATCAGTGACCACAGGAGGCTTTTGAAATGAGCTGCCAAAGCTGTGGAGGCCTTTTGAGTCCACAAACTCTGTCAGTATTTGGAGAAGGCCATAAGCAAAGTGGAAGTTCTCTCCTCCCTTTAGAGAAAAGTACATCCTTCTTTGATGGCCACTTTTTTCTGCTGGGATCTCACACGGAGATCCTTCATAGAGAACATTTTTTCCAGTGCCTTGGCTTTTCCTGCCTGAAATACTCTCACAGGCTTTTCAGCCGGACCAGGAACACTTAAGGGCTGATTCTGAAGTCAGAGTATTAATTAAAGTGATTGTCATTCTATGAGTATGCTGTGTGGCCTGCTTCCCATGTTGGATCATTCTCTCTTTTTTAATTCTATTATTATTATTATTATTATTACCAGACACTTGACACTATTTATATGATCACTTTCACACATTTTTTAATCTTTTTTTTAACTTTTATTTTTTTTAACTTTTATTTAATGAATATAAATTTCCAAAGTACACCTTATGGACTACAATGGCTTCCCCCCCATAACTTCCCTCCCACCTGCAACCCTCCCCTCTCCCTCTCCCTCTCCCCTTCCATTCACATCAAGATTCATTTTCAATTCTCTTTATATACAGAAGATCAGTTTAGCATATATTAAGTAAAGATTTCAACAGTTTGCACCCACCTAGAAACACAAAGTGAAAAATACTGTTTGAGTACTAGTTATAGCATTAAATCACAATGTACAGCACATTAAGGACAGAGATCCTACATGAGGAGTAAGTACACAGTGACTCCTATTGTTGACTTAACAAATTGACACTCTTGTTTATGGTGTCAGTAATCACCCTAGGCTCTTGTCATGAGTTGCCAAGGCTATGGAATCCTTTTGAGTTCACCAACTCTGATCATATTTAGACAAGGTAGTAGTTAAAGTGGAAGTTCTCTCCTCCCTTCAGAGAAAGGTACTTCCTTCTTCAATGACCTGTTCTTTCCACTGGGATCTCACTTGCAAAGATTTTTCATTTAGGTTTTTGGGTTTTTTTTGTTTGTTTGTTTGTTTGTTTGTTGTTGTTTTTTTTTTTTTTTGCCAGAGTGTCTTGGCTTTCCATGCCAGAAATGCTCTCATGGGCTTTTCAGCTGGATCTGCATGCCTTAAGGGCTGATTCTGAGGCCAGAGTGCTGTTTAGGACATCTGCCCTTCTATGAGTCTGCTGTGTACCCCGCTTCCCATGTTGGATTGTTCTCTCCCTTTTTTGTTCTATCGGTTAGTATTAGCAGACACTAGTCTTGTTTATGTGATCCCTTTGACTCTTAGACCTATCAGTATGATCAATTGTGAACAAATTGATCACTTGGACTAGTGAGATGGCATTGGTACATGCCACCTTGATGGGATTGAATTGGAATCCCCTGGTATGTTTCTAACTCTACCGTTTGGGGCAAGTCAGCTTGAGCATGTTCCAAATTGCACCTCTTCCCTCTCTTATTCCCACTCTTATATTTAACAGCAATCACTTTTCAGTTAAGTTTCAACACTTAATAATAACTGTGTATTGATTACAGTATTCAACCAAAAGTATTAAGTACACTTAATCCTATCTATATGTTTACTTTAACACTTAAAATTATCACTTTAACAATTAAGATGGCATTTTTATCACTAAACTTAATGGGATTTGGAGTCCCATGACAAGTTTTTAAACTGTACATTAGATAAGTCCGTAGGAATATATGTGGAACTATACTGTTTTACAGTTACAAAATTCCTCCTCCCCCTCTTATTCCCACTGTTATTTTTTAATGAAAATTTCAATTGACTTTATACACATTTGATTAACTCTATGTTAATAGTTCAACATATAGTATGAAGGAAAACAAAAACAAAAAGAACAAACTGTTCCTTGATAGTCAATGGCAACTCAAGTCATCTCTTCTTGGAGTATCAATTTCACTTCTACAGATTTCGTTTTAGATGCTGTATTAGCTATCACAGATCAGGAAGAACATATGGTATTTGTCCCATTAGTACTAGCTTATTTCACTAAGTATGATGTTTTTCAGATTCATCCATTCTGTTACAAATGACTGGATTTCCTTTTTTTTTTTTTGTTTACTGCTGTGTTATATTCCTTAGAGTACATATCCCATAATTTATTTATCTAGTAGTCAGTTCATAAGCATTTAGGTTGATTTCATGTCTTAGCTATTGTGAATTGAGCTGCAATAAACATGGAGGTGCAGATAACCTTATGTTTTTTTATTTCATTTCCTTTGGGTAAATTCCCAGGAGTGGGATGGCTAGGTCATATGATAGGTCTACATTCAGATTTTTGAGAATTCTCCATACTGCATTCCATAGTGGACTTACCAGTTTACATTCCCACAAATAGTGGATTAGGGTACCTTTTTCCCCACATCCTCGCCAGCATCTGATGTTTGCTGAATTTCGTATGAAAGCCATTCTAACTGAGGTGTGGTGACACCTCATTCTGGTTTTGATGTGCATTTCCCTGACAGTTAGGGATCCTAAACATTTTTTCATGTGTCTGTTGTCCATTTGGATTTCCTCTTTTGAAAAATGTCTGTTTAAGTCCTTGGCTCAGCTCTTAAATGTGTTCTTTGTTTTGTTGTTGTAGAGTTTCTTATCTCTTTATATATTCCGCTTGCTAATCCTTTATCAGTTGCATAATTTGTGAATAATTTCTCCCATTCTGTCTGTGACTCTTCACTTTCCTGTTTATTTTGCAATACAGAAACTTTTCAATTTGATATAACCCCATATATTAATGTTGGCTTTGACTGCCTGTGCCACTTTGCCTGTGCTAAGGTCTTGCAGGGTTTCCCCAATGTTTTCTAATAATTTGATGGTGTCAGGTCATGGATTTAAATCTTAATCCATGTTTAGTGGATTTTTATATGAGGTGTAAGGTAAGGGTCTTTCTTCATACTTACGCATGTAGAGATCCAGTTTTTCCATTACCCTTTGTTGAAGAAACCATCCTTGCTCAAGGGAGATTGATTTTAGCTCCTTGGTCAAATATAAGTTGGTTGTAGATGTTTGGATTGATTTCTGGTGTTTCTATTCTGTTCCATTCCTCTATTCTTCTATTTCTGTACCAGTACCAGGCTGTTTTGGTTATAAACAGTGATTATAATAGCCCTGCAGTATATCTTGAGATCTGATATTGTGATATCTCTAGCTTTGTTTTTGTTGTATAAGGTTGCTTTAGATATTCGAGGTCCCCTTTGCTTCCATATGAATTTCACCATCATTTTTTTTCTAGATCTGAGAAGAAGATCTTTGGTATTTTGATTGTTATCATATTGAATCTGTAAGTTGCTTTTGGAAGAATGGACATTTTGATGATATTGATTCTTCCAATCCATGAACAAGGCAGATTTTTCCATTTTTTGGTATCTTCTTCTATTTCTTTATTTAAAGTTTTGTAATTCTCATCATTGAGATCTTTGACATCTTGGTTAAGTTTATTCCAATGTATTTGATTTTTTTTGAGCTTTGTGAACAGGGTTGGTCTTAGAAGTTCTTTCTCAGCTGTGACATTGTCTGTGTATATAAAGACTGTTGATTTTTGTGTATTGACTTTATATCCTGCTACTTTGCCAAACTCTCCTATCAGTTCCAAAAATATCTTATTGGAGTCTTTCGGATAGAATCATGTCATCTGCAAATAAGGATAGTTGGACTTCCTCCTTTCCAGTTTGAATACATTTGATTTCTTTTCTTGCCTAACAGCTCTGGCTAAAACTTCCAGGACTATTTTGAATAGCAGTGGTGAAAGCAGGCATTCCTGTCTGGTACTGGTTCACAGTGGGAATGCTTCCAACTTTTCCCCATTCAATAGGACATTGGCCATGGGTTTGTCACAAATTGCCTTGATAGTGTTGAGAAATGTTCCTTCTATAACCAATTTGCTTAGAGTTTTCAACATGAAAGGATGTTGTATTGTATCAGATGTTTTCTCTGGATCTATTGAGATAATCATGGTTTTTGTTCAGCAGTTTGTTAATATAATGGTCATATTGATTGATTTGTGAATGTTGAACCATTCCTGCATTCCAGGGATAAATCCCGCTTGGTCTGTGTGGATTATCTTTCTGATATGTTATTGGATTTGATTGACCATAATTTTGTTTAGGATTTTTTGCATCTATTTTCATTAGTGAAATTGGTCTATAATTCTTTTTATCTGTTGTGTCTTTTTTTAGGTTTAGGAATTAAAGCACTGCTGACTTCATTGAAAGCATTTGGAAGGATTCCCTCCCTTTCAATTGTTTTGAATAATTTGAGAAGAATTGAAAATATTCTTCTTTAAATGTCTGGTAGAATTCAACAGTGAAGCCCTCTGGTCTAGGGCTTTTCTTTCTGGGTAAGGCCTTTATTACTGATCCAATTTCCATCTTGTTTATGGGTCTATTTGGGTTTTCTATGTCTTCATGGGTCAATTTATGTAGGTTGTATGTGTCCAGGAATCTATCCATTTCTTCTTGGTTTCCCAGTTTGTTGGCATACAGCTCTTTGTAGTAATTTCTGATGATTCCTTACAATTTTGTGGTGTCTGTTGTTACATTTCCTTTTTCATTTCTAATTTTATTGATTTAGATCTTCTCTTTCCTTTTCTTGGTTATTTGGGCCAATGGTGTGTCACTTTTGTTTATTTTTTCAAAAAAACAGCTCTTTGTTTGCTGATGTTTTCCATTTTTTTCATTCATTTCTGTTGATTTTTTTTTCTCTAATTTTAATTATTTCTTTTCTCTTACTAATTTTAGTTTTGGTTTGCTGCTGTTTTCCTAGGTCCTTGAGATGCATTCATAGCTCATTTATTTGGTACCTTTCCAATTTTTTGATATAGGCACCAATTGCTATAAACTTTCCTCTTTACCTTGCTTTTGCTGTATCCCAGAAGTTTTTTTGTGGACAGTGAGAGAGACAGAGACAGAGAGAAAGGTCTTACTTTTGCCGTTGGTTCACCCCCCCAGTGGCCGTTGTGGCTGGCGTGCTGCAGCTGGCGCACTGCGCTGATCCGAAGCCAGAAGCCAGGTGCGTCTCCTGGTCTGCCATGCGGGTGAAGGGCCCAAGGACTTGGGCCATCCTCCACTGCACTCCCAGGCCATGGCAGAGAGCTGAACTGGAAGAGGAGCAACTGGGACAGAATCTGGCACCCCGACTAGGTTTGGTTTTGGTTTGCTGCTGTTTTTCTAGGTCCTTGAGATGCATTCATAGCTTATTTATTTGGTACCTTTCCAATTTTATGATATGGGCACCAATTGCTATAAACTTTCCTCTTTACCTTGATTTTGCTGTATCCCATAAGTTTTGATATGTTGTATTGTCATCTTCGTTTGTTTCCAGAAAGTTTTTGATTTTTCTTTTGATTTCTTCTATGACCCACTGTTCATTCCGAAGCATGTTGTACAGTCTTCATGTATTTGTGTATTTTCTCAAGATTCTTGAGTTGCTGATTTCTGGCTTCATTGTATTATGGTCTGAGAAGATGCAGGGTATGGTTTCAATTTCTTTGAATTTTCTGAGACTTGCTTTATGGCCTAGTATTTGGTCAATCCTAGAGAAAGTTCCAGGCACAGGTGAGAAGGTTTTAAGAATGTGTACTCTGTGACTCTAGGATGAATAGTTCTGTAGATATCTGTTAGGTCCATTTGTTCTATGGTGTAGATTAACTATGCTGTTTCCTTGCTGATTTTCTATTTGGTTGATCTTTCCATTGCTGAAATTGGAGTATTGAAGTCCCCCATTACTATTGTATTGGAGCCTATGTCTCCCTTTAGATCCCTTAACATTTCTTTTAAACAACTATGTGCTGTTAATTAGGTGCATATACGTTTAAAATAGTTATACCTTCCTGTTGTTTTGATCCCTTAATCATTACATAGTGTCCTTCTTTGTCTCTTTTAACAGTTTTTTGTTAAAGTCTATTTTTATGTTAAACTCTATTTTAGAATGGTTACAGCAGCTCTTTTTTGGTTTCTGTTAGTATTGAATATCTTTTTCCAACCTTTCACTTTCAGTCTGTGTGCATCTTTGTTGGTAAGATGTGTTTCTTGTAGACAGCACATAGATGAATTTTGATTTTTTAATCCATTCAGCCAGTCTGTGTCTTTTAACTGGAGAGTTGAGGCTATTTACATTCAAGGTGACTATTGATAAATAACAACTTTGCCTTGCCATTTTTCCAAAAATATTCCTATTTTTTACTTTGAATTTCCTTTGAACTTTCACTGGCAGATTTTCTTCCTTTACCTTCCTTCATATTGATGACAATGTTTATGTGTTTCTGTATGTAGCACATCTTTAAACATCTTTGGTAGGGTTGGATGTGTGGTGACAAATTCTTTCAATTTCTATTTGTTATGGAAGGTCTTTATTTCACCATCATTCATAAGTGAGAGCTTTGCAGGGTATAATATTTTAGGTTGACAGATTTTTTCTCTCTTGAGACTTGAAACATATCTCACCATTTTCTCCTAGCCTGTACGGTTTCTGATGAGAAGTCTACCATGTTTCTAATTAGAGATCCTCTGAAAGTAATCTGGCATTTCTCTTGTGCACATATGAGAATCTTTTCTTTATGTTTCACTGTGGTAAGTTTGACTATAATGTGCCATGGTGAAGATCTTTTCTGGTCATTTCTATTAGGAATTCTATGTTATTCCTGTACTTGAATGTCCTTTTCTTTCTCCAAACTAGGTAAGTTTTCTGTTATTATTTCACTATAAAGGCCTTCTAATCCTTTCTCTCTTTCCATGCCTTCAGAAACTCCTAGAACCCATGTGTTGGGTCATTTGATAGTATCCTGTAGATTCCCAACAGTGTGTTTTAGTTTTCTTAGTTCCTCTTCTTCTTTTTGATTTGATTGCATAATTTCCTGTGCTTTATCTTCTAAGTCAGATATTCTTTCTTCTGCTCCACTGATTTTATTGTTAAGGCTTTCCACTGCCTTTTTATTTGTTCTATTGAATTCTTCACTTCATTTTGATTTCTCTTTAATATCTAAATTTCATGGGAGGAATTTTCTTTCCTGTATAGATTTCAGCTGCTCATGCATTTGCTTCTGATTTCTTCTATGTAATCATATGTTCAATTTTTTGAATTTCATTTCTTGCATTTCTATCATCTTAACAATCTATTATTGAAGTGCTGCGTTTTTTGGAGGGCATCATGTTGTCTTCCTTATTCTTGTTTCTTGAACTGGTGCATTTATTTTTCAGAATTTGCAGAGACACTCATTGGTTTCTTTGTTTTTTCACTGTGTTGGCTTTTTTCTTTGTACTAAGCCTCTGTAGTTTAGTGGAATATCTGTTTTCAGTGAATATCTAAAGGTATGTAGTGTGTGTGGCCAGGGAGCTCTGTTTATGTCTACAGTGACACACCCAAGTTTGGTGTGGTAAATATCATCTTTTTTTATGTAAATCAGAAGGGAAGTTTATTTTGCTTAGCTGAGCTCCTCTCCTCAAAGGAGACCAGTGCCTGAGCACTAGCCCCAGTGGGTGTGATATTTGTCTGCTCTGCCCCAAGGACCACACAAAGGATCTGTGCAATCCTCAGTGTAAGTTCAGATTCCCCAGCAATGTCTGTCACCAGGTAACTAGGAAGCCCTGAGTGTGTGGAGTCTCCCACAGTGACTTCACAAAGTCTCAGCCACACCACACCACAAGTCCTCCCACACAGCCTCAGGTTTTTTCACAGTCCTGGCACTGATGCCTCCCATAGCCATGGGCTTCCAGCCCCTTGTTAGTCCTCCCCAACAGAGTCTGGAATCTCCAGTTGGCTGGTTGCTAGACACAGACATCTGCTGGCTAGCTGTTACACATGTCTAAAATGGTACCTGCTCCATTGGCTTTTATAGGATGTTGTTGTAAAGTGATCAGGGAGATAGAAGTGTGTCCCCCCCCCCCCCTTTTTTTTTTCTTCTCTAGTTTGGCAGGTATATTATCCCCATGCTGGGCTCCAAGCTGGATTCCTTCTAGGCACATCTTCCAGCTTTATTGCCAGTGGCTTGGGCTTCTGCCGTCTGGTCTCACCTCACTCTCCTTCGCTGTAGGTGTGTAGGTTCTCGTCTGCTGTGGTCCTGTGTTGTAGGTGTCCATGCCCTCCATGGAGGTCCACTGTGTCCCTCTAATTTGTGTAGTTTCCTCTGCCTTTTTTTCCCTAACTCTTCCCTGAGACCACTATCTCCACTTTTTTTAAGGTATCTTCTTGACTGGAACAGTAAGTTCCCTCACTACTCCACCATCTTGGAAGCTCCCTCCTCTGCTTTCAATCCAGCTTTCTGCTAATGTGCCTGGGAGGCAGTAGATTATGACACAAGTACTTGGACCCCCACCTCCATTATCAGGGATGCAAATGGAGTTCCTTGTTTCTGTCATTGGCCCAGCCTTGGCTTGACTGACCCAGTGGATGAAAGATTGATCAGTATTTGTCTTTCTCTGCCGTTCAAGTAGATGAAAAGAGATAAACACTTTAAAAAGTTGCTCTTAATTTTATTTATTTAGTTTATTTGTGAACATCACTAGTTAAGACTTACTATTTATCTAAATATGCTTGAATTGTACCCTTCTTGGCCTGTCTTGTCTAGACTCCATTTTGTTTATCCTTATAAATCCAGAATGATAACAGAAGCTAAATATCTTCATACTGTATTCCTGTTTTTTGTTGTTGTTGTTGTTGTTGTTGTTGTTTTTGTTTTTTTTTTTTGCAAAAGATCAGAAAATAGTGACAGAAGTAGCAGTCAAGAAGTCTCATTAACTTTGGTAAAACTTCTTCAGAGTAAAACAAGGGTATCAAATTTGATTATATGTGAAGACCCTCCTCAATGAAAATTTCTACTTTTAATTACTTTAATATTCATCAATCTACAAATCTTTCCAATTCCATAGTGTTTTATTATATTTTCCTATTATTTCAGTACATTTAATTCTTATTAAAATGCTATCTATAAAGATGTAAATACAGTGTCAAAGGAAATTACAGATCTTTACTTATAAAGCATAACAATATCTGAAAAATTTATCAACAGAATGTTTAAAAAAGATACAATATTTTGTATCATAAAAGATGAAAATTTTAGTCCAATTACAAAATTTTATGATGAAATGCTAAAATATCTGTAGACATATTAAATGGGCTTTTTGCTTTTAAAAATTATAGTTAAGGGAAATAAGCCACTCACTTGATTGACACTAAGTGCAAGTATATTATTTAAGTACTATATTAACTTTCTCTTAGATACCTTTAAGCTGCCTCTAATTTTTTCTCCTAATTTTCAGTGCATAGTGAGTGGCATAAGTGTAATTTTCTCATTGAAATTACAAAGCATCTTCCTCTCGATGTGCAAATGCACCTCAGTTTCTAACAGAAGAGTAAACATTTCTCTTCTTGAAGCTTTGGAGGCTACTGCAATTATAATGAAATGGGCAAAGTGACTTTTGTTTTAGCATGTATGTTTCTTTGGAGAGCTGTAATGAATGGTCTTTTCATTTTTCTGCTTCTTAACAGCAACCACATCCTTTCTGGGGTATAAATGCCATCTGAACTAGTGACTTATGTCCAGTCAGATAGCAAACGTAGGCTGAAATCTTGCAGTTAGTTTAATAAAAAACCAAATATTTTCACACAGATTAACAAGAAATTTATTGCAGCATGAGAACAGAGTATTATAATTCCAATATGTTTTTTAAATGCATTAAATAGTTCCCAGAGGACTGCCACCAAAAAAGTATTGGATATAATCATAAGTCCTATGATAAACATTAACAGTAAAACTAGAATTGTGGGGAAAATTCAATAACCTCATTTATACTGATCCAGTTAATTTTGGAACTGGATTGTGTCAACCACTGAACATTGCAAACCTCAGCATTCTTTAATGCAGCCAAGTATATTTGTACTGAGTATTTTGCTGTATGTGGAGATTTAGCAGCAGCTGGTGATTTGGTGCAGAAGTTTGTTCTTGTGCCGTATGTCTTGTGTAAATATTGACAAACAGAATTTGGAATAGATGATATTGAATTATATAGTTCCAATGACTAGTCTTGGGTAAATCACTTGGTTTTCCTCCATCTCCCCTTTCTCCCTGTAAAATAAATAGGATAATACTCTCTGACCTATATAGGTCATCCAGTTTGATTAGAGCCAGGAATCATTTCCTGGAATCTTCATGAAGGAAATTTCTTTTCATTCATAAAAAGGTGCTACTGTAGAACACAAGGATGAAACTATTGCCACTGTTAACAAACTACTCCAAAACTCAGTGACTAACACAATAATATCAATTATTTCTCACTCAACCATCCGCAGTTGGCTGGAGTTTAGTTTGGGATTGTGGGTTTAGCTCCAGCTAGAGGTTATGCTCAGGTCTTTCCACTTGTCTCTCCTTATACTTGGATAAATACCAATCCAAAACACTTTTTCTAAGGGAAAAGGTTGGCACACAAAAAGACAATCTCATTTGCACACACATAGTTTAGGCTGTTGATCCTGGAATAACTGCTCCCATTCCATTGTTAAAATAGGTCAGACAAACATCAGTGATGCCTGGGAAAGCCTTTCTCCTTGTGGGAGGAAATACTAGAGTCATACACCAAAGAGCATGAATATAGAGAGCAGGGAATAACTAAGAACAATGTTGTTACAGTCACAGCTAGATTTTCTCTTAGTACTATTTCTTTTCTACTTTTTAACCTTAGAATAGATTTAAAGTAGTAAGTGTCATAATATTTTCAATTTTATCTTGCAAAATGCCTACATTTATGTTCCTTATTGATCACTGTATCTTTCACTGTGATCAAATATTTAAATATATTTCAAAAGGTTTCTTTCCTACCTATAGTATCACTATGAAGATAGATCTTTAAAAATGAAAACTTAGGATAATGTTGCCTTGGAATTAAAATTATAGCAATAATATTTCAACCAGAGATAAATGCTTTTAATAATTTATGTTATCAAATGGATTCATTTATTATTTTCAATAAACCATGTGTATTTGTGCATGTGAATATGCCAGTGTGGAAATAAGACATATTTGATTATGTAACAAAATTGACCTTCACATCCCTGATCATATACTTTTTTAAAAGATTTATTTATTTATTTGAAAGGCAGAGTGAGAGAGAGAGATCTTCCATCTGTGGTTCACCCCAGTTGGCTGCGCCTATACAAAGCCAGGAGTCAGGAGCTTCTTCCGGGTCTTCCCACGAGGGTTCAGGGGCCCAAGGACTTGGACCATCTTCCACTGCTTTCCCAGGCCATAGCAAAGTTGGAAGTGGAGCAGCCAGGACTCAAACTGGTACCCATATGGGATGCCAGCACCGAAGGTGGTAGCTTTACCCACTGTGCCACAGCACCAGCCCCTGATCATATACTTTCAACTGAACCCCTTTCTTTGCTTTCTTCCCCATCATTTTTACATTTGTTATGTTTTGCTTTCCTTTAAGAATAAAATTGTTCCTTCCCAATATAACATACAAAAGAGAATGGATGCTAGAACCAAGGCTTCTAACAGTCATTACTTCACTTTGAATAAACTACCTAGACTTTATGAAACTTTTCCTTGTCCTTAAAGTAACAACCTAAATTGCAGAGTTTCTTAAAACTTTATTTATTTATTTGAAAAGCAGAGAGAGAGAGAGAGAGAGAGAGAGAGAACTTTTGTCTGGTTCACTCCACTCCACAAATGACTTCAGCCGCCAGGGCTAGGTCAGGCCCAAGTCAGTAGCCAGAAATTCAACCCATGTCTCCCACATGGATAGTAGGGAAGCAAATACCTGAACCATCATTTGTTGCTTCTTAGAGGCTGGATCAGAAGCATAGTAGCTGGGACTTGAATTGGGATATTGGTGTCTCAAGTGGCTTAACCAACTGTGCTACAAGACCAGCTCTGATTACAGAATTTTAAGAATTAATGTCTTGATTTCTAGAATTTTTTTCTTTGATCTAAGGTAAAAAGCTATATGGTTGGTCATCAATGTGGTACTGAAAAAAATCAATCTAACCTGCAAAGAATCTTCATCATGTTTGAAGTTGTCACCCAAAACCTCTCTCTGGAAAGATACATTTGGTTCATACTTGTTCATATAAAGTCCAGAATTCCGATGCCAATCTTCCTTTGAACAAGGATGCAGACATGTGGCCTCTGTTCTACCAACCAGATACAATAGCACGGTACCTCACCAGGTGCTAGTGCAGCTGAGTCTCTCTCCTGCTGTGCTGCTTGGCTTGAGGACAAGCTCACTGAAGAGCATAAATCTCAGAGAAGCCTGTCCTCCTCAAGCTTCTCTCCTGCCATCTTTCATTATGTCCAAATCTACTCCTAAAGTCATACTCCATCATGTTCTAGGGGTTTAATTACAAGCTTGAGAGAAGAACGTATATATCAGTAAACACCTGTATGTGCAAAGATGAGATCTGAAGGTGTGAGACCAGGCAGAAACACAATTTAGATGTAGCCAAGCTTATTGATCTAAATTTAGACTGGAGGACTCGTAGATTGAATGTATGAGCACAAGCAGGCAGGGGTTGTTATCACTACTTTTGATTAAACTGAAAATTGAACTTTACATGGACTGCCCTGGAAGATATTAAGATGCCAGAACATCAGAGAAAAAGGAATCCACAGACACAAACCCACAGAATGATTGGTTTCCTCCAACCAACTCCCTTCCCCAACTTCTCTCATAGAAGGAGCTCCAGTTCATTTTCATGACCAAACTGCTGACTTCTATATCCTGTATGAAGTCATCCTTTGGCCATCTTCATTTTGAAATTAAAAAGTAGCAATCTCTATTAGAAAAGAAGCTCCAAAGACAGTACAGAGAACCTTTTTAATAACCAATGCATGCTCTTTGTACAGAAAAAAACCTGGGCTGGCACTGTGGCATAGCAGGTAAAGCTTCTACCTGCAGTTCCATATGGGTACCAGTTTGAGTCCTTGCTGCTCCACTTACAATCCTGCTCTCTACTATGGCCTGGGAAAGCAGTAGAAAAGTGCCCAAGTCTTTGGGCTCCTGCATCCCCTTGGGAGACACTGAAGCTACTGGCTTCGGATGGGTCCAGCTCTGGCCATTGTGGCCATTTGGGGAGTGAACAAGTGAATGGAAGATCTCTCTCTCTCCCTCTCTGCCTCTCTGTAACTCTGCTTTCAAATAAATACATTTTTAAAAAAGAAAAAACATGGGCAATTACCAGACTATGGATCTCACATTTTTCATGAAAACTTCAAAGCAATATGGCTTCTTCCAGTCTTACCTGTATGTGTGCATGTGTTGTGATTGGATATAAAATTAACCTGCAGCATATTCTATATATTGTGCAATCTCAGTTATGTATTTCTGTATAAGCTTTATTTTATGAATATGTATCTCAATGTCTATTATGTCATTCAGTCTTCATTGGGTGAAATAATTATCTGCTCATCATATTTAAAATTGAAGACTGTAGTTTCAGTGTAAATCTGAGCTTTTCAGGATTCCTTTATTCTCCTCCAAAGTGTTGAGAATCCAAAGAACTTTTGTTTACACAGGTTTATCTATTTGTATTTATAAGTTGAACATTAAATTGAGAAGTTCTAAAACATGGAAGTGCAAAATACGTATTCCATCAGCTGTCACAGAGATGGTGTCATCACACCTAATACAGCCTCTGGATAATGTCATATACACTCAAAGATAATGGAAATTTTAATAGAAAATAGCGTATTGTGATAATTGTAAACACATCTTTTACCTTCTGGACCCCCTGAAAGACTCATTGAGCTCTGGAGTCTCCCGAAGCACACTTTGAGAACAACTGTTCTAAATCATTTTATCTTTTCTGATCCTTGATAAAATGATCATCTGTACTGTATTCCTTAATCAATAAAGAAGACAGAAGTGTATTTTGATTTCTCAATTAGATTATAATGCCCAGAGAACCTGTCTTTCTTAAAATGGCCCTTCTCTACTGGACAGCAGTGGGTGTGGACTTCTAACCATCCGGAAATCTTTGTTTTCTCTGTTGTGTAATTTTTTAATAATAATACTCATTTGTCAATAAAGCAATCACCACAGATATTTCAAATTATTTAGTAAATGAAAATGACACATTAATCAGTTCACCATTTTGTATCTTCTGGCTATTGTGAATTTGATTATTTTCAAGAATCAAGTGGTCTCAGTACAAATTTCCAAAAGCAATGGTATCATATGCTGCTAAGGATTACCATGCTAGTCTGTTTTTACTTTGAATTCATTTCCTTTAAAAATAAAAATCTTGGAAATCTTGGGTATTGAATTTGATATTGTTGAAAAAAACACAAAATCCATTTGTACTCTGAATAAAAAGATCTGCTTTTAAAACAATATTTCGTGCCATTTTTTTTTCCTGAGCTTTGTCACAGGAACTGTGTTGTTCAATTACTCAGCTCTAATCTCAGGCTTTCTAAACCATTTCCAGTTACTACTAAAGCCAAGTTTTTGAAGGAGTCATTTGTCAAAATTAGTAAGCTCAGGGTCCTGAAATAGATTCACAAAAATTGCTGTTATAATTTGGACTAAATCTTCAGTTTTATAACTGAAGATGTATGCATGGAGTTGTATTACTGGCCTTAAGTTAAAACTTGATGTCATCATAAGCAACTCTACATAGCTGAAGCTACAGCCTTCACTAGGAGACAATTGCAATAAAAGCTATCATATTTTGTTGCTGAATATGATGTGTTAGGAACTATGTTCTTTCCTTTGTTTGTTGCTATTGATATCCATGCAGCCCCTTTATGAAGTAGCTATTATAATTCTCATATCATATATACATGAATGGGAGTTCAAGGAAGCTGAGAGTCTTTCAAACATCAACTTTGTAAAAAGTGATAGAGATAGGATTTGAACCCAGATTTTTGGAAGTTAAAGCTGTATTGTCTGGCAAATGCCCTGATACAAAGAAGTTAAGAATTACAGTGATCAGAAGTCCACATGGTGGTAGCAAAGAAGCCCAAATTCCTAGTCATATGATGCAAAAAACTTTGTTTCTCACTCATGCTCTGTGTCTATCAGGAGTCAGCTGTGCGTTCTGCTCCATGTTTTCCTTAACCACAATGCAAACTAACAAGAGTCTCTCCCTGCATATCACTGGTTATTACATTAGGGAAGGAAACGTGGAGAATTGTGCACAAGCAGTTGAAGGCCACCTATATATATATACATATATATTTTTTTGAGAAAGCAGATTGAGCTTTGTCTTTTAACCTTTTTTTATTGATCTAAAGAGAAATCTTTCATAAGAAAGAGCTGGTACAATCACATATTTGAAAGGAGAAACACTAGATACTGCACTAGAGGGAAAGGGCAGGGTGAGTGTGCCAGCACTAGTGTGGGCCCCAATTCCATTTCCCATTCAAGTTTCTCCCAAACCACTTATAAACACCTTTAGCCATGGTCTGCCCTTTCATATAGCTGATCTACATGAGAAGACAATGAGAGGCCAAAGCAAAAACAAAAGGAAACAAAACACAACCTTCTCCAAAACAAAACCAGCCCCTAAATCCCTTCCACTAGAGAAGGCATGAGGTTGAAGCTTAGAGCACAGTGTCCTCTTTACAGAATGGACATAGAGACTCATTCACAGAGACTTAATAGGAATTCCGACTCTCAGGCTTTGTCACAAGCTCAACTCAGGGCCCTGGAGATGCAGTTACCATCTTGGAGCCACTGAACTGGAATGGAGAAACCAGTTCTCCTGGGCCTAGATCACAAGTGAGAGATGCAGTGTTGGCCCTGGTGGAGGGCATGGCTGGGAGACATGTCTGTCCCCAACCCTAGTCACTCCAGTCCCAGATGACCACCTTTGACACCCAAGGCTACTGCAGTGTGTGCTTTGTGTGTTCTCTAATAGCCTTGGGTGTCAAAGGCATTTCTAACAGAGCCTGTAGCTCAGGCTTGCTCAGCAAGAAGTGAAATTGGACAAAGTGTGAGAGGCATCATGTAACTACAGAACAAGGTGGGGATCAAAAAGCAGATAGAAGGGCTTTACCAGAACTGGCACTCACTGCTCCAGGGTGGAGGTGGGGCTGTACATCACATGCTCACTTCTGCCAGTCACAAGCGGCATCACTGACCATGCTGATGGAGGGTGGATGTATGCACTTTTCATTTGCAGTCAAATGGTAATGTGCAGCTTCAAGAATATGGGGCTTTGCTATTCTACTTTAGACTAAAAAGAGACAAAATTATCATCACAGTGGTCTTTTTGGAATTTTGAATTAAAAAAAAGCCTCCTCATTTATCAGTTCATTTGATACCACTAGAAATAAAGAATAAAATTGTTTTGAAGTTTATGGTTACTTTGTGAAGATAGACAATTACACCTGAAATTGTAATCTTCAAAGGCAACTAGTCATAAAATATCTCACAAAATCATGGAAAGTTGTTTTCACATCTCTAACCATTTTCAAAAAGGTTAAAACTGTACTTCAATTAGAAGTGTAATGTTTACATTATTTTATCATGGCAGTTATATAAATATGTCTGACATTCTTAGAAATGATGGCTTGCCTTTTGAAAGATGTGTCTGATTTACCAGTCCTTCAAAGAAGAGTAATCTCACTAAGATTTAATAAATTATTTTTAATGTATCCCTCCTCAGCTCTTAACTAACCTCACTCAAATAGGTCTCTGATCCTGCATCTAGGCTCTTATTAAAACTCAAGAGTCACTATGATGGGATAAGCATTTCATCTAAAAAAAGTAAAGAATCTTATTATATCCTTGGATTTGTAACTATGTTCATTTGTTTTGTTGTACTTGGAAAGAAAGTTATCAGCTGAAGTGAACAGATAGAGCACGGTGTTTGCATAGAAAACTTGGACATTTTGTTTGATGGCTATTAAAACATATTTCTCTTGCACTTGTAGAGGTAGCAGAAGACTGCTGCCCTAACAGATGGTTATTTATGAATGATTTCACATGTAAGGTTGATGTGCATTATAAGGAAATAGTCTTTTTAAAGTGTCACAAGAATACTTTCATAACTACCTCATCTACCATCTTTATTAAAGCAAATGTCAGGGGTGGATTTTTAAAAGGATTTTATTTATTTATTTGAGTGGTAGAGTTACAGAGAGCAGAAGAGGCAAAGAGAAAGATCTTCCATCCGCTGGTTCATTCCCAAATGGCAGCAAGGGCTGGAGCCAAGCTGATCCAAAGCTAGGATCCAGGAGCTTCTTCCAGGTCACCCACACGATTGCAGTGGCCCAAGCATTGGGCCATCTTCTACTGCTTTCCCAGGTCACAGCAGAGAGCTGGATTGGAAGAGGAACATCTGGAATACAAACCAGAGCCCATATGGGATACTGGTGCCTTAGGCAGAGGCTTAACCTACTATGCCACAGCGCCGGACCCTGGATTGGATTTTCAATATCTAATTACTGGAGTGGACCCTTGAGAATCTTCCTAGGCAGAGCCATCTACTCCCCAGAAGTCAAAACACATGTTGGTTTAACATTTTGTAAAGATTGTCTCACCCTGTCCCACAGGGAGTGTTGCATAAATGCATTCATTTTAGTCTTCTTCTAAAGGAATGGAGAAGTCCAACAAAATAAGCAAATATGCTATGGGAACCTACTGTCTAACAATATAAAAGCTACTACTTATTCCAATTTATAGATGAGTCACTCTAGGCATCCCAATGGCATGCTGACTGAGGCATATGGCAGATATGAAATGCAAATTTGCAGATCACATATTTGTGTGTATATTAAAGACTAATTGGTAAAATAATGTTCCTGAAACTGGCACAAGTACCACCGTCAAATACTTTCATCACTTAGGTAATAGATAAAATACATTCCGATGCTAAATTTGGTATGAGATGAATTTTTTTTCTTTTTTTTTTCTTTTTTGACAGGCAGAGTGGACAGTGAGAGAGAGAGACAGAGAGAAAGGTCTTCCTTTTGCCGTTGGTTCACCCTCCAATGGCCGCCCCGGTAGGCGCGCTGTGGCCAGCGCACCGCGCTGATCTGATGGTAGGAGCCAGGTGCTTATCCTGGTCTCCCATGGGGTGCAGGGCCCAAGGACTTGGGCCATCCTCCACTGCACTCCCTGGCCACAGCAATCCTGTCCCGGTATGAGATGAATTCTATCCTCATTCTGTCCACAGATGCAGAAAGATAGAGATCTTCCATCCAGTGTTTCATTTCTGAAAAGCCTGCAGCAGTCAGGGAGGGCAGGGCCAGGCTGAAGTGAAGAGCTGAAAACTCAATCAGAGTCTCACATATGAGTGGAAGGACCCAACTCTTAAGTCATCATTTGCTGCTTCCCAGGGTAGGCATTAGTATGAATCTGCAGTTGGGAATGGTACTCAAATCCAGGCACTCTGATAGATTTTAACCACTACACAAAACACTCTCCTCTCAAAGTAGGTTGTTTGATTATATAACTCAATAAAATACATCATATGCATGTATATGGATGTAATGACTATTTTATTTTAATGAGGTATTGTCATCTTCCAACTATTTTTACCACACACGTTCAAAAATTTCCCCACATTTGTTCATATTTGAGAAACAACCTTCTAATATGCACCTATAGGTTCTGCAAGCCCTGCTTCCCATTATTCTAAATTAAATGAATATAAAACAGCCATAGACCTATTTTTGTGAATCACTACAACCATTAATCTGAAACAATTTGCAACATTGTAATTAAGGGAGGACGAAAATGAGCAACGATCAAGTGCTAACTAAAAAGTATTTAATGCACCTTATTCAATCTTCCACAAGCCCTGCCAGTCTAAAGGAAACTAGGCAAAATGAAAATGGCAAAATCTAAATCCATGGGTCCCCATTCTTTGAGTCTGAAGGCCCATGTTATTTCGTGCTATTATTTACTCTGAATACAGGTCTTAGAAAAATAGTAATATCCCTTTATACTCAGTCTTTGCCTCTTTTTCATTCACTTAGAATGACTCTCAAGGAATCTCACTTGCCAGTGTTAGGGAATATTGCCATAAGCTCTTAATTGAGAGCTAATTAAAATGCCACTTGGACGTCCCACATTACTTTTTCTTCAGCTTGTCTGTGGTTATAAAATATACGACTGAAGTACTTTGTTTCTCAGTCTGTGTGCTTCTCCTGTACGGTGCTCTGAGGGCATCACTCTTAGTGAACTGTAAGCTTTCAGGGAACAGGAGATCTTGGATTTCACATTCATTTCAGCTCAAACTCCACTTGCTCAGCTCACACAGCTTGGTTAACACAGGATGTACACAGTTTTTTATTCGCACTGACCTATAAGGGCTAACTATAATCAAGGGTATTTTTGTGTACCTACTAAGTGTTAATTGCTACCTGTGGCTTTGGCAGTAATTGGATCTGGGAATGAAGTGTAGAAAAAAAAAAAAAACTATCTTTAGAAATATGCGTGGTCTCGGAGCCAGTGGCTGATTGCTTCACAGCGCTGCAATCTCCGTAGCTCCCGGGGGTTCTGGCTGGCTTTCACCCTTCCAGAGTGTGTCAGCAGCGCTCTCAACTGTGACTGGTGTACTGCCTTTTAACAGCTTTAAATGGTAGATGCTAATGGCTTTGCAGCCTCACAGTTCTCCCGGCAAGTTTTGGTCCTCGTATTACTCTAAACACATGCACTTTGAAAACATACATAAATTAAGACTATAATTCCATCTCTAGTCTTTGGCATGTGTTACTTATCAACTTTTCACAAAGCAAATGGCTGACGTAAAGCATTCCCACAGACTTGAGCCAGTATTCCTCCCTCTGCTTCCCTGGACTTTCCTTTTTTAATCTATCCCTTGCTCTAACCTTACCTTACATTAACATCCTGATTCTTAAATTTACTTTTAGTTTTGGTTTACTTGCTAGTTTCTCTCTCTCTCTCTCTCTCTCTCTCTGTGTGTGTGTGTGTGTGTGTGTCTTGGCATGGCAAGTACCACAAAAGTAGTCACAATTTCAAGTTGATCTTTTTCATTTTCAGTACATACAGGCAAGAAAGAATTATTTTCTAGGAAAAGTACTTTTGGTATCTTGAGTCTTCCTTTAGTTTTTAGATATATTTTCACTATTTTTGTAATATTAAAAGGGTAGTGATAAGTGTTTCGTTAGTAACAAATGTTTGAGAATTGAAAAGAGTTGGAGGAGATACAAGAAAATGCTTGCTGGTTGAGTATTAGTTGACTTCGTCACTTTTTCACCAGCAGCAAGGCCTATAACCATCGTGAAAAGGAGTGAATGACAACCTGAAAGTTAAATGAGATGAAAGTTATTGTATGGAGGAACTGTGGTCTCATTGAACATCTCTGATCCCCTAAAACTTACTCAGTGGAGAAACTATAGCTCCCAGGTGGCCAAAGCAATCAACGATGACCTTTATTGTAAACTTCAGAAATAATGTCTGGGGATAAAGCACTCACCATAGCAATTAAGACGACTGTATTCCATGTATCTGGACTGAATCCCCTCTCTGGCTCCTGCTTCCACCTAGCTGTTTATGCAGATTCTGGGAAGCAGCAGTAGTTGGATTCCTACTGCCTGTGTTGGAGACCTGGATGGAACTCATGGTCAGCTCCAGGCTTTATACCTTGGCTTCTGCGGGAGTTCTCCTCTCCTCATCTCTCCTCTCCTTCACTCTCCCTTTCTCTCCCTTGTCAAAACAGATGAAAATTTGAAAACAGGAATAAGTAATGCTTTTTGTTAAACATTTATGAGTAGGACATATTCTGAACAGTACACAGCTCAGATTAAAATTTATGGGCATGTTGCGGCATTACAGGGCATTGCCTCTCTACTAAAGGCTGAAGTTGTATGAGGGGATCTTAAAAATATCGATAGAAAATATGTAGTATGAAACATCTATGCATGGTTTGAAAATAAACATTTGCACCAAAATAAATATATTTTAATTCCATGTTCACAAACTTTTTGAAACACTTTTGTTATAATGGCTCTGCGTTCATGACTCATTCCCGTGACTGCCAGAGACCTGTCAATGGTTCACTAATCATTTACTGAGGTTTGAATACTATCCCACTTAGCATTGGAAGATAATTTTTTATGTCTAACAAAAAGACTGAGTAGTAATGTTACTGTTAGCCCCACAGAAAGTGAGCTAAAGAATACACAGCTTCAAGTTTTTCTATTCCTAAACCAACCAAATGGGAAAACCTCCTACTCAAAACATGTAACAGAAGGGAAATATTTTCATGTTCTTCATTTAGAGACTCTTCCTTTCAACATAAATCCTGAGTCCTGATAAAACTACTGACTCCAAATAATGTGCTCTGAACCACACCCTTGTCATTTCACCTACAGCAGTGAAGGTTAAGAAATAAAGGTGTTTGAAGAAATAAATAAATAAGAAACAAAGGTGACAGTGCTGGTGGCACTTGGGAAGCATTGTAGCTTCCCTGTCTGGGTTGCAGTGTTTATTCCCCTGACATAAGAGCATTCCCTGATGAACCTCTCAAAATAACAAACATTCTGCTTTGCCTTCTGCCCTTCTGTTGTCTGTGCATTTGTTTCTAATTGCTGGCAATGTTGCCACTTGTGGAAAATAAAAGCACATATTAACAAGTTCCACTTCCATTCTGCAGGGATTCCATTCCACTTCAGTATTCTTTTAGAGAATAAATGAAACAGACTTCCTGCTATTTTTTTTTTTAGTAGAGAATTAAACATCTATTGAAACAACAATTTCTAAGCTCTTCCAAGATACTAATTTGTGTATTTTCAGGTAAGATACTTTTTCAGGTATCACTCCTAATTTGTTTGAGCCTTTTTTTTTTTCTTTATTGGGGAAAAAAAAAAACCTTGAGCATCATGTTATACAGAAGGTGAACACAATTTGTGTTATTTCAGTATTATTGTTTCTATAAAAGAATGCAAATTGAGTTCTTCAATTTAATATTTACAGTTGATTTTAAAACTTCCACACAGATTTCAATCCTTCCGTATTGCTGGTAACTTTCATAGGAAAAAAAGGAAGAAGCACAAATGTTTAATATTTCAATAACATACTGAATTTTTAAAGACCATGGCTTTTGTAACTAATCTAATAACTGCTTGGTAACAGACTTATTTGAGTAAGAATTGAAAAGAATATATAACAACTAGCAAGAACTCTATTAGGTATGCAATCAAAACTTTCTCAGCATTTAGTTTTTGGCCATCAGTTATTTGTAGCTAGATTTATTTCCTGAGTTCTTAAATCTAATAGAGATAAGAAATTAAAATACTTAAAACTTGGTGTTTTACTCAAAGCCACAGAAAATCTGTAAACTATTTCTTTTAGCATTGCTCTGGAATAATCACAACATTCTTAGAATACTACTCACTTCTCCTTTCCCATTACTCATGTCAGTAATATAGCTTGCTATTAAAGAGCTGTAACCCAGAAGACTACAGCACTCCTCTGTGGGTCCAGAAGAGAAACGAAGCTATAGCTCAGAAGACGGCAGTGCTCAATGAACCTGGCACATAGCTGTCACACTGAGAGCTGCATCAGGAAGAGCTGTAACACAGGAGTTCTGCTGCTTCTGAACAATCCAGTGAGCAGTAATCTACCACATCTCTTGGGGACAAGACATAGACCCCAGTGACAGGAGCAGCAGACTCCTCCTGCTGCTACTCCTACAACACCAACACCAGCACTCCTGTAACATTGACGGTTCAAGTATTTGGGTACCTGTCACCATTGTGGGAGATCTATGTTGAATTATGGACCCTTGGTTTTTAAGGGCTGGCCTGGCTACTGCAAACATTTGGGGAGTGAATCAACTATTGAAGATTCTCTCTCTCTCTCTCTCTCTCTCTCTCTCTCTCTCTCTCTCCATTTCTTCTCTATCTTCTCTATCTCTATCTCATCTATCTCTCTCTGTCTATCTGCCTCTTAAATAAAATGAAAATAAACTAAAAAGAAAGAAACTAGGAGGCCAGAGAAGTGAAGCAGGTTGTTTACCATCAAATGCAAGTAATAGGTTAAGGTTGATCAAAAGCCAGCATTGTGGTACAGTGAGTTAAGGCACTGCTTCCAGTGATGCTAGTTTCCTGCTATTGTGCTGAGAAGACAATAGAAGATGTTCCAAGTACTTTGGTCCCTGCCACACATATGGGAAACTAGGATGGAGATCCTGGCTCCTGGCTTTCACCTGGCCAAGACCTTGCTCTTGAGGGCATAGGTAACTGAACACACAGATAGAAGGATAGAAGGAAGATCTCTGTCTCTCTTTCTCTGCCCCTCTTTCTTTCTTTCTTTTTTTTTTTTTTTTTTGACAGGCAGAGTGGCGGTGAGAGAGAGAAACAGGGAGAAAGGTCTTCCTTTACCTTTGGTTCACCTTCCAATGCCCGCTGCAGCCGGTGCACTGCACTGATCCGAAGCCAGGAGCCAGGTGCTTCTCCTGGCCTCCTATGCAGGTGCAGGGCCCATCCTCCACTGCACTCCTGGGCCACAGCAGAGAGCTGGCTTGGAAGAGGGTCAACCTGGACAGAATCCGGCGTCCCGACCGACCGGGACTGGAACCCTGTGTGCCGGCGCCTCAGGCAGAGGATTAGCCTATTGAGCCACAGTGCTGGCCTCCCTCTGTCTTTCAAATGAACATATAAATAATTTTGTTAAGCTAAGTCACAAAGTACGGTAATGAAATTTTTCTTAGGTGTCCTTCAATGTTTCCTTTTAAACACCTTCCTACTGGTCATACTAAAAGATATTATGTAATTCTAAATATTTTCTTTTACAAGTTATTGTTTAAAAGTTGAGAAGCCTTTCAGATTTTGTTGCCCATAAAAGTAGTGTAGTTGATATTTGCATCTGATAGACATTGTAGGTGGCCTTCCAATCATATTCCATAGCCTTGTTCATATCCTTTTCAGTCTATGACATGACATGAAGAGATTGAATGATTTATTAAGAATGGACCATAAAAATTCATCAATTATGGACTTATTTCAACCCTCACCTGTTGTGAGAAGTTATAGTCTTCTTAACTTGTCTGAACCCTAGCTTTCTCATCCATATTTTACAGGTTTTCCTATTCTGTTGACCTTACAGTGTTGTAAGGGTCAGTATTAGAACACACTATGAAAACCAGAAGGCATTATTTAGACATAATACACTGCTACTGAATGGAGCAGCATGTAGGGCTTCTACACACATCTGATGTTTATCTACTGCTGTCGCATCAAGCTCTGCGATTCTACCTGTGTATAGGAGGGAATGCAATGGGGCTCCAGGGACAGATTATCTATTGGTAATGACTAACTATATCAGGCTAACTCCCAGTGGCACCTCTTCTTTTGTTTTATTCCATGAGTCTCTGATGATAATTATGTAGAAATTAAAGCTTTGGTTTTCTGTCTTCCATGTAATGTTGATATTGTTGGATTCATTGTAACAACCATCTGATTGGTAGTGGGTTGAAGAAGCTGAGAATTTCTAACTTGGAAAATGGAGAGGCCAAGATGATAAATTGCAATAGAAATTATGATTTGCAAGTTATCAGATGTTTGAATTCCTGTCACATAAAGAGACTGAATTTATGTAGAGGTCTAACCCACAGGATTGATTGCTCAAATGGCTAACTTGCAAAGAACACTTCTCTGGAGTTTAATTGACATAGACTAAAATGTACTTCTTTGATATGTAATTGATGAGAAGGAGATATTTGATTCTGTATTTTTCCAACATGTTTTTGATAAAGCTAAGATGATGAAGATGTAGTGGCTCTGTCTTTAAATTCTCAAACATGTAATATAAAATCGTGGAAATTTTTCAAAGAGCAATGGATAGGAATAGTTTGTGAAAAGTTAAAGAAGACATTTTGGACACATAAAGTTTATTATAATCTACACCATAGTGTCCAAAAATCTGGTCCCATGCTGTCAGCTTCACAGATGTTACTTCTGAGGAAGATGGATGCCACTGGCAGTTGATTCCAAAAGTGTAATTTGGACTTTTAATTGGCTTTCCTAATGTGGTAAACAGTTTAATTGTATGATAAGGGGTGTTTTATGAATTCTATTTTATAGAATATTCACATTGAATGCTCCTACTCTCATACTCCTACTCTCCTGGGAAAATTTATAAATTATGAAATTATAAAACATACTTTGCACTTTCCTTTGTGTGTGTATATGGTCATCTTAACTAGTAATTTTTTAAGTGTGAAGTGTTACTAAGAAATACATGTATCTTCACTTTTTAAATAATTTTATTGTGATGAAGTTATTCTGTTGATGAGGATTTTAATTCCAACAAAATTTAATCTTTTATAAACTTTTAGAGTCATATGACTAGTACATATTCATGGAGTACTATGATATAACATGATGTTTGGATTCTTGTATATTCTATGTAATAAGCAACGAGTGAATATGTCTCCTGAAACACTTAATATTTCTTTATAGTGAACACATTCCAAATACTATTTTATAGTTTTTATTTTTATGGAGAAATAAGAAATATATTATCATTATCTATAGTCATCCTACTATGCATTAGAATCCCAGAACTTTTAGATCTCTGAGAAGAATGTTCTTGTTTTCCATGTGTGTTTGGAATTATTTTATAGTCTTTTATTATAACTATATATACAACTACACTTTTTCACAGATATATGTAAAAATTATTTGAATGTGGTACAGATATCCATTTCTATGGAGTCCACATATTAGCTATTCTAAATTATGACAGGTCATTTGCAAAAGTTCAGTTGAAATGACTGACTCAAATGGTAAGTCAGTGCTGTGTCTAGTAACTGTTACAGACATAACTTGTGTATTTTTAAAAATGTAAAGTTATTTTTTAAAGTATTTATTTTTATTTATTCGAAAGACAGAGTTACATAGAGAGGTAGAGACACACCGAAAGAGAAGTCTTCCATCTGCTGGTTTACTCCCCAAATGACCACAATGGCAGGAACTGAGCCAATTCAAAGTCAGGAGCCAGGTGCTTCTTCCAGATCTCCTAGGTTGGTGCAGGTACCCAAGGACTTGGGTCATCTTCTGCTTTCCCAGGCCATAGCAGAGAGCTAGATCAGAAGGAGAGCAGCTGGGACTAGAACTGGCACCTACATGGGATGTTGGCACTTCAGGCTGGGGCTTTAGCCTGCTGTACCACAGCACCGGCCCTGTAAATTTATCTTTCATGTGAAATCAAAATTTTGGTCGATTTTTCTTTAACCATTCCCTGATGCTTCCATAATTTGAATGTAATGAGGTAATGGCTTTGTGAGGCATACTTTAGTGAAATTTTTAAGAGTAAATTTTGTAAAGTATACTCCAGACTAAGTGTTTATAGATCAAATAAAACCCATTTTGACATGAAAGCCTAAGCTCCTAAATATTTTAGTGCCCACGTTAGGAATTTCTTTATTTTACAAATATGTGCAAACAAAGCACAGCATTTAGCACACTTATTTTTCCAAGGTTAAAAATACATACTTAAATTACTAGCTTGTTGGCGGCACCACGGCTCACTTGGCTAATCCTCTGCCTGCGGCGCTGGCACCCCTGGGCTCTAGTCCCGGTTGGGGTGCCAATTCTGTCCCGGTTGCTCCTCTTCCAGTCTAGCTCTCTGCTGTGGCCCAGGAAGGCAGTGGAGGATGGCCCAAGTGCTTGGGCCCTGCACCCGCATGGGAGACCAGGAGGAAGCACCTGGCTCCTGGCTTTGGATGGGTGCAGCGCGCCGGCCACTTGAAGGGTGAGCCAATGGAAAAAGGAAGACCTTTCTCTCTGTCTCTCCCTCTCTCTCTCACTCTCTAACTCTGCCTGTCGAAAAAAATTACTAGCTTGTTTATTGTTCAAAATTAATATTAACAAATCTTTCAGTCCCAGCTGTTGACTTAAAACCACAAAACCAATAATTCTAAATAGTAATATTGAGACCTATGTAACATTAGCTAATGATCATATGATTTTCATACATGCTTACTTTTTTATAAAACTAGTGGACAAGAGCATAACAAGGATTTTTCTGAACTCATTTATTTCTCTTAAGCTTTCTTAAATCCTTTTTCTTTCCCATCACTAATCTGGTCAATGGTAAACATTCTATTTTCAAACAAAGTATATTACATTGGTCTAGTGCCTTGAATAATAAAATTTTAAAGTTTGCTTCTGACTTCTCTTGCTTAAAAATGTTTATGAAATTCATCTTTTTTGTATAATTGTACATCATTCTTTCTCATTGTGTATAATTCCTCTTTGTGAGTAGGTCACAATTTATCAATTCTACTAATTTTGCATTTTGTAATATCTGTCTTTTTGATAATACAAATATTGCTACTGTGAATATTTACATAGATATATTTCTCTTAGGGTTGGAATGAAGTAGAGTTGTATATATTCATCTCTCACAAGTAGTCTCAAAAAAAGTGTTGTAAAGTGACTTTTTCAGTTTCTACTCACATCACCCACCTATGAGCAGTCTTATTACTCCTTAGACTCAAATAGGTATTTTCTGTATTTTTCATTTTAGCTAATCTTTTTTTTTAAAGATTTGTTTATTTTATTTGAAAGTCAGAGTTACACAGGGAGAAGCGGGTGGGAGGTCTTCCATCCACTGGTTCACTCCCTAATTGGCTGCAATGGGCAGAGCTGTGCTGATCTGAAGCCAGGAGCCAAGAGCATCCTCCAGATCTCCCACGCAGGTGCAGGGGCCCAAGACCTTGGGCCATCTTCCACTGCTTTCTCAGGCCATAGAAGAGAGCTGGATTGGAAGTGGGACAGCGAGGTCTTGAACCAACACCCATAGCGGCTTTAGCTGCTACACTTATATATGTGAATTATCACCTGCTGTTTTTCCTTACATTTCCTAATGATCAAATAAGTTAATCACTGTTATATGTAATAAGCATGCAACGAGGTCATTTGGACATATTGAAGTGTGAAATCCAAAGATCTTTCCCCATTTATTTTATTTTTCATTTAAAAATATATTTGAGATGGAGAGGAAAAAGGGGAAGAGACAAAGGAGAAAGGGTTTGAGGGAGGTAGAGAGGGAGAGAAAGAGGGAGAACCCAGCTATTGGTTCACTCTCCAAATGCCCAGACACCTACAATGGCTTAGACAGGGCCAGGCTGAAGCCCAGGACCTGAGAACTCAACCAAGGTCTCCCACATAGGTAGCAGGAACCCAATCACTTGAGCTGTCACTGCTGCTACCTAGGGTCTGCATTAGCAGGAAGATTGACTCAGGAGCTGTAGTTGAGTATCAAACCCAGATACTCTGATATGGGATGTACCAGAGTCTCAACTGCTGGGCCAAATGCCTGTTCCTTTTGTAGAGTTTCCTGAATTTTTCTTATTGATTTGAAAAAGTCACTTAGATATTTTGGAAATGAATATTTTGTCCAATATATATTATGGATATCATTTCTTTTAGTGAATTGAATTTTTTCTCTTTTAATTCTATATTAGTAAAGAGATTCTTAGTTTGAATACAGTATAGCTTACAGTTTATAATTTTTAAGTACTGATAACTGTCATTTTAAGAAATATTTTTCCAGCACAAAATTATTGTGCTGTTTTTCAATAAAACTTTATTGATTTTTTTATATTTGTTGTGTTACATTTATAAGTGTTATCACCCTAGAGTAAATTTGATATAAGGTTGGAAATCAAGATTTTCATTTTCCAGTGCATTCCAGTTGACAAGTACTATTTATTGAGAAGTTCGTCCTTTCCCAATGTGCTGTAGTATGCTCTTTCTACAAACCAAATACATAAATAGCATTATATATTAATATTCATACACATATACACACAAGATGGGATTCAAAAAGTTTGTGTAAAATTTACTTTATCTTGAATTACATTTCTCCATGCACCTTTTGAACTCTCCCTAGCCCCATAATATGTGTGTCTTTGTGTGTGTGTGTGGGGGGGGTATATGTGTGCAAGTTTGTAGGACTATTCCCTCCATTCCTTTCTATTAGTTAGTTTTCTATTAGTTAGCTGTCTATTTGTGCCAATAATCCACTCTCTTAACTACAATAGTTTTATAAGAGCTTTACTCTCAAATTGTCCTTTTTTGTTCATCTTCAAATTTATGCCATTTAGACCTCTGACTCTTGATAAAAATTTTAAATCAGACTTTTAATTTCTACAAAAAATTTTATATTAGTATTGCTTATTAGGTGTTGAATTCAAAGATTAGCTAATATTTAATATTGAAGTTTCCAATTCATGAATATGTAGTACTTCCATTATTCAATTTATCTTTGACTCTCCTGAGTTGCGTAATTTTTAGTATAAGGATTTTACAAATATTTAACATATGTTCAATGCTTATAAATTTTACTCCCAGGTAATTAGTCTTTCATGATTTTAATTTTGTGTTATAGTTAACAATTTAAAAATAAAATGATTACATACAAGAACTGAATTCTGTTTTCAACTTTGTTCCCAAGTTGTAAGCAAGTCATATGAAGATGTATTCCACTCTAAAAGCACCTTTTCAGCTGCTTTAATTTTAATTTATTCAATGATATGCAAAATTTAAATGAAACTTGTACTGTATGTAGATATTATTTTCTGTTAAAAAGAAATACCATATTAAATTATATGACTATGTTATACACATCATTCTAGGTCATGCAGGTTGTCTTACTCATATCTTCTCATGGCAGAAGAAGACAAAGGTCTGAGTATTAAAATAATGTTTAATTTCCATGACACCGTTAACTTACTCACCAGATCCACACCTAAGTGGAGCATGACATTACTGATGTATTCTATATTTGGCAAAGAACTATAAGTATAGGGTTTAAATTACACTTTGGAGGAGTCAATGAATGGTCACATCTATTTTTAAAGTGAGGATTAATTGTTTCTGTCAAACTAAGGTTTCAAGCTAAGGATAGAGTTTAGAAAAACATTTTTTTAATTTATTTATTTAACAGGTAGAGTTACAGAGAGAGAGAGACAGAGAGAAAGATCTTCCTTCCGTTGGTTCACTCCCCAAATGGCCACTACAGCTGGCGCTGTGCTGATCCAAAGCCAGGAGCCAGGTGTTTCTTCCCGGTCTCCCATGCGGGTGCAGAGGCCCAAGCACTTGGGCCATCCTCCACTGCCCTCCCAGGCCACAGCAAAGAGCTGGACTGGAAGAAAAGCAACTGGGACTAGAACCCAGTGCCCATATGGGATGCCAGCACCTCAGGCAGAGGATTAATATTTTTTATTACCAATTGTATATTTGACATTTTGTTTATAATGTGAGCCTGATATAAAACACTGTTGCTGTGGATTTGTTCTAGAGGAGGAACGCAGAGGGGGCAAGAGGTGCAGAATCACCACACAGACCCCAGGAGTCAGGTGAAAGTAGGCCAGAGGTGAGCAGACTGCAGACTCATTTATTTCAGTTGGTATAGCAGCTTATATAGCTGAGGCAGCCAATCCAGTCAAGGGGCAGTTTATGCCCTATCCAATCGCAGCCTGTTGTCAGGCAGGCTCCATTGCCATGTGGTTACCGAAGCCATTCCTGAGTGCTTGCCAGTGGCCATCTTGGCATGGCCTTCTCATTCCACCACAAAACATGAGAAAGATGTCCTTTAGATGAAACTCCAAATAAGACAGACATCATTGATGATTAATAATACCTTCTTCTTCCAGTGTCTTGTAGATTCCCATTTAGTAGTTTTTACTATTTGAGTTAACATTTGCCTAAATCATGAGCATGTGAGTGTGTATATTAATTACATTGAAAGAAAACTAATGGAACATTATATATTACAGTCTTGTTTGGGAACAGTTCGTCATCACAGCTGAATATCACAAAAGATCAATGAGTGGCTCAATAGCTAATCCTCCACCTGTGGCACCGGCACACCAGGTTCTGGTCCCGGTCGGGGTGCCAGATTCTGTCCTGGTTGCCCCTCTTCCAGTCCAGCTCTCTAATGTGGCCCGGGAGTGCAGTGGAGGATGACCCAAGTGCTTGGGCCCTGCACTCGCATGGGAGGCCAGGAGAAGCCCCTGGCTCCTGGCTTCGGATCAGCGCAGTGCGCCAGCTGCAGCGGGAATTGGAAGGTGAACCAACAGTACAGGAAGACCTTTCTCCCTGTCTCTCTCTCTCACTGTCCACTCTGCCTGTCCAAAAAAAAAAAAAAAGAAAAGAAAAGAAAAGAAATCAATGAGGTGAAAGGCATGGGTTTAATTTTTGGATAAATCAAATCACATAGTTTTTTGATTTATAATATTATCATGAATTCTACCTTAACAGTTTCCAAACTTAAAAGTGAGTGCAATGGCTGAATCAGAGCCAAGGCCTATGGAAAATGGTGCACATCTACCTCTGTCCAGAGAACACTTCAAGTGTATATTTTTCAAGTGGTGAATAAACAGAAAGATATCAATATAAGGAAAACTCATACCACTGAATAATATTTAAGTGGTATTAAAATAAGAAAAGTTATTATGACTTCTTATCAAAGTATTGCTCCCTTCTTAAAAAACTAAATTGAATATGTTTAAAGATTTATTTATTTATTTGAATAGGCAGAATAACAGAGAGAGAGAGGAAGAGACTGAGAGAAAGATTTCTTCACTCCTCTGGTTCACTCCCCAAATGGCTGCAATGGCTGGGGCTAGGCCAGGCTGAAGTTAGGAGCCAGGAACCCCATCCTGGTCTCCCATATGGTTGGAAGCAGCCCAGTTATTTGGGGGCATTTTCCTCTGCCTTCCTAGGTACATTAGCAGGGAGCTAGATCCAAAGCAGAGCAGCTATAGCACAAACTGGTGATCCCATTTTGGGTGCTGGCACAGCAAGTGGCAGGTTAGCCCACTGTGCCGTAATGCCAGGCCCATAATGATTATTTAAATAGCAGGTTAAAAGACTGAACCTCAAGAAAGGTGCATTTGATCTTAATGCCAGGGAAAGGCATGTGACACAGTATTAGCCAATAAATTATATGAGGGTATTTGTCAGGAACTAATGGAATGTTTTCTTTTATAATAGAAGTTAAGAGACAGAGAAGTGGTCACTTTGCTACTTTGTTCTTCTGCCTTTGAATGTAATTCTGTTTCTTAGAGTTGTGATAGCCACATTGCAACCATGAAGCAAAATACCTGAAGATAAAAATTTAATATATAGAATTTTCAATACGAAAAGTAGAAAGATGTTGAGGTCCTGATGAATCTTTGAGATGAATTAATGCCCACTACTATGTACCTCCATATTTGTTGAAATGCATGGACACATAAATCCTTGTTTGAGGGGCCGGCACTGTGGTGTAGCAGGTAAAGCCACCACCTGTGATGCCAGCATCCCATTTGGGTGCCAGTTTTGAGTCCCGGCTGCTCCACTTCCAATCCAGCTCTCTGCCATGGCCTAGGAAAGCAGAAGATGGCCCAAGTCCTTGGGCCCCTGCACCCATGTGGGAGAATTGGAAGAAGCTCCTGACTCCTGGCTTTGGATTGGTGCAGCTCTGGCCATTGTGGCCAATTGGGGAATGAACCAGTGGATGGAAGACCTCTCTCTTTCTCTCTGCCTCTCCTTCTCTTTCTGTGTAACTCTGGCTTTCAAATAAATAAATAAACCTTTAAAAAAATCCTTATTTGATTAAGCCACATGTTGTTATGAGTAAAGCACTTCTACCAAACAAAGCATAAGCACTGGATTGCAGATAGTCTGCCTCTGAACTCAGCACATTGGCCTAGGTTATAACATGCAAGAAATTAGCTATTAAAGTTAGCCTGCGGCTGACACTGCGGCTCACTTGGCTAATCCGCCTGCAGTGCCGGCATCCCGGGTTCTAGTCCCAGCTGGGGTGCCAGATTCTGTCCCAGTTGCTCCTCTTCCAATCTAGCTCTCTGCTGTGGCCCCAGAGTGCAGTGGAGGATGGCTCAGGTCCTTGGGCCCTGCACCCACATGGGAGACCAAGAGGAAGCACCTGGCTTTTGGCTTTGGATCAGCGCAGTGCACCAGCCACAAGGTGCCGGCCATGGCGACCACTTGAGGGGTGAACCAACGGAAAGAAGAAGACCTTTCTCTCTGTCTCTCTCTCTCACTGTCTAACTCTGCCTGTCAAAAACAAAATTAGCCTGCCCTTCCAGTAGTTCTGCAGATCAGATGTTAGGGTCTATGTTAATTCCTATTATCATTTTTTTGTTTGTTTAAGATTTGCTTATTTATTTACTATTAAATTTAGTTGAAAGATAGAGTCACATAAAGAGATTGGGAGGTAGAGAGAAAGACATCTTCCATCTGCTAGTTCAGTCCTCAAATGGCCACAATGGCTAGGGCCTGACCCAGGTTGAAGCTGGGAGTCCAGAACTCCATATGGGTCTCCCATGTGGGTTGCAGGGCCTTAAGTACTTGGGCTGTCATTCAATGCTTTCCCACAAACATTAGCAAGGAGCTGGATCAGGAGCAAAGCATCAGAACTTGAACCAATGATCTAACAAAGAATGTCAGCATCACAGGTAATGGGTTTAACACTCTGCACCACAATGCAGGACCCTATTCATATAATCTCCTAATTAGTTCCTTACAAGTACAAAATTCAATACATATTTCAATAAATATTTGTGCAATGGTTTTGTTTTTAGTGCTGTAGTAACATCATCAGTTGAATGCAGCTCCTTGGCTTCCTAGTTGTTCCTTTTCACATCCCAGTACTGACATGCACAATTTTTGCATGTTCATGCTTCCTTGTCTCACAATGGCCTGAACATTATGACAGGAAACTGTTTCTTGCTCTCTATCAAAGTGCTAATTCCAGCAACCTTGCAATTCAGCTTTTTTAGTGAATATTTCCAGAAGGAATGTTAAGTCTTAAAGTGGCTTCTGCTTTATGTAAGGCATTTAAATCTGCTATTGAGTAAATGGTTACTGGAAATAACATGGGAGCCTAAAGTGGAAGCTACTGCAGGCATGTGGAGGTGGAATGTTCATTTCATAGCAGGTGAACTCGTGGGAAAGATTTAATGTAAATTGAATCATTTAGGATAAACTCAGGACCTCCAGTGGATTTTCCAGCAGATGATCCCTTTAAGACTTCTGAAATCCCTTCTCTAGTCAATGCTGAATTCATCTTAGAGCCATTCTTTCATACTTCTTAAAAGTATACACTTTCTACTTTCTCTGGAAAGCTGTGAGGTTGCTTGATTGTCTTAGACACATTAGAACAGCTCAAGACAATATTGAGTGCCTAGTTCATTGCCTAGCTAAACCCTGTTTAAGTCATTAGTCAGTATGGTGACTACTTAAACCATATATGTTAGGTGTCATGTGTCAAGTACCTCAATTTAATTTTCTGGTTTCTGGGGGTCCCCATCTGCACCCCAAATGTGTTAGTTTTCATGTTGTACTTTGAGGTCTTCTCCTTTACCTTGGCAAGCATTTACCAGATATTCTGCTTTTCAGTTTCTTAATGAGTTATAATTAACACACCTCACACAATTGCTTTCCCTTTTCTCTCATGTGTCAATTGCTTATGACAGTGTCTGCTAGTAAGGTCTTAGCTGCCAATAGCACAACAGAAAAGCAGTCACCTGAATTGTAATTGTTTTGACCTAGTGACTTATCAGAACTCAGCTCTGCCTAGAACCACCTCCTGAATTTACAGTAGGTAAGAAAGGATTACGTGGAATCCGAACAGTCATAAACAAAGGCTCGGGGATTGAACACACAATCAGCCAGCTTAAACTGCAAGTCTTAGAAATAAGCAGTGTTGCACATTTGCACTGGTAATTTGATTGGTTACAAAAGGGATTGATTGTGCCCTGTAACCCCAATATATATTCTTTTATAGGAGCAGCAATGTGGCTTAAACCTGCTTAGCATTCATATATCTCCCTAGGCTGTGACTGCAGTTGCAAATATATTTTCTGCTACTTTTGAAGTTGGAAATTACATTTGAATTAAGCCAACATGTT